>NC_040884.2:13692005-14292005 GCF_900634795.4 Betta splendens | reverse complement strand
GGAAGGAGACGGGGATCCAAGAGGAGCTGCGGGGTCTCCGTGCGACTCAGACCGACAGGAAACGGGTAAAAAGAATCCCGAGGAGCACGCGGAGCAAGCGGAGCAGCGCCAGCGGCCACACGGTACCTGTCACCAAAGCCACGAATGCCCATGAGAGTCGTCCCTCCGCTAACGCTTGCTGTCTCCACAGACCAGCATGACTTCCCTCTGATCAGCTACTGCAAGAGGCCCAGCTACTGTGCGGGCTACTACCGGCTGGTGAGGTCAAAGGTCACGGAGATGCGGCCTATTGATGCCAGGGGAAGAGTGAGGAGGCTGCAGCGCATCTCCCTGCGTCGGCGGAAGTGACCTTAGAGTAGAAGCCATGGGTGCGACGTCACCATAAATGTCTTTTGTGTATATTTGCATTTTGCAGCCACATTTTCTAGCTGATTATAATTTTAATATTGTACAGGTCACTTTTGCTACATAGCCGTTACTAGTGACGCCTCCCCTTTACTATTGTCATGGTTCCAACATTCTCTTTGTTTAGTGAATCTTTTTTTTTTTTTAAATCCACTAATGAAATATTGATCGTAGTGGATATTTTACTGTCCTGTTGTTTTTACTGCTTGGTCTCCTGCTGCTGTCCCAGCCCTCAGTATTTACGTTGTAGTTGTATGAATGTTGACTAAATCCCTACGGCGAGTGGTGCAGACTGAAATGGAGCTGAAGCACCGAGAATAAAAAACTGTGAGTCACTGAATGTCAATTTTATAGCTTTAATATCTTAGGTTCTGATTAAAATGTCCTGGATTTACTGTAAGTTCCTCAATTCTCTTTGACTCTCTATGTAAATCTTCGCTTCCTTGCCTCTATTCTACCATAGTGTGTTTAAAGAAACTAGTTTTGTTAGGATGCTGATATGTAACCTGAACATATACTGTACAATGTCTCAACCAGTCACAATCCATTTTAATACAGTCTCTAATGAACTCAACACATCCTGCAGCGAGTATCACACACACACTGGCAAAACTAATGAATAAACATTTAATGCAGCCGGATGTAAACAACATTACTGACGGAGAAATGGTAGTTAAACGTCCTCCTTCTCATCATCCTCTAAGTGAACCATCTGCTTCTCTGCCTTGAGCAGCCTCACACCTACAGAGAACGAAAACACAAGTGGAGCTGAAACCAGCTGGAGTTGTTATAAAATGCACTGAGAAAAAACACCGAGTCATTAAAGCTAAAGCAGTGAATGAACGTGTCTGTGGTCAATTTACATGTAGTAACTACTGCTATTATGTCATTTATTACATAAGGTTTACATTGACAGAAATGTGTTATAATTGATTTGGCCACTAGATGACGCGCTTTACTTTATCAAGCCTATGAACCTACTATGTTGCTCAGTAAGTCTAAGTTAAAATTAAATTAACACTTTACAATTTAATAGTCACATGTTTAAATGTCATGGCTCTTAGTTAAAATTCATCATTTACTTACATCAGCAGCTTTACAACAGTCATCTGACAGGGAAGCTGAATGAACCTTAATGCATGGAGCATCTGCCAATTTAAGGTCAGATCCAACACAGTGTACATATTCGCAAAGTGGTTGCTCTAAAAAGGTCAAAGGTCATTGACCAGGAGCAGATAAAGTTTGAAAAGGAAACTGTATGTGTGAGTGTTCTCTTAATAACCTGGTATATGTGGAGGACAGTGGAGGATGGGCGTGTCCTTTCTTCGAGGTTTCTTCAGGTGGTCGCCCTCGCAACTCTCTGCACAAACCTTCTTCTCCTTGTCTTCATCGTCCTCCATGTCTGACTTCCTGTCCACCAGGCTCTCCAGCGTCCCCTGGTCTGTTACAAAGCCACACAAGCCGTTCTATTGTCAACCAGCTGCACCGCACTCCATTTAGGCGACATGTCACAAGAAAAGACGTCAATCAATGATACAATAACACAAAGTTTCAATTAGAATTCGCCTTTGAAACTTTGTGCTGAAAACATGTAAAGACACGATAACATTTTTGTCTCTGTTTTTAAATCAAATGCTTACAGTGATTGTTCTCCTGTGTCATCAGTCGATGTTCATTGTCCGGGGTTGACCTCATACAGTCAGTCGTCATCTCTGAGACCCCTGATCACATAACACACACACACACACACACACACACACACACACACACACACACACACACACACACACACACACACACACACACACACACACACACACACTCTATTATTTATGATTAGACCCTGTGGCACTAGCAGGAGAATCAAACACTTCCTGTGTGTGTGTCTCTGAGACTCAAAGACAATCTCATTATTTCACACATCTATTAAATAAACTGTCGCATTCAAATAAACCGAAACAATGAAACTGCGGCTGTAGTTAAACTTGAGATGAGAATAATAATGAGAATAAAGGTTATTGGTTGAAGGTGACATACAGTGCAAACAACAAAAGAACCAAACATCCAGGTTAAAAAACAAAGAATCTTAGCATGGACTTACCTCAGTCTCAGCAGTCGCTCACAGACGCTGCAGCAGCCTGGCTCTGGGTTATGAAGGCTGGAGGTGGAGCATCCTCTGCGTCCAGTACATGCTACATAGACCACCCCCACCTCACTCGCCCCCACCACCTCTTCCTCATCCTCCCCCAGACGCTTGACTACTGCTGAATATCATTAAATGTTAATCATCTCCCTTGAAGGTCTTTTAACATGTTATTTTTACATACAGTATCTGAATTTTAAGCTTTATTTATTTTAACCTTTATTTTTAACCTTTAACCTTTATTATTGTTATTATAACTATTGTTTAGACATTTACAGCCATTCCACTGATTAACATTAAATATTGAACCAATGCAGTTTACATCTTTTTCCCATTTCTGAAGCCTATTTATTATGAGAGACATTATGCATGGGAGTAAACCCATGTTTTTACCTCATTTTTTATGGCAGATGAGCTTTACTCGATGCTGCAATCAAATATGACAAAGGACTTTAGTCTGGTAGCCTTCCAGACAACATCATTCCAGACCAAATAATTAGGAATATTGCCAGGCTTGGAATTGGAATAGTTTCTGTGTTGCTGGCAACAGTTTGGAATTTGATCAGGTCCTCGTCTCCATCTGTGAGGACAGGCAGGCTGTCATCAAAACGTCCAGTGATCTGATAGGCAAACAAGGTCTACAATATACAGTACTGATTCGAACCTAATCCTGCTTGAAGAGGGAACATCAGTCCTACCCATGACAAACATGGAGGGAAGAGTTAGGTTGTTGCACTCAGATGATTACACAGTGGTGATGAAGATGGAATATACAGTAACCGAAAAAAACAAGGCTCTGTTCTCCTTAGAGAGGGGAAAACACTTGATGATGATGATGATGATGATGATGATGATGATGATGATGATGATGATGATGATGAGATATTAAAACCACCAGGACCCTAACTCACACAGGCAAACAGAAAAATAGCAGGAGCAAAACTTTGATTTCTAAAAAGGAGATGTGCGATAAATGAATTCTAATCTAAGCAGCGTGAGCTTGGTAGAGGAGCATGTGTACCTGTCGTGGTCAGAGAGAGCGCTGTACACTGCAGCCTGGTCTTCAGACAGCTGCTCCTCCATGTTGCTGAGAACGGAGCAGAACTGCTGCAGACACAGCATCATCTCCTCCAGCTCATCCAGAGAGAACTGCAAAGCACATCAAAAAGCATTCTCAGACTTCTTACAGTTACTGCAATAGAAATTCTCTCACATGCAGCTAATTACCCTCCAGTATTATGTGGATTCTGGCTCCTTCTGAAAATAATCCCCCTCCTTTAATTTCTTTCTTTGTGTCTTTTGGGTTGTGAGATGATTTTACTGATCTGAAAAGGGGCAAACACTTCAATTAAAAATTTTCATCATAAATGTACATAATAACCTTTCCTTTGCTGGATTAAGGAAGCTAGAATGTAGATACTACTAGCTAACAAAAGACCTATAGTATATAATATAAAAGCTGATGTAGCTATATTGATCTTTTTATTGAATTTTTTAAATTTAGGTTTTACAAAACTGAGAACGCACAAACATCTACATCTCAACAATCTTGTTTCTGAATTATATTGAATTAACAGCAAACCATGCAAACAAATGCAGAAAAGTGGACAGAATAAAGAGAAAGCTCAACAAGCTCCACATGTAAATGAGATATTTATATGCTAATATGGGGCCTGTTCTAAGAGGCAACAAACACACACTTAGAATAAGCATCGTGACTCATTGAACGGCGCACACGTCACAGCTCACTGCTGCTTCTGAACAGCTTAAAACAAACACTGTCCATGACTTAAATTATGCAGAAAGGTTTCGTAGATAATTTGAGGTTAGTTTTCTAGGTTACATAATGAATGCAACTATTGATCATCTGTAATATTTATTATATGCAGTGTTTTATCAATATTTAATCTGTTTTGCCTATTTATTAACTGTAATACAAAGAGGAGCTGTCTCAGTGGGAACGCTAAAAACTCCCAGTGATCCTTGAACGTTGCTTATTCTATGGCCAGGAATTAAGTAAGGAGTATAACCGGTCAGTGGTTAAGAAAAGAATCAAAGAAGGAAGTTTTTTTCTGACCCATGAGCAAATAAACAAAGAAACTGTTGTCTATTACATTTGAATGTTTAATAATTAAGGGTGAAATACCAGGTGTACAGGGTTTTTCACTATGCATACAGACAGTATGTACAGTAGTATAGTGTGGGTCCTTTTGGGTGATCCCTTCATAGGAGTTGGAACAGATTCTAGAGAGTGAAAAGTTGCTTAAGGAATAGAAGAGAAGCGTTGTGGTGCTGATCTTTAAAGAGATAGTTCGCTGAAAAGCAAGTTGTGTTAAAATTTTTTTATAACACAGTTTAAAACATGTGTAACAACATTTAACATTATTAATGGTCTATGTCCAGAGAGAACAGGATAACAGCAGTAACGTGTTGCGGATGAAAATGAGCATATCCTACGAGACCCAGAATGCATTGCGTTCTAATGAATCTCCTGAGCTTCAGAGATTGAACCCACCTGAGTCATCGACGGCGGGGCGTGTGTTTGCACTTAGCGTTACTCCTCCAATTTACAGACAAATGTTCGAATATTGCTTTTTATTTTAACAGTGCGTTTGATGTACATGCTAATGTTAGCATTGTAAGCTAACACTAATCCCAGGAGTTCAAAACACGACAAGCAGCAGCTCACAACTTTACTTAAACTTCACAGCGCAAGTTAAAACAATAAGCCAGCCACAGGATGCCCGCTTTCGGCTCTAGGCTGTGGGCAGCTTCGTACTAATCACCGCTGTATTTTTATTAAGAAAACTATAAATATTAAATATTAGTGCTGTGCGCATATGCGGGGAAAACAATGGCAGACAAACCAGTTTTCTCCTCCTTCTCAGTTTGACTCCGCCCCCCCTCAGCCTGACCATTGCTGGGGCAGATACAGAGAAAACCAGGAAGCACTAGTTGTAGCCTGTGGACACATGGCAAACAATCCTCTAAAATGTCTCATGGGGCTTTTGCAAAGGAATAAATGATCATATCTCTACATAGAAAATATGAAGGAATCTGAGTGTCCCTTCATTTTTAGATACTACCTACCATTGTTTTGGTCAAGCCCAATGTTTTTTCAATATAACAATTTTGGAACGTGCGTTTTTGGATATTGGTAATTAGTTCCTTGAACAGCTTCAGGGGATGTGTATTGTATTGAACTGTTCTATTTTTTTATTTATTCTTTCAAACATGTAAAAACATTTGATATACCAACACACATAATTTCACACATATACAAGAAAATGTTTACATAGTACATGCTCAAAGAACGTGCTTGAATGTAATAGGAAGAAGTTAGTCTTATCTAGTCGTACCTCTTAACTGTTATGTTACTGGCTAAAATCAATAGAGTATAAAATATAATAAGATAAAACTTGTGCAGGGCAGATAAGTTATCACTATATTAAACTTAATTTTCTATGTGTGCATTGTGTTTATACAGCCCAGTATAATGTTAATGTTGCAATGAAGATACTACACAAGATACACCAACTATATGTTAATTGTTGAAGTCACAGCACTATAACATGCAGCAGTAGAGCTTATGGTTGTGTTTCTACTCTGGCTGCTACTTTTGCCATCTGCGCATCTGGACATATTGAGCAGCATAAGACTGTCTGCCATTTTGCTGGCTCTCCTCTCTCTCTGACTCATACATCTCTTCCTCTTCCTCCTCTTCCTCTTCTTCCTCCTTCTCCATCCCTCTCTGGCGCTGTAAGACGCTATGTGGCTGCAGGTGACACAAGGTGATAATGGTTAGGTTCACTGTAGTGATGGCTGTTCCCTTAAAACAGATGGTAAGGGACTGGGGAGAGTCACATCAGGACTCACTCTGGTGGTTGTGACTGGGTACTGGCTGAGCTGAAGCCTGTGATTGTGCCCTGCGGTGGAGACCAGCGTCGACCTGAGGCTTTGGCTTTTAGGGGACGCAAGAACAGGACTGGGATAGCGGTTGACGAGAGGAGACGAGTGTCTGCTCAGAGCTGCGTCCAGCCCAGAGTCAGACGTCCTGATCCGGCTACAGAACAGCTATGGAGACAGGTTCATAGCCAGCGAGCTGTGAGACTGACTGACAGATTACGACCTTACGTCAACTGATACACAGAATTACTACATTAAAAAGAGAAGAAATAAATCAATACAAACAGACACTCACTGTAACAGGTCAGAAAAAGATTCATACACGCTTCACACACACTGATGTAAAGCTCTTTCCAAGTCAGTGTTTAATCATATACATACATGTGTCCAGTGCACAGTAAACAGGCTGTGTAGCGCCTTCCAGTGGTAGAACGATGGATAGCACCATGTGGAGCAACAATGCACCATAAAAGTGAATGCATGGATACTGTACATTGTAGTTTAAAAAACTATTTCCGTTACTATGGTTGGAGTTCTATGCTAGAATTGCATCATGCTATTGTATTCAGCAAGACAGCAGACACCATTATATAGATTTAGTTACTTTTGGTTCATTACTTTCTCTCCATCTTCAAAGAACTGACAGATCTTCTATGACCAGGTACCTGTACATCAGAGTGGTATCGGCTGTAAAGCACTGTACCTCCAGATCCTTCTGAATGTTCATCGCCTCCAGGTTGTGGTAAGTGTGCGTGTAGACCTCAAGCGCCTTAGCATGGAAGAGCATCTCCACTGTGATGAAGTCTGAGAAAATGGCCTAGCAATAACACAAAGCAGGGATCAGTCGCACACTCATACACTGCACTGAAACTGTGGCGTCATCGGGACGCTTTCAGCAGGACTGACTTTGATGTCGTCCAGCTTCTGTCTCTGGAAGTCTGTGATGCTGTCCTCCAGCTGCCTGATGCTGCGCTGGGCGTTGTTGGAGGACTTCTGGACATTTACCTCTGCCTGTCAGTTAACAGGGTGAACAAAGCTTCATACCTCACCTTCTGTTTATGTGACTGCAATACTGTGATGATCATGAAGTTACCTGAGACTGAAAGGTAGCGTCAAGAAATTATTCTTCAAGGTTTTTGTGTAGAAATTTTAACATGACAATGATAATGTACTGTATAAAACAACAATCTAACAACAATCTAATCTAAATATTCTTTGTATCAATAAAGTCGCTGAGAAGTTGGTCACATCTGGAAACATCTGTTACTGCTTCTGAACATCATTAGTTTGTAGTGTAAGATAAGTTTAATTATGTCTTTGTGTTGAAAGTCAAGGATACGATGCTTTGTCGATCTGCCGGGTTTCTCAGTCTGAGTCTCTCCAGTTTCTGCAGCTCCTTCAACTCTCGGTTCAGGTCAGTGCTTAATATCTTTAGATCGGCCTAAAGGTGGACCCACAAAGCATGTTAAAAATCTAATATTTCAGTAGATAGGATGTCCACAAAACATCACATTAGAGCATGTGCTCATCATAAAACAGCTGGCGAGTGTTGTACATGTAGCTTTAATGATTGACTGGTTTAACCAATGAAAAATAATATATGTTAAATATCATCAGTTCTGTCGATCTGTTGCTTGACCTCAATTTAAATGGGTCAGTAACTTTATCCTCTTCATCCTGTGACCTACATCACTATAATACATAATTAAGCAGACCTAAAGATCTAAGCACAAACATAACATGGATCAGCTCACCTTGGACAGCACTAGATATTCACACTCCACAACAGCATCATTATCAAACTCACCCTTTTAGTCTTCACTATGTCTCCATAAGCCTTCAATGGAGCAACGACTCTCGTCTCCAGTCTCTCGACCTGCAACAACAAGGAGTTGATCACGAGTCCAACGAGCAGCTGTTAAAGCCATGGAGGAGGATCACAGGGCACTGTCCCCCACCTGAGCCTGCCTGTAGTCCTGAACCATGGCCAGGTCCTCCGCCAGGTTCTTCAGGCCCAGCTGGAGCTCGGGGTCCTCCTTGCTGGAGAGGTCAAACAGCTGCACCACCAGCAGGTCTGCCTTGTCTCTGAGCTTGGCTGTCTTCCTGGTGTAGGACGCCAGCAGGAAGCAGATCTCACCCATGTACTTCTCAGCATTTTTCAGAGTCTGCTCAATGGTTTTCACCTGGAGATCCCTGTTGGAGGAGAACCACACAGACTCCTGACGGGACACAGCCGGCTCCCCAGCTGCTGTCTGTCTCCCATGGGAAACAGCCTCAGCGTGTTTTCTTTCGATTATATAAAAGCAAACGTTCTGTCTCCTACCTGGAGAAGAGGCTGTTCATGTTTGTTCCGCTGTCCTGCGCGCTGTTGTTTGCCTCAGCTGTTCAGCCACCTGCACCAGGTAACAGGAGAGCGTTGCCACGGGGACACCAGCAACAGACGCCTTGTGGTGTTTGAAAGAGCAGTGAGTGGTGGTGTTGGCCACATGATGGCAGCAGAGTCTGCCCGGGTGCTGCACAGTTAAAAAGGCTGAAACCTACTTAGTGCATGCAAGAGATCTCATGACATGTACAGTAAAGCTGAGAAAAATAGGGAAATGGCAACAATGCCATTACTACTATACTACAGTATACTATATTAGTACTTGTACTAGTACTAGTACTAATATAGTATATACTATAGTATACAGTAATTAGTATAATTAGTAAATGTCTATCTTGACTTTAGTGACAACTTAATCGCCCTACTTCAATCAAGAGTAAGATACATTTCCAAAGATGAAGCGAGTCTGTTTGTGTTCAGTATAGGCTATTTTATAGTGATATCTTCATTGTTCTTGACCACTTCATTACTCACCTGTTAACTAATTTGCCGCACCTCCATAGGTCACCTGAGAAGTTACCTGACTCCTGACCTGCTTCCCACGTGTTTACACTGACCTGCATTTCTCTTGTTGGCGCGTGCGATTCCAACCCGTCTGTGAAGGTGAACTTAAACATAAACATGTTATTAGCTGTGTGTGTGTGTGTGTGTGTGTGTGTGTGTGTGTGTGTGTGTGTGTGTGTGTGTGTGTGTGTGTGTGTGTGTGCGCGTGTGTGTGTGCGTGTGTGTGTGTGTGCGTGTGTGTGTGTGTGGTTTAAAGTCTCGCTGCTTTAGACAAATTAAAATTGGTCTTGATGTCCATGCACAAGTAGTAGCTGTTCTGTTCTCAGCTGTGATGAGCTCAATTCAAGTAAAAGTCAAAAGCTCTGGGAACAACATGAAATATAACACATTTGTAAAAATATTCTGCTGTTTTAGCCTGAGGAATGGGCTGTGGGCTTTTTAGTTGGTCAGTAAATCCATCATTCAACCACAGGTTAGTTAAGGGATGTATTTTCCAGCTGAGAGTTCACATGTACGATTTTCTGTCTTGGTAAGTAAAGGCATCACAGGCCCTGTCCTCTTAAGGGCCGCACGACTGCACACAGACGCATACTCACGCACACACGGAGGCTCAGCCGGGGCAAGGTTAAGGTAGGTGAACACAAATTTCACACTTCAACACAAAATTCACTGCTCTCCTAAAGTAACACTTAGTTTTATAACCGGCAAGAAGAAGAAAGCAACAAAACAACAGCTCAGTGAACTTCATATACTGTACACAAAAACAAGACACCTTTAGATACTTGACATTGTGACGCGTCTCCTAAATTTTTTTTTTTCTATTTTTATGTGGAAACAACATTCTGAGTATTTTACTTTTAAATTTAAAGAACTAGTTTGAAAGATATTTACTGTATTTGCCTCACTTTCAATGCTGAGTTACTCCATTTCTTTTCAGTTTCTGATTTGTTATCTCCGTGAGCGCCTTGGCCTCCTGCGGTGCATTGATAAGGTTTGTTGCTCTGGTGTTAACACATGAGCCGGTGACAGTTTGTCACCAACCGGTCCTGTTGACAGTGAGTCAGCTGCACGTTGGACGCCAATAGTGACTTCCTGTTTGTTTGTAGCGCATCAACTTAAAGGCTTTTCTCTTCCCATGCTAGCTGTAATTAATCATTAGCTAGTTCTCGTTAGCAGATCCGTTGTTCCTCCCCTCCTTGTGCTGCAGGAAGCAGCGATGCGGTGCCGGTGCTTCCTGCTGGCGGCCTTGGCTGCGTGCGTGGCCCCGCTCACAGGCTACAGCAACGGCAAAGTGTACCCGGCCTGCGGAGACATGGTGCCGCAGCACGGCTACGAGCCCAGCCCGCGGCCTCCTCCTTACATCATCACCGTGGACAAGCCCACCTTCAGGCCCGGAGACAACATCACGGGTACGCAGCGAGCCATTTACTCCACCGCCGCCCGTCCTGTTGCTTCTCATCGCTCTTTCCTCTTCTTGCTGATGTGCAGTATCTTTGCAAGTGGCCTCGTCCACCTCCACGTTCTTCAAGGGGTTTCTGATGGAAGCCCGGGACGCGGGTAGATTAGACTTCCCAGCTGGGGGAGTGTTCCACCCCACTGACCCTCATCTCTCCCAGGCGCTGCAGTGCGCCCAGCCTCAGGTAGACAGCAGTTCATCCGATCTCATCTGTACAGTGAGAAGGGAAAGTATTCAGTGCGTTTGAGTTCAAACAAAACCAAACAGACGCAGACCTTTTATTAGAGACTGTGCCTTTTTTTAATTAGCTGTTGTGCCATGTTTAAATTCATGATAATACGTACATCCAGAGCTGTAATTACATCAGTGCAACAACAAAGTCGCGTCATAATCCTTAAAAAGCTCAAAAGACGCCGTCTGAGCCGCACGGAGTCACGTGGGAATGACGTCACCTGTGTGGGACACCGTCCTGGATCCCTGTGGTTTAGGAACAACGGCATGAAAATAAGCCTTTGCTGACTAAGCGTAAACGGCCTCCTAATGGTGTGGGTCCTGTCATCTGCAGGGATCTGGGCTGAGCCACACCAGTAGCGCGAAGAAGACTCACATCCAAGCTGTGTGGCAGTCGCCGGAGAGCCCTCCACAACGGGTCCAGTTCCTGTGAGCGTGTGACAGACTTCACCTGCGCAGCTCCCATGACTCCTCGTGGTGATTGGAGCCTCTAATCTGTGTGTTGCAGTGCGACGGTGGTGCATAAGTATAAGGAGTACTGGGTGAGGATGGCTGGCCCTGTGGTGGCCCTGAGTGGCCCAGCCCCCAGCCCCTCTGCCCCGCCCACGCCGGTCAGTGTCTGAGGGATCACTATGCATCTGTACATGTACGCTCCGTCTTCTGCCAGAGTCAGGGCGAAGGCCGTCTTTCCTCTTGGTCCTGTTTCTCCTCCTCAGTTTAGCTCAGCGGGGTGCGGCCACAGCAGGTCCTGCCTCAGGGACCCAGTGGGCTGTGAGCCGGAGTCAGACCCACGCTGCTTCTTTCTGTCCTTCGCCGCGGATGAAGCAGGGCAGAGTGTGATGTTTGAGCTCAGCGGACCCGCCGAAGGCTACGTGTCCTTCGCCCTGTCGCTGGACAAATGGATGGTGGGGACCTGGATGGCACGGTGTTGATTACTGGATGAATCGAACCCATTTGTTGCACAGACAGACTTTCATTGAGTCATTACTTACATTAGTGTGTGAGTAATGTAAGTACATGTTTCTATCCGTTTAGGGGAATGACGACGTCTACCTGTGTGTGAACGATGGCGACAGAGTTACCATCAGCGCCGCTTATGTCACTGGAAGAAAACACCCTGAAGTGGCAAAAGAGGTACGGCAAACATCATCATCATCATCATCATCATCATCATCATCATCATCATCATCATCATCATCATCATCATCATCATCAGTGACAGTGGATGTGAATGAGAACGGTGATCCTCTGACTTGACTTGTCTGCTGCAGGATGCTCTGTGGGGTAAGGCTTGGAGGCTGGCTGATGGGGTCATCCAGTGTCGTTTCCATAGAAACACCATCCTACCCAATCGCTTCGGCTTGAACCAGAGCTACTTCCTGTTTCTGGCTCACGGCAAATCTGACCAAGGTGAGTTATTGCGTGGCCTGATGCCAGCTGCACGGCAGCACGATGCTCTGTTGAGCCCCGTCGCTGTGGATCAGCTGGTGTCTGCTTGGTGTGAGCACAAACCCCTGAATGGGACTGAGGTGGCTCTCAGTTGTTCACACCTCCGGTCATGTGTGTTTCTTTCTGATGACTCATTCCCGCTTACATGAGTCACGTGCCCGAGAATAGCGTACGTCGCTTCCTGTTAAACTACTGAATGGAAAACACGTAAATAAATGTTGTGTGTTGTCAGGTTTAATCCACAGACACCACCGACAGCCTCTCATCTCCACCGGTCGGACTGTGATCACCGGACACGCAGAGGATCTGAGTGGATCCCGTTCACCCGCTCTGATCAAGTTCCACGGTTGGTTCTCAAACATTTCCTGATCAACACCTCTGGTTTTTACCACGAGTGTCCATCTGAATGTGGAGAAGAACCTGTGTTCCTGCGTCGCAGGTGTGCTGATGCTCACTGCCTGGATGTGGATGGTGAGCGCAGCCGTCTTCATCGCTCGCCACTACAAAGACTCGTGGCCTGAGGCGACGCTGCTGGGACACAGGCCCTGGTTTCAGGCGAGCTCTTACACTTACACCTCGAATAAGGCCCTAAAATGTCTTTCAGATCACTAATCTTCACCCTAAACAGCCCCACTTGTGTCTCCTCCTCTCTGCAGGTGCATCGGACCGTGATGGTGTTGGCTGTGCTCCTAACTGCTGCAGCCTCCGCTCTGCCTTTCATATACAGGAGGGGCTGGAGTAAAGTAAGTGTGCGGTCGCACCCCCTCCGTGTCGGTCCACCTGTCTCTCCATCTGTCTCGCTGGGTCCGGTCCACGGAGCCTCAGATCTCTGACCAGCAGATCTGTGGCTCTCTGGAGCAGGGTTTTTTGGTGGTTGATGAACAGGCCCGTGGCCCCGTGAGGCGTGCGAGTGACTCAGCTGCATTGATCACACGCTGTTCTGCGGCGCCGGTGACACAGCGTGGAATCCGCCCGGGCGTTTGTTCGTCCTGACTCACCGCAGAGAGCGAGCGTTCTGGACAGGCGGGATTCATCTGTCGGACGCTTCTTTTCCCACCGGCTGCGCCGCCTGATTGTGAGCGCGATGAGCCTGTGTTCGATGCGCCGGCATGTGGCTCCTCATTATCCACGTGTGTAACAAGAAAACTGCATGAAACTCTGAGGAGTCTGCGCTAAAGGTCACGTCTAACAGCTTGTCATTAGTCTCTGTCCTCGCAGGGATCAGACATTAGCATCACATGTTGAAAACAGCACAAAGAGGAGATACTCTTATATAAAGGCTGCTGGGTTTTAGCTGTAGTGATGATTCTTTGATAATTATCAGCTCTGGTTTTAAAGTTTTTGTCCAGAGGATTTTGTTCCTGGGGATTTTTTTTTAAATGTGTGAGTGGTTCCAGGTTAAATTTAACAGTTTAATAACTAATCCCTGCCACCATCAGGCCGACCTGCTGTGTTTTGCAGTGGCCTCTACGTGTCTATCGTCCCCTGTGGCACCTTCCGGACTGAATCCAGCACCACGAAATCAGGAACTGCCACCGAGCGCCATCGGGGTGTTTATTTTGTACCAAGCGCGTTGGTTAGGGCCTCGTGGCCACAGGAGTGAGCACAGATCTCCTGTTACGGTGTGACATTCAGGTCCCACCTGCTGCTTGGCCTCATGCTGAGTCTGAGCTTTTAACACTTCACTGGGTCTAAAAACAGTTTTTTCTTCTTCAGCTTATACGTCATTTGAGGTCAAACGGCTTTGACTTGCTTTCGAGTTTGAAAATGCCACGAGATGCAGAATAGCCCTTGCACAGATTTACTGTACTTTTGTTCCTGTTCCATCAGAACGCGTGCTGGTAGTGCTTCTTTACGCGTTCCCCTCTCTCTCCCGTAGCGTGCGGGCTCTCACCCCTACATAGGCTGCGCTGTAATGGCTCTGTGCGTCATCCAGCCAATCATGGCGAGCCTCCGACCAGCCCCCGAGTCCCCCAGGTAAGACCTCCAGCCACATTTTAATAACGCTACCTACGCCTGCTCGGCGCTCTCTCGAATGAGTGGATTTCAGCTCTACTGCACCGAACGCTGTGTCCGTTTGCGTCTGCAGGAGGATCGTCTTCAACTGGCTGCACTTTGGGGCCGGCACTGCTGCTCAGATCCTCGCTGGTACGAGCAGTAAACACACATTAAAGGATTTTGGACTGAAAATGTATTACATTGTTGAGTCAGTTCTATAAAAATCATTCCTTCGTGATGTATAATTCTTCTGTCAACCCCTGATATGAAACCTTATTACAGTCTGTCTGTGACTCCCAATGGACCAAAGACACAGTCGATGACCCTAGAATTAGACATACAGTGCATTTGATTGTTGCTCTCTCCCCTCCAGTGGTGTGCTTGTTCCTGGGTGCTGCTCAGCAGGCCTTGCTGCTGCCCAGCCCCTGGTCTCCCGTGGTTCTGGCTGCCTGGCTCTTGTGGATCGTGCTGTCGGACATGCTGCTGCTCATCCACTCCTGCACGCTCAGAAGTAGAGGTACTAAAGCAAACATCGCCGGATGTTGGCGCGCCGGGAAAGGAGGCGCACACGAAATGTGTTTGGATGAACGTAAAAATTGTTCTTCTCCAGCACGTTATGACTAAAGTTAAAAGCTATTGTTGTGTGTGTGTCTTTATCAGAGGTGGGTGTAATTATGTGTCTGTGAGTGAATGAAAATGCTAAATGGCCTGAAAGCATCCCCACCTCCATTAGTCGTTGACAACAAGATTTTATCATGAAGTAGAGTTTAATGAAATAATGTTTTTTTATATCTTTAAATAAATAATATAAATATTGAAAATGACCTATTATCTGTATTTTTGTCTTCACAGTACCTAGACTAAACCTCACCTCCACAGGAAACGATAGTGAAGACAAAGAGCAGATTCTGTCTGCGCAGCCAGAGAGGCAGCAGCACCGAGGGGTGAGGCATGAAACCGCAAATCACCCTCTGCTTCCTGACAAGCTTTATTTATTATTACATCTTTAAATCTTCCATCCTATCTTAAATGCGTTTTCTTTTAGATCTCACGTGTCAAGAAGACGGTGCTGGTGATGTTTATAGTGGGAAATACAGCGTTCCTGGCTGCATTTATAAAAGCCATCGAAGGCCTATAATTATTAAATATTTTAAATTCTTGGTATTCAAGCATGATGCTACTTTTAATGCATATGGCTTATGTATTATCTATATCTTTCTATAATGTAGCTATGTTATATGTATAATTCAGAAAGTGAAGAATTAAAAAGAAAGTAGCACTTTGTGAGTTTGGTCTCTGCGATTTCATTAAAAATCTAAATGGATATTAGATAATTACAAAAAAATGGAATGTGCCATTGCTTTGAATCTGTCACTATGAGATTATGATTTCCACATGATGAGGCATTTAAAATCTTTACTGAGGCAGCCCAGTTTGGACAGTTAAATTATATTATGTAACTTTTCTTAGTGCCAGACTCTAAATAAAAATGTCTTTGCATACAAATACACAATACAACACAATAAAACAGCCACCGTTCTTCATATACCACTTTTATTGTTGCACTAATCTCGTCAGTACTTGCATTAGGAACACAAAGTGAAAAGCCCCTGCGTCTCCTGTCATTCAGAGCCAGTAATCTCCCAGAATCCATGGCAGGGGCTTTTTACAGATTGTTCAAACACTGGCAAGCGATCCTGGAGATTTGTAAGCTTTACTTTACTGTAACAATGAAGCGTACAAACATAGAATGTAAAACGATGCTGTTTAAGGTCCAGTGAAAAGGTCAAGAAAGTACCAAGCTCTTACAAGCTGCTTTTCAGTGTCGCTGGAAATATCAAGGCTTTGGAAATAATGATGAATCCCTGTAGTAGACTTGGCAGAAACCCGTGTAGATGATGAAAATAATCCCCCTTTAAAAGTGTCTTGTCCATATTTTGATAGCTTCAACAAAAAGTGCTTTAAAATATACAGGACTCTAATGTCCAGTTCTATAATTGAAGGATTTGCTGATTGTTGGAAAATAAAGTCAAACTCTGATTAAACATTTCTCTTTAATATACTGTAACTTAACTCTGTGTAGGTCAACATTAGTCTCTTATATAAAGAATAAAATACTTTGCTTTGTGAGTATTATTATTAATGTATTTAATTATTTGCAGATCCTGATGTGACACTTCAGACAATGACATACTGTATTGTACTTTCACTGATTCATGAGTTGTTTCTCGATAGGAGAATAATGTGGAGCTAGTTCACGCAGGCGTCTCAAAGTAATTCTGAATAAGTCCTGAAGTTAATCTACGGGAGTGTTTTGTATATTGTGCTGATTTATCCAGCTCACCCTGAAATAGAATGCGCAGCAAATGATCAAAGTATGAAAATACATTTAATATACACTAAGCAATGTAGCGTTTGCTTTATCAAGACGTACGATCACATCAAAATTTTTTTTTTTTCAAATCTCATTTACACTCATGTCGAGAAAAAGGTTTAGCAAAAAGTGGACTCAACAGTACAGTTGTTTAACATTCAGGCATCTTAGAACAAAACCATCCTGCAGATAATTTCAGGTGACTGTCAGCAAATATACTGTATCTTTACGTAAATGGTGCATTCATACTCGCTCCTACTGTGGCAACACGCCATGAGAGGAGCTCAGTGGCTAAAACCATCCTCTAGATGGGAACCAAATCTTTAAAATGAATGAGTTTCACGTTCAGTTTTGCTGCTGGTGCTGTTTTTTCATAAATATGTGGCTTAAACGCTGCACTGGCCACCTGGATTATCATTTACCATATGTTCTTCAGTAGAGTACAGTCTGTCATTCATGAGGCCAGAGTTATTTAAATGCATGTGTCTCTAATTGGAATATTTCCACTTTTTAGAGTTCAGGATGTTTATCATTTGTGCAGTTTCTAAATTACATCTGGGATGAGGTCACAGCCACAAACTTGCATGAATACACGGTAAATGTGTCCTCATCCTTTAAGGTAACAGCACTTTAATTTACTTCTGCCAATAATGAGTTGAGCTGTGAGTCTGAGAAGGAGCCATCGGGATGAGCACACTGAATTGCTGTATCACTTATTTGCAGGTTTTGAATGTGTCATTGTGAGAACTTTGTGAGGTAAAGCTTATATCTCCTCCTATAGTCCTCACAAGACATAGTCAAATTCTGTGACCTGACAGTTTTTCTTTTTTTTCTTGATTTTGGATTCCACATGTACACATCTAATTATTATTATTGCATGACACATACAGTAAGGTTACAGTAACAGTGCATTAGTTTTAATACTGGTGCTGACCGGACAGGATTGTCTCATTTTACGCCCATTGTCGAGCTGTAGGAATGGATCCCAACACGTATGCGTGTCTGGAAAAGCACACTGTCTGGCCGGAATCAAACGATCTTCTTCTTGTGTGTCGGTCTTCTTTGTACCTGGTCCGAAACTAATGTGCCTACAACATTCACATTGTCTTGCTAATTTTGCCCAAAGCGTCACAGAAGCAGAGAGTTTAGGTAATGTCACGACATGAAACGAACAAATTGCAACGCGGTATCTAAGTTGAATGAGAATAACACTGACGCTGTGTGGAGTTGTGGCTCTTCAGTTGTTTTTTGTGAACTCGCCTGCCTCCCAGCGCAGGGCCATGGCACTCTTGCGTCTTCCACCCGCGTAGGCCTCTGGAAACTGAGAAAGACAGCCGCCTTTAAAGCACCTCCTCCACCACCTCCTCCACTTCCACTTCCTCTCCCAGGTTATCAGACTGAACATGGAATATAGCGGCATCAGTTTAGCATGCTAATGTTTTGAGTTTAGAGTCGGTCTATTGATTGTGGCGAACGTTTGACCAAGTACTTACTCTGTGGTCACAGGATAACACAGAGCGATCCATTCTGTAGGCTGTTTTCATTGGTGATGACGGAGAAGACTTGCACTTTACTGGCACATCAACTAAAACAGACGAGAACAAACCATTAGCGGATGGAGTTTACGACTCATGATGTACAGTATTGTTCCGTGACATACCTGAGTTGTCAAACGTCAAAGTGTCCATGTGATTCGACAGCCTGTCTTTGCCGTACAGGGTCGCCCTCTCCTTCTTCATCTCCTCCTCCCTCTGCTTCACCAACTTGATCTCCTCGTCCACCAGTGATATTGTGCTTCTTGAACGCAGCTTGAAAAAGGGGTTGTTGAGGAACATTTTCTCCTGGGGCTGCTCACAGGCTTTGTTGAGGGAGAACTCTGAGGCACTGCGAATAATCAGGTTGGATGTCTCTAGAATGATGACGTTGGAGCTGCTGTCCTCCGAGCACCACTCGCCAGGCCGACCCGCCCCATTGTCTTTGCCGTGTCTGGGGCCAGAGGCGAAATCCTTGCTGGGGTCGAGAATGATAACATTGTTTGCCGTCACGTCGTGTTTCAGAGGCTCCTTGGTGGGCGAGGAGGTGATGATGAACGATGGCGTCAAGGGGGTGCTTATGGATCTGGGCATGCTCCTCGATGGAGCGCAGTCGGTCGACTTCCCCATCCTGGAGAAGCCTCTCTCTCGCCTAAAGTTTTCCTCCCTCTCCATCGAGAGGCGAATCTCTCTCTCCACTGGCGTCTCCGGGTCTTCGTACGCCGACCTGTAACTCGAGTCGTCCAAGCCAGAATCCTCGGAGCAAGGACTGAATTGGGTGTGAGAGTAATCCCCGACCAGATTTAGGTTCTCCAGCTCGTGGGCTTTCTTGTGAGTCCTTTCAATGTTACGAACTGGAGTGTACATAAAGCTGTGGCTGCCGTGGAAGCTGGGCTTGGTTGTAGGTAAGATAACCTTGTTCTTCATTTGCTCCTCCATTTCACGCCACTGTTTGCGAGCCAGTTGAAAGTCTACATGTTCTGTACTGACATTCTCACTCTTAGTCTCTTGTATCACACAGAAGTCTTTAGGCAATTTCTTGTTTGACTCAGCATTGTTTTGCTCTTGGTAGGTGGTCTGGTTATGATTGGCGTCTCTGCCATTTTCACTCTCGTCTTCAGAGATCTTGGCTAAGCTTTGGTTGCCTAAAGGATTATATTTAACCTCTTGCGAAGGGGAGGGGAAGTACATTATATCCTCTGGTTGTTCCAGAACTTCTTCCACTTGTGGAACTTCAAAACAGACCCCCTCAAAGTTGTGTTCTTGTTCTTCATAGTCTGTCACCTCAACTTTCTGCACAAAGAGCTCTTGGGCACTCAGTTGAAGGCTGTCCAAATATGAATCATCATCTTCTTTATTTATAGAAGAGGAGAATATCGTCCTCCACTTTTCATCAGTTTCACTATCTGAGGAGGCCGCTGCAATTTCAACCCTCAGGCATTCATCCATTTCTTCAGGGTCAAGGTCATGGCAGGATTCATTGGACACGTTTGACATTACCTCTTCCCTAATACGCTGCTCTAATGCTGATTCCTGTGTAATGGCTGGCTCAAATAGGATTTCAGAGCCCTCTGGGTCTTCCTCTGTATCTCTTGCAAGATTTGTATAATCATAATTGCCCGGAATAAAGTCATTATCATCAACCTTAGGCTCTTGTTCGTGATATAACTCCAGCTCATCCTGTTGCTCTGGCTCAGGATATAACTCTAGCTCATCCTGTTGCTCTGGCTCAGGATATAAATCTAGCTCAGCGTCCTGCTCTGACCCTGGATATAAATCTAGCTCAGTGTCTTGCTCTGGCCCAGGATAAAAATCTATCTCGGTGTCTTGCTCTGGCCCAGGATATAAATCTAGCTCAGTGTCTTGCTCTGGCCCAGGATAAAAATCGATCTCAGTGTCCTGCTCTGGTCCAGGGTATAACTCTGTGTCTGTGTCCTGCTCTGGCCCAGAATATTGCACTAGGTCAAGATCGTCTTTGGGCTCAGGGTATTGCTCTGGTTCTTGCTCTGGCCCTGTGTATTGCTCTGGTTCAGGATCAGTCTCAGGGTCTAGCAGCTCTGGCTCGGGTGCTTGTCCTGGTCCTTGCTCTGGAGGTTGTTGAACCTCCTGCTTCTTTGAATGTGCTTCATTCTCATAAACACTGTCAGCACTAGAGAGTGTGTCAGACACAGATGAGGTGACTGACTCATTCCTGTTCAGCTCTTCATGCCCTGGTTCTATTATCAACACCTCTTTTTGATCCTGAAAAGGAATTTCTGTGCAATCAGTACTCGCTGAGCTGTCAGGCTTGTCAATTTCAGTTGCCCCGGCTGGTGGGTCCGTTAATAACGTACATGGTATGTTCCCTGGAGAAACTGAGGTGTCGTTCTCTAAACAAACTTGCTCATCATCTGCATTGAAATCTTCCCCCTGCACAGGTGAATCAGCCACTGCAACCTCCACTTCACAGTCCATCAGCAGCTCTGATTGTTCAGCGGTTTCCATGGTAATGGAAAAGGAGTTGTGATCCTCAGTTGTGCTGCAGCCTTTGTTCAGTTCTTTTCCATCTGCCTCTCTATCCACCGAGGTAGCTCTCTGAGAAAATAAGCAGAAGAGACATTTAATTTTACAAGTGGGAGACCGAGAGGGTTGTTTGTGGGGTGAGAGTAATGGAAGGGGCACAGAGTTGCTGACTTTAGTACTGAAGAATCACAGAATCTATCTGGAAAAATCTGCCAATGCAATGTAAAGAGTTGGATCCTCTAATGAACTGTGATTAACAAATGAGCTTTGTTGCTGGAGTATTGCACGTTTGATGCTTAACACATTAGAGAAATCAATGCATCAATATACTAAAGCTGTGAAGGCATAAAATATAACGTCTGATGTTTTGAACGAATATTGGCTGCAGAAATCATTTTCCAGAGCTCAGAGTGGTCGTCGTAGCCGTCATCATCAACACTACAGACAAGAGCGCCGGATCGCTTCGATAACACTCCAGCATGTTATTGTGATCGTAATCACACCAATGTGACTTTGGCAAATGCCCCAGAAGGACTGTTGAAACGCAGTAAACACACGGACGTGGTGCATGGACAGCACTTGCATGTTCTGTGCCAGGACTGAGAAACACTTTTAGATGTCTGCGGAGGAATGGGGGTGGGGGGTGGTGATGACGGTGGTGAGGTGCGTGCGTGTGTGTTGAATGTTGGGTGGGGGGGGTTGATTATACTCTCTGTTGCTAAACTATGTGAGTTTCTTGCCTAAGTGGGTTATGTGCAGAAAGAGACGAAGCATATCAAAAGCCATTATATCTGTTCTTATGTAAGACTGCGGGACTGGGTCTCCCTCCCACACGCTGCTGTGTCCCTGCAGGATGATTAGCTGAGCCCCACAATCCCTTTGCACACACACACACACACACACACACACACACACACACACACACACACACACACACACACACACACACACACACACACACACACACTCCAAGATTTAAATTACTAGTAGCAGTCAAGATGGAAACCAGTGCCGACTACATGTATATATGCATCACTTGGCTTTAAAATCCCAGAAGGTCAGAGACTCTTCTCCCAGGTTAGTTGGTGCCTACATTATGAAATGACACACAGCAGCAACAGACTTTGAATTCAGTATATATTGTGCGTACAATACCCACATGTCATTAAAAGGCAGATTGTTCTTGAGCAGTGCACCCCCCTCTGAATATGTTGTTATGAGCCTGCTGCATGTTTCCCCGGCTGGTTGATAGTTTATTACTATAGATGCACCAGTCCATGCACCTGCAAGCTGACACTGGGCAAGTCCCTCCAAAAGATCAAGCAAGAATATTGAGCAATCACAGCAGTGAGGCACTTGATATAGTAGCCTATATATATATATAATAGCCCTGACAGCCTTTAAAGCACAGTCTTCCTCGTGAGGTTCAGCTCACATGTTATTCTGGACGCCTCTTAAAATGAGCACACAAAATGTAAACACATGACCCATATACTTTTCTATATATATGTAGTACAGATATGGGTGGATTGTAAACATACAGTCAATGGTTGTGCACATTTCTGCCCTGAGCAGAGCCCAGTGATTATTTATGCAATCAGAACAAAGCGTGATCAACAAAGTCAAGGAGCAGTTTTAAACGCAATCACTCAGAAGCACCAGAAGAACCACAGAGAAGTAGTTCAGCTGAAAACGCTTTAATGCAGTGATTGCGACACAACTTTTCACTGTGGACCATTCAGCAGTGGATTTAGGCAAAAGAAGCCTTGATTAATACTGAAGGAACATGAATGTTTTGGTTGATTTGAAAGCTAGTTATGGAAACTTCAAATGGATGTAAGAAAGGATCAGGATCTGAAGCCTTTGGAGTGAGATGGCGCTAAAATATACAGAAATCAGATGTCAGATATAATATAACCAAACAGGGCTGATGATTTAAACCTTCTGTGCCAGTAAATATGAAAACTGTCAATAAACATTTTCAGTAATTGCCCAATTAACCTAAACTAAGGATTGAAACACATGGAAACGTGCAGGTTCAAACTACAACTTACCGGTGTCTTAAATGGAAATATGTTAATAGAACTTCATTCCAAAAAGGATTTAGGCCTCTGGGTCAATATGAAGTGTTCTTTCAGTAACTAGTAATGTTCATATTATGTGTTCGTAATCCTGACTCCGGTTGAGTTCACATCACCCAGCAGCCACGGCCGCGCGCTGCTGCTGCCCCGTGTTGGCCCATCCGCTCACCAGTGTCTGTGGGCTGTGCTCACTTCAAGGTTCACAGTGTTTAAAGGGATCAAGGCTGCTGACTGTGGGCATCACCAGGGCCGAGCCCCATCCCCTCTCCGTCACGTCTCTAATCCTTCCCCTTCCTCTTCCTCAGCATCGCCCCGCTGGAACGGACACACCGGGCTCATTCCCTTCCTCAAACCGGTCCCAGTACAATGCGACTGGGCACAGCCTGCCCAGAGCCTGCGAGTGAGTTTCGCGACGAGGGCGTACAGTACGAATCAGTATAATCATCTCGGCGCATGAATTACTCCAGCAGGACAGAACGGATCAGAATTCACAGCTCTCTCCGCAGATTGAGTTGGCAGCTTCACAGCAGCAACGGCGAAGCAAAACGCCTGTCGTTTAAGCTTTTGTCACAGTGTGCAGCCTGTCATTCTCTAATAATTACAACATCGCGGATTGATTTTAATTTCACCACATCCAACTTCTTCTCTTGTTCACTGTCGAATTACATCACGTCCCTCGCAGCATCTCAGAGAAAAGTGTAAAATACAGTACATACAATAAATATGAAACAAATTATCACAGAGTGGGATCATCTGGTTCTGATTAGCTATAATGGAAATTAATGAAACATAACTGATCATTTCATCTCCCTCATTCAGCTCATTTTTGCACATATCTGGACAACTATGGCTTAGTTAAAACCATTAAAACCACATTTGGACCTCGGTATTTTAACTTTTCCATTTTTTCACTTCCTCGTTGAAGTAACACACACATACGCACACGTACACACCTCTACAAGGACACGTGCATGCGACAGACCGAGTGCCATGGCAACCATTAACAGGCCTGACACTTGTGCACTGTTCAGCTGTCGCCTCCTCCACCTCCTCCTCGCCACCTCAGCAGACAGTTAAATATGACGAGCGGCAGTGCAGCATTTGAGATGTATGGGAACAGGAATAAATAGATATTTCCTAGTCAAAATAGTTCAGTGTTTTACACTGGGAGCACCCTGAATGATTAGATAGCTTTCATTTTTACATTGTGTTTTGCACACAACCTGTTCTTTGAATTACTTTGTAATAAATCATCAACTTGTGTTGATTGTTTTGTTCTGCACATCTGGCTGGGACGGCGCCATCACCAGCGCTGCGGTTCTGACCGAGCGAGTTGTCGATTAAGTGATTGCGCCGTTTATCTAAAACAGTAGCACCAGCTGCTGATTTAATCTCCATGCGCTCGTTGATCACTTGTACTTTGGTGCCGATGCGTTGCAGGTGCAGGTGGCAAAGTTGGACATTTGCAGGAGACGAAGGGCCCCAGACTGTTATGCAGCTGAAATCTTCCCTTAACAACATGCAAAACTGCAGCAATTAGTTTAGTCACGTCTCAAGTGAGAAAAAAAGTGTAATTAAAAGATAAGGTGATGGGACTACGTGGTAAACATGCATTTGTTTCAAGCTTTTCTGAGTGTGCTGAAGGGATCAAAGTCTAAGTGTGTGTGTGTGTGAGTGTGTGTGAGTGTGTGTGTGTGTGTGTGTGTGTGTGTGTGTGTGTGTGTGTGTGTGTGTGTGCGTGCGCGCGCGCGCGCGCGTGTGTGTGTGTGTGTGTGTGTGTGTGTGTGTGTGTAAAAAGTAACAATTTTGTTGGTCAGTAAAACTGAATATTAGTTGCTGCAACTATCACTAGAGATGAGCTTTTCCTGCCTCCCCCTTATTTGAATGCCTAAAGAACATAGGAGGCAAAATTCCTAAATATTTAATAAGACTGTACATAAAAAAAACGCTTCGGCTCGAGGGGTTGTTGGTTTTTGACTTGCATAACTGTACTCTGACATACAGTATTCTCACGTAACCAGGGTTCAGTGCAGTTGAGTCATGTCACGATTTGATTATTCAATCATTAAAAACATTTGTGAAAAACATACTTTGAATGCATCACAGCGATTTACTCATTTATTTTTACATGTCTACAGTATTATTATATATATTTTTAACCCACTCTAAATCCTAATCAACAGATTAGTAAAATTATTTAAGAATTCCAAAGTATATGGAATTTTAATCAGTTTCTGTCTGAAAAACAATCAAACTTCGTCTCCATCGTGATCTTCAACATTCTCAGTGAAATTTAGCCTTTGTCATTTTAAAGTGTAACCAATCATATGTTTCTTCTTGTCAACAAATCTTCCATTACCAAATCTTAGCCCACAGAAAAATTGAGCCTGTGAGCAAAAGTTGTATATGAACAGATATTTAACTTTATAAGTTTGCATAGACAGACTTTAGAGTTGATGGCTGAGATCCTGTAGCTCAGGAAAGCACATACTCAGTGAGCAGCTGTTTTTCCAGCTGCACAGCTCAAGAGAAACCTAATGTAATACATTTAAAATAGTAATGAACAGAAGAGTTAAAAGAATATTAATAAATTATTTGTACTGTAGGAACAAACAATTAATTACTACATTAACTGAGCTGCATCAATTGCACCTCTATCCAACATACACACATGAAGTTAAAGCATACGTACCATCTGCTTATACAAATGTAAGATAATCCATAGTGAAATCATATTCAGCTACTGTACTGGACCATCCATACGACGATGCTTTGGTGGGCTGTTAAAGTAGTGGAGTGAAACCACAGTTTAATGGATGTGGACAGACACCACACACACACACACACACACACACACACACACACACACACACACACACACACACACACACACACACACACACACACACACACACACACACACAAACACACACACACACTATTGACAGATCTGCCAATAGGATTAGGTTCAGTGGCGATGAAGCTCCCTGAGGCAGTTTCCCAATGACAGACTGACTCTCTGCGTGACCATCCCGACCAAAAGTCAGCGTTTCCTCCAACCCATACAGTGATATTCATGACCAAGTCAGGTTATAAAGGGTTCACGTGAGGATGCTGGGCCTGGACCTTGGATGAACTCAGATCAAATCTGATGATGGAGTTGCTGCATGGACAGGCATCTTTACAGTAACCGGGTTACTACGGTACATCTGAACTTTTTCTGCAGAGACGATTACATAACTATTTTGTAAAAGTCCTGCACTATATCACAGCTAAACTCCCAGCTGGCGTCTGACTAGAAAGACTAGCAAACCTCTGTCCAGGTGTGATCGTCACATCAGGCTTCATAAAAAAACAACAGCATTATGATTTCACTGTTCTGAATCACAGTCACAGTCTGGATTAAAACTGTGCTCGTGGCGACTGATATGAGAGACGAGAATCACGACAGATGTAGAAAGCAAACTTCACGCGGCTGCTGGAGGACGTGGGTCCAGTTGGCACAAAGTGGAAATATCAAAGTGATTATCGCCGCGAGGGTGTCGCAAAACACGAGGGAGACAATCGCCTCCAAATTACCCATGAACGGCCGCTTATCTCCGAGCCTGGTGCGAAAAATTAGCTTTTGCCTTAAAAAAAAAAAAGTCACGTTGACATTTCAAGGTAGCACACGTGCCCGCGTCTTTTTTTTCCTCTCCTGTCAAACACGCCGTCTGACAGCTTTTTGGAAAAGCTCAGTTTGAATCTTGCAGCGAGAGAGAGAGGAAAAAACACGACCTTGAAATGAAGTGGTTGTTTGTCAGTCGCACAGAGTTTTTCTAACAGCAGGGGGAGCCCGGAGTGTTCAACATGTTGCATTAGTCATGAAAAGCTCCTTCCAGCCTTTTTTACATCCAAAGTACGTGAAAGCTCTTTTGCCAGTGATGCATTGTTGCACGTTCAAGTTCAAGCCGTGACCAGAAACGAGACAAATCACCGCAGCGCTGGTTTCTCCGTTCTGATGAGAACGCTGCTGAATGCTGCGTTCTCTCATGAAAATAATGAATTCTCTGTGGATGCTCAGCCTCCATCACAACACTGCGTGGTTTTTCTCCATGCACTGTACTTCACTCTGTCAACAATCAAATGAGGAGACGTGGGCCGCCGGGGGCCTCCTTTGTCTTTAGAGCAGCCGGAAAGTGAGAAAGCACCATTATTCTTTCATTACAACACACTCTCACCCAGCAACACACACACGCGCGATGGTTAAAAGCCCACGGTACAATCGCTCTCTGCCGGCTTCACCGGATCGTTATCCATTACGGCTCTTGACATGGAGGATGAAGTGCAGGGAGCGGAGCGGAGTGGGGCCGTCATCTGCATCCCAGAGTGGCTACGTGTGGATGTCTGTGTGTGTGGCAGCGTTGTGTTTGTCTGCATTCACCTGTTGTGAACTAGCAGACGAGATGAATGTGGGAAAGGCATCAGTGGAGGTTTACCCAGAGCCACGTGGGGCAGCAGTATAATGTAGAATGTAGAAGGATTTGAAAGTACAAACTGGACAATTCAAACTTTTAGCAAAAACACATGAAGAGAATCATGGACACGTTTAAAATGAAACTCATTCACTGGCTTTGCTGCAACGATCGGCTTAGAAAACACAACCTGTAACAATCACATGACAGGTAGTGATGGTCTATATGCCGATCAGCCTCAGCAAAATGATCCCCCCATGATCATCACAGTAATGAAGGCAGCAGGTGCATAACAGCAGACCCTATGACCGGATCCTTCATGTTCTAATCCACAGATGCAGTTACTCCCATCTAGTACATTGTATCTCATTAATGCATGTGTAACAAGGACAGTTTAACCTCAGCGCCTGTTCACACTCACACTCACGCACACACACACACACACACACACACACACACACACACACACACACACACACACACACACACACACACACACACACACACACACACACACAGACTGCAGCTAGTCGATACACAGCGTATTATCCACCCAGTGGAGCATCCGTCCGTCCACATCAATATCGAACATCAGCACACGATTTCTGCATTAGCGCCACTGACTGGATCTGCTCACACACACACACACACACACTCACACACACAGAAGGGAATCTTTACAAACTTTTTGCATGTGTGCCTCCCCGTGCGTGCGTTGATGCACCTACCTGTGCTGGCGCAGAGGGCTCTGCTCGGTTTCTGAGCGCAGCCTCACTCTGGCGTCTCTGCCTGGATGCTGCTGCATGTGATTGGGCGGCTGGTGGAAGGGGGGTGTACTGCAGAGAGCCAATACTCGAGCTCCCTCTGATGAACACTCGGGCAGAAAGGAGCTCATCTTGTGCCCGTGCACACGTTCTGTTCCCCAGCAGGATTGATTCGAGCCGCCTTCTTATTTCTCTCAGCTCGTACTTGAAGGGCTCGAAAAGCTGGATCGGATTCCATTAGTTTGAAGTTACACCAGGGGTTTCAGGTTTAATTGAATTTGAAAATGTACCTGAAAATTAATTTTGGCTCAATTGAATCGTTCATCTTTGAATAAGCTGTATACAAACATCTAGATTTGGATCCGACATTGATTTTATGTTGCAATCACATGTTGTGTTACAGTACGTGTGTCATTAGAGGTGCTGTGAGGCCGATGCCAATATTGTATATAATAACATTTATCCTGTCAACATGTGTTACTGTACATAATGAACTACTAGTTTTGCTAAATTATGAGTCAGGTACAAAATCAAAGACACAGCAACTGACTGATTTGGAAAGTTGTAATAATGGGCAAGCTGAACTATTTAATTAAACACGTTAAACAATAGAGTAGAACAATAAATAATATAATAATAAAAGAAACATAGAACCTGGTTGCTCAATGGGTTAATACTGTGCTAGCTCCCCCATGTGTGGCTGCCCACTGCTTCCCCAGTGATGGGTCACTGATGGAATAGTATGTGACCCATATAATAGTATGTATAGTATAATCCCCAAGGAGATCAATAAAGTACTGTATGTTTCAGTTAATATCATAAATATTAACTAGCTGAAAATAAAACTTAATAATAAATAAATACATTTAATAGATACTGTACTTTACACATCAAACAGAGAAGCAAGACAAGACTTATTGAGACAGAAACCGATGACGGACTGACAGACAGATTAACAGCATGACGAGTGTCACATGCAACAGGTATCGAACAGGCCACACACCGACAAACAGGGCAGAAACAGGATAACCTGCAGACTGCAGCTACAACCAGTGGACAGGTGTAGGTGAGAGACACTAAACCACAGCGCCTCCGGGGGCCGGAGGGTTCTGCTGCATTTACACCTGTAGAGTAATTTTAAAAATGAATCCATTTTGTTTATGTAATTGGTTTGTTTAGGCCTAGTTTAGTATCAAAATACACTAGGATTCCCAATATGTGAAGAATGCATTTGTAGTTTTAGTTTTGGGTGAATCTTAACCTAAATATAACACGTTACAAGTGTTTTAGCGATGAGTACCTATTACTGCTATTTATTAGTAGATGTTCAGATAATTTGGTGAGAAATTCTCCTGGTTTGTTTGAAAAAAGACCTGACATTTCTGATTCTATGTTTTAGAATAGAATCTAAATTAATTTATATATTTTAATACAGTAAAATGTACATGTCCTTGTTTTTTTAGTAGCATTGCTGTAGTTTGTAGCAGCAACGAGATATGTTTTCAAAGCGACTTCCTCAAACCTGGATGTTGCTGCAGCTAATCCAAGCTTTCACCACCAAACCCTGGAGGCACAATGTTCAATTGTGTTCTCCCAGAGAAACCAGTGGGGACCGACGCAGCCCAAACCACATCTGCAGCGCGTTACCGCCTCTGATCAGAGGATGATGAATATGAGTCATCTCACGAGAGAAAAAAAATGATGCCACAGTTACTGTAACATGACATGTGTGTTCCTGTTAGAGCAGGAAGTATATTCACACAGTGGCTGAGCACACTCTTACACCAGAAAACAACAAGTGTGAATATTGCATCTCAGTGACAGTAACGACAATGCGAGACCCTGGGCTGTTCAGCGCTCAGGTTTAGGTCTTACATAAGGAATTACAGTTATATAACTCCATCCTGGAAGAATGATATCCAAGGTGCCACCTTGTTTTTTCTTTCAGAACCCTCCTTCATGTTTTTCACATTGCCACAGAAAGACAGAGAAAGCGACCAGGGGCGAGTGTTTTACGTAAGTGACACAAGCACTCAGCCCATGCAGGGTTCAGAGCCTGTCCTGCAGTGGCTTCACTTAGAAACCTGGGACAGGTTTCACGTCCAGCTTTGAGTGACAGCAAAACAAATGGAGTCATTTCACTAACAACAAATTTCAAAAAGGCACAATAGAAAGAAAAGGCCTTTTACTGTTTATCTGTGCAGACTGGTTAACGAAGACGCCAGAAAAAACATACATCAAGGCCAGATTAGGAGGAGATGTCTTTAATCGTTAAGTAACTGTTAGTTTAGAGAATTACAAACACACCATGTCTTCACTACAAGAGCATTTACAGAGCTGCATTTTAAAAAGTCACTACATGATAAAGAAACATGCATTAGTTTTAAATAAATATATTTTTATGCTTCTTACAGTAGCTAGTTTTATGTACTTTATGGTTATGGTGTAATGAAATCCCTTCAACTCATCAGCTATTAATGTGTGTTATGACAGTGATGTGACCTGTGTTGTGTCCTTTTAAAGGCCAGACCACTTAAAGAGCAATTTGATGTGGTTATGTAAAGATCACATCGTAGGCAACATGTGGCTTAATACTCATTATTATGATTGATTTACAAGAATAGGTGTAATAGAAAAAGTAAATATAAAAACTGCAGCTGTCTGCACTGATTAAGCTTTCAATGTTTTGTGTCCATGAGGTAAAAGCTATTGTAATGACATTACTACACCAGTTGGGGGCAGTAGAGCCCTGGTTGTGGCAACCAGTTGATTCTCCAATGCGGGATGAAATAAATAATGGCTCAAGGTAATGAGTTGTGTTCCTACCACTGGTATGGTTTCATCCTTGTGTCCTAAGGACTGTGCTTTCCAGGCTTGTGGATGAACGTCGGTTTGTGGAGTCCCAGTTCATCCCATTTTATGCAGGCGTCTTCGCTTCTGTCCCTGCAGCGTGTAACCTTGGCCACGCCCACTTTGGGCTGGAAGACTTTGCTCCTGCAGCCCTCTGGGTGGTAGGCGAGACTCCCCCCTCTGTCCCTTTCACCTGTCACGTCGCGGGCCACGTCATCCCCGCGGTCGCCCACGATCACCAGCTCCGCCTGAAAGTCTTCGTCCTCGTCTTCAGCGTTCTCGTAGCCCATGAAGATCATGGTGACGGGTCCCGATTCTAGCTCCTCGGGGAGGGCGTCGACGAGGCTCTGCGAGGAGGTGCTCTCTGCACAGAAGGGCGAGCGTCTGTTGAAGTCATCTGGGCTCTGCACTGAGGCCGGGGGATCAGCCTCACATGTGTAGCCAGCTAGTGAATCCCTATGGCCGCTTAGAGCCCTGTAGACGGGCTGAAGGGACGCCGGCGTCCCCTCAGCCTTGGCTTTAACAGAAACCAGAGCCGCCGGGCTTGGACTGCTTGCATCCAGCTGTGAAGTCACACTCCTATCACTCTTGTCTTGCCTTGGCACGTGAGGCACCTTGGCTTCTTCTCCAGATCCCTGCGCTCCTGCTTCTTGTCGCACGTGCGCCGTGCTAAGTTTCTGCCGCCGGGAGTTCTGTCCCGTTGGCTCGCAGCTGTACTGACTTTCCTCCTTGGGGGTTTGAGGCCCATTTCTGGATGAGACTCTGCTGTGAAAGGGGCTGCTGCTGCCGGGCGTCGGGCTTTTGCTCGGAGTCCTGGGCGTTGGCGGCCCGCTGCTCCCCGTGTATGGCACCGAATAGACGGGCTGATGGTACTGCACCCCGGTGGGGATGCTCCTGTCTGTGGCCTGAAGCAGCATCTCCTCCACCTCTGTGGGGGACAGCTCTCCAACGCCCCCGTGGGGCGTCTCGCGTCCGTCTGAGTGGAGAGCATACACAGACTTGCGCCCGTCGTCGTACACCTTTAACCCCCTTTCGTGGATGCTTCCTGGGGTGAGGTGTGTTGTGGAAACCACTTGGCTTTTCCCCGTCCTTTTATCGTGTTCCACGCTGATCTCCATTGCAAATGTAGCTGGAATGGGAAAAAAAATGACTCAAATTCTTATGGTTCACAATGCATCAGATTACAGTTATGACATGAAATGTAAATAAATCAAATCAAGAGCACTTAAAAACACTGGCATTCTAGGTTAAATGTACATTTTACATCTAATGTAATTCCTCACTTTCAATTTTGAATTTGTTGTCATCTTTCTTTTTTCCTTCCGATGAACAAGAAGCTTTTTGACTTCACAGAGGCCACAGCGGCAGACAGGGAAACGCTCTGTTCCCTGCACACTCAAATGCAATTGCTTCCTAATTTGCATTCTCGTGAAATGTTAAATTATAGCTTTTAAAATAGCAATAATGGAAGCAGGAGGCATTTCCTGTCAGAGGGGCCAATCTTAAGCTGACAGCTAAGACTGAAAAGCACAAAATGCGTGTCTTACACACTAAGTGTGCATTGAAATACCCGGATGAGCATCTGAAAGCTCTCCTCTTAAATTATACCTATTTTTATGTTCTGTCTTAGAAAATTCCAACGACCGTTCAACATCAGCAGATGCATCGTGTCTGTACCTTTCTTTGGTTCTTCACCAATGGTCGTGCACACAGCATGTTGTTTTGCTGCTGTCAGTGGGATGAATGGTGGAAGTCGTGGGAGTGGGGAGGGTACGCGGGGCATCACGTCTGGGGAGAGAAACACGACCGGTGTAACACTCATCAACACTGCACTAGTCACAGAATTCAGAGATTAGTCAGATACAGGATGAGTCTGGTGTTTGTGTGTGTGTGTGTGTGTGTGTGTGTGTGTGTGTGTGTGTGTGTGTGGTCAGTAAATCTGTTGTTAGTCTACTGCAGGTTAGCATGAAGATCTTCAAAGCACAAATATTATATAGTATCAAAATGAGGAGAAACACGCTGAATGTTAAATACTGTGTAAAGGCCACACATCAGTCATGAGATAAGTAATATGAATATAAAGACACAAACATTTGTGTTAAAGACACAGGTGGATAGATTATGTTCCATATATTAGTAATATGCAAAGCTTAATGTTATATATAGCGTTAGTCTTTATAGTTGACTGTATAGATATGCAACAAATGAAGCAATCACCATAAGATGCTTTAGAGGGTTTACCTGGCTGGAACTCTGCCTTTATCTCCTACATGTGAAGACAAAGCGGTTGAGGATCAAAGTGACGACCGAGCAGCTGGAAGTCAACGCCACAGCAGCTACTGCAGGGATTAATAGTGTTTAGTGACTATGTGGCCCCACAGTCAACGCACACGGCCACCACACAGCAAAGCATGCGTGTTAGTCCTCGTGCGCCGCACACCCACTCGTGTGAGCCTTCCATTTGCACGTCGCCTGTTTGTTTTTTTTTATTTTCCCGGAGAGCAGCCTCTCGTGAACCGAAGCGCACCCACACGGTGCATCTTGTTAGACACGAGCAGAGATTAGAGGAAGTGCCACGGGCGGGAGATCAGAAATCACAGCGTTCGGGGGGGAAAGCGCTTTGATCCGATCGCTCATTTAAATACGACCCAGTCTGAACTCATGACCTCCGGGATCGATGTGAAATCGAGCTCCGATGTGCAGCTGTGAGCGCAGGTTGTTAATAGCTGAGTCAGCAGCGGTTCTACACACTCAGAAGCACAGGTTCATAAGCAGAGCATCACATTTTGCAGCCTCCTTTCACCTGACAGACGTTTGATGTCTTTTCAAATTCCTTGAAAATGACACTGACTTTAAATAAAGTCTTGTTAAATGCTCACCTGAAAAATATAAACAATATTTTTGCTCCTACCTTGATGATGTCCTCCGCCGTCCTCTCCACTTCCTTCAGCCGCTTCAGGATCACCTCCTCGTTGGCCGAGATGCTGAGCTCCTGCGTTTCCAAGGCCTCGACCTCCTTTTCTATGCTGCACAGGAGAGTCATAAATTGCCGTGGGCGGCGGTTTCTCGGGCGCATTTGAGCGGCTCCTAATAAGCCGGCACAGCACACTCGCTCCGGGCCTGTTCCCTGGAGCCGGCCCGGCTCGTCTTATTATTCCAATGCTAATTTTAAACCCCTTTACTCAATGTAACATTTTCCAAAGCAGGCTTAAATACAGTAAATGCCAGTCTTCACTTGCTTTGACCTCACTCGTTCTTTCCTTTCTATAAGCTTAACTGAGTTTAGGAACACGCTCTGATGTCCAGCGGGGGCAGAACCACTCTCTGGGACCTGCAGAGCTCCACAGTTTGTGCCCACAAACACCGCTCGCCTTCTCATTCCAGCCCGGCTTGTGGCCCGTAGGTGCTTTATTGTCAGTGGCGGACGGATCAGAGGTCTTTCAGGGACCTGGCTGTGCGCTGATGGCTTGTTTGAGACAGGGATTTAGACACAGATTGCCTGTGTGACTCTAGACCAACAGCTTGGATGCAGCTGAGCAAACTCCTGCCGCTCGAAGGGTTGAGCTCAATCCAGACATCGACACTTATAAGGAATTGGTTTGCTTTCACTTAGTGAAAAGAGCTTTTCAGTCTGTAAAAGGTCCTAAACATACAGTATATCGGCATCATAGCCGTCACACTGAGCCTATTAATCAATCAATAATCTTTGACATATAACTTATATATACAGTATAATCTACTGTTCTAACTAATTGCAGGTTAGGGTTGAGTCTGCTGGTGTCTAACAGTAATCTCTGTTTAAAATGACAACATATTTCCCCTGACAGTTGTGCCGGCGGGGGGTGCGATGCAACGTTTGCCACACGGCTTCTTCGGGCCCAGTTTACCTGAGGATGTTGCTCTGCAGCTGATCCGTCTGCTGCTGCTCGTCCCGAGCCTGCAGCCTCTTGGCCTCCTGCTCCTCCTCCGACTGCTGACTCAGGCCGTCCATCAGCCACTGATCCCTCAGGGCTTTTTTCTGTCAGTCAAGCACACCAGCACAGGGGCAGGTTTTAAACGCCGGTAGCATTTTGTGTCGTGGTTCAGGTGTGTATCACTGTGAAACCTTCACAGTCTCCCTGTTGCCTCCTGTAAAACTCTGGATGGTGTCATTACCTGCCTGTCCACTAGATGCCCTCAGAGATTCCCATTCGCCAGGAAGTACGGCCTCAAATCCTTATTGACAGCTTTGTCAGCCATGTTTAAATAAATAACCATTATAATTAAATACTGTGTACAAATACGTTGCATACAGTGTATTGGAGCGTCTTATTTCGTACTGTACAAGTGGAAATGTTCCCATATCCTATCAAACGAGAGAGTACGAACGATCCTTAGGGCGTTATGAGATTACTGCACTGGGACTGCAAGTAATGAAGGTCTGTCCCCGCTTCGTGGTTGTGTCTGAGCTCGTGCAGAAATGAGGCGGAGATCGTTGCCCTGTTATTAGCTTTCAGGCAGCAAATGAAACCGCAGAACCCTTCATCTCCGGGTTCCTCCTGGGAGTCTTTACTGTCTCTGCGCGACATCTGCCCTGCTCTGTTCTTTATTACACGGAGGAAGACGTTCAAACCGCGTCTGCTCGATATTAGCCGCTGTGTTACACCATCATGTACCTTTATGTACTGGAGTTTTAATTTCTCCTCTTCGATTTGTCTCCTCTTCTTGGCGATGTCCTCCTGGATCCTCCTTTTGTCCTGTGGCAACACATTAAACACATGCTTGCATCATGTGGATGTTTTACAGGGTGGAAACTATTCCACCTGTTGTCTCCTCCAACCTTGAAGCGACAGCCGGAGCCCGGCAGCCGTAAATAGCTCCAGTAGAAGCACCAGCACCTTCAGGCTGGGCCTCTTCCAGTCGTTTGTTTGCATCCAAATGTTCACTACAATCACTTCACGCATTTCCTTTATGTGAGCACCGTGCGTAGAAGAATAGAGATTTAATCTTAACCAGAATTCCTTTGTTTACATCCAGCTGGAAAACCACTGATAATCAAAACACTTAATGGCGTTAATCATCAGCCTGAAACACAAGCCCTGTGTTCCTGGGTGTCACATCCAGGGGGTCATGGTGGGTTAAAATTAGCCTCCGGATCCTGGATCAATGCGCCACTAAGCCCCACTGAAAGGGGATCTCCCTCATGACGTCTGCTATTATTTATAGTCCCGTCTCCGGCTCCGTCAAACCCAGTGATGTCACTCTGCTGAAATGTCTGGACCTTGAAAACCATTTCAGAAACATCTGATTAAGTCACTCACATTACTCATTGAGCTCCTCGGGTTTCTGATATACAAAGCACTGTCAATAAAGTTAATTCATTATTTTTCAATCTCAACTGAAACGGGCAATTTTGTTCAAAAAGACTAGAAATACAGAGAAATAGGAAACACGTGTTCCTTGATAACGATGCAGAGAGAACGGGTGTGTTGTTTTTCTGTAAAGACGCCTTCTTTGCACCACGTACTGTAACCAAGTCGTGCTCTCTCTCGGGAGCACTGACCTGCACGGCTACAGGAAGCTTTTCCTCTACAGCAGCAACCTGCAGCAGCGCGCCCACTCTCCATTTCATTTCCACGTTGCGCTCAGGAACGGCTCCCGTCTCTGTGCTGCCTCAAACCCAGCGCAGCCGGACTGAGTCACTGGGTTGCTGTTGTCTGCGTTAGGAGCTAGAATGTGAAAAGCGACGTCCGTGCAGAACGAGACTCACAGCCTGCAGGCACATATGAAGCCGCTGCACAATCACGCTTCCCGGCTTTTGTAGACAGTTTGTAGCGTTCACTCATTTCCTCAAAGTCTGTTTTTCTGTTCCAATTAGTTAAGAGTTGATGCTGACATTTATTCGATTAAAATACACAGACATTTTGTGTTTCAATGCAACAAACTACCTTTCACTCGCATGGACATGCTCACTTTGAGGTGAACACCTACTAAATGCAAATTATGCACTTAGAAGCAGCTCGAGGGTCTTTGTTTGTAATGAGCGATCACGCGAAGCCATGCACGTGTTTGTCAGACATTTGTCGAGCAGTAACGCGTGGGTGTGTGTATGAAAATGACTGTAATTCCTGAATGGTTGATGCCACAGTTTTGCCAAACATCATTAAATGAAGCTGAAAGTATTCAGTGCCCTCTAATCGGAGGCTTTTATACATGAATAACTGAGTGGTGAACAAAGGACAAGTACAAAAACAGTATCTGCCATCATTCCATTATTCTTGGACATAATTGCATGTATTCACTCAAACATTGCTCTGTTGTGTTATTTACTCTACTTTCCATCTGTGAAGACATTTCTTGTCATTGTGCCTCCAATGTGGGACATAGTGACCTCACTGTGTCTAAATGCTAAATGCTAATGCACGTTTCTTAATAAGAAACGTGCGGCTCCTCACCGTTATCGCCTGGAGCCTCTCCTTCAGCAGGTCGGCCTCCTCCATGATGACCTGCAGGACAGAGAGCATCAGGGAGTGAGTTTGTACTCTCAGGATTTACTGTGGTACATTGTATCACACAACATGGACTTCAATGCATCATCCTTGACGGGCAGATAGACAGAAGGATATGTAGCATGTCTGTGTCACATGTCACAGGGATGATGAATCCTGACCTGAGGAATGGTGTTATAGTGGCGAGTCAGTGAAAGGGTCTGTGAACAGAGCAGGGCCAGGCCCACGTCTACACCCACTCATTGGGTGGGTGTAGACATCGAGAGAACGAGACTCGAGGGAACGAGACACAAATGGACGAACAGTGTAGGAAAGTATATTATAATTACATGATAAATTCTGACTGTTATATGTAGTATATGACTATATGACTGTTATATGTAGTATATATACAGTATATATATTCTCATGCAGATCAGTCAACACATTCAACTCTGGCAGATTCATTTATTACCAAATCATTAAATTTGGATGCTAAAGGTCAGAGTTGTTGAAGATCTTCCCTGTTTTGTCGTAATAATTTCACTCTTTCTAAAACAAACATCAAAAACTGTAGACACTGTAACGTCAGGGTCATTTTTATGTTTACTGTACGTGTGTGGTGAAGTGAGGGTGGGGGTTTCAAAATATAATGGAAGCAGTTTGAGGCAACCGACACTGACCTACTGCAGAGTGTACCTCTGATCACATTAGGTGACATATTTTGTAAATGAACGTATCCATGAACAGCTGAGAGGCAGCGAGTAGCTGTAAATCCACGGCAGGAGGTGTTTCTTTCTGTGGAGCTGTTTCCGATGCTGCAGTAGCAGCACCTGAGGTAAATGGTTCCTCTGTGTAGCAAACAGTGATCAGCGATCATCAGTTGATAAAAGCACGTCAGCACATTGAGACGTCAGGTTTGAACGGGCTCTACGGCCTCTAAGGATAAAAGGCCCAATTTGTGTATTTGTGACAAACTCTGATCAGAAACTTGGGAGCAAAAGAATTGTAGTCACTTGAGCAGTTTCTTGGGGTTTTAGTCGCATCAGCATGTAAACTTTGTGAGGCCTGGCCACCTGTGGAGGGCGCAGCCCCTGCCTCCTGCTCAGGGACAGCTGGGTCTGTCTCCAGCCCCCCCCACGATCAACAAGCTGAATGATGAGATAATGAACAGGTCGTCTGTAGATTCTAAGTGATCATCACAAAACATGATTCTGTACACCAAACATGAATACAGAGAAGAAGCTTCACATATAATCAGGAAAATCAGTGAAAGGAAAATATATTTGACTTTTTTTAAGCGATCATGTCGTTCTCTATCTATTCATTCACTTCAATGACCCGCTGTTTGGCACAAGGCGAGGACAACGTCCTCCCTGTTAGCGGCCGGAGGAAGGACCACACAATCCCCACACATGTCAACACAAAGGACGCATCGTGGCCTGTGAGGGGGCTCCTATATTTTTACACATTCCTGCATTACTTAACCCCCTCGCACGCCTACACACACGCCGGCTGAATCAGCCTCTCACCCACGCAGTGAAACCCAGGCACGGCATTCATGTCACACAGGAGCGGCACCGCTGCAGTCAAAGCTGTAGGGGTGCACGTTGTTGTTCGATACAGGATGAAAATGAAATATCCATAATAATAAAATGTTGTCAAACAGCTGGATTCTGCACCCACATCGCACAGCAACAGCCATTTGAGTCCTTTTACTCATTGCCAACCAGTGATAACTGACAATTAAGACTGTGACAACACTAATGACTGACCGTGTAGCATTTCAACAACTTGCCCCCTTCAGTTGCAAAAGATAATCACATCTGCATAAGTCTTAGATGATGGAACGGCATTGACGTATTTAAAGCATAAGCTACAGAAACAGGGAGGTGAGGAACGTGCTGCATAATGTCAAGCCGCAGGTTTCCCTCTCCACCTGTTGACAACGCAAAGGTCTGATCCTGAAAATAGAGCCGCTGCCTGTCTCACAGCTGGACCCGCCTCACGCCGTGTGCATGAAAGTATGCGCAAATGTGACTTAATGCTGCTGAAAGAAGGCCGGCGGCGGGAAGGAAAGGCTCCAGCGCCTGTCGGTCATGGGGCTTAAACACGGGGGCCACACATGAGCCGCGTTCACCCACCTGGGCCGCTGCAGCACCAAAACCTACAGTAGCAGGAGGACGGAGACCCCCCCCCCGGTGTCTGGAATGATGGAGCAGTTAGCTACACCCAGCGGCACCGGACCGAGGTTTAATGACTGAAGCAATAGCTGATGAATGAATTTAATGTGCAGTAAATGTATTACTCTGACTTGTTGGACACAGGGTCAAAGCCAATTACAGACACAAGTCTGTTACCAAGACCTTGCTGCTTTTTAGGTCCTCCACATAAAACTGGTGCTGAATCATCACCTCCACTAATCACACACTCCAGTCCCTCTCCAAAAGCGCTCACAGAACTTCAACCTGCAGACGGCTTCTCATTAATCACTGGTCTGCAGATCGGCGGCGACGTGGCCGTCTCCAGTGTCTCCAGACCTAATTCTTACGCTTTCCGGTCATGAAAATCAAACCTCCGGTTGGAATTGCTTTACCTGTTTTAAGCAGGTGTGGGAAAACACATTTTAAGATAAACCAAGCTAAACGATGCAGGAAAAGACTGGTAACTAATATGGTTCTGTACAAGGAGTCCCCATTTAGTCTGGGTTTAGTTGGGTTCTACTAAACCTCATGGTTATCTTGTTATTTGTGTTTTGCACCAGATCAATGCCAGACTTCAGTCCCAGTGACATGACCCCAATACCTCTGTGACTGTCTGGCCATTCAGCCAAGGGCCTCCTGACTTTTAATCCCTGCTCCTCTTTCCTTAATCTGGTCTCTGGCGGATTAGTGACACGCAGGCTGGCACTGGACGCCGTCACTGTTACTCAAAGTGATCGATTTATTTTGATGGATAAGGGACTGGCTGTTCTACTGTGCCACCATGAATATTTCCAGTCTGGAATGAATTGTTTTTTAATTCATTCCATTTAGAATGGATTTGGGTGTTTTTTCCTGTTTTTATATTAAATATTCAATTTATCAGCAATATCGTCTATCTATGCTGTTTATAATCTCTGGGCTTGATCAACAAACTCTTATGAAGAATATTCAGAGATTTACAAAATGTCTTCACTATGTTGGAGCATCTGTTGGTATTTCATGGTATTTCATGTCAAACTCAATTAACAACTCCATTCTTTTCTCCCCTGTCTTTTACACAGATAATAGAAATGAGCCACACACAGAGACAATGGAGGAGAGAGAGGAGAGGAGCGGGATGTGACCACAATCATACAGTACAGTATATATTAGTCCACCAGTGATGGAGACGCCTGTAAACAAACTGACCACAGAGTTGCAGACATGTGACCTCACCGTTTTGCTCAAACAAATCTACTGTTCAACACTCACGTGTGGGTGTGCGCTGACGCGGTCCTACAGTTTTTATGAACGCTCAAAAGCCTGATAACAAATACTGCTGTCATGTGTCATAAATTGACGCATCATCTGTACATAAACATTTCAGAATTCCAGTAAAATAAATGTAGTTTTCCACTCATAACCTCAGTTGTGTGTCGGCTGTAACAATGCAGAGCAATCCTGATCACAGAGAGGTGATGGGTGCTTATGGTGCAGCCCCCTTTAAACATTAACATATGTGACACCTTTAATGAAAGCACATCTGTCTCTGCATGTGCAGGTGTCTGTGCACAAATGACCAGAATGAACAAACCAGTAGCAGCAAGACTGAGCTTTAGAGGTGATCACTGACAGCCCTGTTCTGTTACTTCTTGATTTAAAAGCAATCATCACATAATAAACTGGATATGCTTTATGTGCAAGCAGCCGCGTGATGTCAGATGTACTGGAGGTGTGAAAGCGAGCTCTCCTCTTCATCAGCGTCCTTCATCCGCAGCTCCGCCACGTGTGCTCAAATGTTGAGGTGACTGAGATGGGTGGGAAGAAAAGGGCGCGGGGGTGACTTGTTCTCCGCAGGCAGCACGCGTGTGGGAGTAGGAGGTGTGTGTGTGTGTCCTCATACTGTACATATGTGTGTGTACAGTATGAACATGCAATTCAGGCTGTCAGATCTGCATTTGAACCCAACAGAACGTCATATAGAGACCGTGTGTGTGTGTGTGTGTGTGTGTGTGTGTGTGTGTGTGTGTGTGTGTGTGTGTGTGTGTGCGCGCACGCTGCTCTTTATAGTTAGTGCCAGACCCCTGCTGGGAAGCTGCAAACAGTCGACAGCTTAGAAGAATTAACAGATTATACAACCAAGACCCTTGTCCAGTTTTTGCTCCTTCCCAACCAGAGCCCGCTACGTCTGGATGTCCGATAAGCACAGAAAGTGATGGGTCAACACCCGGTGGTGAGTAATCGCCCTAATGTGACAGGTTTATCCACCTTGTCTAAGCCCCCCCCCCCCCCCCCCCCCCCCCCCCCCAGCCTTGGATCCCATCAGACTCTAGAGCAAACACCAGCAGCAGAGAGCTCGACCTACCGGGTGTGGACGTGTGTCTTGGTTGAGGTGGTGTCACAGCGCGTGGAGCTCAGTCTCGCGGCGTATCCAGCATTACTGAGCCCGAGGTTGCGTTGGGAGAGCGTGTGGGCTGAGAGGAGGCTCCCGCCCTCTCTCTCTCTCTCGCTCTCCCCGTGTCTTTTCCTGCTCGCTGTCAGAGAGCTCAGCCATGTGCCTGAAATACCGCCGGCAAACACTGCCTCCACAAACAAGCACACACATAATGCAGCTACTGTATATTACAAATGCTGCGACACAACAGAGATTTCAGTTTGACGCTCTGCATGTTGTTGCACTACTTTGCTGCTGGTGAATATACTGTAATTATAGTACATCACAGCATTACAGAAACATTATAGGATCCTACTGATGAAATTGATATTTTGTCTGATGTAAAAAAAATAAATCTCTCTCTATAAATAGTCTCCAAAGAGTACTGCTCTGAAACTACTAGTGCTCTTTTTTTCGACACTTTCCCAAAAAGAAAATGTCTTTAATGCACTTAATGCCCTCAGGTCTCGTAGAACTTGGCACTTTGAGTTTTTGTAGCAGATTCGATTCTGGTCGGGGCCATGTAAAAAGGAAAGATCCGACTGGTTCCTTCTGAAGATGTCAATCTTTAGACATACTTGGTTTGGACATTGTGACTGGTCCAGTGTTTTTGTTCTTATTGCAGTACCACAGCTGACCACCACTCTTACTTTGGCAGTTCAATGGACCTTTATAGTAAAAACATACATGGAACTATTTCAGAATAAGTCCTGATGTATAATATTTTATAGCATTATGAAATGTATTCTTTCTGTGATGTATGGCAGGGCAGGTGGCGTAAGCACTTTCAATATGTCTCTGTCACTATAGAGCCTACGTATTTGGCCTATATAGCATCTAAGTCTACCCATTTACAATGAAGACAGCTTTGGTCTGGTGCTTGTGCTGTAAGTTATTCTGGTTGCGCAAAAAAGCCTGTGTGAAAGTGAGTGAGAGAGAGAGTGTGTGTGTGTGTGTGTGTGTGTGTGTGTGTGTGTGTGTGTGTGTGTGTGTGTGTGTGTGTGTGTGTGTGTGTGTGTGTCCGTGCTTGTGTTCAGCGTTCAGCTGCTGATGCCCATGACAGACGCTCACACACATTAGCGCTGACATACAATTAGCTCGCGTCCACATTTAGCACCAAGGAGTCTGATGGGTGAAGTATGGAGGGACATGAGTCTGTCTCCACCTCATTGTGTGTGTTACGCTCAGGTCACCTGTCAGATACAGGACCTGGCTGATATCTGTCCATCTGATGCTACTTCACTGTTAGAAAATGGTCCCTATTCCACTGTTCCTTTTGAAATGCTGCTCTACTTAGAGGCTTTAATTGGAGAGGTTGTTGTTGCCATAGCAACATTCTCCTCCAAATTTGTACTCAGTTGGTTAGACAGACGAGGGAAGGGGAAGCCTACTATTGGTCTGCTTTTGGGATGTGTTTCCAGATTGGCAGAATGACGGCTAAATGGATTTCAGCTGTCGCCGCTGACGACTATTCGGACGAGCTCAGTCCTGGATCCTGGTTTCTTCTTTTCAGAAATGCTGGCCGGAGCTTGTAGGGTAAATCAACATGGAATCCCATAGATGTGCAGATGTAAAGGTACTTGAAGGTCACAGAGAAGATGATGAATTCTTTACCTTTATTTTTCAGTTTCTCTTTTTGTTTCCTTTCAACTCTGCCATCTAACAACAGAGGTTTTACTGTTTAAGGCCCGTTGGGACAAATGTCATTTGTCACATCCTGTTCAATAAAAGTTGTCTGCATGAGAATAAATTTCACACTAACAGCGTGTGTATGAGAGCAGACGCAATGCAAATGTCATTTACTGTATTTAGTCGAGTGTTGCAGCGCTTTACTTCGGTCTCAGCTGGGTCCAAACACGCAGACTCAGCTGCATTTTCACCGGTTGCCTGTCCCACGAGGGCTCATCTCGAAGAGCCTGAGTGGAGAGAGGGGACGGCTTGAACACAAGGATGTGGAAGTGAAGCTATTTGGGTAAACGGGTCCTCTGGCTCCCTGTGCTCCTCCACCTGTCATGTGCACAGCACTGATCAGCGCTGAGGACGCGCCCGGCGACGTGTGTTCTTCATCATCGTCCTCGTTTTCGCCGTCCGCTCCGCCGCCGCTCGGCCGGCACTCCCGTTCCCGTGGCAACCGGCGAAGTGAAGTGGAGTGTTTTAGCTGCTTTAGTCTAAAGATAGAGCCCTTCTAAACACAGCAGTTGGGCAGCCCGACCACGGTGATCGCTTTCAACAAAGACGAGAGTGGGAGTGGGTGCAGCCGGGAATGAATGGATGCACAATGAACACGCCTGTTTTAATACTATGCAGAAAAAGCACCAACACGGACGGCTCCCCACTGAACTCTACCTACAGTAATGCACCATGACCCGTATCAGGATCCTATCAGACCCTCAGGCTGACTTCAGATCAGTAGCTTTGCTGCTGCAGTAACTGTGCCTTCGTTGGCCGTCAGCTCTCTGTGCCAAAGAATGCTTCTGTTTGTGGCTGCAGCATCGATTTTCAGGCCCCTCAGACGAGTTTCGCTAGATGCTGATTATTCCTTTGGAGTCATGGGTTCACCTGAAATTAAAAACAAATTTACTTCATGCAGCCGCTCTGAATTGGCAGAATGGAACAGAATCAGCTCTTTTGATCGCGTCGACACTCGGAAAATTTAATTCACATCGTCAAGGACGGAACATGCTCAACATACAGACAGTTTATTCTCACAAACAAAGAAGCCTTTGGCGACTTGAGCGAGTTGATTAGTGCAGCTTTGAAAAACTCTCCCAAGGTCTACGTGGATTTAGAAATTATATATTGAAACAGACAGTGAGAGGTTACAGATATATTTAGAATTCATTACTGACAAACAGCGAGCACACAGTGTCTCCCGCACCTCTGCAGAAACTTGTAACCGATGTGGCCCTTTGAATAACATCACACTATATACTTCAGTGTGTAGATACAAAACCTCCTTACTTTAATCACAAGGAACAGAGAGGGGGGTGATTTCCCGCGCGCCACACGAGCACGCCACATTCTCCACCGTGCCTCTAATGAATGGGAGCGCACGGGGCATCTGCGCTGGCGTCGCCGGGCCGATGCCGATGCCGGTGCCGGTGCCCATGCGAGGCTGCCTGTCTCTCTGAAGAGGCCTTCGCACATCCGCAGCCTCCCACCCACTCACATTCTGCCGTGGAGAGGAATCGTGTGCGGAGCGGAGACGGTAAATACATCACAGAGGAAGTAGCTGTTGGAGGTGGCAATGAAGAGGGTCCTCTGAGCTGCTGAGGGGACGACAGCACGGCATTTTGATTTGTTGGATGAAGACTCTCCTATTATCTTATACTACAATATTATACTGTACCGACATTGAATCAGTCGAATGGGTCCATAGCAGGTAAATGTAGTCTATTTCTGACATCTGCTGGCTACACAGCATTTCACATTCAAGGCTTGCTAACGCCACCATCTGATTGGATTGGATTTGTTGCTCATCTTTCCAGATTTCATTAATCTGGTCTCTGTCTGGAAGTAGTTCAAAATAGCAGCCTCATTTGAATCCAGCTGTTAGCCCCAGATTTAAGGCAGCAGTGCTCTATACAGTAGTTAGGTCATGTCTCCAGTAGGAGGGTAGAGCGTGATCTGACACCATGTGCTTCAGCATCTTTATTGCTCCCATTACCTTGACATAATGGTTACATGCATTGTAGAATCAGGCTAAAGCCCTGCACATCTGTGTCAGCATGGGCCAAACACTGAAACCAGAGGCTGATCTGCAACAAGCAGTGCAGTACATGTACAGTGTTGCTGAATGTGCATCAGTGCTGGAGTGCACAGTCCTGTAAGTGAGGTGCACTCAGACCCTAGTGTCTCATCGCTGTGGTATGTCTGATGGATGGTGCTGCTGGTTTCAGGCCTGTCAACGTTATTAACTCCAGCTTATCTCACCTCACTGTCGTTTCTGGCCTTTTATTTCGAGCGCCTCCGCGGTGACCCTCACATCGTCAACCAGCTCGCGTCACTCGACTGAAACAGCTGTGGCGTCATGCGTTGCGTCCTATAAGGACAAATGCTCTAATGGTTAAACACGGTAGCTACTGTATGAACTCTGAATTAGGCTCTGGGGAACTTTCAACAAAAATGAGATGCTTGTCGTGTCCGTCTGTCCGTTCACCCTGCACCATTTTCCATCTGAAACATTGATTTTGAGATGGACACAGGAGGCAGACGGGTGAATAGAAGAGCAACAGATGGGTGATGTGCTCTCCACTGGCACATAGCAGCAGGACATCTCAACACCCAGCTGAGTAACAAGCTGCTGCTGGCACCACAAGCAACCCTGATTACAGATGCATTGATAACAATCACTTAGCAATTCATGTTTAATATGGTGCATATTTATATGCATATAAATGCATAATATATACATTATATATTTATACAGTACCATAAATATTTAACACTCAAAAGGCACTGCAATAATATAAATATTGAAAAAAAACGCACCCACTGTGATGAGAAACCTTAATTCTGCCAACAAGAACTTTCTACACTGAACGCGTTGCAAACTGAAGATAGTGGGAGATTGTGGGAGGAGAAAGTTACACAGTATAAATGACCAGCAATCGTCATTAAAACCAAAGGGAAAATGCTTGTACTGGCTACACCCAGCCACACATACAGAGCATATGACATCATCACTGGGATGTGAATGGGCTACTGTATGTAAGCGATTAAGGAGAGAGCCTTACGGTATAAACAGACATCCTTTTCTTCTAAATCACCTTCCACGTTTATTTAATAAGCAGGAAAGGCTTCACACCGCTGACGAACCACACGGAGGCAGTGTTGCACCACATGAGGCCCACTTGAGTCGGTCTCACTCATCCACACACAAGACGAGGCGGCCATAATTACTGGAAACACCTGTGTGGGGGAACGTCCTGCTCTTCAGCATCTGAGTGGGTGCTTGAACTTTGTACACACAAAGTTATCACAAGTTTTGAATTAGTTATAAGTATTATAAGTTTATTACATTTTTTATAAAAATAAATACCTCTAAACACTGATGATAGCATTAAACCAGCAAAATAAAGACATATATATGTATAGACATGTGAATGTATAGACCCTCAGATGCTACTGTACTTCAACACAAGTTGCTGCTGCTTTGTTCAACATGAAGCAAAGGACAAAAGGTGATCTGGATCATAATCAGACTCTCTCATTTTAGTGTTTGCGTAAAATGATGACTATATGTTAAAGTTAGCGCATGACTCAACCGCAAATTGAACTGATTCTTTCCGGAGTGTGGACTTTGCTACAAAGACGCACCGAAACGTGGAGCCGATGCCCCTGCACGTGTAGTTCGCGTGGCGTTCCAATGCTGCGGTGTCACCAGTGTTTCCCCTGGTCCGCTGCAGGTCAGTGTGTCTGGCAACCAAAGAACGGGAGCAGCTCTGAGAGAGAGAGAGAGAGAGAGAGAGAGAGAGAGAGAGAGAGAGAGAGAGAGAGAGAGAACGAGAGCGCTGTGTGAGTGGCTTTCTGGGGTGAGGGGCCTCTTGAAAATGGGTCAACAGAGTAATAAAAACATGCTGAAAAATGAATAAATATGCATATATTACACACTGTGGGCACGAAACAAACAATCCAACAATATGTGATCCCCGCGAAAAGTGCTCTGGCCTACTTTCACGCTGGATGAGAGAAATTAGAACATTGCAATGATACACGCAGGGTTTGTCACAGATTTCAGGGATTTTAGACAACAAGAGCGTTTTAACTGAGCGCTACAAAGATTCCAGCATGACTTATAGTTCTAAAAACATGCAGCACATGCTGAGAGTGTGAACAATAGTAGCTACATAACTACTAAAGAGGTATAGTGCATTAGGTGCAAAACTTCCCAACTGGTTTCTGGTCAGATGTAACAGTGGCACAGTGAGATCATCCTGACTAGTGAAACCAGAAGTGATTCGATTGTCACTTGGAAGATGGGGAGGATGATAGTGAGCAGATGAAGTCCCCAGAGGGAACGTTAAAGTGTTTCACACCTTGGTCTGAGTTGATGAGAGGCTCCTGGAGGCTGCTTTTATGATTCTGTTATCAGCACATGGCTTCTGCAGTGAGTTAGAGCTTCTTCTTCTTCTTCCTCCTCCTTCGTCTTTTGGCTCAGTGCTGCTCCCACAGGTGGAGGTTGGCGTTGCAGCTCCTCTTTGCACCAACGCCACCTTTCAGTTGAAACTGCTGAGCAGAAACTGTGTGTATTTTTTTTTTCACTCATGTTTTATTTATTGACTCATAATTTATTAATTTACTCATTGGTTGGATTTTGCATTCATGTCTTGATAGACAATGAGCGTGTGATTTCAAAATGATTTATTAAACAAGGGGCTTCTCCGGTAGGGTGGCCAAATTGGGGTTCAGTGTCTTGCCCAAGGACACGTCGGCAAATGAGCCAGGGGAGCCAGGAATCGAACCACAGATTCTTACCTTACTTACTGTGGTTTAGTCCAGTAAAAACACATGCTTTGGGGTTTTAGGTGTAAACTCTACAACCAAGCTGAAGGAAGCTGGGAAACATTTAGTAAATATATATATATATATATATATATATATATATATATATATATATATATATATATATATATATATATATATATATATATATACTGATATACTGTATATATGAAGTAAATGTCCTTTTTGATTTACTAAGCGCATGATTGGATATGAAGCCTGTGACCTTTTCCTTCCGACTCCATTACACTGCAGGCTTTTAATTTTATTTATTCTTCAAGACGTTTGCTGCTTCACTGATCATCTTACGTCCTTCTACCTCAACCCTCCAGTCATCCGGTGGTCAAGAGCACTTGACACACGCTGAAACAATGCAAAGCGCCTACATTTGAACGGTGAGGCAGACGGAACGCTGGGATGTGGCTGCAGTTCACAAAAGCCTGGCGAGGCGTGTGAAGCCGACTCTGAATATTCAATATGTTCGCTCGATTCCTTTGAGGCAAGTTGTCACCGAAGCTACAACCATGTGGGTCCCAGTGTGTGTGTGTGTGTGAGTGAGCTCTAACATATACAGCAGCATATTCTCCATGACACACTTTTAACCAACGTGAATGGATGAGCACAAAAGAGTGAATGACCTAATAGATGGAGCCTTGGTTCCAATAATAAACAAGTGCTGGATGATGTTGTGATGAACCCTTTTAGGATATTTTGGGGTGACTGTGACTTAGTTACTCAGGTACAGTAGTTGTCTACAAATCCCAGGGTTGGTGGTTTGATTCCCAGTTCCCTCTGGTGTAAGTGGAAAGTACTGAACCCTAACTGATATGGTTTTATCAGTTAAGTATCAGTTCAAGGGAGTCAAAGCATTGAAACAGTGCAACCATTATTGGGATGTGCTGCAGTGGAGTTTGGTGGGTATGTAAGTCATGTCAGTGGGAATAAAGCTGAATGCTCTCCGTTTTCCTGCGTGACCAAGTTGGTCAGTCTTATTAGTCTTTTTAAATTGGCAAACGTTGACAGGTTCTGAATTCATCTCTGTCTCCAAACTTTGGCCTTTCCATTACTTTGGTAGAGATTCGACGTCAGTCCAGCTTGGTCCTCATGTTTGTCTTGCTAATGAGCGGTTTCCCTCTTCTTGAGCAGCCTCAGTGCTTTTGTTCATGGAAGAACAGAACGTGATACCTTTACTTCTGCCCTCTGGTGTTTGTTGCTGATGTCACTAACTCGTGACCTCACCATTAATGTGTGAGATTCTTTTTATTCTCTCAGCTTCAGAACCAAATAATTTCTGTAAAAGTACATACTGTATGTAGGCAACAAAACTCACATGTCCCACTTCTTTAGCACTTAGCTTAAATGAAACAAAGGTGGATAAAAACAAAAGGTCATCTTTTGAAATCAAACCTAAATGTTTTCAGTTTGCAGTGAAACGATGCAGTGGGCCTCACTGTTCCAGTGTTTCTGGTGGGGAGTGTCTCTGCCTACGCTGTATGTTTTGGACCCATGCACAACATTTTAATGACAATCGGTTAAATTATTCCAGGTCTCACATGTTTTAGCAACTGCCCAGCTTTCAGCTTTCAGCTTCCCGTTGACCTCGGGCAGCGTCTTGCTTGACAAATGCCAGCTGCTGTCAACAGTCGATGAAGTGTGAAACCAGCACTTGAGCGAAATGTGGACATTCATTGGCTTTCTTATGGGTACACAGCAATTCTCCCCTCAAAATGCTTGTAGAAAATAAAGTACGACAAAACAAAAATGCAATAAAATGTGTAACAAAACTTTTTAATGAGAAGTGGGAGGAACACATGTGTTTCTATAATGGCCAATATATCCCCAGGTACCTTGAGTTATAAAGGCGGCTTCTCGTTACTGTGCAGGTACAGTAGGTGTTGGCTCCCTGCCTCTCTGGGCCCATTGCACTCAATGTGGGAGCATCAAATATTAACCTGAATATTAATGTCTCACTGAAAAGCAGAAAAAAATAAAACAAAGCACGAGGAAACTGTCTCTGTCTCTGTGGCTACACTGCTGAGACCCTGCTGAGATTTAACAGTGCTGCTGATAGGAATAGGATCCCTGCTGTTGCCATAGACAGAAGAAATCTGAACTCAGATGAAGAATGGAACCAAATCCTGTTCTACATGACTACATACTGTAAAACCCGTACAGGAAAACGAGCCAGGTTTGTGTACAGTATATGTCAATATGTACATGTCAAGAAACAAAGTGTGACACTGAAACGGCCAGTAAACCGTAGCTGAAACAAATTCACTTACAGTGTGTGCAAGTTTGGACCTCGCGTAAAAGATTGTGAATTTACAGCCATGTTGCTCTAAGTTCGCTGTGGGATGGATCTACTGTATGTACATGTAAACGAGACGTTAGGCGTCTGTCACACGTCTGTGTAAGTGCACGGCTCTCTGGTGTTTTCAGCTTCTCTTTCTCCATCTGAGTGAGAGAAAGTGGGACAAGGCCAGCAGTTGCACTGTGAGACCCACAGGAGACGGAGGGAAGCGCATTCCCTCTGCACTCATTCTTGATAACTCCCTTGAACACAAAGGAGTTGGTTTACAAAAATAAAATGCTTATTTGGCGTTTTTTATATTGTTAATGTATTGTTATAATAATTTCCAGCTGGTGCTAATTGTTCGGTTTTCACTGCCATCAGAAGTCAGAGGGAGGAGGGAGGGGGGTGTAAAGCTTGAGTCTGTGTTACATAAATGAACTCGGTTTCACCTCCGCGCTGTTTAAAAATTCAGGCGACTGTATACTTTCCGCTGCGGTTGTCACTGTTGGCGTGGTCAAAGTGGGCACCGTCAAGTCTGCACGCGCTTCCAGCTCAAGGTCTGGAGCATTTTGGTTTTTCGTTTTAGAGACAATACATACGGGGACGGGGATTCTGTTGCTATGGCAACCCCAGGAATAAAAATGGAGATGGCTACAGAGGAGAAGTAGGGCTAATTAAAATGAGGACTGAATGGGCCACGAGTGAGAGGGAATGTTTGTTTCACCCGCCGTCTCACGCTGTGACACTTTGGATCAAACCACCGCAGTAAAAACAACATTACACCCCACAATTTGTCAGAGTGCTTTTAAGGAGAGCAAAGATTTAAAGAGCAGCGTGTTGACAGAACCCGTCTGCACATGAGCTCGATTTGTTGGTTGTAGCTGAGAGCGGCGTCGGACGGGCCCTCAGTCGGTTTAGCGACAGCTCTGTTTGGGATGCTCATTCGCACACACTTTCTTTTTCATCACCTCTGCTCAGTTCAAACCCGGCACCAGTGGCAACATCACAGGAACTTGTAGCGTCTTCCATGATTTTGTTTTTTCTCCCTAAAGGTCCATTAAAAACAACTGACCAATAAAAAACTGCAGCCTTACACACAGTGCACCCCTAAAAACCCTGATTAAACCCATTCACACCTCAATTCCCCCTTTGCCAGTTCACCTGTAACATTGGAACATCATTTTATAATAATATCATTGATTCATGTAGTAATTGGTTAAACCACTGTGACATACTGCAATGCTGGTGCTCACTGTAAAGCTGGTGTGAAGCCTCTGCCCTGGAGGAAACAATGTAGGCGGATCTCATCAGGCTTAACGCAAGCACTGCAACGCTGGGTCAACACAATCCAGTGCAGTAAAATAGCATTCTGATATAATAATATTATGCATAGTGCCTCTCTTTAAATAAACAGTACTCATGCATTTCATTAGAATCATGTTGAACATGGGGGGAAACCAATGCATGAGTAGGACAGGGCAGGTAGAAGCTGCTGTGACATGCGTGGGTTGAGCACAGACACTTTGCGTACAGTACAGTATGTGAGCGCTAACAAACTGAGGCGCAACCTTTAGCTGCTGACAGCTGGGACCGGAGCTGTTTGAAGAACGGCGCCCGTTATCACAGCCGTCCTATTACGGCGGGTCGTCCGGAGCCGCCACAGAGATGACCGATGGCTGCGGGTCACGGCGTCTGCGTTGGATGTTTAATACGGCGAGAAGGTCACTGAACAAATCCCAGTGACAAATGGGTGAGGCTCCACTAACAATACATACAAGTCCCACGCGTAGCCCAGTTCAATGATCCATCCAGACACAGAGGAACTACAACAGTCACCTAATTAATATTGTGCGTGTTAACTGGAAGCTACTGTACACAGTGCATCACGTCCCTTTTCCTCAATCAAAGCAGCGACGGTCTCCATAGACTCAATGTGGGACACAGCGCGACGCACCTTTAAATTATTTCAAGGTTTTTCATCCTTTTGAATTGAGACGACTTGAACATTTCCAGTGTGTAATTTTAAATGATTGATTGCAGCGATTTGAATTATTCACCGCTAACCTGACGTGACTGTACGGTTTGGAAGCAGCCTGTAAAGCTTTTAAAGCGCTGCTTCCCAAGGTTCGCTCTTCAAACACACCACGTGTCTGTTCAGGAAACCACATTGGCCCGGAGTCGATTTTTGATTTCCACATTACAAGCACACAGTAGATTTTCATTCAAATGCAACATACTGGAGACGTTACATCATCACATCTCTCAACTTTGATGGAGAATCATGATTGATGATCGGGAAGAACATCGGGTCTCATTGCAACATTTCTGTTTGCTGAAACTTTGCAAACAAGATATATAATTCAACAGCCAGTTTTAAGTATTGTATTTAGAGTTTAACCCATTATACTGGGTCTCTCTGTTGGTTAGGTGGTTGTGTGTTTCTTCTAGCAACTCAGTCATATGTGTTGCTAACCGGCAGACGAACCTCCAGGCAATAGGATGCGACTAATGTCAAAACATCTCAATCAAAAACAAAAAGTAAATGGACATTTAGAGGTTTTGAACTCAATGTGAGAAAGAAATACAACATAAGGGACGTCAGCTGCCAGAAAACCTTCACGACATTGCCAGATAATATGTAATGACCAACTTATTAATGCAGAAACTACTTATCATGATGGGAGACAAGACAGATCCATGAAGATCTTGGCCATTATTCATTTTTACACTAACAATCTAGACAGTCACTGTGTAAACTGCTTACTCAGCTACCTTAAGTGTCTGATTACTGATTATTACTTTGTCCTTTACGTGTTCCTCAGTCATGACTCCACTTTTGTATTAGCAAGAGATATTTGTTAACACACTCACCAAAAAAATTACTACCACAGCAATGACAGTAAAAGGAAAAATACACTGCATTATTCAATAATAAATAGCTGTTCTCCTGAAATAGTCTCAATTCATATTTATGAACTCATGTCCCGATTCCCTGTGAAGCTCCATTAGATCCTCGGCGACTTTTCCTAAAGATGGAAGCTCCCCTCCTCCTCAGTCACCCCCCTCCATCACCCTTAGCTTATGGCTGAGGATGGAACAGGAGACTGGGGGATCAGGTTACAGGCCACAGACTGGAGTCAGGCTGTTAGTTCAATAATGAATTTATTTAGTTGGGTTGCACTGCAAAAGCAAAGTGTCAACTGTTGAATTAAATGATATCATAGTTAACACACACCCACATCTTGTCACATGAAACTTACAGACTCACACCAAATTGTCACAGTTTACATGCCCCGCCCCCCCAAATTCATATTGAGGATCCACCTGCATCCATCTGGCACGTGTTCGCACATGTGCAGTGGCGACTCATCACTGGCACTAGTACTTGGATAAAACAGATTGTCATTAACTCTCACTTTGCAACAGAGAAAAAGAACAGATCTACTAACATTTATGTCGATGCAAAAACAAAAAAGCACAGTTATGATAAAAGTATTGTGAGGAAAGTGACCATGCAAATGTTATGGGAGCACAGAATAAGTCATCTTCATAGTATAATGCAGGCTCGGTATACAAATACTGGAAACCATACATACATCTCATGATCACATTTTTATTTCATATGAAAAAGTCTAGCTTTGGCACAGTTCTCACTCTAGTAAAATATATTCGATGCCAATTCTCTAGTGTTTCTGTCAAACAGACTTTATATCCAGACGGTGCTTGTTTAACACTGAGCGTAAATGACTGTACACAACTAGAGTCCACATTTGACACACGCTGTGCGTGTTCATGTAGAGACAAAAGAGACACAGATATTCATATATTCGCTGAAGTTTAAATCTGCTGGTTACTTTATGGCACAAAAAAAACGACAGCACAGAACCGAAGGAAGGTGCCGTCTTCCAGTGCACACGGTGGAATTAAAAAGGTTTTCATTTTAAAAAAAACACTGTATCATTGGAATATTACTGAGGTAATACAACTTTACAACAATAGTCCATATTTGTAATCTTGCTGAAAAATGTCTGTGTACAATTAGGTTTCAGCAAATCGGCTACTGAGGAGAACACAGTGTGGTACAGAGCGGTCAAATGCTAAACTCAGCTCAAATGCTTTGAAGATGAAGAAAGGAGTGGAGGAAGAACGTTGGTCCTGTTTTTCTGCTTGAGCCCCAGTTTACTGATTCACACTAAGCTCCGGCAATATTTAGTAAAACCTATTATCTCTGCGATGCAGTTACGACTAACACCACGTTAACCCCAAACCTTCCACGCATCAGGCCCAGTATTAAATACCCCAAAGCCACCAGCATCAACGTCCTGACGTCTTCTGATACCTGAACCTCTAGACGAATTAGGAAGAAAAGCTGACATCTTCAACACACTATGTTTCCCAAACCATTCTGAATAATATTTGCACTGTTGTGTATTAATTTCCTGTAAGCGCACATTGCCCTTAGAGCCTCTGATCTGCAACAATCAATATGGCTCCTGTCAATCTAACATCCATATCGCTCAGATGCCGCCCTCCCTCAGTCCCACAGCCGTTTACAAGGATTGGTCAGACCAGACCACCGTCTATCATTACCGCGCGCCCGCCGTAGGGGCTTTTAGTGGTGGACAGGGGTCAGCGCTGGCATCTGGCCTATCCAGGGCGAGGCAACCTCCCATGCAGTGGGCTGTGATGCGTGCTCTGACACACGCCCTTGACAAAGCTGCTCACATATGCACTATTCTTCCTGCATCCAACACATCAACTTTAACTGCTGCCTAGAAGGTCCCACTCGCTGACGAGCGCCACTGTGTTGGGATGAATAATGTCAATCAGCAGCCTGTCAGCGACTGGAATATTATGGCTGACTGGAGAAGGGGCCGGTATAGTGATGCTTTCAGCATGTGCGTCTCCCATGTGAGGTTTTCAGAAAGTTGAGTCATATCAGCTGAACTTTGCTACTCATCCGTGTACAGTAGCTTCTCCAGTCAAAGGTTAGTGGCAGGCATAGGTAGACAGTAAACAGAAGGGTGTGGACGTGTCAATGGAATGGACACACCTCAGTTGTCAAACCTAACAGGAAAGAAGTCAAGTCTGCATCTTGGACCAAGAAGTCTTTGGCACAAATACAACAAGCAGCTGCATCTTTGAGATAAGCTACAGTACGTAAAACACACGATCCGTAATATTTACTACAATACCCATAAGTTGGGCTGCTTGATATGCTCCAGGACGTGTCTCCAAGTACTTGTATGTTTTGCTTTTTTTATCTTTTTAAATCAGATAAAGAGATAAAGAGATGGATCTTCCACCTGATCCGGTAAAAACCCCACACTACTTCACTGCTCTAATATTAGGTTTGGCAGCAGCAGACGTCCACAGCTACTGTACCTGCCAAAGTTCAGCTTCTCCATCGCATGGTATGAAGATGAATGACATGTCGGTACAAGGTAGAAAGATAAGGTCAGGGTTTAAAGTATACAATGTACAGTAAACACATGTTTCAGTGCAAGTCACAGCATATTTGACTTCGTAGCTACAGAAGGAATGCTAAGCACACTTATGGTTCAAAACAGTATTCTGTTGAGTATGTGGCATCTGTACAGAAAGAGACCAAATAGAAAACATAGCTCTGTCACATACTAATATCATCATTGTATCACTCTTTGTAAAATAATTCCATCTTTATCTATTCAAATTTTACATTTTTCTGTATAGGAAATATTCTTTTCTGGTGTAGCACCCTTTTAACAAACAGTGCAGGGAAGTAAACACTGGATTCACAGCTATACATTTATTTTGCATTAGTTTGCTACAGTTTAAACGTCACTGTGCTACTTAGTTTTTTTTTGTGTGTGTCATGATTTATATCCAAAACATCTTTAGAAAAGATTCCGTCACAGGATCAGCAATAGTAACAATAGGTTTCCTTGGGGGTGACCACAGAAGTACACAGTGATTATTTCTACAACACTGAAAAGGTTGTGCTTTAGTGTAAACACGTACAAAAATCTCATGCTGAAGAAAATCTTTTCTTGTCATGTTTGGCGTCATGATATGTACAGCGGTATTCAGTACTAACAGTTGGCACGGATATAGATCCAGCTTGGTTGCATTGCACGCTACATCTACTCAGTCTGCAGTCGTCTCATACTTCAGTCCTTGAAAACAGGAGTGATGGACGTTCCCTTGTAGAATATATTCCGGGCGTTATCAGGGCTGTTGGCTCTCTCTGGGATCAGGATGATATTATTGCCTTTTCTCCGAAGGGTGGACTCACGACTAGAAGTCACTGATGGGGCTTCTGAGGCGCTCTCTCCACCTCTGCCTCCGCCTCCAGATCCAGATCCAGAACCGCCAGCGTCCCCAGGAGTGACCCTTATGGTGGAATGGCCCTGAGGCTGAAGCCTCTGCTCGGACTGGCTAGTGTTCTGGGTGTGGACAGTGACTATGGGTGGGATGCTGATGGTGGCAGTGGTGGTAACGACGTGGTTGGCGTGCTTCCTGTCCAGCGACCCTTCTCGTATCGAGTCTGAACTCTCAGAATCTCGGTTCAGATCGTTAAGCTCAAACGACTGCCTTAAGCTCCCACCTCCTCCTCCTCCTCCTCCTGGTCCGATTGTGCCTGGGCCTCCACCTGCTCCGGTGCCATGATCTAGAGAGCGCCACCTCCACGACCCGCTTCCATCTGTGGACGGAGCTTGGATCACGGGCCTGTTGTTTTCCGGATGAGCCTCTATTCTGACGATCGCTCCGGTACTGCCCGAAATGCTACCTGTGGTGCTGCCTAGTGAACTGGGCCCCGTCGTGCAGCTGGGTTCTTGATCAGTTAATGCCCGGTAGCGAGCAGGGCCCTGGCAACTGCCAGTGGTGCCGCAGCCTATGCTGCTCTCATCTAAGCTCTTGGAGTGGGTCTGCAGCAGGCCCTGCTGCTTGGACATGGCAATGACTTGCATGATTCGTGGCTGGGTGTTCTGTCCGTTATCGTTAGTCCTGCAGCCGGTTGTCTTCTCTGCTGCTCGTTGCCAGTTAGCCTGAACTGTGCTGTTTACTGTCAACATCCCGTCGCTCCCTGCTCCAATGGTGCTTGAGGAGGTTGTGTTGTAGCTCTCGTGAGCCTCCTCGGGTATGTGGACCAGCTGTGAGGACCCAGGCCTGGACTGCATGGATATCCGGGTTCCTCCGGTGATGCCGCTGCAGTTACTGGGCAGGGTGGTGCTGGCACCTGTTGCCAGTTTAGACATGTACGCAGGAGCATCGAAGCCTCCGCTCAGGCTCATGGCTGATGGCTCGGAGCTGGATCTGAGCTCCATGCTGCCGTGGTGGTGGGGATGCTGGGAGGAATGGCCAGATGAGGAGTCTATCGAGGATGAGAAAGAATCTGGGACTTGCAAGGAACATTTGTGGTTATTGTTTTTGCTTTTCCACTGAGACAGGAGCTGCTTGGATCGACTAGAATCCATGGAGGCGTGGTGGAGGGTTGCGGCATGGCGTCTGGCCGCTTCCTCATACGCCGCCATGGCCTGGGGGGTGTGGACTCGTGGGAGCGTGTGGCTGAAGGTCATTATAGCATCTTTGCTGTGGGAGCTGCTGGCGGACATCACTTCCGCATCTGCCCCGGAGCACTTCATGCTGTCTTCGGGCCTCGGCTGCTGAAGCCCTCGGTGGAGGAGGCCCTCGGAGTGGGAGGTGGGCATGCCTGGCTCCCGGGCCATGTTGGCTTTCATTTGCAAGTGGTGGAAAACAGCCTCCTGGCTAATATGAGGCAAAGAGCAGTGGGGTCGATGAACCATTGTGGGAGGGGGGGTGCCAGCCTCCTCATTTGGCTGGAAATTTCCAACAGCATACAACCCCTGGCAAAAGGCGAAACAGAGTCATTAGATTATGGCATATAAACAGCAGGTTATTTAACATCTCATGGTTACTGATTGTGAGTTGGAATAATTTTATACATTTTCCTGTCAATTCCTGTCATGAAAAACCTTTGGAGAAATCGCTCTGTCAGGGACAAAGCTTGCACATTTGGAAAGGCACCATCATTGTATGTCTAGGTTTCTGTCAGCATATAATTCTTTCCAGACATCGTTTTTAGGAAAAGCTTTGATATGTCATAATAGAAAGAAACTCAAGCTGCCCCGGAAAAATCCTCAAACACAAAATACAAAGAGATAACTCTGAGTTGTTGAGCTGATTCCTGCAGTATATCAGGCAAGAATGGGACAGCTTTCCTCTCCCAAAGCCCCAGCAACACCCTCTTTACATCCTCTGGCTAAAGAAATACAGTGATAATACAATGAGCTCAACATGGTTCATCCCAGCTTAATTGAGATACACGGCTGCTATGAGCTAAACAGTTTGAAACATAAAAGCAGATAAACAAAGTTTTTTGGTAGAATAGGCTATTATGGCTCCTCCGTTTCGTCCAGAAAAGGCTAGAGATGAGGGAAACTGAGTAACAGAAAGAGTGGTTGGTAGTGGAGCAGGTTGAATTAGTAGTGGGACACAAAGAATCACCGCCGTAGCTTTAGGATTAGATTTTAAGTGTCACTGGTAACGTAAATGAAGCGCCTCCGAAGAGCTCCAGAAAATTCAAGTAACTGATACTTGAAACAATGCTCTGACAAGTTCCTGTTCATTGTTGTACATTTTTCAGTGGAAAGACATTTATAAGTTGCCTCTTCTTCTATGCAGGATATTCACGCCAAAATGGATTAAGTACAAGAAGAAGACTGAACAGCAACACAGGTGAAGTTGAAATGAAACACGTGACACAAGTTCAATCTGACCAGAGTAGCATCGACTTTGGGCCACGTGTCATTTAATGTTAAGGCTTCACAGGCGCTGGCCGCAGCCTGTCTGAAGGAATTAATCTGGCACACACAGAATGGCAGCGTGCTGTAAATGGGGTTTGTTAGAGGCGCTTTTAGGTCATCCCTCTGCTTTGTATACTGTAAGTCAGACCAAATTTAAAATTTTAAAAACTCCCATTAACCGTTGTAATGACCAAATAACCAGGTTTTACTGGCATTAAAAGAAGACCCAGACCCAATTATCACAGAAGGAGAGAAAGCTGTGGATGGGACTGGCCCCTACCAGGTAGACGGCGATAGCTCCTCCAAGCAGGAAACCCAGGTAGACGTCGACGGCGTGGTTCTTGTACTGAATAATCCTGGTCAGACCACAGATTATGGCGCAGATGATGAAGGAGAAGACCAGCAGGGGCTTGAGCAGCTTGGATGAGTCCGTCAGCGTGCTGTTGAAATACATCTGCAGACACACGACACATTCAATGACGTCCTTCCTGTTGTTGTTTCTGTGCCGTGCGGCGATATCTGGCCTTTAGGAGGCTACAGCTCAGGGAGTAATAATCTCCTCTGAAAAGGACGCTCACTCCGGTTGTTGGCAACGTTCTGCAACGGGTGAGTCACCATCTTCAGCGTCAGTAACGTTTTACTTGGGAAAGATGAAAGCACTGGAGTCCTTATAGACAGATTAGGCAGAGTAGGCTTCCTCTGGTCACTTATTCAACCAGAACTTAAACGGTTCATGTTTTTTAGTCACACGTTCAGTAGAAACTAAGATGAAATATGCCATTCTCTGTTTAAATGGGAGTCATGATCAAGGTGGTCTGAACGATATATAATCACTATAGTACCAGTGAATCATCCGAGTTCTTTGCAGCGTCCGTGGTTTTAGATCATCCACAGCGGCACCTAAAACAAAGCGATGAGAGGGGACACGGCTCGGACCGTTACTCACCGAAACATAGACAGCGCCGAAGGATGCGAGGGTGGCGTGCTGCGACGGGAAGGATTTTCTGTAAGAGACGAAACGGTACGGAGAGTGAACATGTGACCCTGTTTCTGAGTGAGCTGCAGCCCAATGACCTACTTCTGACAACTCCTGGTGTTCGCTCCTCCAACCAGCTCTCAGCTTTACTCCTGACTGTGCATCTGTGTGCGGGCGCACGTTGTGGTGCATCTATGCACCTTGTCCGTGTGTGTGTGTGTGTGTGTGTGTGTGTGTGTGTGTGTGTGTGCACTACAGCTGCGGGTTCCTTAAAGCAGCATCTGTGCAGTCATAAAAATTTCATCCGCATGTGAAAGCTTGTATTACTGCTTCTAAACGGACCCAGGTTTTGCAGTAAAATAACCAACATGGATCTGCATCAGCTGGAAGATATCTATTTTATTTGGCTAGCTCATTCAATCATCAGATACATATATATTTATTACTGTATACATTCAGTAATTAAATGAAAACTTTAGATTTGTCACTCAGACTGTCCAGTAGAGGTGAGTGTTTGGTTCTGAGTATCTTAAATTAAAAGCTGGATAATCCCATCATTCCCATTTCCAGATTGATTGTTTCTGGGAGAGAGCACATATGATCCTCCAGGTTTCAGGTTCTGTTCATTTGTTCAGCATTTGGAGTATTTAGTGACTTTATGATGATGACAGGAAATAGTAATTTATGAAACCTAAATAGTTGGATGAAATCTATGTTGCCAGAGAACGACAGGTACTTCACAGGTTAATAAACCTCCAGAACCACTTTTCATGCTGTTCTGGAAAGGAGCTAAATCAGGAACAGAGCGAGCAGAAGACGCTGTTTGCCAACAGCAGTACGTTATATTTAGACCTGCACACTCACACGAGAGACGTGCTCTATTGAAGCCAATCCGATCTCCATTAATGTTCCTGGGTTAATTGGAGACTGTCAGGTTTAGAATGGAAAGAGCTCCAGCGGTGAACGGTGACTGTGAGAGGCGTCTGTCAGAGGAACCGTCGCTCTGGTCGCTCAGGTTGTCTCATTACCAAGAATGTCAAAATGCAGATCTCTTGTTTGGAGAGCCTTGAATTTCATTTAACTCACACCATTGAGAACAAGCAAGGTGAAAGCTGGCAATGGTTTTATAATTGGAAATGTACAGGATCTGACTGAGAATGTCTATTTCCACAACATGATAGACTTTCTTCCTGCTGTAACCACTCTGCTTTCCATTACGAAGACATTTTATTTAGTGCATCAGTCAATCCCCATTTACTGATGGTTGCGTCACCCTTATATCAAACATATAATGTACACGTCTACATATGTTCCATCAAGGTAAAGGTGTTAGAAGAGCATGAAGTACTGTAGAATTCAGTTGAAGCACTTCACTGTTTCCTACTAAGGGCTCTGCTGCTACTTGTGGACTGTTTTCCTCCTTTTAGTTTTACACCCTTTGGAGATTAAGCCAACTTATGTAAAAGGAAGCTTGAGGAGGAAGAAGCAGCCCCTGGGATCTTCTAAGTAAATACAGCAAATCATGCAGAGTCACAGAGATTCATGCAACGGAATTAAACTCTCAGTTTGTGAGTGTGCAATTTTATGCGCTTACTCTACTGTATCTGGGTTAGTTTCCTTAGCTTCAAACAGACTTTTATTTACAGATGAATCTGCTTCTACCTGCATAAACCGTATTGATCTTCTCCTCCATTCTGTACCTGCCCTGGTTGATGGCTGCAGGGTCGGCCCCTGAGCAGATGTCCTCCATAACGTAGGGGTTCTGCTCACAGCTGACGATCAGCGTGGTGTAGTTTGGTTTGCAGACGGTGAGGAAGTAAGGTGTTGGGTAGCCCGTCATCAGTTGGAGGATGTCGGTGATCAGGGCCGTGGCACAAAGACCGAATGCATGAACACCTGAGGACAGAAACCCATGCGATGAAAAGGCAGCTTGATTCATTCCTTATATTAAATAAATATTGGCTTTGATGACTTTGGCTGAGCTGAACCTTTCCAAATTAAGGCTGTTGCTGTTATAGTATAGAATGGGTCTCCATGCAACTAACCGAGCTTCACTTTAACCATTGTTGGTAAATGCAGAAAACCAAAGCGTCACCGTACCAACGAAGCGGACCGCTCTGCGAATGAAAGAGTTGAAGTTGCAGCCGGCGGCGTTGATGTTGGCCTCGGCCCCGGCGCCGCTCTTCTTCCGGGACAGACAGCAGAACAAGATGGCCTCTCCGATCATTATCTGTCACAGCGCAGTAAGAGGAATCTGATGATCAGAATATCCTGAGGGGCTGAGCTGTCTTTGATCTGCCTGTTTGTCAGGACATTGAGACGTGGTGTAAGCTAATAACAACGACCACACCCTGCTGCCATTATGTTGCGTTGCACTTCAGATCACTGACAACTGATAAGCAAGTGAGAGGGATTAGGAATAATCAGAGAGGGGCCTTGAAGGGTGTTCCTATAATGATAAAGAATACTGAGAACATGTCTCTCAGCTGTTTCTGTTTTTCCTCCTTCTCGAGTTTAGTTGGAGTCTTTCTGCCTAAGGGTTGAACCTGTATACAATAAAGACACTAAAGACAAGCTACTGTATTGTCCAGGTACAGCATATTAACGTCAACTCATGCTAGTGGACGCTACTAATCAGCTGTAAAACTCGACATACTCATAACTGCGTTATTAGAAAGTAAGACGTACAGTAGCCTACTGTGAGTCGGCCGTCAGTCTGCCTGGCAGCCATGCTGCTGTCAATTAATGGCCATCTGTCTTATTTATTAATTCACTTTAATTAAAGTTCGTTAGCAGCTTGTTTACCAGCCTGATGATGTGTGATTGCTCTTTCTGTCACCCTGTTTCTAACGGGCCGATGGTACAGATGTGGTTTCGTAATGCAACCAGCCCAAAGGCCCGTAGGAGAAAAGCCTTTGTGGAGCCCGAAGGACCAGCCTGTCTTGACTAAGGCTTCAATTTGAAGCTTTCACGCCCCCTTTGCATTGCATTACATGGTGGCGCAGCGAGCCAACGCTGACCTGTGAAGGGTAATGTTCTGTATTACACTTGCCACTTGACTGTGACGACTGCGTTGGCAAGCAAACAAAGAAACAAATGTATAGAGCGCTATAAGCCAAGTGCTATAAACAGTATAGCAGTGAAAATACCAAGCAGAACTAACAGAAGCCTTCTGTGGTGGCTCCACATATGAAAGGTGGCAGCATGATTAGACATGGTGAGCTATTGGTTTGATGTTCCTGCTGGTGGCAGTCCTCCCACTGGTGCCTGCGAGGCAGCGAGCGCTGAGGATAGCATGCTAATCACTCCTAGCAGCGGGAGCAAACCCCGGAGAGAGCAGAGTGTCATAGCAGACAGCGTTGGTGGCAGGTAATGTACCTGGAAAAGGAACAGTCAGCGGAGGCATCTATGAATGCTTGGTCATGACGAGCATAGGTCATTTAAGGTAGACAGCATCCATTGTTTCACTCATGGCAGCAGTACAAGGTGGGTGTTGGATGGGGCCAACGTGACTTCACCGGGGGAGCACGACTTCACTTAGAATAATCTGAACTAAACTCAAGCTCGTTTTCCTGTGCCAGCTATAGGCGGCGCTAACGCGGAGTGACAGTCCAAACACTCCGCTCGTCCTCGGCCCCACGAGTTTCAGAGAGACGGATCTCTGAGGAAAACTGTGTTATCACCTGATAAGAGCCGTCAGAAGCCATTAACGTCCGACGGCGAAAATGGCAAACGTGTGTGATGAGTGAGGGGGGCTGTGTGAGATATGCCGAGCCTCCTCTCATCAGGCTGCACATCTAATTACGGGGGGGTTCAGTTCTTTCTACTGTACGTCGTCTGCCGAAGTCTGCCCCACTTACTACAGAATCAGCCATAAGTGTCTGGATGGAGTTCATGGCAGCTTGGGTCCTGACATGTTGAGACCTGATGGGTCTAATCTCATCTAGAGGAGCTGTAGGAATATTTTACTTTTCATCTCCATTCTAGACATATTTCCACAGAGATCACGTGTCCCAGTTTGGTTCCACTCGGCTTGGGTATTACAGCATCTACTAACATCAGAACAATAGGATGACGTTCACACCTTCAAAGTGCTGTTGGATTTAGATTCGGATTAAGGCTTTGGATGTGGTTTATATTAGAGTAAAGGGCTGGTGAGTGGATAATACGTGGGTGAGTATGCCTGCAGCTATAGATAAACACACGTGTGCATGAGGACATGCATGACTGCCCGCATGCCATGAAAGAAATCTCGTGGCCTGGGGGGACCCGTCCTTCTGACCCACAGCTCAAGCGCCAGCGTCCACAGAGTGCAGGCGTGTGTTGGGGAGTTTAATGGGGATTGTTAGAAGAATCAACGGCCAGAGGCTTTTCACATTGTGTGCAGTGTTTGAGGTTAAATGACTGAGAATCACTGCACTCCAGCCGCTTGTGCACAGCTGTAAGGATCATAAAGAGATCTCGAGAACGAGAACAGAATATGACTCAAAATCGTCAGTGCTGCTAAAAAGTCAGCCGTTATTAAACCCAGATGCAACAAACACTTTGTACTGTAGCTGAATATTTAGATTCACATACCGTGATGGCAGGTCCAGCGAAGGCGAGGCTGAGGAGCATCAGGAGCGGAATGACTTCATGGTTGGGGTCGATGTAGGGCAGACTCAGGCTGCGGTCATGGCAGGTGAAGCCAGATTTGACTGGCTTAAATACATCCGTCCACTCCAGGAAGTACAGGCTGACCACAGACGACACCAAGATGGGCAGCTACCGACGGGCGCAAGGTAAAAGAGACAAGGGTCACAAACAGTGGAGATAGGAGATTTAAGAGCTTGGCAACGACTGCAGAAACAGATGAACCCGATGGACCCCGCAAATGTCCCCATAACCTTATCGTTGAGTGGCCGGGATAATTTGATTTGATAACGAGGACGGAGGCATGAAAAGTGGGGGTTGGGCTGTGGAAGTAATTGCTTAGGACATCAACTGCTCTCACTGATCTCAGCTCAGATCTGGGCCTCATCTCAATAAGGAAAACGACAAACACATAGTTTATATTTCTAATAAAGTGAACGCAGCAGTTCACCCCAGTCTCTATAAATCAGCTCGCTACGTTTCTGTGTTTTACAACCAAAGCTTTCATAACTCCCATACGAAAACCAACCAACGAGAAAAGAAGTGGAGTGAAATGGCACAACTGCGTCGAGCAAACGGGAACTACTGTACAGTACAAGTCAATAAAAGGCTGCTTCAGTAATAACGCTGCGACTCTCTTGTGGAAAATAGAGAAACTTAAAATGGCTCTGAGCCGCTTCTCGTCGAGAGGAACTCCGATGTCGACAACTTTAAACTTTCCCAGATGTTTTCAGGAGACCCCCGGGCTCTGAGGCGTCCCCGCTGAGGAGCGCCACCGGAGAGCGGTGCCTGTGCAGGCACAAAGCGTAATTGAAGGCAGCACGGCGTCCACAGAGGACTGCGGAGCGTTGCGTCAGTGGGAGTGGAATCTGGCCCGCAGGTTCCCGGGCTTCGTCGCGCAGCTTAATACCCCGATTCCCTGCTAGAGCGGCGGCTCAGCGAACGGGAAGCGGTGGAGGAGGGCCCCGCTAGGAGCCCTGCAATGGAGGGATCTCATGGAGTCAACGCGCCCCCGCTGGGAGCGCAGCCACTGATACACACACACAACCAAACAGAGGGCTTCTGTTTCCAGACTTCCTTCCTTTGGTCAGTCTCTCTAACACACTTCCATCTTTCTTCCCTATAACGTGCCAGTTGTCAAATGAGTCATGATTGATTTAGGAAAAGCATTATTAGCCATGGTGTCATCGGCTTTCATTCAGTCATTGTTGGCCCCACATTCGATGGGTGTTTCAGAATCACACGAATGCTCAATCAACCTTATTCTGGGACATTGCATTAGATGCTCATCTCCAACTGTACATAACTTTATCTCAGTCACATTTTTCTTTATAACACTATAATAACATTAAGTGGAACTGGCTGCAGAGTCTACAGGGAAAAGACTGGTCTGCCTGCACAACCTCTAGGAGCCAGTCCTCATAGACTCAGGTGGTATTGTCAGCTCTAACAAACACACAGCCCGCTGTCATTGTGGTTCTGGTCAGTGGTACAGTAGCTGTATTTCCTGCAGGACTATGAGTCATTTTCTTAAATCTGCTTTCATTTCTCTATCTGCCTTTAATAGATGCTGCTCATCAACATCTGACAAAAAAAAAAAACAGACCACCATTGTGCTTATTATTAGCTACTGTACATTTAAGTTCAGCAATGAGATGATGATGATGATGATGATGTCACATCTAAATTGCTGGTGGTATCGTTGTGTGTGATCTTCTTAGACAGTAACTCCAGTGCTCCGAGCAATCATAGCGTCAGCGTGACCAGCCACGTTGTCACGCGTGTCTCATGAATTCACTTGGAGACTGACAGGATCACCTCATTCCAGAGTATGACGCATGACGATGGTGTTCCTTTATATCAAAATATCAGCTGAGAAACTCTTTACATTCTCCCCACTGGGCAAAGATGTATGAGACGCTGCCCGGCTTTTTTACTTGATGATGTCACCCAGAGGAGCTACAGGTTGCTAAATGAAAAAATAAAAAAATAAATACAGCGGAAAAAATCAGTTCATATAAATTAAACATTCAGAAGTTATATATAATATATTGTTTGTTCTTTTACTAAAATATACTGAAACTGATACTTTTATTAATGTTAATAATAAATTTAATTGCAAAAAGCATGCGTTTAATCCCAAATCTCGCCTGATTGGTTATAACTTCCGCTTCATCGGCAGCTCTTGAGGCACATCTTGTCTGTCGTCGTTTGAAAAACGACTGATGCCTGAAGCCCTGTGCGCTCTCCAATAGAAGAAGTCCGTGTCTGGGCACAGCAGCGCACTCATAGCTTGGCGTCCAATTTGCAAGAGCCGCTTGATTTGCCACGCAGCTATTTTTCCATTCGCGTAATTAACCCTCAAGTCCAGTTTGAAGCACTGTGACCAGTCAACAGCATTAATATTAAGGTGGTTTTATTTTTACCGCACACGTCTTCTGGAACAAACATGGATGTTTCCACTTAGTCTAACTAAATCAGCTCACTGTCAGGCTACAAAGATTCAGGCTACAACGAGCGAGGCCTCACACACTGAGTCCCTGTGCAACTCATAAAGACGCCTCCCACTTAAAAAGTACTGCAGCAATAAGAGGCATTGTAGTGTGATGCTGTGGGATTCAAGCACGTGCCTGCTGCTAAGTCAGCAGACGGCCTGTTTTCATCTCCCATAACCACATATCTATAATTCTGTCCACGCCATGAAAGCCGCCATTATGCATGTGATTTAATCTTTTGTTTTAGATAACAGTTGTTCAGCCCTCATCGTGCTTCCATTTGTTCCTCTTCGCAGGAAAAGCTGCCCGAGGCTTCACTGTGAGCCTCGCCGCGCTTCACAGTTAAACTAAAGTAGAGCAGCCAGCCTGTTACAGGGAATACACAGATCATATCTGTAGTTTCTCCTCAGTGACACATGAAATTTGAATCTTAGGTGTGAGAGCCGCTCCTTTCTTCCGCTAAAAGCTATCGGCATTACAATTGCATGTGACAGGTGAAGAGCCGTGCCTCCTGATTGCAGTCATTTCAGGGAGGAAGGACACGCGGCCCGCGCCGGCGTTCCTCTCCTTATCTACTGTGTGACACTGTAGTCACGGCTGACGGGAGAGCAGGATGGGATTCAGCGGAACGGGTCACCACCTCAGCTCTCTGGAAACCAGCCACAGACACACGAACGCCGAGGGAGCGGGCCCGAGTGCGCCTAATTATATGCACAAGTGCCGTAGTTCACTGAGTAGAATTAACTTTGAGCGCTGACCTAGTTTCAATGTCTCCTGCTGTTTGTGGAAACAGAGGGCGAAGGAGAAAAATCCTTCAGCCGCTTTGGAAATGTGAAAAGCTCTGACATTTGTTGTTTGGGGATCGTCATTGTTTTGAGGATGCAGGGGAATGTAAGTTGAGGAAATCCCTAGTCACCCATGAGAGAAGAATGCATGTGGATTGGACGATCATCTGACCTGAAAATTGTCCAGCAACGACGGAAAATCCAACGCAGTGGCTTCATTAAATATTTCAACCTGCTTTGAGTCAAAACTCATCAAATGCCCCAATGATGACTTTTGCAGAAGTAGCCATATTGTCAGGCGCATTCTGATTATCTTTGATTTCACTGGATCCCACCTGTGGCTTTTATTTACGGTAGTTGAGCACAGTTTATTAAGTCGCCACCCGAATAAATCTGTGAGATTTATTCTGAAATTTTGCTCAAGAAAATGCCAGAAGAACCGTCTGTCGACCTCTATAACAGCCATGAAAAAGAAATGCCCAGGGCAAAAATACCAAACCATTTCTGAAGCTTTCTGTGGTCCAGAAGCACAGCTGCCTCACTGATTGGGAAACAAAACACTCCTAGATGTACAGCATGAAGGTGACCAAGAAGTCATTAACAGCCTCAAAACAGAATCTCAGCAGCAAACCATCAATCAAGCTTTTATACTGTAGTTACTGAAATCATTGCAGTTTAAAAATTAATAAAAGTCATCATTTTCAAAAAACATGTATTGACTTCTTTTACAGGTTGCAAACTGATTCTGGGTAAAAGGTGAATGGGTGTGAAGGCCTTCTGAAGCCACTTTACATCACGCCAGTTTGACGGTGTCAAGCCACAGGCCAGCGGTGAATTAGAGCGTGTGTAAAGAGCACAGCAGGGGAATGAGTGACAGTCACCACAAGCCGCATGCAATCTGCACCTAAATGTTTCAGATCAGCAGTCAATTAGCAGTCGAGCTTCCCATGAAGCTTCCACCCAGATGCCCCAAAAGTCCCGGTGCCTTGCTTGCTTAGACTGTGTGTGTGGAGTCATTTGACGGGGCTTCGGCCAGAGGGGCCCCAGTTAACAACACTAAAATAAGATGCAGATTATTAAAATGCATACAGTATTTATATTTAGTATTGAGTATTGTCTCCTTAAAGGTCATATAAATGACGGTAGATGATGAACGTTAATATAATACTATGTTTTGCTTGTTGGTTTGTCTGTTGCCTCACATGCTGCTTTAGATGCATTTAAATGATTCATAATAGATTTTTTGTGTGAAGCCTTATGTTGTTGTCATCGTTGTGAGGACATTACGCATTGTCCCTGCGACCTCCACAGGCCACAGACCTTCCTCTTAGGGAAAGGGCTAAACTGGGTTTGGCGCTTTCACACATGAAAGAATGCATTACCCAGTAAGTAGCTTTCAAACCTACATGAAAATGTGTGTGTGTGTGTGTGTGTGTGTGTGTGTGTGTGTGTGTGTGTGTGTGTGTGTGTGTGTGTGTGTGTGTGTGCGTGCAGGCGCATGAGAGTGATGCGCGTTTGTGTGCTCCTATTAAAGACACAAACTTCAAATGCCATTACTGCATAGACTATATTCTGGTCCAGCTGAAACATAAAACTCTTATATCCTATATTATATTAATATTGAAAAGCATCTACACTCATCTTTATAGTCTTGTAAACTCATTTTACTTTAAAACCGTACACATGGTTACGCTATTTATGTAATAAAGGCCATCTATTCATATCATTTACTTTGAATCACTGCGTGAAAATCGTTTGAATTCACCAAACGTGCAAGTATTGTGTAGAATCCAGTTGCGGTCCTTTTATTGTCTTCCCTCATTCTGACCTACATACTAAAGCAGCGTTATTAACAAGATATGAGGCTCATCTTCACGGTCCGACCGATAGTAATGGATGTTTGGTGCCGTAGTATTGTTTCGTGGCCGTGTCGGAGACGCGGCGTGAACCCACCTCTACAAAATAAAAACAGGGCAGCAGGCTGACGCTGTCTTTGGTCGGGATCCCCTTCTCTCTCGCAGACATGATCGGGCCTCCGAACGTCCACACAGATCCGAGACGTGACGAGGGAAGGATGGCTGAGCTGTTCCAGGCGCCCTGCCGGGATCAGGAGCGCTCCATGGCGCGGTCTGCGCGAAGCAGGAGGCTCAGCAGGACGAACAGCCGCTCACTGTCCACGCCGCGCTCCCGGAACCCACGCGCGCACGAACCTCGTCTTTTATCGCAGCCAGCGCGGAGCCCGGACCTCGGTTCTGTGCATGTCTCGCAGCGAGCTGTCAGGTACAGAACGGAACGACACCGACGGAGGGAGGGAGGGAGGGAGGGAGGCGGCGCGGGCGCGCAGGCGCACTGGGGAGGAAGGTTGGCGGATGGCATACGCTTCTGACGGCTGACACCCTGGTTTATTACATGTGCAGCTCGCATGTAGTGAGGACGATGAGGTCAGTGGTCAGTGACAAAGCATGGGAAATCCTTATTTATTAATATTATTCTTAATCTCTAATTAATGGACAAATCTGTTGTCTACTCTATACTGTGAGCTGCATCATGCAATGGTATGTCTGTATGGGTTCACCTTATTGAAACCTTGGGAGTCAAGTTGAGCAAGGCAAAATATTAGTACTAGTGTAAATCAGTTATATACAGTATTTATGTATTTATTAATATTACAGCCTGTAGGTTCTACTCACACTGTCACACCGAGATCAGAGGTGCTACCAAGTAAATTGCAGCATTTAGACTTTTTACAGTAGAAAAAACATTCTGCTAAATGTATGGGTAATTTCTACATGCTTTTTAAAGAGCAGTGGGCAGTGATGTGTTCTGATGTGTACTGAAGGCAAAGTTCATAAATGGGGGCCTGCATGCAAACAACCTAGGGCTGAGGACGTACATATTGTCAGGTCTGTTTTTTGACATACACTACAGTACAGTCTTTTATTCTTACAATCTGTGGCGAAAGCTCCATAAACCGGCATCAGCGATTTGGACAAACTTCTCCACAGACACATGCTGAATGAATGGTCGTATGCTCATTATTGATTCCAACTGTCAGCGTGGCAGCGCGTGTGCTGGGATGATGAGCGAAGCTGTCATCACGGAGCCTATGTTCCAGCGTGATGTTTAACATCTCAGCTTTGACACACTAGCTGCTCGCCAAGGTTTCTTCCCACTGCTCCTCCACTGCTGGCCAAGTAAGTGGACACCACATGCACAGTAGGCCAGCGTGGGAACAGGCCTCCTGTTACTGCTGAGGACAAGTAGCTCAATGTATTGCTGCGATGCTGCTATCGAAGTCCAGTCTGAGCTCAGACGTCTAACCTTCAGTGTTTGAGGGTCGAAGGACCCAGGCAGAAGACATTCCCTGTTTTGTTTAGTCACATACATGTAATAAAAGCAAATGCAGAATCTGAACATGTTTGACTTCTAATTAATTTTACTGCCACGTCATTAATTAGTGAAGTAATAAAAAAAAACATGTGGACATACTTAAAGTCACTAAAATGTGGGTGATTTGATAAGAAGCATTGAAGACTAAAATCAGCCACCATATCAAAACACTGCAGTTAATAATAGCACTATAAAATTACTTGGTCCTGATATAATTACGTATCTACAGTTTACACCTGCTAATGTTAAAAATGCTAAATCTCATTTTAACTTTGCGATGGGGAAATTTCCGATGTTCGGAAAGGCAGCATTCCGCTCGGCCCGACGGAGAGCGACCTGAGGGGCGCATGCGTCCTTACGTCTGAATCCTCGCGCGTGCACTACCAAGTATCCGGTAACAACGAAGATGCGGAAAAAGTGTGAAGAGATAAGCGGCTACGGCGAAATAGCAGGAGCCGCTGGAACCGGGGGGAGACTGTGACAGGTTCAGACACCGGGGCAGCGGTGCTGTCGCACGGTTAAACTTGTGCCTCCTGCGCCTGATATTTGCTAACCGGCGGAGACTCCAGAGAGGCGGCACTAACTCCTGGAGCTGTCCAAGGTAAGGAGCTCTCCCGCCGGGTGCCCTTGAACCGTGCAGCCGCTGAAATGACGATCAAAAGTATGGCTGAGCATAACGATATAAACCAATTATTTAATGCTTATACTGAAGGAGACAGAAATACAATAGTCTAAAGACACTAATGTCGATATTGATCAGTGTTGTTGATTTCCGGTTCTGCTAACTTCTACTCAAGTCAAGTCAAGTACACACACTACAGTATATACTGTTTAGTACAGTGAATCGTTCCGTCAGGATCAAATCAAGATGCTATGTACATGCAACATAAATGGCTAGCTAACAGAGCCTTAATTAGCTAACTAGACAAGACACTCACAGTAAATCTAAATCTCCAATACAAGAAAGTCAAATGTACAACAGAGCCAACAAGAGACAACGGACAACATAAGGTGCACATGTGCAGACAGGAGCTACAGAATGATAACACACGTGACACTTAAATACTTTGAGGTAGTGGGAGGAGAAACATTTCTGAAATTAGCATCAATGATGGAGAAATACTTGCAATAAAAATAACAAGTAATAGAATAAAGTGCAAAACAGCAGTTCTGGTAGGTATAAACAACTGCAAGATAGTTGTAGATCAGCGTGCTTTTGTGTGTTTGGGTATGTTTGTCAGTCCAGTCCATTTTTGTTGAGGAGACGTACTGAATGGCCTGTGGAAAGAAGCTGTTACACAGTCTGTGTGTGAGTGATGCGTCGGTACCTTCTCCAGATGCCAGGAGGGTGAACCGCTGTAGAGGCTTGCGTTCGCGATGGTGCCATTTCCAAAGCAGACAGTAACGCAGCTGCTCAGGATGCTCTCTATAGTGCCTCTATAGAAGGTGGTGAGGATTGGTGGTGGAAGCTAGGCCTTCCTCAGCCATCCTAGGAAGAAAAGGATGTTGGGCCTTCTAGTGCAGGAAGCTGGTGTTGAGGGACCAGGTGAAGTTCTCCACAGAAGAGCTGTTGGGGGATGATGTTGTTGAATGCTGAACTGAAATCAGTTTACAGCATTTGAATGTAAATGTCCTTCTTGTCAAGATGTGTCAGGCCCAAATGGAGTGTGGTGGAGGTGGCATCGTCCATGAACGGTTAGATCAGGGTCTTGATGTGTCTCATGACAAGTTGCTCAAAGAACTTCATTATAATGTGTGACCACTGTGTCTGAAGTGGTTGTGCATTCTCTCAGGTCTTCACAAGTGCACTGACCTCGTCAGTAATCCTACGGTTTCTGGTTGGGATGCGAGACGATGTTCTTGGAGACAGTGACGTCATCGGTGCACATGTTGATGTAGCTGGTCACCGATGGCGTGTACTCCTCTAAGTCGGTGGAGTCGCCATAGGGTGCAGCCTCCTTAAACATGTTCCAGTCAGTGTTCTCAAAACAGTCCTGAAGAGAAGAGGTGGCTCCTGGTGGCCACATTATGACCTGCTTCAGACTTGTTGTCAGGCAAACAAGTACCAAATAACAACAGCCTCAACCAAAGCTAACGCTAACTAGTGTCATTCGTCCGAGGCCTCTGGAGCCTCCTAAAATGATAGTTCTACTTATTTTCCCTTAAATTAGCGTATGTAAGAACAATAAGAGATATTATAGTAATATTGAACTCGTTGAATGGATTACTCAATCATTCACAGGTGGGTTACACTCAGGTCTTCAGTCCATCACAGAGCCTCATATACAGGATTGTATAGACAGACTCACACAGGTACGGTAGCTTCTGTTATGGATCTGGTGGTTGTTTCTTACCTTCAATCATTAATGTGCATGAATTAGGCATTTCAGCTGCTTTCTACAATTACCTGTGTCCATATGAGAGGTTAATCCTCAGTTACTGGAGATGTGGACATGGACACAGGACGCAGGAGCCAAGGTAATAGTTATGGAATATGCACACATATTCACGTTAGCCAACATTTTCTTATTCAAAACTCCCCAGTAGCTCGTCCAAACTGTATTTATGCAATGTAAAGCTCTCACAAACCCCCCCCCCCCCCAACATTCAATGCCACCTTGGGTTACACAAATGCTGGGATGAAGCTATCCTGCCTCTTCCACTGCTTTTCAAGGCAACTTAAAGGGGTTGAAGGTGCTGTAACTCTTTGATGATTTGTTCAAGGCTCTATATGCAGCTTGACTTTAGCCTCCAATTTTACTGTCACTGCTTCATCTTTTCCAGGTCAGTGCTTGCCACAATCTTTATGTACAAACATAACTGCATCTGAGCCAGTTGTAAATTATGCACTAGTGGCCCAAGCACAGTCTTTAAGGTGCGTTAAAGGATTGTTTGGCCACTTGAGGGCAGCATAAACAAATTGAAACCGCAGTGATGCGTTTTCAAGATTTAAGATTCAAGATTCAATTTGTCACATACATGGTTGTACAGCTACAACAGTAGTGAATGCAGTTGTGCCATACTACAGACAGTGCAAACGAGAAAGAAAACTCTCATAAAAATAATAAAAAAAAAAAAAAAAAAAAATATATATATATATATAATATATATATATATATATATATATATATATATATATATATATATATATATATATATATATATATATATATATATATATATATATATCTATATATATATATATATATATATATATATATAAATATATATATATATATATATATAATAAGTATGTAAAAGAATATATAAAAACAACCGTACAGTATACTACCCATGGCAGTTTGTGCCTTGACTGAACGGATTATCTTGCCTGATTATGTTTAGGGTGGTAAATGTATTTCATAATGTACTGTCCCCTGGACCTGCACCTCCTGATCTGAATATCATGCAGGTCAGATAGTTTAGCCGTGGTAATGTGCTTAGCACACCTGATCACTCTCCTCAAGTCCTTTTCGTCCTGGGAGCTGCTGTTTCTATAAAGACCATAATAATATATTATTACCTAAACTTGCTCAGCTGTCAAAAGTAGTACAAATATTCCGTAGCCTTTTTACCAGTGAAGAGACATGAGATGTAGTATAATATAATGATGGTCACAGAGCCACATGAATGTCTCCAGCAAAAGCTCACTTGGCACTAGATGTTAAAACACACCACCGTGACTAAAATAAATATTTTTATTTTCATGGAATAGACTGAGAAGAATAGACTAATAGCGTGATAATTAAAGACACTTTGGCCTTGTCATGATTTTATTGGGTCAGTCTAAAGTTGCATAGCTTACATTTACACATTTTCTAAGAAACTAAATGTTGTCCCTCAGCTTTTCTTATTTGCATCTTGTCGTGGGTTACAGTACATGCTGAATATACAGTAGGAGCGAGTTTCAGAAAACTCGATTGTGGAAGCTTTGATGTTTTCCACAGGGAGCCAGCAGCTAATGGAAGCTTTGAGTGAGCATGGGCGTGCGGTGTGGTCCAAAGAAAACCGACTGCCCCAGTCGACCTAGTATCTTTATTGTTTATTGCTTCCTTCAAATCATTTCTGACACGCTGTGTTTGGTATTTGACTACTCGTATTGTGACTGAGTTGGTCTAATGAGGTGTTCTCTCTTCACAGTGCATGTCTGTGAAGATAAGCCATCAATATGCCTTCAAAACAACTCAGAACACAGCAAAGGAGAATGTACAAATCACTGGCCATGGAGGTAAGATGCATTCATAAAGATGTTCAGTCTCAGTCTTCATTTGTTGCTCATGCAACTCTACAGGGCACATACATGTAGAACTGGTGCTTCTCAGAAAGGACAGGTGCTTTTTATAAACATATGGCAACATGGCACCATCTAGTGACAAGAGACTTGAATAACATTTCTGCTACAGCAAGGCATAGATCAAATATTTATTTTCTTTACAACAGCGTAAAGTGTTTGAAAATGATTTCATGCAAAACCACTCTCTGCAACAAATGTTAATCCACAACAGCATGTGCGCATAGTTTGCCAGGTCTGTGTTCATGCTCTGTTCCATCACAGGCATACTAGAGATAAAGTAGATAGAGCTAGATAGATATGTTACTTTACTCTGTTGGAAAGTGACTTTGACTCAGTTATTGTCAGGCTGTTTTAAGTGCCGCCTTACAACAGTATGAAGGTGATAAGAGGTAAAAATCTTTTTGTACTCGCTCCCTTGTCTTTTTCTTGACTTGAACAAAGCTCATTATTATTGCATAGCACCAAGATGTAAATGTATCTGCAGTCTGAGACGAGGCAAAGTCACACTGAGGGTAACAAGTCAGACAAAGCATCCAATGAAAGGGGGAGAACTAGTGGAACTGTGCCTGTTTCACTGGCTCCACATTGAGCCAATCAGGATTAATTGTGTACACAGGACTCTGCAAAGGGCACTATGAAGAGTGTAAATAAATTTAACCATATAAATATAAAATATAAATAGTTAAATAATCAAATGAATTGGATTTCTGTGACCATCATAAACATACTTTAATTATGCAGCTGTATTTTCTATCATTCCTTTCTTTGTTATAGGTGAATTAAATCAAATACTGTACTTTGGAGGCAAAGGAGACTACAGTAGCTGTTGTAGTGCACACTATGAGAGTATTGGTACATGATCAACTAGAACAACCCAGAGCTGCCCCAGAAACTACTTAGTAGCCAGGTGTCCAGGTACAAATAATAGCTACGCTGTGTGCTGTGTATATTCCAGTGTTTTCGTGAGCGCAGCTCCTTCTTTTCTTCTTGTGAGTCACCTCTGCAGAGAACAATGAATAAATCAGCAGACATTCTGTCAGTTAAGGAGAAACATTTTTTATGAGCACATACACTGTACAGCACGTGTAGGTGTACAACAGCTGTGTCCTATTTTGGGGTCTCCTGTGACATTCTAGCATAGTCCATTCTAGGACGCACTGTATTCAATGTAGACCCAGACCCAGAAAGGAGCATAGCCTTATTGTGTATCCTGACACAGTACAGCACAGCTTTAGGCCATTTCCTTTTTTTTTTTATATATATGTGATGTTTTTTTCTGTTGTTAGTGGGACAGATTAATGAGGTAATCATTGGCGGTGCTGCATAAGGTTCAACAACAAGGATAAGGGGAATAATTATGTTGTGGCCACATCGTGCTCTCTGGCGTTGAGAATTCAAATGGGACTTCTCCACAATTTGTGACAAGCAGTTCGAGATCTTGTCTTTCAGGGACTCACCACTGGGTGGCACAGTGTGTGCACGTCCTTACGTGGAATGAACATTACTTCAGTCACTGAAGGCGTCGAGTTGTGGTCCGCTGATGTGTTCACTGTGTGCTCTGCCTCTAGACTCCAGCCTGGCGCAACCTGAAATAACAAAAATACACAACAACAAGACAAACAGCAGATCAATGTAAAAATAAATCACACTTTTTAAAACCACCTTTATAAAAACTTCTTAAAGCCATCTAGAGGCAGATATGATTTTAATCAGCCATTTGAACACGTGTCATTAACCAGATGTACATGTAGCTAAATAACAGCATTCTCCTTCTTCCTCCCTGTTATTCCTGCCCAGAATGCCAGTTGCTGTTTACAACCTGATGTAATTGTCATTATCAAATAATTAATTTGCCATTGTGTCATTGTTCAAAACAACATGATCAGTGTTTATGGAGCAGCACTCTAATTGTCTAATTGCTTGTATAATAAGCTAATGATAAGAGTGATCTAATCTGCTAGACATCTTAAGAGCGTTGATCCCAGTCACCAGAGTCTTAGCTGCAGTCACAATAAAACACAGAGCTTGACTCTGGGCTGCTGAACCATTTGTGTGATCAATGAGATATAAGTTTAGGAGTTTACTTCCTTATAAAACTGGTTATATAGAGATTTATAGACAAGTCCTAAAGCATGTAATTAAATATATTTTTTGGCTCCTATTTGACAGCCACTAAGCCAAAATACCTTTACTGTGAAGTGCTGATTCTGTGTTTTAAACAGCACTTTTCTTTCATCCAATGCGTTTTAGTAGATTTCTTTTTACAATAAGTTACTTGCCTTTGTAGTTCACAAGTAAACATGTGATGATGCTGATAATCTTGATGCCATTACACCATTAGAAAATGACTCATGTCATTATACTGCACAAATACAGTAATAAAGTAGGTAGTCTTGTAGGCTGAGCAGAAACTATGAAACATACACTACTGCTCAGTAGATTTTCCTTGGTTATTGGAATGGTGCAGGAACCAGAGGATACACTCTTTTGCTGAGGCCTGATACAGCAAAATGTCTAAAACCCCTAAGAACGGCCTGTTTCTGGTAATCAAACGAGATGGCTGTGCATTCTTAACAGTGCAAGGAGGTAAACAGCAAAGCAATCCCGGGAAACACAAAGCCTTTATTAGGCTGTATCATTAATTGAAACACTAATAACTCTATGGAGAGTCTTGATGTACTTTGTAATTATCTGCTCACCAGTTGCCAGGAGCGCAGCTCCTCCTGGGGCGACCGAGAGAGAGAGACATCGACTTTCTAACTCAAAGTAATTGTGCACCGATATTAATGGAGATAAATGAACAGCCGTTGGCTCACACAGCACAACATGTTCCCAAGTCTGCTGGAGTCAGGGTGGCACACAGATGATAAATATCATATTATCATAACTTCTCAGCTTCTTCTCAGTTTCTTTTAACCAAAAATATGCATTTTTGTTTCAGAAATTATTCACAGTGATCCAGTAAGTAATCAATATATTCCTGCCCAGAGGTTTCACAGTTTCCCCTTTTTAGGTCTACAAATTCTGGTAGATTTGTTCTCATACTCAAATTAGAAAGTATTGTAAAACAATAAATTGTTTTCTGTTAACCAAAATTAGAACACGCGAGCTGTAATAGCGTAATTGTCTGGTGCTTTTGCAGGCGTCAACAAGCGTAACACCAGTTGTTCTTGGTGCTTAGAGGTCTGGAAGCGAAGCACCTCATCTTTGGGGATGCGCTCACTTCCCCTCTGCAGAGCTGGCCCTGCCTTCAATCTCCACTTCCTCCCATGCCTGCCACAATTACTCTGGTTCAAGAATAGGGGCCTGCAGGAACCGCCTTCAAATCAGCGGCTTGTGAGAAAGACACTGCATAAATTTCTCATGAAGTGTGACATGCCAGATAAGACTGGGCCGCTTGAAGCATGCTACTTTGAAGTTTCCTCCTCTGCCGCTTTGCCTTTTAATTTAGAGATGTTTATTCATATGCGATGATGAAATCAAATCTGCTGTGCTACACTCCCCTGTAGAAGTCAGAAAGCCATACAGTTTGGACTGCATCCATGATAATTGACATTTTTTTTCACCCTAATTATAGCTGTTGTGTAGTTCAATGTAAAAAGACCTTGGTGTTAATTAGTGTTGAGTGTCAGGCAGATTGATGCATTTCAAAGTGACATGCCGCCTGTTATCCAAGGTATTTTTGCCCGCCTTGTTTTGCGTTGTATCGACAGTATCTGGGTCGCGCTGCTGCCTACAGCACGATGCTGTAATAAAACACAATGTTAGCGTTTCTCATGTCTCAACCACAACATGCATATTTGCAGATTCTCACTTCGTCGACGCGAGCGCGGCAGCGTGTCATTTGGCTTTGAGAGGTTTTGCAGAGGAGACCTGGGTGATTGGGGGCAGACTTCAGTCAAAAGTTTACACCAATCATTCTGCTGCACACGAGAGCATTGTGACTGTGGGAAAGAGCCAATTAAAATGTAAAAATGTCTTTCTCTCGTCTGATAGAGGTTCCTTCACCTGGACTGTGAGCTCTTAGGCAAAGCACGGAAGTTGTGTCATTCCACAGTATAAATGGATGAAGTCCAATGAATGTCATTAAAACAGCGATACTTCAACACACAAAATAACATTAATACTACATATTATCCACTAATCATTTCTGTACGTTATAACAATAAACGGAGATATACAAATAGACTTGATGTTAATATAATGTTGCAATGTAAGCAGGCTATGCTATATGTGGTGCCAGCAGATTTTAATATGACCAACATTACCGTATTACAGTTAAGCACCTCCATAGGCCACAGTACTTCGCTGTACTAAGTACTGACTTTGTATTTATAGCTACAGCAGAAAGTCTGCTTAGTTCTTTGATGCGGCCTGTTGCTGTAGGCTAGTTTCTTTTCTGCATTTTCTTTAGCTACTGTATTAAATTGGTTTAAGAATAACATTAATGGAAACTGTAGTTTAGAAGATTGGAAAGCCTGATCTACGGATATTTTAATATTCTACTAAAGCTGTTTGGAAAAATGTCTTGTGAATATTTAAGAATATAAACATTACGAGTGCCTATTTGTTTTATTTTCATATTTTATCTTCTACAGTACCTGCAACACACAAGGTTTAGTCACGCAGAATGTGCTGTACCTAATAATAATCGTTTACTGTCCAGCACAAGTACATGTCAGACCTGAATAAATGAATATTAAAAAACAATTATTGTAGTTATTGAAATATTGCAGCTCATAGAAGCAATGGGTTCCGAAGGCTAGAATCTCTTAATCTTCCCTGAACATGATCTGATGCTGTGTTAATAGAGTTTTTAAATTAGGTATTAGAGAATTATTTATAATTGAAGTAAAGAAAAAATGAGCAGCTTTGTGCTGCTTAGAGTTTGAAGCTGCTCCGGGGGTTCCATTCTGTTGTATTAGTGATAAAAACCTGCTTTGATTTCACTTTAACGTGCTCATGCCCAAAGTCTAGAGTGTGTTTGATTGTGCTTTCATGTTGCCCACAAGTGTTTTACTTTAATGCAGCCATTCAGTGTGACACCTGTATTCAGCACACAACAAAGCTCATTAGTTGCTCCTCTGGGAGAACATGGAAGTCTCCGGTTCCTTATGAGAGAGAGCGAGGACAGTAAATATGCTCACCATCATGCTTTGCTCTCATCTCATTTACTGTGGCAACTAAGCTAGTTTTTTTGTGAGGAATGCGATGTTGGAAAACAGTTTAGTTGGGGGTGTCACTGGTTTCATAGGGATATTAATTTCCTTATCATTTCTACAGGATTATTGAAAAGCCCACTGCAATACCGTCTTTATATTTGTAGTGATTTACATCTTTACACAGAGATACATTTTCTGTGCAAACAAACAAACACACAGCACAGATATAAAGCAAGAAAACATGACAATCATAAGGCTCATCTTTGAAGCATACCTAGATTATAAACTGCTGACCAGGACAGTGACAGATGGACCTCAAGCTCTACAGAGGACTCCACTGTGTTCACACATGTGCTTGTCTGGCTTTTCTGCACGACTGCTCACACGTGTTTGTGTAACAAATTGTGCACACGCTGCATATGAACAAGAGGAATCCATGTGTGTAAAAAAAATCATTTATGACATTGATGTGGTTCAAAAAAGGACTGATATTCTATATTATTTCGAAACAGACAGTAGACAAAGACATTATTTTACTGTAACTGTAACAATTACATTACATAAATACTAAATATTAGTTATTTTATTCAGTTGTATTGAGGCAAATGAGGAACTCTCTTGGGACTTTCAGGGAAATGTTCACATGTACAGTGTATGAAGTGTTAAAGGCTGCAAATGTCTTTTTGGCCAACCTGCCTGAAATGGCTTCAGCTGAATTTAAAGCTCCTCACTGCTACAGTAGAGTAGCACTGAATTTACCTCTACACCATAGCAGAACTGTATCCTGCTACAGGAAAGTACGTTTTTCAGCAGTTCCACAGTATTTGCGCTTTTCTGAACAGATTGCCCTTTACTCTGCCTTCTCATCATAGAGCCTTGGGTATCGGTGGCCCTGTTCTCAGTTTACCGGTCGTCGCTGGGGCAGCAACCCCCATCACCTGCCACCTCGAAAGTGTCGCATAGCCATGCTCTTGTCAGATGGTTACGCTGGCCCATTTTTCATGCATGTTGGCCTGCTACCTTATATGTCCTTCAGGCGCCACTGAAATGAGCTAATAAATGTTATTCACGTCACCTGCCGAGGTTTTATGGCTGATGGACTTCACAGCTATAAAACTGCTGTGAGATATTCTCCAAACATCTTTGGAAAAACAATTCTTTTAGAAAACGTTGAATTTGCCCATTTAATCCATGTATATGGATGTATATAATGTATATTCTGTTTAGTGATAATTAGTTTAACACAGTGATGACTGATAGCATTATTGAATTTTCATTGTGAGCAAAGTTAGTACAACTGCTCTGTCTGCGTATATGTAGCCCTTTGATATATTGCTGAAAAACACCGAACAAATATGTAAGCAAAGTGATTTGTTGAGGTTTTAGTATTATATAGTATTTAGAGTATTATAACTGCTTCCTTAACTGCACTTTACCGGCATCACATGAAACATGATTGTGACAATAGCAACCGTAACAAGTACATCAATAGGAGCGTTCAAAGTCTGGTGTCCTGTGGCACAGCCCTGTGTCCTGGTGTGCTGCCATCTATCCCATCTGCCCTTTGGCAAAGTTTGAAGGTGAAAAATAGTTGGTGGTTGTGTCAAACGTTACATTAAGCTGCAATGTTGGATTTCACTGCAAGACATTCTCCATCTTTTATATATATATACATCTTTTATATATATACATATATACATCTTTTATATATATATATATATATATACACACTCTATTCTCACCCTCCGCGAGTGGTCTCATCCACTTTCCAAGCTCGGGTCCTCTACCAGAGGCCAGGGAGCTTGAGGGTTCTGCGCAGTATCCTTGCTGTTCCTAGGACTGCACTTTTTTGGACTGAGATTTCGTATGTTTTTCCAGGGATCTGTTGTAGCCACTCCTCCAGTTTGGGGGTCACAGCCCCTAGTGCTCCGATCACCACAGGCACCACTGTGGCCTTCACCTTCCAAGCCTTCTCCAGTTCTTCTCTGAGCCCTTGGTATTTCTCTAGTTTCTCATGTTCCTTTTTCCTGATGTTGCCATCGCTTGGTATTGCCACATCCACCACTACGGCTTTCCTCTGCTCTTTATCCACCACCACAATGTCTGGTTGGTTCGCCATTACCATTCTGTCAGTCTGGATCTGGAAGTCCCACAGGATCTTGGCTCGCTCGTTCTCTACCACCTTGGGAGGTGTTTCCCACTTTGACCTTGGGGTTTCCAGTCCATACTCCGCGCAGATGTTCCTGTATACTATGCCAGCCACTTGGTTATGGCGTTCCATGTATGCTTTCCCTGCCAGCATCTTACACCCTGCAGTTATGTGCTGGACCGTCTCTGGGGCCTCTTTGCACAGTCTACACCTTGGGTCTTGTCTGGTGTGGTAGATCTGGGCCTCTATGGCTCTGGTGCTCAGGGCCTGCTCCTGTGCAGACAGGATGAGTGCCTCTGTGCTGTCCTTCAGCCCAGCCCTTTCAAGCCATTGGTAGGATTTGTTGAGATCAGCCACTTCAGTTATGTTCCGGTGGTACATCCCGTGCAAGGGCTTGTCCTCCCATGATGGTCCCTCTTCCAGCATCTCATCCTCTGTTCTCCACTGCCTGAGACATTCACTCAGGACGTCATCTGTCGGGGCCTTATCCTTGATGTACTTATGGATCTTGGATGTTTCATCCTGGATAGTGGCTCTCACGCTCACTAGTCCTCGGCCTCCTTCCTTGCGGCTAGCGTACAGTCTCAGGGTGCTTGATTTGGGGTGGAACCCTCCATGCATGGTGAGGAGCTTTCGTGTCTTAACATCTGTGGTCTGTATCTCTTCCTTTGGCCACCTTATTATTCCCGCAGGGTATCTGATCACTGGCAGAGCGTAGCTGTTTATTGCCCGGGATTTGTTCTTGCCATTGAGCTGGCTTCTTAGGACTTGCCTTACTCATTGGAGGTATTTGGCTGTTGCCGCATTCCTTGTTGCCTGTTCAAGGTTGCCGTTTGCCTGTGGTATTCCAAGGTACTTGTAATTGTCCTCAATGTCTGCTATTCTTCCTTCTGGGAGTGAGACCCCTTCTGTGTGGATTACCTTGCCTCTCTTTGTCACCATCCTCCCACATTTCTCGAGTCCGAATGACATCCCGATGTCCGAGCTGTAGATCCTGGTGGTGTGGATCAGCGAGTCGATGTCTCGCTCACTCTTGGCGTACAGCTTGATGTCATCCATGTAGAGGAGGTGACTTATGGTGGCCCCGTTCCGGAGTCGGTATCCATAGCCAGTCTTGTTTAATATTTGGCTGAGGGGGTTCAGACCTATGCAGAACAGCAGTGGGGACAGTGCATCTCCTTGGTATATGCCACATTTGATGGATACTTGGGCAAGTGGCTTCCCATTGGCTTCAAGGGTGGTTTTCCACAACCTCATCGAGTTTGCAATGAAGGCCCTTAGAGTTCTGTTGTTCTGATGTTGTACAGCTCCAAGCATTCAGTGATCCATGTGTGTGGCATTGAGTCATAGGCTTTCTTGTAGTCGATCCAGGCTGTGCACAGGTTGGTGTGTCGCATTCTGTAGTCTTGGGCGACTGTTCTGTCTACCAGGAGTTGGTGTTTGGCTCCTCTGGTATCCTTACTAATGCCCTTCTGTGCTTCGCTCATGTATTGACCCATGTGCCCACTTATCTTAGCTGCGATGATGCCTGACATGAGCTTCCATGTTGTGGAGAGGCAGGTTATTGGCCGGTAGTTGGGTGGGACTGCACCCTTTGAGGGATCCATCATTATCAGGATCGTTCGCCCTTCGGTTAGCCATTCAGGGTGAGTCCCATCCCTTAGCAGCTGGTTCATTTGTGCTGCCAGGCGCTCGTGGATTGCAGTGAGCTTCTTTAGCCAGTAGGCGTGGATCATGTCAGGGTCGGGTGCTGTCCAGTTTTTCATACCTGAGACTCTATGTTGGATGTCTGCCACTGTGATAGTCACTGGATTCTGTTCAGGGAGGTTGCTGTGGTCTTCCCTCAGATCCACCAGCCACTGTGCATCGCTGTTGTGTGATGCCTCCCTCTCCCATATACCCTTCCAGTACTGTTCAGTTTCCAGCCTTGGTGGGTCTGCTCTGCTGTTATTACCCTGCCATTGAGAGTACACTTTCGCAGGTTGTGTTGCGAACAGCCGGTTTATTCGTCTGGCTTCGTTGTCTCTGGTGTATCTCTTTAGTCGGCCGGCCAAGGCTTGTAGCCTTTGCTTGGCAGTTTGGAGTGCTTCGGGTATGGGCATCTGGCTGTATCTCTTGGGCATCGGTCTTTTCATTGCACCTCTCTGGGCCTCTGTCATTTGGCTCACTTCCCTCCGAGCTGCCTTGATTTTTGCCTCCAACCTTCGTTTCCATGGTGGGTATTGTTTCTCATGGCTCCCATGGTTGCTCTTGCTCTTATAGCCAAGCTCCTCTAGGATCACTGATGCTGAAGCATATATCAGCTCATTGGTTTCTGTGATTGTTGAGGTAGGGATCACTCTCATTGCTGCATTCACATCTTCCATGAGACTTTCTGATGGTACTTCACTTAGCTGTTGTAGTGGGGTTCGGGGTTGCCTGTTTAATCTCGCCATGATCTTATCTTTCAGGTCAGTCGCTGCCTCGCTCAGCGTATCTGTGCTTATTGGGGCTTCATACCCAATTTCCGGTTGGGGAGATGGTGAAACCTCCCCTCTGACCTGCCGTCCTGGCTCCCCCTTGCCGTAGCATTTGTGTTGTATCTCGTCAATCTCAAGTTGTGATAGCAGTTGCCGTTTGTGGATGTTGGAACACTGAGCTACTAGTTGCTTCGCAGTCAGTCTTGAATGTGGGTTTCTCCGTTCCCATTCGCCACACATTCTATTCATGTAACCCCTCTGACTAGGGTTACTTGAGTAGTAGCATTCCAACAGTTCTCTGGTCTCGCATCTCAGCCATTTCTTTCTTGTTCCAGTAGCCCATTTCTCGTCAAGGTGCTCTGGTTCCCCAACACCGGGCGACGTCTGAGCCGGTATCTCATGTGGTTCATTGTCTCTCATGATATGAGGTAGGCTGTAGCTTGAAGGGTCTTGCCCAAGGACCCACACTGGATGCCTATTTGCCCTAACAGGGATTCGAACCGGGGACCACCCGTATACAAATCTTGCGAATGCATTACAATACAGATTTTTGGTTATTCTGACTACGAAACCAGCAGCACATAGTTTTGGCCTAGTTAGTATTAAAACGAGGAGTAATGACAGAGTGACACCGTAATGACAGCCATTACTCAGAGATGTCAGCGTGCACCCACCTGACTCCACGCGCCCTCTGCGTCTCCATCTCCATCTATGTGTGTCTGTCATCTACATCCATCCCTTCGTCTCCTCTGACAGCTTTCACTTATGGATTCTATCGTGTCAGTGAAGCAGATAAATGTGTTTCCAGTGTGGAACAGAGAGAGTGAAGAGTATGAAATAAAACAAGTCTTCAGTGATCCATTTGGGGAAATGGGGTTGCAGCAGTAGCAGCGACAATAAAATAGGAGGAAAGGCTTAAAATAACAGCAGAACCAGTGGGGGGCATTGAACACGATACAATCATCCCAACGTGTCAGGAAGTGGAAATAATTGCTATGTGCAATGGCAAAATACTGGAAAGAATAAACAGTAGGATAACACATTTACAGAGCAAGTAACTTATGTAATTATTATTATGAATTATGAATATTGTGTGAAGAATGAAACATTATGCTTTAAGGTGTTTCACAGAATATATACAGTTAAAAAAAATATCATGAGAGAAAATGTCTACATTTACGGGCCTGATTTGTCTTTAACTTTATAGTCTTCTCACCAATTGAAAGTCTTTGAGGTGGAGACGCGAGCACCAGGAGAAAATATTTGGTTTGCATTACAAGTCTTAAAACATCACTCCCACACGGGCCCTGTTTGCTTGCCGTAATCACTCTTCCTGTCCATACGGGCTGCTGAGAGGTCCCTTAATGCATTTCCAGAGTAAGAAATGGGGGTTTCAGTGCAAAAGCCTGTTCCCCAGACTTCAGCAAACTAAGGTAGGGATGGATAGTGAAAAAAGAAGTTTCAGTTCTACCGAACATCTGATTTTACTGATTACTTCAGCATGCTTTGAGAGCAAACAATGATATTGTTCTGTGCTGACTGTTGCTCCTTGTTTTGTTGGTCTGGTCGTTAGCTACATGTGTAAGTGCTATTAGCTGTTGGAGCCAACAGCATCCACCTATCACATTGCAGTACAACGGGAGGCTACTCAGGAGCTTTGCGACCCATCAGTGGTGTAAGGTATAGTGCCTTTAGTGGTGTGAGGGGATTCTGGTTGTGGCAGTGCGAGTGGCCACTGGGGGCCTCCTTTTTCCACACATCTCATGATGATGACAGAAATCCTTGTGCTGTTTCAGAGACCGGTTGCTTTGCTCCTCCATCATGCACTAGATGTGCATTAGGACGCGAGGCCTAAATGTCATCATCTCTGTGATCAGTAAATTCACTTCTAAAGTGCCACCCTACATTTAGCCTTGGAGGGATTGTGATGCATATTTAAAACAGTGGTTTCATCATCATCTTGCAGCAACGTACTGTAGGAAACAGAGGAAACGCTGCTTCACCTTTGTCGGTTTCTTTGCACTGGTGGATGTGACATCTCAAGGCTTCTGCTCCTTCAGCTTTATCTCAGTGACTCATTCCTCTGATAGAATATGAGCTGATTTTAGAGCGGAGCGCCTCAGTGGTGGTCGAGACACGTATGACATCCATCCCCCTCTCTCCATCTCTACGTGCTTTTTCTCCCCTTGCATTCCTCTTGGCTTCTCCTAAATTGATTAAACATGGCAACGCATGTCCACTTCACGCACATACATACATGCGGAGGGGGTAGAGACAGTTGGGGGGATTTGCTTACATGTCTTTCTAATCTGTCTCGCTCACTCACACACAGACATTGGAAGGGGGGTTGGCCAAGCCTCCTCATCTCTCACACGCTTACACACCCTCTCTCTCTCTCTCTCTCTCTCTCTCTCTCTCTCTCTCTCTCTCTCGCTCCCTCTTGCCAACACTCACGCAGTCTGTAGTTGCAGTTGCAGAGAGCAGCGAAAGGCAGGTCGAGTGAGCCTCTACCGCAACTGTGGAGCGGCTCCTCATGTGCAGCTCAGCCGTCATGAGCCGGTCAGTGGGAGTCGGTACCGCCGGGGAGAAGGAGGAGGCTGGATAGGAGAGCAAGAGAGGGAGAGGGACAGAAGGGTGAATAGGCTTCATTCTAATTAAATGTCTACCGCTCTCCGTCTGCATCATGCTGTACTTCCAGCTGGTGATCATGGCCGGGACCGTCATGCTGGCCTACTACTTCGAGTACACCGACACCTTCAGCGTGCACGTGCAGGGCTTCTTCTGCTATGACACCGCCTATACCAAACCCTACCTGGGACCGGAGGACAGCAGCGCCGTCCCGCCTGTCCTGCTCTACGCCGTGGTGGCCGGGCTGCCCACGCTACTGGTGAGTGCACGCTTCATCAGCAAACTTCACCCGCTACACCTCCAGTTAAGTCAATTATTAAACACACTCTAGGTCGCTAAACACTCAGACTCATCAATTCTTTATTTCTAGATATTGCTTTCAAGTATGTGATAAATGTATCTGCTTTTTGCTTCCTCTCTAGACTGTTAGCCCTTTATATAATGATTACTGGAGCACAAAATGTTGGTTTATTAGTCAGAGCACCTTCAAATGGCTAAACATCAAAGTTTTGCTGACCAAACTTAAATTATGATCATTATAAATGTCATTATTGTTTCCAAGACATTGGCCTGACAATAAAACAAATAAAATTGATGCATTTAAAGTTATAGTGATTGAATAGCTGATACTGAAAAGATCCAATGTAAAATGTGCTAAAAACAGGACTGTTCTTTCATAATTCAGTGCATTAGTTTACATTTAAAACTTCAGTCTGGTACTGTAAATTATTAGACCATGGCCAAGGAATGTTACGTTCACATAATTCAGCACTAATTTGCCGCTTTATGATTTTATATCAAAGTATAGGAGTTGACTAAATTTGAAGGTTTCCGCTTGATCTCTATTGACAAGACAATTAAGTCATTAGCCATTTTTTTAAGTTGCAATACAAAATGTATGGCCACCAGAGGGCAGTTTAAGAAGCTGTGAGCATATACTGTACAGTTTTTGGAGGTTTGAAGTCACCTGATGGTGGTGATATTGATAATAGTGAATGTTTTAACACACAACACAGACATGAACACATGCTGATGTCACGCTCCTTTTAGCTCTGATTTTGGTTTCCTCCAAATCCTAAAAGAGAAACAGCTTCTTAGCTATTAATGCTCCACTGTTATTCACCAGCTGCTCTCTCTAATTTTGTTGTCGGTTGACATCTGCTGTTTGGTGCTGAGCAGATAGTGTACAGTTGCTTTACCAGAGGTTTTTTACTGAAAACCACCGCTTACTGTGTCTGGTACCAATTAATGAGAGTCTAAAGTTACTGCAGAAGGGGCTTACTGGCGTAGGTTACATCATTCGCATTGTTAAATATAGATTAGTGCAGCTTTAAACACATTTTATTGTTGTAGATCACGTCATATGTTTGGATGAGACTCACTCTCAAATGTAAAACGGCATAATGTTTCTGTATTTGAACTCAGCCAAAAAGATCAAATGTGAAATCTTCCAGTATAAATGTATTGATCTTCTTTCTTGACGCTGGAGCAATGACAGGATGTCTTTTCTTATTTTGTCAATCTGAGGGGTTACTAGTCAGCAGGTTGTCATCGCATAGTGTCGGCATTACATGCCTAGAATGAAATGATTTGTCTTTAAACACAGATTTTTTCTGCAGATTCCTTACTGCTGATTTGTGCCCGATCACTAACTCTTATGATAATAACCAAATCACAGGATCAGATTTAATGTGGACTGCTTACTGTACTTCACCCTAAAAGCTGCACGGCTCTAGACTAATTAAAGCTGAAATTATTTTTCAATGTGCTTTCATTAGCGCTGCCAATTACAAGCTGATGGTGTGCAATGAACTTCTAAAATGCAGACAACAGGAGCGCAGTGCACCTTGAATGCTAAGTGCAGTGATTGGTGCTGCAGTGGCTGGTCTGATGCTGAGAGCGCACGCTGAGCATTTGTGCACAGTGACCCTACCCAGGCATGCTATAGTCTGTAGTTTATAGGATGTTTATTTTAGCTGCACCTCTGCCTGCCATGCACTCACTGAGCTAAAATCACTGGGAGTAGTGAACACCCAGATTTGGCAGCACATAGCAGGTTTCCCTTTATCTCTTCAGCTTCTCATTCGCAGTGATTCACAGTCTTAATTACCCTTCATACTACTTCTTCATATAATTAAGTTAGGGTATTCTCATTCATTCCCAGCTTGCAGTGTAGCGGTAGTGCAACACACACATGTGTGGACTATTAGATATAGTACAGTACAGACAACGTTTTAGTCTCCGTACTGAAAATAAATTCTTCCTATTGTTGATATATTAAACATTTATATATAAAGAGATTCTTCATAAATGTAAACCACCTATTGCAGAGTGAAACTGAGAAATTTTACCACTGCACAGACAACATTTTGCATAATTTAGGAGTAATGGAATTGCAGTTCTTTGCAGTTCCATGCATTTCAAATGTAGCTGTAACACACAAGCTACTTAATTTACCTTAAAAAAGTGGGAGACTGGGTGTCAGGCTACTAGATAAGATGAGCCAGGATTCTGTTTTCTACAGTACTTTGATAGAAGATTGATGATTAATTTTTTATTTTAAAGTGATAAATGAGCTAAATCTCACTAGCGGTTAAAACCATCAGTAGAGTAGCTTACCAAGCAGCTGTGATGTAATGATTAAGAGGAACACGCACTCACTATCCTGCACGTTCCAGTACAGAATTAGGACTGATGTAATTGCTGATCAATGAATGAGATCCCCCTCTTTTTACTTTGAGAATGAGCACAGAACAGAGAGTAATTTGGAGCTAACCCTTTTGGCCCTTACTGGCCTTGTATTAGCACTTGGGGGCCGTGACAGAAAGTTCACATTGCTGGGTCATTGTATTATCCGCATTCAGAAATTGTTGAATGATCTCCGATCTATTTTAAATGAAGTCAAACATACATTTACACTTCTACATTGCTGTGCTTTAACTGTGATGTTAAATGTGATGTCAGTAACTCACTTCCTTGCTGTTTAGAATTTATTGGCAGCAGGAAGGATAATGTTTTTGGAGCTACATGTATGTAACATGCATTCTAATGTGTAGTATGCTGACAGTAATAATAATGATAGTAAGGTCTGGATACAACAGATAAAAAGGGGAATGCGAGCGCTGCAAAGTACCAGCCTGAGGCCATTGTTGCGTGTCCTTCACAGCCCCTACTCTTCATTCCTCCACAGTTACTGTAGAGAATACATATACTGTACATGTTAAAATAATGTGGAAGAAACACAGTTGTTTCTTTTTCTGTGGTTCACATATTTTGGTAGCATCAATGAATCTGGGTGTCGTACACTGTTCTTTTTTAGTAAGAATTTGACTCACTGTCAACAGGTGTCACTGGACTGCTTTCCAATGAGGCCATGTGTCTATCTGCACACAAGGAACACAAACTGGAAAACTGTGATAGCACTTGTTGATCAGCGATTCACACAAAGACCAAAGAAGAGCTGTCGGCCAGTTGGACGCCTCAGAGCTGCCGTTGAGCTCAGACGGAGAGTTTGATTAGTTTTAGTTAGTTTATTCATTGATGATTTCCCAGGTTCTGCTGCCTAGCAAAACAAGCCCAGCACTGTGATTACCACAGATACGGCTGAAAGCAGACAGGTGTTGTTAGTGTAAAACGGAGTCGAGAGGTTATGAGGAGCAGAGAATTTTCACAGTGCATACACGATTATCAACCGTCAGCCTTCAATTTTTCTCTGCACGTCTCTGCTTATGCAACTGAATCCTGTCACTCAGCTAAGAAGCTTCACTCTCAACAGATTTATTTTGAATTCTCACGTTTTTCTGGCACAGTAACTGTTTCTGGTTTACGTATGCTCCCCGGGGCTAAGAGGAGACCTGACCCGTGCAATATTCCGCTTTACCAGTGGCTTTCCCAGCACAGAACAGTGCATGTGTTCTACTTCACCTGTTTCTGACATTCATATGGAACCAAACTAAAACCAGGATTACATTTTTGTATTGTTTTTGAATGAATGCTAGACTAGTTTAAGAGAATGGAAGGCACAGGCAAATAGTTGGGTACATGGAAGCAAGGTAATACACTATATTGTGTGCTACTAACTGTAGTAGCTTGAGCAGTTTGGTTGTATAGATTTAAGCAAATTTCCACCTCATTTGGGAAATATAGATAAATAAACTTCAACTATACGTTTAGTGTTGGCAATATGTTCCACATTTGGTATAGTTTAGTCTAATACAGTACTGTATGTCTGACTCATCACTGCCTGTACAGTATACAGCCTCTATGCTATGTATAACCTGCTGGTCTGAGGTTATTTTTGCAAACCTCATGATGCATGCCAGTGTTCCTAACAGCTGCTTCCTGGAAATATTAGATCAACAATGCCAAAGCACACAAACAGATCCACCAATCTCTAATTATTATGCAGTTGTTCGAGCATTGTGGAAGACAACATTGCATCCATATCCTTTTTCAGCACCGCTCAAACAAACATTACAGTGAGTTACAGTAGACAAGCGCCCGCTGTTCTCAGTAAACCGTTTTCTTTCCAAGAATGAAAGTGCCAGGATGCATGTGCATCTGGGTTTGGCAGAGAGCCTCAGCCTGCAGCATCCATCCACTGAGAAGAAAAGCCATCTTAAAACTGTGTGACATGGCATCACTGAATAAATACTCAACTATATTACAAAGGGCCTCAGACAAGAACTGTTTGTGTGAGCAGATACATACAGTAGGAGGTGATAAGAGACAGTCAGTAGCAACGGTGAATCCAGTGACAGGCCAGAAACAGACTTTAACTAATGCTAACCCAGTCTCTATGATGTCCACTTACTGTACAGAAACATAATGACGTTCATGTTAAAGGGAGGTTACAAATGATAATTGGCGACTACTGTATAATGTTTTATATTTTCAATTTGTTACTTTTTTGTGTTTTTCCTTGAAAAGATATGTGAACAAAAATGTAAGACTTGAAATTCCTACAAAAAGCCAACCAGACAGAAACAATCTTTAGTAGCAGAGGGAGATTCTCTGACTTCTGCACCCACACGCACTGCAATACACAAGAGCTAAAAGCCCATGTGAGACAGGTTATGTTGTGACTAAGTCTTTAAGGTCATTGAGGAACATGATGAAAATTACAGTACGCAGTGCTGTATAAATAGACAGGCAAAGGTGAGACAGACCAGAGTAAAGAAGAGACTGACTCACATTTTAGTGAAACGAGGTGCAACCAATCCAATCCTCAGATGTAGGTCTGAACTGAAGCTGTAATAGCTGTTACCTAATAGATGGACTATGCTTTATTGTGCCAGTGAACAAACTGTTCACAACTTTCTCCATTTTGAGTTACTGATTTGGAAATCTTCATGGATTATGCATTTACTTCTTACAGCAGATCATATTAACTGGGCTGTTAATAATATTACTCACTTCATTACAAGGAAGATGGTGTAAAATCTGTTTAATCTGCAAGTGAAAGAAATCAGCTCGTGCTGACTGTCTTTAAAAATGACAGCTACTAAGATGAAAGCCTTTATTGGTCATTATCACATACAATGTAACAACAAAATTGGTCTTCTTCATTTAACCCATCCCCTGGGGGGGCAGTGGGCTGCCATACAAGGCGCCTGGGGAGCTGGTGCAAAGGTTAGGAATCTTCAAGAGCCAAGAACTTGTTCATAAACCTCAAGATGAAGCCTTGACCTGTATGACCGAAACACCTGAAGAGTTAATGTTCGGTTAGATGTAGCACACAAACATCTCGGATAGGCTTTTCAAGCCATCATGACTTGGGTTCAAATTAATATTCCATGAAGTTCTTAATAGGCCGACTGATGTGATCATGGCGTGGCTTTCAAACACTGACTCATGGTTGGAAACAACATTGTTAAGAGTCAGACGTTAACAGCATGTGATGTACGACTGAGCCATTCAACCGACCCGACCTTTTGTGTCTGTGGACAACCTCACATTACTTACTCATACTGCTGCTTCCTACTGCAGCCAGTGAAACATTATATTTATCAGTTTAATAGTGTCTCCCTGTAGCTCTGCCAAAAAGACAAGGTTAAACGCAGTGGAAGCTAAAAGGAGACGCTACATACAGTTAAGAAGAACATAAATGTGCTTTTATTATCTTTTATTAAACTTCAGTTTTGGCCTTCTTAAAACAGTATTAGTTGTAAATTCAGATATTGCGCTGATGTGTTTTTAAACCTTGAGTCATGCAGGAGTGGAGTTTGTTACAGTCTGAAGCTTGTAGCAAAAGAATTCTCCTCCTGTTGGGTTTTCATTGGACAGCATAATTTGCTTGCTATCACAGTATTGATGATGAATGCAGCCTACTGTACAGTTTTTTTTTCAATTCAAGTATTTGAATGTTGGCTTTGGGTGCTGGACGACTAATACCTGAACACTGGTTATGATACGCTCCTGTTGGCGTGTCCTGCCAGCCCATGGGTGTAGTTTTTGATCAAATTCCCTGATCGTCCAATGTCAGACAACCTAGATTTGCAAGGGTATTTGAAGCATTGCTTCAAGCCAACAGAGGTGTGCACAACTCACTCTCTGCATAATAATAATAATAAAAAAGGGAGTACTCATTTGTAAAAGCCTAGTGAACCTCTCTGAGAAGTCCACAGATTGTAATATACTGTAGCAGGGGTGATTATTAGAGACTGATTTCCTGTTTGCTTCAGTTAGTGACGTGTCAGAACAGTCAGCCCATATGTGGCGTGGACCTAAGACCCTGATAAAAGGTCAGTCATCATCCGCTGCCACACATGGTTGATCTTCTACCATTAGCTTTGGTTTGATCTGATATTTCCCCCATTTGCTCTGCATCTCAGGCATTTGATGAGCTGCATTTTAGGGCACTTCTGGGTTGGCTCCGTTTCCTAGAAGCCATTCCTGCTTGATTTAGGAGCAATGGTTACAGCTTTTACAGCTTTTTTTTGAAAAATGACATCCATCTATCACCGCGGACTACAGAAGCTGCAGGCTCAATTCATGCATCAGCGGCTAAAAATGAAAACTCTGTTCCCTCTTTGTCTCTGGAGTCTCCTTCCAGCCGTTTTATTGTTCGCATGTCAGGCTCCTCGCCCTCACTCACTCCTGTTTAAACTTGTTGCCACTGCAAGCCCAATTAGCTTACAAATGGAGATGTATTGAGACATTGAGCTTTATTGTGAAAACTGTGTCTAGAGGCACAAATACAGTCCTGCGATGCTCTGGCCAAATATTGGTTCAATGCCAATGGCTTTTCCTGTTGGCTGCACTTCGCCTTGCAGTGCTCATGAAGATAGATCAGCCTCCCGATGTGGATAATGGCAAAAACTGGTGTGAAAATCAGAGTCCAAGGGAGAGAGAGTGGAGAGAGGGACGAGTCCAGTCCTGACTAGTGAAACAGTTGAGTAAATAAGCAGCGCAGGTCACCCTGGCCCTGTCAGCTTGACTTAGCCAGCGGGGAGTCACTCTACAGCGAGGGAGACAGAGACACAGAGAGCGAGAGAGGGCAGGGAGGTAGTTAAGGGACTAAACAAGCAGCACATTGTCACTGGGGCCCTGTCAGATTGTGTTATAGCTGATGAAAAAGTGGGACAAATGGCCTGCGGCTGTCACAGTGCTGCTCAGGCTGTTTGAAAAATCAGGCAGCCCTTCAGCCACTCCTTGATGTTCTCAATAACATCACCAATACGCTTGTGAGACTAGCACTGGTACACACAATCAATAGTAATGTAGGTAATGGTAAAGTGTAAACTGTTGAACTTGTATAATCAGTTCCTTATTAAAAACAATTGACCTTCAATTGAGAATTAAATCAGTGCTATTAAGATTATTATTTATCTGAATTTCCTTTTTTAATTAGTCAGCACTGTCTCATATTAAAGACCCAAGGGCAATTCTTCCTCTTTCTCTGACAGAGGAACTACTCCTCCTGCACCTGCCACATATCATTTGAGCACTGCCGTCGTTTGCTAATGTAATATGTCAAGGCACAACCTTTATATAATAGCAGAACCGTGTTCAAATGTTAAAAAGGATTTGTTTGAAAAAATAGATTTGAGTCTGAAGACTGTAACATATATATTTTTGCTAATGTCTTGTTCGGCGTGTGTGAGGCGATCAAATCCATTTCCACTGTGCAGAGAGCAGGTAGAGTGAGTGGTGGGTGATAAAGCACCCTGCCACGCCATCGTTACTCCAGCACACTGATGAGACTCTGAGGAGACTCAGGGATCTGGTGTGAAACTCTGGATGTACAGCCCTGTTAATACCTGATTTCCACATGCGTCTTGTTCCCAGATTGTTTACAGCCGTGCTGGGTTTTCACACCTTCAGTTGCCAATAACGAGGCCTCTAGTGCTTGTTGCAAATGTCTGTCTTGCAAAAATCACATGGATTTCAGAGCAAGTGTTTACTATGTCAGCAGCTGTGTTAAATATGATGAGCAAAAGTGAAAATTAGATTGACCAAAATAACTCCAGCATCAACAACATATTATTTGCTTAAAACGTCTTCCTGTTGCATGACCCAATTTAGCTTTTAAGGCATTTTTAACACAAGGTGCCCAGGTCTGTGGTTGCAAAGCACACTTGCATCACCAGCCCCTGCGTTTATTTTTTGCCCAACGTGATGCTACTGTAGATGTTCAGCGTTGTTTCTAGAGGTCTTGTGGTTTGTTCAGATCCAAATCCCTTGGTTTCTCCTGTCAGTCCATTCAATTCAAGTTCAGTCCTGTGATCGTCATAGACTTAACAGTAACATGCTCATTGAGGCCTGTAAATGAAGATGTAACTGGTTGCATGCTTTGACCTTCCTGAGAAGAGTTGCAACTTTCAGCGCCAGATTGTTTGGAAATTATTCTGTAACCTTTTGCAGACTGATGTGCACCACTGTTTGCTTATCTAAAGCCATTGATCCAGACGAGCAAACTCCAAAAATCTCTGCTTTTATAGATGACTGCACAACCTAGTGATTGAATGATGATCAGCAGTTCTTGGCTGTACCTTACGTCAGCTTGTTACTTACTTGAGTTAGCTTCATGGTTTTTTACACAGTCATAGAATTTATTTTATATACTCACCTGGCACATAATACATAGAGTATATTGCTTGTTGATCTGCAGATTACTATGGAGTCAACAGGAGCTTTGCTGCTGTCTAGTAGAAAGTTGAGAAATGTTTAATTTTAGATCTGTGCAACTGTTCAGAATCAGAATTTACAGTACATGGCATTAATATTTTCCAGTATAATGTAATATTATATTGTTTTCCTGGTGGGACACTACTGTGTGTGTGTGTGTGTGTGTGTGTGTGTGTGTGTGTGTGTGTGTGTGTGTGTGTGTGTGTGTGTGTGTGTGTGTGTGTGTATAACTGATGCGGTTTTTGCTTTATTGATTTTCTGCATATGTGGATGTTTTGCCGGACCACAAAAAGACATTTTAATGCAACATTTGATTGCAACATTATCAGACAGCAAACGCGTAATCTACTGTAACTGAAAAGATTTTTACTTAATGTTCTTCCCTCTTCTTCTTCTGTATTTCTCCTGACTAATGCACTAACAGAAGAGATGTTGAGAAATGTTGACTTTTTTTAAATTTGAAAAACCACGTTACATATGCTACTGCCTAGAGTCATGGGCCCAATTAATGTTATACTCTGTAAAACTGACTGAAATCATACAGTCTACAGATTGATAATTGCCCTTAGACATTTTCTTCACAGTACTTTACTCCCAAATCTCCAGGTCTACAAGACATGTGATAAAGGATGAAATGGTCCTCCCAGAGTGCAGAATGTGTGTTGGTCAGGTTGGCAGCAGATGCTTACTGATGGAAATCACAGCAAGTAGAAATAGAAGAGAAGAGGAGAAACATATGAAAATGTTTATGGCTCTCTGCTGATCCCTTTTAAACTCTGTGGCTTATTTTAGACTGATTCATTTATTTTTGTTGATCCCTCTGGGAATTTGATGTTGGACAGTTGCATATGAATGATGCCGCTGCTACTTTGGGCACTGCTACTTTTCATTTTTTCAAAGTGACCTCGTGGGTTTATCGTTTGAAGCTGTTAGCATTTCAGGCGCCCTAACGAGCTCGATGCCTCATCAGCACATGCTTCTGTAAAATAAAGTACTGAGCAACAATTTTGGCACTTATGGTGCACTTAGCGTAACGTGTTGCAGATAATGTGTGTACTCCAACTACAGGCATATACAGTACAGTATATCATAAAACTAGAACCAAGGGTTGAGCATTTAAGGTAGAGTCTAGTCCCTCAGGCCACTCTTGGCCGTCATGCAGAAGAGGCTTGTGCCCGTCACACCCTGCAGTCTGGTCATCTACTGTACGAGGGTCAGGAAACGCCTTGCTGGCACAACATAGAGGTTACAGTAGCTACACACACTGCAATTATACCATGCCGCCTCTTCCAAGGCTTGATAAATCCTCTCCTGCTGCAATGTGATGAGTAAATGTGCAGTTCCACATGCAGGTTTCCAATGGCAACTCAAAATGAGTTTCTACTTCCAGCACCTACAGTAGCAGGCCTTTCTTTTTTAGATGCAGCCGCTTGCTGAGCCAATCATAGTGGCTGCCTTTCCCCACTGCTCCCATGAATATAAATCACATTTAGGCCTTCTAATTCTAGACCGTTATTATTATCCTTCTGAAATCTGAAAGGATTAGTGAAGCGCTGTGTTTATTATTAGACTCAGTTGACTGATGCATTAGGAGTTTGTCCCGTTTACATTTAATTGAGTACTAATGTGTTTTTGGCTTGTCTTTACTTGTGGAAACAATAACTTTAGCAGACTGTGTTGCATCTCATATTCTCTCAGAACATCCTCAGACAAAGACCACATTTTAGAGAGGCTTGGCTCTTTTTTTTCTTTTTTTGTTAAACATTTTCCACAATTCATACACAATTTATTCATCAGAATGTTGACAAGCATGTCCTCCCACGCAGAATGTCATCTTGCCTACACTTTACAGTAACTGCAGAAATGTCACTTTAATCTGCATTTATCTTAGCTCCTGACGTGCCAATAGCTTTTATCTGTTACCATCTGATGGATTTGATCTGCTGTCAGTGGATAGACTCCAGCCCACCACTCAGCTGTTTGGTTTCAGTTTGAACTCACGACTTTTTCGCACAGGGGTGTGGGCACAGTTCTTCTATAATGTAAGTCTTTGTTCGTGACCCCTTTGTATTCATCAGTAAATTATAGGATGTTCTCACTTATAGACATGAGCAGTCAGCAGAACCTCTCTCCCTGTGGTTGGCCCTGGAGCGTTCAATGGGAGGTGCCGAGGCAGTGATGGGAAGCGATGATGCTGAATTTTTTACCACATGTTTATTCCCTTCTGATCCTTTACTTACCAGCTACTGTAAGTCTGTATTTGAGAGGTACTGGTAACTTTCTAGCATCACCAAAATAAAAAGTCTTCTTTGACAGAAAATATCTATCCACTTAAATATGACCTTATTATTATTTTTGTGATGCTGTTTGGAAAACTGTGTTGATGCAAAGGATTTCGGACAGGCAGTGGTTGAATTTCATGGGCTTAAATACAGTATAATGTGTGGTGGTGTGTTTTTTTGTATTATCACCGCACATTTTAAAAGGGACAGTAACAGTAGTGCGTATTGTGATGTATTGATTTTTTGATATTGATGACATTATGGTTATGCATCTGTGCTGCTGTTGGTTGAACATAAAAAGAAAAATCTTTCCAAATGGGTTACAACTGCTCAGATGCTTTAAGGACCCAGTCTTCATGTATTTATCATGGCAGACATGAGACGTGACTGGGGTGTTCATGGAACTATGTATTGTTACAGCCAGTTGCTGTGATGACTGGGTGTCCAGCTCCAGTAGGTGTTAACCCCCAGAGCCAGCATGTTTACGGTTTAAACAGGAGACGCTCTGGTAACACAGCGCAATTTTGATCTTGGAGCCACTAGTGTTGCAGTAGATGCTGAACTGGTGGTTGCCATAATGTCCGAGGTCGCAAATGGCTGCAGTGTGAGTGGTTGGCAATCTGTGAAGCTGTTGGCAGCAAAGTGCGGCAGCTGTCACATATTGACATTGGACGGATATTGGCAACATAGAAAGAGACAAATCTAAACAAAATGATTCTGGAGCGAATGATTTTAATCAAGTTGTGTTGTAAATATACTGTCAGATACAATTTGACAAATGTAACATTCAAAGGTGCCGCAGCCAAAGAATGAGGGATAAATACAGAGGACATGACCGTTCCTGCCAAAATTAAAGCATTGTCTGTTTGGTTGGACTGTTTCACATTTAAATAAATTAAAAGATCCTGGCTGTCAGTAAATTCCGTTTGCCTTATTTTGCATCATAAAAGAGAGTTGAAGGTCTTTACAAGTCATAAAAATCACAATATGATCCTGCTGCTTTTCTTGAATGTGATATTCTAGATTGTAAATGTGCTTGATTGTTGCTCGAGGGGCTGCGTGAATCTGGTGCATCCCGTTGCTTCTGGCAGAACTGATCAGCAGGCCCCCAGACATAAGCCAGCACATTAAACATTGAAGAAAACCATCTGAAATGTTTGCGCTGGTCAGAAAATTCCCACCAAGCATATTATGATTTTTTTTTTCAAATATTACTAGTACACAATCTTGAATGAATATACAACATTAATGTGCATCGGGAGCTCCTACTTTAATCTACTGTATCTGGAAGGTGCTGGAAGGAAGCTAAAAGCACGTGCCTTGTGTTGTAGTTGGCAGCATACTTACCACAGCGTCACGGTTTCAGTGGCCATAGACACACACTGGACAAGGCATCGAAAAGCCTGTATTATCAGCATGTTATACAGTATATGTGCAGGTGTCCAGCAGGAATGGCCCTCGGGGGATTGATAGCAGGTACTTTTGTTAGTATATGTCATAAAAAACAGCCCACACACACACACACACACACACACACACACACACACACACACACACACACACACACACACACACACACACACGCACACTGCTGACTTCCTTTCTTCCATATGCTCCCATGCTTTCCACACCTGTGTCTGTACAGATGGAGCCCAGCAAGAAAACTCGCACACAAGCTTGCGGCTGTGTGGCACATTTGAGAAAATGAAGTTGCCAACAACGGCGGCTCTGACTCACAAACGCACTGTCACTCGGTTGATCAAAGTTCCTCTTGCTCACTGTGGGCCTGTGGTCTTTCTCTCTGGCAGATTACAATAACGGAGACCGTGCTGTTCCTGGTCCAGTACACATCCAAAGAGTTCGACCGCTCAGAGAAGACGGTGGCCACCGGGGACTGCTGTTACCTCAACCCGCTGGTGCGCAGGACTTTCCGCTTCCTTGGTAAGTCTCATTTTAAATGACTACAAACTGCAGAGGTTTCTGAGGGGTCGGCACAGGAGCCCATTCAAAACAAGTGGGTTCAGTTTTCCAGACACGTTTCCTCCCACAGTCCTGACACACAGACTCGGTTCAAGCTTATTCGTGGCCTCACCTGCCTGTTGTCGAGCTGTTTTTGTATCTCATGATCTCACTGAATGGAATTGGCTTAGTTGTCATGGAGACTACTGAACCCATTTCTGGTTACTTTGAGTGGATATGCAGCTCGACACCAGCAGCATTACAGAGATCTGTAATAAATTCTGAGCAAAGATTTCCACCAAGATGCTCATAAAGGCCTCCAGTGCCCTTTTTAGTGTTTTTTTAATACTTTTTCAAGAAATCTCGAATGAAAGTGGCTTGTCAACCTTTACTTACTGTAGAAGTGAAGCATCACCTCGGTGCCACCTGTGACACTGGGGGCTTGGAGAGGCATTTGTGCCAGCATTAGTTTCTCAGTAGCACATAAGTGGAATTTAAGAGAACTCGGCACATTAGCCAGTCGTCTCGTGCGTCACATTCTCTTCACGCCACTTATTTAATCACGGAGTGTTTTCACTGTCACAGTTAAGCTCCATAATGCGGCACGGTCCTAAGCTTTTGCGGGTCCCCTTACGACACTGATGCAGACAAATGGACGCTAAAATCTGACAAATCCTTTACTTGTGGGTTTGCTTTTTGTGAACGAAGCCTGCTTTCCTGTAGGAGTACAGCAACTCCAGGCCATAGAAATCGTTTTCCTCATCTTTTATTCCAATAATTAAATCTCACGAGTGCACACCTACACATGCACAGATATCCATGAGGTTAAAATAAGTTATTATGTGCAGGTGAGAGGCTCTGGTGAAGGTACTCCTATTCATGACCACAGTCAAGCACACGCACACACAAAGCCATTTAAATACTATATCTGTGTTATCAGACTGCCTGAGTGTGTATTTGTCTATTCCTTTCACATCCTACTACTGGCATTGACATTAGAGGCGCACACAGACCTGTAAGCACACATACATCATTACAGATATCATGGCAATAGGCACACGCACTCAGAGTCTCCGTCTGTCACACGCTGGCCTCTCCTCGCTCTATCACACGCGTAAATGAGAACAGGAGATAAAGCTGCAGAAGAGGATTATTACCTAGATCCCTAAGGGGGAATCCACTTGGTGGCCTGGCTTTACCCCCGCATTTACACATCCAGCATGTCATTCACACAGCTCGTTAATGTTAACAGGCCTCTCATTTCAGGCTCAAGCTTCTTTCATCTCTAAGGGATTCACTGGAATTGCTTATCAAGTATTATACGCTGGTAGAGTGCCGCAATGTGTCTGAATGAGGATTACGCCTTAGTGTTAATTGATGTCACTTTTAGTGGCGATTCTTTTTGTCTGCAGAGCTGAGGAAGCGTCGTGCAGTACAGTAGATGGCTTTGGCCGCGTTATTCTGTGCGGCTGCGGTGCTTTGAGGAAGACAGTTACTGCTGTAGGAAACAATCATTAAAGCAAATCTAATCTGGCTGAATGAAAATAAATTGGACTTCAAGATGCTTCTGTGATTATCCCTGAGGTTTGATGTCTCTCACTGACTGTAGAGCTATCATAGCTGTGTCACACTCATTTCTGGAATACAAATGGTATTTCCCCGTCGGGGTTATCCCAGGATACCTTCCTACCTTAAACCCTGTCGTTGGCACCAGGCAGCGACTGAAACTCTTACAGTAACAAAGCGATGTTTCTTTGAAAGGTGTCTGTGCTCATCCCTCAATCACAAAGCGCTCGTACAACCGCATGTAAAAGTGAGCTTACACAACTGATGCCGTGGATCTAAACTATTAGTTATTATAACATCCTGAAATAAACTGAAACATAGTAACTTTGATTCTAAATTTTTCGTTCATGCCAATTATAGTATTTCCCATCTGTGGCGTTTACTTTCGCAGAGGCTTGCGACTCCTGTGCAGAGCTTAAGAGCTGTAGACAGTTGTCTTTTTAATGTTATTGCAGTGAAGTGCCTTTGCCCTTTTACTAAATGCTTGCAGCTCACTGAAGCAAACTGTGCGAGAGGTGCAGCATTTGCTTCCCTTTACCAGCGTCAGCTAATGGGTCTGTGGTGAGCTGTCAGTGCCTCTTTACAACAGCATTAGATACAGCAGTTATCCCAAATTACAGAGCGCTATTTAACATACACAATCTGGAAATCCAATTACACACAAGGTTTCTGCCTGTGTGTTTTATGTTGCTCCTGATCCATGGCTATTGATAACTACTGTTGGCAGGCTTGTTGGCCCAGTGAGGGGAGCGCACATGAATAAATCCAGCCAGAGACGCGGCTGCGGCAGGTTTCTGTGCTCCGCTGAGCCGCATGGGTGTTGCTCCACCGTCTCCGCGCGGGGCTCAGAGCCAAGCGCCCTGAATTGTTTTGACTTATGGATTTAAGGATTTGTGTGTGTGTGTGGGGCATTAGTTCAGAGGTTTTAGAGCTGGAGGCCGGGATAGAAACACTGTAACTGGCCTGCTCCGCGGGGGGGATACCAGCACCTGCTGGGAGAGCAGCACTGGAGCTGTGGTTTGGGTTCGTGCAAATGAAAATTGATAGAAAAAAAATATATATATATATCGTAAGAAAAGTCAAAATGAAGTGGCCTCATCTTTTCAGCAATTAGTCATGGTTGAGGTCAGCTCACACCGCCCTCGATGAAACAACACCTTATGCTGCCACAGCGAAATGGCTCAGAGTATGTGTCACGGCTTCTCTCTCGCTCGGTTTGACAACTTCTGCAACGTGTTCCATGTCACCGATCAAAAGCACAGACCCCAGAGTACTATTTTGCTCATAGACCTGTAAACACAGCGAAGTGAAAAGGCCCCCAGGCCCAGCCGCAGCTCCAGTTTTCCACAGCATCACCAGAAGACTCAAATATCAAACACTATGGTGGTGACATTCTGACATTTAGTTTCTCCCTGGGCTGAATAGTGCCGCTGCTCTTGATCAGAGTGATGCTGTAAAAAACATTAACCCTTTCCTTTTGTTTACTCAGTGATTTGAATGCCTAATAGCACATGTAGTGAATACATACTGTTACGTATGTGATTGATTATTTCTGGGTCATGTCTTGTCCAATGGGGCCTACTGTAATATTTAAAGGAATTGGGACGAGTTGCTGTAAAACACTGTGACTAGCACCCGGGTCCTGCCTAGTTTGCTTTGAAAACAGTTTTTGACAATGATAAAAAATGAATAATGTTGTTGTCTTCTTCTTGTCAAAGGGTGAATTACATGTTGCGCGGAGTGACTGTTAGTGAGGATGACACATAACATCCAAACAGATGGGGAAGCAGCTGTGTGTTGATGTGACACTACTACTGATGAAATACAAAAAAAGAAGAGTACTAGACATGACCGTTTAATCCTATATGGACGTGCCTGATCAATGGCTGCCTTGCATAAGCTGAATGCATCTCACTGTACTGTGCGTGTAGCCGCCTTCAGACGCTCCTCGGTGTGTGTCCTCGGCTCCTGTGCATCAGGATGTGTATGCTTTGCACGTGCTTTCCAGCTGCTGGTGATCATGTGACGCAGCAGCCATTTCCCTTCGCAGCTCTGTGGCCCTCCTTGCTTCGCCTGATGACTCACAGGGCTGTGCTGTCAGAAAGGGTAAATTTGGAACACAGCCGTGGGTCACGGCGCTTGCACTTAGCAGCGCATGTTTACCTACATGCCTTTAAATGCTTTCGATTTAGGAAGTTCATGCACAGCATGTTCTGTCTGTTGTGTAGAAATGCACACACAACATAATATTTTAAAGGGATTGAGAAACCTGTTAGTTCTCAGTTTTAAATCGCTCTTGTACAATTAGCTTTAGGAGCTTCGTTAAATAGATTTTTTTCCCTGATATTATACTGAAAACAGCAGGGGACATACATGTCATCCAAGTCCTCAACGTGCCCGGCATCTTTCTGCAGCTTGCTGGAACAGACACACAACAGAGCAGACTGCTTTAGCTCACTTCTATTCATCACTAAGCAGAGGACCACGATGTAAACACCTTTAGATGAATTTTGAAGTACTACAAGGTGAAATTGAAAACTACAGCGTTAGGAAGATGAATTGGATCGAAGCATGTTGATTATACATTGTATGAGTCAATGGGAGCTAAAGTTGTAAATACATACAGCAGCCTGTGCAAATATAGGAGCAGGTTACAGCAGCTCATTTTACAAAGAGCTGTCTGCCACAATCAACAGTTGGCTGAAGTACAGAGTTCCCCTCTACGTCTCTCTCACTCTCTCTCTCTCTCTCTCACACACACACACACACACACACACACACACACACACACACACACACACACACACACACACACACACACACACACACACACACACACACACACTCCTCTACCTCTCTGCATTAACGTTTTATAATCTATGTCACACTCCTCTGCCAGTAAGAGCAGCGTCTCCAGAGACCGCAGTGTTGCTGATGTTAAAGTTTGTTTGTGGCTGCTGAATGCAGCACGGCTCTTCTCCGACAGCCTGACAGCACAGAAACGTCCCTCCTTGTTCCTCCAGTTTGGTTCAACCTCCCTCTGAAAGGTCGCTCTGCACTGGAGTCTTCTTTGAACACTAACTCTAAAGATTGTCTCCCAGAATTAAAACTTCCAGCCTCCTCAATGTCTATCACCATATTTCTTGCTGAATTTCTTGCCTTTCTGCTTCAGATTTTATCCATAGTGTAATCATCCAATGGGACTTTAGTTTATCTCAAACAATGGCATATATTTGTGCTCTGATCAAACAGGTGACTGTACTACAGCACATCGAACACCAACTGCTATAAAGAAAGTACAGCTCTGGGCTTCCAGAACAATTTACAATAGCAGCAGGGAACACTGAGGTGCATGTCATGATGCTCATTTGTGCAGTTTCTTTTTTGGTATCAGTGCAGTCCATCGTATCAACACTGGATGGCTAATTGCTGTAATGATGCTCATCTGCAGGCCCAACTGTACATTTTAATGGTGCAGCGGTAAACACCCATATGCTGTAGTAATCTAGGACTATAAAGATGAAAAAAAAATCATCAGACAATAGGAAAAATATTTAAAACCATTACAGGGCACAAATTCTCTCACTGTACATTGTCTTGACTCTAAGTTCAGCTTTACTCTAACGTTAAAAACGTTTGAGATAAACTAAAGCAAAGTGATGTGTGTCACATCAGTGTCTTGTGGTGGTGATTTTTCCTAACTAAAGCTTTTGTTTTTCCTTTTATGTACTCACTATTTATATAGTCACTTACAGTCAAATGCAATATCAATGCATTATATGAATAATATTATAATCACAGATTCACGTATTTTATATACATTTACAATGCTACTCTTCTGATCTAAATTCTGGGTGATGTTAATGTAGTTACACCTAAGGACTGATGCACTGCTAAGCTTGTGGTGCAGAGTTAGCGTCTGCTTGTTCTCTTCTAACCGTTCTCCTCAGCCGCACTCAAGCTCTCATTCAAGTGTCTCCTTTTCGAAAATGGCTTTTTTTGTTCCCCACAAACCCATTTGCACATTGTTTTCTCACAGTCCTTCACGCTGCACCCACTGGCTCCTGGGTATTTTTATTAGGTTTTTATATGGAGTTTAGGGTTAGCAGGGTATGATTGTTTCTTGCTCGTTTAGTCGTCTTCTGGAGTCGGTCTACAGAACGAAGATCTATTTAATATGCACACAGTCAGTCACGAAGCATGGTGCAGAGAACAGATGTCAGGTTATCAGTACTGCAGTACAGTAGGTGTCTCTGTGTTCCAGTCTCAAATAGCTATGACAGGAAGTCTGGGAGCTCAGTAAACCCTAATGGAACTGCTATGATTTCTTAAATTAAATCATTAAACTCACTCATGTGGCGCCATCAAATCAGAAGATTTTGCATCATTTATCCAAATGGAAAACTCATTATAGTGTTAAAATGGAATTTTGAGAATAAATGCAGTACCAAGCTCTCACAGGATACAGTACTGTATGTAGGGTGGCAGCTCACCATTAGCCAGACTGACAGCAGATAACTTGGGCTTAGATAGATTTTCTTGTACTGAGACTGATGCTTTTTGTTTTGTCTGGATGGTGGATCACAGAACAGAGTGGAAAAGTCAGGTGAATTAGAAGCAGCGGGAGTGATGGCTGAGCGGTGAATGTCAGAGGCCTCTTTCTACAACCTGTATTTATCTGTGCAATCAAAGTGTGATGTTGACTCAACCAGTACCCAGGAAATTGCAAATGACCATAATCCCAGTTGCTATAATTCAACTTTACAGTACAAACCTTGAAAATACACCAGAAAAGCACTTCATCTGATCATTCTGTCCACTAAATGTCAGTCTCTCATTTCTCCACAACCACAGATCTTAAGACTTCACTGACAGTGCTGTGTACTCCGGATACTGAACATGTGTAGAATTCAACCTTAAATACATTTTACTGGCACATAAATTCACTTTTATATACAGTACAGCGTCTTGTCTTTTGCCATTGTGCTTGGTTACATACTGTACTGTATATTCAAGTTCCATCCTCAGCTGCTTTTCTGTGGTCTCTACCTATGAGTTGTGTGTACTGAAGTGTTTGCGAGTGCAGAGGGAGTTTGAGCAGCCTTGATAGAATTGTGCTTCAAATTGCAGTAGTGTGGAGAGTTTGGCACCAGACTGAAGTAGGTGTACGGCTTTATCCCGACTCTTCCTTAAACACTCAATAATGTATGTCTGATACAGTAGTCTGATGCTCTCTGTGGAGACCATGTCCAAAAACGTCCTCACAGTAATTATGCTGAATGACCTGTTCAACAAATGAACACATGCAATATGCATGTGCGCTTAGATTCCAGAGCACATACACATGCATGGCTACACACAGGATCTGCAGCCGATCATGACATTGTTTGAAGCGGGCAAACTGAAATACATTTATGCCCTAATAAGCAATTGTTGGTTGGTCCTCTCGCACTCTGGGTTACTTAAGCCAGTCAGTCTGGGGGGGGTGGTAGAGAAAGACTGGAAGTAGTCCATAAAAACACAGCCCCCACATTTCCAGGTTCCACCACACTATGGCTGAAAGTGGGACAAGCTGCTCTCAGCGAGCGAGTTGCACGGTGCTTGACGAGACCCGATACGTGTTAAGAAACAGACCTGTCAGCATCTGGAGCCTCGCGCTGCTCCTTTGTGCGGTTGATAAAAAAGAGAGGAAAAGTATAGCAGCACCCGAGACAATGACATTTAAAACAACTACTTTTGTGAAGGAAGAACAAAGAGTTGCTTGCTCAACAGCTGTGATGCCTTGCTGCCTGTAATGAATGTCTCCCAGCTAAATGCTCTTCAAAGCCTGGATCGAATTAGTTTTCAAGACGGCCCAGCCACATGACAGTGGAAAAGCAGTTATTGTTGCCTCGCGCGTGTGTGTGTGTGTGTGTGTGTGTGTGTGTGTGTGTGTGTGTGTGTGTGTGTGTGTGTGTGTGTGTGTGTGTGTGTGTGTGTGTGTGTGTGTGTGTGTGTGTGTGTGTGTGTGTGATGGTGAACACCTCTTCCAGTGTTGTCTGAGAGAGCTGTCGTAGGAAGCTCCAGTTTGGTAATTTAGTGTGACACGGTACCGGGCCCTCAAAGGAAGGAGGCAATTATTTTTTTTAAGTCCTTCAATCACTGAGATGTAAAGCCTGTCTGTGCTGGTTAGAGGGAGTGTGAATGGACGGCAGAGGACCGTAGCGCGGGCAGCAGGCCTTCATTTCTGCAGCGCCACACGGTGTGAGGAAGAGCAGGACCGAGCATCAGAGGAGCTGGTTCACACTGAAAATGCAGCTTGATTGAATGATTTATGTCCTGTCTTTTTTGTGTTGGGAGGCACTTTGCCACTGTCCCAACGTGATGTGTCTTTTTTTTCAGTTGGGGAGGTTAGGGAGATTAGCAGACAGGAAGACTCAGCCACTACGATGCTGGTGTGTTGGAGCGCTCTCCGTTGTTCCAGAGGCTGGCGGAGGCACCCGCCATGAAGGGATGTCAGACGACCATGTGCACGTGTGCATTTAGAGCCTTGCAGAGTGAACATGACGGCAGGTGTGGTGCGGAGGTCAGGGGTGGACGCCTGTCGCTGATGAGCCACCGCAGCCATTTAGCGCAGCTGCATTTATTACGCCTCACTGTACGACTACAGAGAACACACCGAGAGCGTCTTTCGCCCGTGTCTGATTAACCACTTCTTCATCAGCGGTAAACAAACACATCAAGTGCGGCGCCTCTCCAATCAGAGAGGAGTCGGGGTTCTTTTTCTCCTTCAGTTGCGCGTTTGAGCTTCGCCGTGCGGAATGATGTGTGTTTCCAGAGTTTGAGGATTTGTCTGGTCGCTGGTTGTCAGACGTTATCATTAGACTACTCCAGGTGGACAGCTGCAGCTATAACTGCTGTTGATGTGGCATCAGGGCTGCAACTAACAATAACTTTTTTTTGTTGATTAATCAGTGTGCTAAGCTATTATTAAATCAGCTAATTACTTTCTGTCTAATGGCCATCTTAACCTCCCACTGCATATTGTCTTTAGATCATTTTAAAGCTTAATGTGTTCTAAAACAATGCACCATTCAAAGCAAATCTGTCGTATTGCAGTGGTGTGTTAATAAAAAGCCTAGAGTAATTACTGACTACCGTTTATTGAATTAAATCAGGCGATCTGATATTAACCACATTTACAAGTAAATACATCCTACTACAAATAGTAGTGGTGTCAGTTCCTAGCTTGTGATTTTACTCAAAAGCCATTTTCAGGAAGTGTCGTTCACAGCGGGTGACAGAAAACAGCCAATAAATACCAGATGTGCAGCTGATTATTCAGTAGGCGCAATCAGGCTGATAATGTCAAGTCTTCACAGTGTTGAAGACAGTGTTTTAACAGAAACCCACAAACAAACCTCTCAAAAGTTTAGATCTTAAAATATTCTTTTAGTAATTTAGTTCAGCATTGCTGTGTATTGTTCATGGGTTTTAGATAAAAAAATGATGTAGCCTGACACTTCCCCCAACAACGACTTCATCAATTTCTTTCTTTCTCCACAGGAGTCTACACATTTGGCCTCTTCACCGTCGACATCTTCGTCAACGCAGGCCAGGTGGTGACGGGCAACCTCGCGCCATACTTCCTGACCGTCTGCAAACCAAACTACACAGCGCTGGGCTGCCAGCAGGCTCTGCGCTACATCAGCCACCAGGAGGCCTGCACAGGAAACCAGGACGACATCTTGCGGGCTCGCAAAACCTTCCCGTCCAAAGAGGCTGCGCTCAGTGTCTATGCTGCACTCTACCTGGCTGTGAGTTAACTGTGGGCTTACCTGTGGCCACTGGAGTGTGTGTATAGTTATATATTTTATAATTCCTCCCTTGACGTCTGCTGAAACTAAAAGGTTTAATATCGTTATTTCTCTTTGGGAGATTTGCTCAGATGTGGGTCTGCTGGCATTTAAAGTGAGGGAACTGCCACCTAACTCTGGCCGTCTGCTCGAGATGCTGAAGTGTTTCTTTCACAGAAGGGATGATGAGGATTTGGTGTGTAAGTTGGATGATAAGTGGGAAAGGTTCAGACACAGTAGGTGCTGAATGTCAGATAATGACTGGAGAGCTGAGGAAAAAAGATGTGTGGGCGTTCTTTTAGTTATGTATTAAGTCAGACCAACAATTTCCACTCCGAAAGCTTTTTTCTTCCAAATATATCTTTGCTAAATTTTTTGGGTGATAAATTTATTCAAATCATATTCAGCCTGAGATGCTGTTGCAAGGTGGGTGTTGAAACAGCTGGTTTATTTGGTTCTGTTGACCTACAGTACAGCTGCAAATACCAATATACAGTACAGACAAAGCAGGGAGGTGCAACAACAGCTCACTATTTTTCTGCTCGGTTCTTCCTATTTTCAGCACGAGTGCCTCTCTGGCCCATCAATATCTGCTAAAATCCAAGTGTGAATTGAAAGAAGTTGGGTAAAGTCGACCTGACCTTGATCTAAGTTCTGCAAGTGATTTCACACTTAGGTGAATGTGTGATAGTGTTATAGGTCATAATCAGTGCTGAGCGGCTTTTTTCTGGAACAAATGGAATAAATACACTGGTAAAAGCTTGAGGTCATAAAGCATCCGAGTCTTTAAAATCCCCAACACAAAACTCTGAAATAGTTTCATTGTTCAGCACTCAAGACAGAGGCCCATCAGAATTTGCAAGTAGTTTGAAATGCTACATGGAACTTCACTGCTACATTATGCAAGTTCATACTTTTTATTTCTGTTAGTGGTCTATAAATGTTGCATTTATTCATTTTAATGCAAAACTATTTTCTTTGGCAGTTACTTTACTTTGAGATTATAGGTTACAAAACTATCATATAATCTATTTATATCAGTGTCTGAGAGAGTTTCTCAAGAGTTGAAACAAACAATGCACAACACTATAAGCTTGCTTTGTCTGAGTATTTTTAATGCGTACGATGTACAAGTATCACATAGTATGAGCAGTAGTCTGCCTTGAAGTAGGACGTACCCAGTAGCTGGGATTCAAACAGTAAGAGGACGCTGTGATATCAATGAAATATACAGTGGCTGAATGTTTTACTCTTCATCTAATCTCCTTATGTCAATCGTTTGTTACTGTATGTGGTTACAGCCCCTGTCCGGTTCCTCTGCAGGTCTCCGTCTCATCTGTATAGTGTCTAACGAGATCATTGCATTTTTCTCCCAAATTAATTTCTGACTTGTTTCATGTAACACAAAGAGAATCGGCGATAAGTTATAGATCCTTTGAAGAGGAGGCCTTCCCCACTTCACAGATTTCAGATATGAGCATGGCTGTGGGAACCTGTAATGCCTTATGATGAGTCTGTACTTTGCCCTTTTTAACTTGACTGAATCATGATTATTATCTTTACTGCTAGTAACACTCCGTATGTGTAAGCCAGACTTGGCTTTTGTTCCTAAGTTTTTGGAGTTTATAACTTTTGAAAATAACATCAACGTTCTCCCACTTCCTGTACCATCAAAACAAGTCACAAGTCCCAGAGGAACTCCATCAGAAGTACTGTTGCTCAAGTAGTTTATTTTTTATTGCTTATTTGGAGGCTCCGAATCACATCTTTCCTCACCTGGCAAATACATCATGAAAATATATAATGAAAATGTAGTGCTGTCTACTCATATATGAACTGATGCAAGTGCAGGTTTTTTTTCCCATATTTGTCTTGCTTATTTCAGCAATCAGCAATAAAAAATGCTACTGATCATAGAAGACCTTTAATTCTTTAATTCTTTTGTAGCGTTTACTGTCACTGATTCACTACACTGTGGCCAGAAACCCAATGTCCTGCAGACCAACAGCCGTTCAGTGTGGCCTAATCCCTTTCACCACAACTCACAAATCAAACGTTCTTCAAAAAGGCTGTGATTTTTGCCGATGATCTGATTGCCTTGGTTTTTTTTGGTGTCCTGAAGTGGCCATGAGCAGGGGTGTGTGGTTTGATGCGGTTTGCACAAACAGACCCTCATGTGCACAGAGTGAAGGCAGACAGACAGAGACACACACACACACACACACACACACACACACACACACACACACACACACACACACACACACACACACACACACACACACGCCTGCAGCACTTACAAGATGATGATTACCCCTCTTCAGACTCATCGTCTGTGTCATTAGAGCGATGCCAGGGCCAAACGCGGCCACGTAACGACCGCTGAACCCAAGGATTTATCGCAATGATGCTGTAATTACCCACTGACATGGTTGTATAACAGCAACTCAAATGCATAGCTACTCATTCTGGTGTGTTTTTTGGCCTCAATCTACATATTAAGGTGGTGCCAAGAGAAAGTGTGAAACATGTAGTTCAGAAAAATGTGGAAAAACACAATACTGCAAAAACATGAAGCCTAAACCCCAGTGAATGTGTTGATCTGCTGCGTGAAGGACAGACTTTTACTTCACATCCTATTTCTATTGAGCGTCACCTTGTCGATTTGTCGCTTTTAAACCGTTGTTGTGATCGTGGATACAAGCCGTGGCACCCTGCAGAGTGGGTGTGCGTGTCAATGCTCATTGTTGGCTATTGATTATACATTGTGGCATTTATAGACTGGCTGAGTGTGTGTTGACTGTGCGACATGACTGTGTTTGTCAATAGATGTTCTCTCCAGCTGTGAGCTTGTTGCGTTCGCTTCGGTTTTACAGTTGCCATGGTGTTGCTCCTCAGTGTGGGCAGCGACGCCATTGTTGTCTGACATTCACTTTAAGTTAGTTCAAGATTTTCGAAGGCGGCGTTTTGTTTCGTCTATTCAGCCACGTTGGAAATCGCCCCTCCGCTCTTCTCCTGCTTTTTCAACACAAGTCGGAGCTGCTGCGTGTTGTCCTGAGCACCAGAGGACTTCTCCTCAGAAAGACAAGACAGCTGTGATTGCATCTGACAGCATGTCAAGCATGAACATCTGCAATTATGGAGAAGCCAATCACTCAGAATCTCTTCCCATGTAATACCACCAGCAAAGTTACACAGTGTGTTGCACTATCTGTCATCATCTGAGCAGTAAACACCAGCATCATGACATTAGTGTCCACTATGTTGCATGTACTGTAAAGTTTTGTTGTACTGAATACTCTTTGGATTAACAGTAAAAAAAATTAATTTCACTTGAAAGTACTCGGCACCTCATACAGTAAATGAAACCTTTTCCTGAGGCTGCTTGAGGCACCTTGAGGAGTTTTTCTAGCACTGCAGACATCCTCATGTTCCTCAGTTCCTGGAGTACAAGTACCACCATCTGGACTGAGAGTGTTTAGAGCAGCACAACGTGGTCCTGAAATTAATTTTAGACCCTGGTTCCTCTCGCATGTAAAGATAAATAACCAGTCCCTCCTTCAAAGGTTTTTGTTCTCTATAAAAGGTTCTAGAGTGTCTGCTTAGAGCCAATCCCTGAAAACGCGCATAGCAACTACAATGAGTAGTAAAAACATAGATTTCATATATGTTTGTAGTTGGGACATACTATTTGTTATACGAGTTTGTATCTGGACGGATCTGTGCCATAAAAACTAACTGAAAGCAGCCTGATTTATTACAGCAGTCTGCTCAGGCTCTCCAACGTAGTGTGTGTGTGTGTGTGTGTGTGTGTGTGTGTGTGTGTGTGTGTGTGTGTGTGTCCCATTCAGCAATGCCAACGGACATCATTTGAACTTGGCGAGACAGATAGATTGATGTCACAGCGCCGAGCTGAGGACGCGGCTGCTCAGCCGCCGTCTCCCCAGGTTGAATTTTTCATGCCGCTCCCTCTCCATTTAGCTGACAGGCCTCAGATATAGTGAGCGTGCCAACAGCTGCTAATGTCTGACACTGAGTGGGATGCATAGGTTAGCGTGTGCGCCCAGCTGTGACACGCGTGCAAAGGCTGTTGAGACAAATCACGCTGACCTGAGACTCCTCAGGTCAGATTAAGTGCAACCAAGTGTTGGCCTTTATGTGTGTGTGGTTTAGAGACGTCAGGTCACAGCTTGTTCTGTCCATTTAAGTACTGAACCGACAGCTCATGCAAGCAACAAAGCCACGTGGGGAAAATCACCTTCTCCTGGTTTTCCTGTGCTGTAAAATTAAATATATATGAAGAATAAATTAGCCAGATTTTTTAAGTTTCATTTACAATTCATAAATTGTCAGATTGTTTTTTTAGCATGTGACTGAATTAAATTAAGTAGATAATATCAGAGAGAGAGTTTAAAGAGATGGAGTTATAACAAGCAAAACCGTATACAGTTTTTCCTAGTACATACTGTAAATTTCTGGAATCAAAAGCTGCTCCATGATCATCTGTAGAAGCTTTTAAAGCTCTGCGGGTTCCAGCAGCGCTTTCCTTCTCCCGTTAACAAAGAAAACAGTAGCGCTTTGCAAACCACTTTGCTCAGCCGTTTCACAGCAAAAGGAAAAACACACGATATGTTCAAACCCAGAATAGTCGCGGGGAATAAGGAATAAATGAAGTGCAGAGGAAGAAATGGCAGCGTTTGATCTGGCCTTCGAGGGGTTTGCGCACTGTAATGAAAAACACAATTAGGCCCGCGGAGACTTTGTGCTGCCGCAAACCAACAGATCAGTAATTACAGCCAAACACAGACACGTTTTCTCTGGTCTATATTTGTCTGTTCTCCTTCTGCCCCTCCGTTCTCCGGCTTCTCACAGGTTTATAGAGGGGCACCAAAACAGGGCAGTGTGGAGATCAGCGTGCATGTACAGTATCACGTGGTTCTTCTTCAAGCAACAGTAGAGTAGAGTCTCCGTAAGCCTAGCGTGTTTCATATTTATTATATATTTTCATAAAACTGTTAACTGGGAGGTTGGGTTCAGGTTACAGAGTGACAACAGTCATCTTTTAATACATGACATGGTGAGTCATAATCATTAAATAAACATGATTACACTGTAAAAACTGTATTTACACTAGTTATGTAATGATGTAATTCATTTGTTTGACCCTCTGAGCCACAGGCAAATTTGTAGCATTTCAGCAGGCAGAGCAAGCCACATCTCATAGGCCCACGGGGTCAAAGGTCTTTGGTGGTCTGTGGTGGAAATTTCTTATAAAGTCTATCAGACAGAACACTAAAGAGACACAGCTCCACGGTCTTGGGTTTGGGACCTAGAGTCCAGAGTCTATTAGGCAGAGACAACCATTGAACAATCTAGGTGAAGATGTAAAACAAAGCACAAGATATTAATTGCAGAGCATAAGTTTTAAATCATACTGTATAATAACTGCATAGAATAAGGAAGAAACAATTTTTCCCGTCACAGTACAGTACAAATGCAGGTGTGCAGTCTCCTCCTACAGTCATTCTGCATATGGATGTACCATGAACATGTTTTTAGAAATGTTTGCAACTTTGTTACAGATCATAGTATCTGAGACCGTTAACTCTACTTTGTACACGGCCCTTTGGCAACAGTCTCAGCTTTGAGTCTTCTGTAGGAGGTTTCCACGTTTACACTGTCAACTGATTCACATGTTCACTGGAAACATTGCACGATTTTAAATGTCATCAACATTGAATTGGCCTTGTTCTTCCTGAGCCTTGTTGAAAACCCTGCTGCATTCTGGGACAGAGGTGTTTTGATACTTTCTGTCTCGACCTGTAACTGTGTCCCTATTGTTTAATCTTTGATGAAAATAAACAATATTTAATTGCCTACCAGCCATGCGAACACTTGGCCACTCATGACATGAATGACAATTATGTAAAAGCTAAAATGGCCACGCTGTAGTTTTTGAACAATATGATGTAAGAGGCTGAAAGTCTACATTTGTTCAAGCTATTTTCAGATAAATTCCCTTGATACTCTCTCCTTTCAAAAATACCTGTAGTGCATTTCTTTATGGTGCAACTTTGAGCTATATAGAATTTGACTTGACTTAAACTTGTATAATTATTGACATGACTTTACAAACCCGCTGTAAATAGAGATTAGTGAGCAGCCTGTATGATTGCAGTGTATTATTTACGAGAGTTCATCTAAGGCCCAGATGGTCAGGAGCAAAGGGAATGAGAGGAGGAGGAGGAGACGGATGCTACTGCAGGCCTCTATCTCTCCTTCTCTCTCTCTCTCTCTCTCTCTTTCTCTCTCTCTCTCTCTCTCTCTCTCTCTCTCTCACTCGCTCGCTCCACACAAGCCAATCCTCACAGAAGACAACTAATGACAGAGAGACCCAGTGTCGAGTTGCATTAACAATTATACTGTATCTGCAATTGTGTCACTTTGTCTTAAAATGCTATGAAGGTCAGTTCATACTGTATTTCTGGACCTACTGTACATTTCTCCACGGATTTCTCTTCCTTTTAGCGTCCTGTTTCTCTTTCTCACCTCACCGTCCTTACAGGTTACAGGTGTCTTTTCTCTCTCACCTTTTACTGTCCTCCCTGTTATTTTCCTGTATTCTATCCATTCACCTGTTTCTTTTATTCCTAATATTTTTTTGGTTTCCTTCCACATATATTTTTTTCCTTATGTTTTAGTGACAGATCTGCCAGCACTTCTCTAAATACAGGGGGGTGGGGGGGGGTAGAAAAATGCCCTAAGGAGAGACTTAAAATATCAGCTCATATTTACATGCAGTAACAGCTGTCAGCTAGAATATCACCAGATTTTTTTCTTCTTTTTTTATAAAACATTCATGAAGACGAAGACAATTCTGAAAATGTATGTCAGACTCAAATAATTTCTTTCAGTCAGGAGTGAAAATGATTGTGTTCTGCTTTTTCCTTCACTTCAGTGATGAAATGATTAAAGCTGACCTGTAACACACCTTTCTGTCGCGTGCGTGTGTGTGTGTGTGTATGTGTGCGTGCGTGCGTGCGTGCGTGCGTGTGTGTGTGTGTGTGTGTGTGTGTGTGTGTGCGTGTGTGTGTGTGTGTGTGTGTGTGTTTGTCAGATGTACGTGACGTGCACGGTGCAGGCGAAGGGCACCCGCCTGGCCAAACCGGTGCTGTCGCTGGGCCTCATGTGTCTGGCCTTCCTCACCGGCCTAAACCGCGTGGCTGAGTACCGCAACCACTGGTCGGACGTCATCGCTGGCTTCATCATCGGCACGGCCATCGCCGCTTTCCTGGTGAGGTTCACGCCCACGAAACACAGAATTTATTTCAATTTAACAAGAATTATTATGTCCAGTAACTATTAGCTTCGTTGTTTTGGCCATGTGCTATAGAGTGGAGGGTTTGTAGCGCAGCGGTGGGCTTGACATTAAACCAAGGACTGCTGCTTTACACCAAATACTAATTCAACATGGTCACAGTGCTAAGTGACAGGTCTGCGCTGGCTGGCCTTGCGTTTTCATACAGCTTATGTTCTTTCATGAAAAAAAGCTAAATATCAAGGCTTGTGGTCCACTCACAGTCCTGCACGCTAGCATGAAACACACACACACACACACACACACACACACACACACACACACACGCACACACACACACACACACACACACACAGCGACGGTGGCTGGGCTCGATAACGGCTGCTAAAAACGAGCATCGGCAAAAGAAGATCATGGTATTTTTCTTCCACGCCGTCTTTTTTCCTTTTCGCTTGCTTCTGTTGCTGTGATCAGAGAACTTGGAGGGAGAGCTGGTTATGTGATAAGACCTTACTCTGTGTCTTCGCACAAAGTTCCATTAATGCTGGCCCTGGTTAAAAAACCCCAGAAAAGCCATTAGGGATGAACAAAAGTATTAAAAACACACCAGTACACACCAAGACGCCTTTTATTGTAATACAAGAGAGGGAAAGTCTCTCATCGCGCGTCCTCGCTTCTGTCCCTTTAATGTGGCTGACAGAAACTAATAGCCGCCTTTAACACAGAGACTGTTGAATTAAAGAGCTTACTAGCTCGGTCCAGGGTTTGTTACATACATTATATATACAGAGTCCCTCTCAAAGAGACAACTGATATATTAGATGCAGTAAATCCTGCGAATGGGCCGTGGTGGATGACAAAGTGGTTTTAGAAAATTACACACAAATACTGGGCTTCTAATTTACACTGAAAGACAGATAATAGTTCCTCAGACAGATTAATGAGACCGACTATACCATCATTAACCTATCACTGTAACCTCAACCTATAAATGTATTTCACATATACAAATGGGTCCTGACTGCATCGTTATTTACTCCACGCTTCTCTGTACTGTTTGGCATTTCAATAAAAAGTGGTTCCACAAACATTAAATCTAACACTTGAACAGCGACATGCGACGTGTCAATTGATCAGTCTGGTTCATTCCAAGAAAAAGGTTTCATGGTCTAGTGAAGGCAGCGCAGTGGTGTAGTGTTTAGTCACCATCCTCTGTGTGGATTTGGGATTTGGGTGTGTGGTTTCCTCCCACAGTCTGAAGGCATGCAGCCTGGCTAATGGCCTCTACAGTAGGTGTGGGTGTGACTGCTTGTCTGTCTGTATGTGACCTCTGATAGCACAACAGAGACCACACACAATTCTTCAGTCTCCAGACTCTGTGTTGGTTAAAGAATTCCCTGATACACAGTTTATCCCACGTTTATTTTGTGACTGTAAAGAGGTTTGAAAAGAAAATCACAAGAGGATCTAAAACCATCTTCCCCCAAGTCCCTCCAACATTAACAATGTAGAGGCTGAGACCATGGAGGTGACCGTACACCTGATGTGGACTTACCGAAAGCAATTAAGAGTCTATTCTAGTGGCGCTAGCGCCACTTTGGCCCTTGGCTTATGGAACAGCACACAGGAGAAACCTGAGTGGTAGCTCGTGGTTTATGGCTTTGCTCGCGAGCTTTATGACCTTTATGAAATTATGCTCTGCAGTGGACTCGGCAGCAATGCAGTCCTCAGAGTCCTGGTGTCTGTGTTCTTTGCTCAGCCAACTCGAAATGACTTATTTCATTTTGAACCTCACAGCCACGCTTAGCTCCTTATTAGAGGAGCTCATGCAACACCCACATCCATCACAGCTACAGCAGTACCCCCAGGAAAAAGTCAATACACACATATGTGACCTACATGGGCCGCACTGTTAATCCAACCGAAATCAAAAGTCTCCGAGCCCTAGAAATTCAGTTCCGCGCATCGTTGTCACGCATGTGCGCGATTGCTAGTCTGCAGGTCCGTTTTCCGTTTGCGTGTGTACTGTATGGCATTTGTTGTGGTGTGTTGCAGGTGGTGTGTGTGGTGCATAACTTCAAAGGCAAGTTACTGCTGAGTGAGGAGTCACCAGCGGAGCAGCGGCCCAACGCAGCCCTGCTGAGCATGGGTCGAATGGAGAGCCCTCTGGAGAAGTACATCGCCTCCCAGGTCAGTGGCGCGAAGCACAATGTGCTACACATGCATTACACACATACTGAGTCCAGATGATCAGCTTGTCATGATGAAATATTGCAATATTTCACTACTGACTTTGCTATGATCTCCATTCAGTAATATTTAGATAGTCATGGCAACCCAGTATCCTGCAATATGTTACTGTAAAGATGTAAAGATCACTAAACGCCCGACCCGTGCTCCTACAGTCCAAGTCTGATGCAGTCATAGTGAAGGTGTCACATTTAGTTGAATTGAACCTGAACTCATTTTGTGACAGATAGACAGTGATGACCTGGCATCACTCAGCATTGTATGACACGTGATGCTGCTGTGCATCGGGTGGTCTCACCTGTTCTAGCAATGGTAGCCTGTGCTGCGGCTTTACTGCACACATTGGCTTTGACTTACTGTTCTAAACATATTATGCAACTCTACAAAATTAAAAGTACTGTATAATGCAAATGTTGCATGGAACCAATTGTGCACTACACATACACACGATGCTGCTAGGAGACGGATGATGAGGATGAGGAGTCCTGCCACATTAAGGAACGTCTGCTAGGTTTCCTGCGTTGGCTGCGGGATTTCGACTGGTTCCGGAGACTCCGAAACAAAAGGCAACAAACAACGTTTGCTTTGAAATCTGAGTTTTTTTTCTGAATCTCAGGACGCAGTCTTGTTGTGTCTCTGTTTCTGTTCTTTAAAGTTCTGGGTTTGACCAGTGCGACTGGCTGACATTGTGCTATCGTTCTGGTCCAGTGCCTGTTTATGAGTCAGAATTGAAAGGTCAGAAGTGCTTGGTATTTGAATGCTACCCTGCAGGACAACGTAACCAGCATGCACCTGTCCTATTCTGCTCACTCTGACGCAAGCTGGCGTTAGAAGGACAGTGTGAAGCTACTGTACACAGACAAGCCATAAGAACAACACAGTAATGACTGTACAATACAACTCCCTATTCACTAGAAACAATGCCCAGCTTACGTACATTCTTCACATTCTCCCAAAGCTGGCAAAAACCCCCAAATCATCAACACGCAGAGAGTGTTTAAAATTTAACACCGACAGCCACCAGCATGAATTAATGAAGAACAGCATCAACAATGAGGGATGCGCAGGGAAGTTTTGCTGCTGAATATCTAAGTGACACGTGGGTGAAAATCTAAAAATAGCCACATTGTTTGTGGGTGTTTGTCCAGATGTCATGGGGAGAATCAGACACTGGAGCCCGTGGTACCCGAGGTTGGAGAGATGTGCGTCCTGAGTCCTCACCCATGATAATCATTCTGCCAGGTCAGAGCTCATGCTGGCATTTCCTGACCTTTTGAATTTGACCTCCAGATAAAAACGGTTTGGATAACCTGCACAATCTGTCTGATTGTCAGCTCACATTCATATCCTTCCCTCTGACGTTATGGACGAAACTGCAAATACAAAACCAAGCAGCAGTGAAGTGGAAATTTCTTTACACATATGTACAGTGCTCTAGTCAAACCCTGGTACTTGGCCTACTGTCTGCCCATCTGTTGGGCTTGTAGCCATCTTCTACCACCTTGTAGCCAGTGAAGCTAAAGGGAAGAGGCCAAACTATTCCATATGGTTGGTTGGAGTGTTTCCATGTGAAGAAAGTCTTTGTTTTCATGTCTTGTGAATTTAGCTGAACTCACGTGTTCCTGCTGGCGTGCCGTGCTGTGTCTCTCCTCCCCCTCCCCTAACAAGGCACCCATTTAGCCGAAAAAACACACAGCTCCCATTTGATGATTCAATTCGCAGTTTCCTCCTGAAAGAGCTTGCGCTCGCTTGTCTGACAAGAGGCAGAAAATCTCACACTCTCACCTCAGCCACGACCGGAAAATTGCCTGCCCTAAAAATAGCTCGGCCTAAAGATGCCTGGAAGCCAAACAAGCCAGAGTGAACAAAAATGCCAGAGCAGGAAGGAGCCTTTGAGCAACATAAAATGAATCACACTTTTATTTGGTGGAGCGGAATGATATCACATGATGAACTCTGCTGGGAGACGCCATAGGCTGATTCTAATTTCCCTGAAAGATAAATGTAGGGAGTGCATCAGTGATTTGATCAGGTGCTTGTACTGGATCAGCTGTATAGAAAATTAAACAGATTAGTCACTAGCTTTAATGAAGAACACGGGGGGAAAGTGCCTGTGTGAATTATTACTTGTTTTATCATCAACATAAAATGAGGAATCCAACACATGTGGGAGCTATAACGTATAATGTGAGCGTCGACAGCTCCCCTTAGTCTAATGAAGAGATGCATGCGCTCGTCTGCTCAGAAAGCGCGTCACAAGACACACGCACTGTGGGGAAGATCACAAGTCAAATTTAGGTCCTAAATGAGCTCCGTATCAGAGATGTGCTTTCATGGGGCCTTCATGGGTCAAGGCAGATTAGATGACTTTATGCAGAAACACACATGTGGCATTATGAAACTGGGTCATCTTTAAGCTTCCGTACAGGAAGTGCGTGGACGCTCGTCTATCATCATACCAGCTGATGAAACCATACCGGCTGCACTCACACTTGCGCCTCAGACTTTTAAACCACCTGACTATTATGTTATTGGAGTGTTTTTACTCACACGTTCTGTGCATCTGTAGCGTACGACTCATCCTATCAGATGTTTTTGGCCTCCAGGGTCTCCTCCGGCTCCCGGGAATGAGTTCTGAAGGATTCATTAAACTAAAAGTTTCCTGATGGAACAGACTGAATTTCTGCCCGCTCCCGTTCTGACTCCTCTTTGTCACGCTCCCTCCCCACAGAATCACATCGCCTTCGCTGAGGTCACATGACGTGGAGTCGGCCGTGTGGCAGACTCACTGGACGTCCACGTTCTTCACCATCCAGCGCTAAAGCCCATCCTCTGTGTGCAGTATGTCGTTCTATGTTGTCTCTGCCGAGCCCCCGTTGTCGTTTGCAGCTTCTCGTATTTAAGTAAAACAAAACATAAAAAAAGTCAAGAAAGGAGCGTGGGACACGTTGCTTCTGCTTTGTCAATCTATGCACTTACTCTGAGACCTTCACCAGACTCTTCTGGAGCGGACGGGTTGCACACTATGGGACAGGAGAAAAACAAGCTGGATCCACCATCTCAACTCCGTCGGGGTCAAATGTTATTTTATAGTTTGGCTATTTTGCATTTTAAGTGGTCACTAATGTGAGTTGAGTCCAAAAGGAAAAAGGAACCCCTCTCTCTCTCTTTCCATGTTTACAGTTGACCACCTGTTTTAAAGAAGGCCTCACTATAAATTAAGTTATGATCACGTTGCATGTTGGAGGCAGATGAAGCGGCAGGGAAGCAGCCTTCACATGATTACATGATATGTGAAATAACACCAAGCTGCCGGGCTCCTTCATTACAACCTGGGTGCCTGTACTGCAGGTGAATCCATGCCCGTCTGCCTCCGTGCGACTCTGACGTCTCAGCTCCGAGGGTCTTCTGCAGTCTTTCATGCCAGTCTTCCTATTTTACATACACGTGTACAGTAGTGTTGAATAATTCTTTAAACTCACGCCAGAGTAGCAAAGGCCGCAACCGTAGTGCGGTTTTGTTCCAAGAGCGTATGTACAGTACAGTATAAACAGTCAGTTGCAGCCAGTGAAGCGCGGCCGTGAGTTTCCTGTTCGCAGCAGACAATCACTGCCTCCCTTTCCCCTCTCTGTCCCGTGGTCGCAGCTCGGTTCAGGATGTGCAGCAGCAGCTGTGTAATCCAGCGCTGCGCTCTACATGAGCAATGGAATCGATGTGGAGAGCACTCTGCGCCCCACTGTCACCTATTTGCAAGAGCAGTTTCCCTAAAGTGAGAGCTAAAAAAAACAAGGTCAGACGTTCTCACAGGCCATAAGTGTGATTTTATTGTATGCTTTTATTACTCACATGTGCTCACAATACTTTCCTTTGTGCTACACAGTATGTGCTATGTTATATCAGGGTACAGATGAACAACTGTTCCTGTTTCTTAGTATTTATTCATGGCCTGCGCCGTGGAACGGGAGCCGTAGCGTTGTTCTGGGCTGGCGTCACACGGGGGAGCAGCCCAGAACTTCAATGCCTTTGATCATCAGCAAGGCTACGACTTTTGTTGTTGCACAATTTTTTTCCCCTTTGAAACATTCTGGTGCGGCCCGGCGTAACACTGAACATGAAAGAAGGAACACTGTTGGGCATGAAGTTCCGCGTTTACCGAAACGCTTCGCCACTTTTAGGAATCCGTTGTTCGCCGTTTTCCCCAGAGTTGGATCAGATTTAGTTCGGGCTGCTGTTGTTGTTGTTGTGCTAACCACACAAAGAGCGGTAGCCTTTCTTAGCTAGCACAGAGACGAGAGGCCAGCAGCGAGGATACTGTAGTCAAACGGATGAATGATCCAATGATGGTTAACTACAGTAGAATGCTAAACATCTGTTTTCCACTTCCTTGACCCGTCACATCAGTCAATCACTTTTCTCTGCTTTTTGATAAAAGGAGATAACACTAACTGGAGACCTGTCCAGGGTCTGCCCTGCCTTTCAGTCAATGACATCTGGAATTTGTTCCCAGCTATCCTACAGCCAGTACAACCGAGTGCCTGTGGATCCAGCTGTGGATTTGTTCTGTTCCCACTCTAGTCAATGGTTGGGTCTCACCAGCATCCCGTTACATTTGTTTGTGGCCTTGTGTTGTAACATCACTTACTGTATGAGCTTGTTATATACCTTAACCTACAGTACACATGTATGTTAACACCTCGTGTCACCAGACTAGATCAACCACGGATGACAAAAAATTGGACATTAGCAGTTCAGGAACACGAACAGAAAGTTCTAGAGAAACCACACTTTAATGTAATTAAACGGCCAAAACTACTTACACTACACAGAGAGGCTCAAGAAACGAAGGGAAAGATGAGGAAAAATTAGGACCACTAAAACCTGCCACACTTCTGAGGCGCTCCGGTGGAATCTGAAGCAGCGCAGAAAAGGCAATAAGCATCTGGTGGAATCGTGTCACAGGCGTTTAGAATCATACATGGAATGATGGACTTTCCTCCGTCAATAGATAGAAGCGATGGAACAGAAAACGCTGGCGGTCTGTGAAGCCAGTGCGTCTTTTGCGTATTTGCCACGTACAGTAAGATCATGTCTTCAAACGCAGTGGAACAAGGAACACGGTGGCGATTATAGCCGAGCACAAATGCAGAAATGAAACCCAACCCAAGAAAATGTGAACTTTAATTGTAAATTCACCTGAAGGCCATGAACACAACTCTAAAGGCATTGGGTGGATGTGGTGTTTTTCTGCCCACTAGTGACAGAAAATTCATTCATGCTGCTTTAACAGGTCACTTCGTTGATTTGTCTTGAACTTACTGTTTATGTAGCCAATTGATGATTCATAATAGAAGTGCCATCCTGTGTTCAGTCCTCATAGCAATAAAATGTCAGCCTTTGTTTCTCATACAGGACAGAGGTAAAGAACACTGAACGTCTGATTCTGTCCCCTTTAAAGCTCTATTTTTGTAACGATCCCTGAATGGCGACTCCAGGCAGGAACTAGCAAAGCGCAGCACTTTAAATCAAGCTCTAACTCCTCTCATTGCTAATGAAATGGCCACTGATGCTGCTGCTGCTGCTGCTGCTTGAAGACAAACTTCGCATAGAACATTCAGGACGGACTTAAAAGTGAAATCAGCTCAAATGTGCACCACAACAGCTACAGTACTACGGTTTGCTAGAATATTTAAAGGATTATTGTAAAAATGTATATGTTAAAATGAATATATATGGTCTTATTCTACATTACTGCTATTTTCTTATGACTGTGCACTGTGTGATTGTCCACAATATCCTTTATCCCTCAAATACGTGTTATTGCTTCATCGTGTCATTTTACGTAGTAAAAAGTATAGTTCATGTTGCATTTCAAATATTGCGTTTTCTACTGTGTTTTGTGAATAGTGAACTCCATGTTATGTTATTATTACGTTCATTACTCTGCTGTGGAATTCCCGTCTTATATCACAAGTTTGTTGTGAGCCATTCGTCAGCGAAGTTATACTGTTGTTTTTTTAACCATATATTTATTGTTGTCACTTTTTATGGACGTTTTGCTCTTCTTCTAATTCAGTTCTTCTCTGCATAGTTCTTATTTTCAACTTCAGTTCTGACTGTGACCTTTTACACTGTAGAAGAAGGGAAATTTACAGCTTTTGAATAAAAAATACATTTAATATGAATTTTGAGGGTGAACCTAATTATTATAGAAACATATGACTTATCAGCTCATCAGCTGTCTCAGAGTACATTAGAATGGGATTTTTTTGTTTGTTTGTTTGTTTTTAACTCAAAGGAGACAAAGGAAGATTCAAATTCAAGATTCAAAACCCTCTAAACTAATTTGTAGAAGTGTAATCACTTAGTACAGTCTGTTGTCGAGTGGAGTGTAGGATTTTTAATCTTCTCAAACGTTGTGTTAACCAGACCATCGCTGAGGAGGAAGACACATTAGTAAGTGACCTTTTCCCCTGAGTCCCTTGAAGTGAAATGAACGAGGACCTTGTGGCTACAGTAACGACATTGTCTCCATAAGACGCCGTCGGTGTTCTAATAAACCCTTAGACCTTGGTGGGTTTCACACTGACACACTGCAGCTGTCACTGTGTTTGCTTTTGTACAGTAACACAGTATCCCACATATAGTAGACGTGGACAGGGAACTGCAAAAACAGGCAGTTTCAGCAATCTATCAACCTGCGACAGTTAACCTGACGGGAATGAAATATGAAAAGCGTTACTGGCAGAGTGATGGACGTTAAATCTCCGAGGCCTTTGCTCAGCGCTCTCTGATCGAAGACATAAACAGTAAGAGAGCACATAAACACACGCTGTAGAGCACAGTATCCTGGTCTGTGCAGCGCGATGTCCTGCTCCTGAGCTCATGCCACACGCCACAGTCATGTTAGCGGTTCATGCATAGCAGCAGGTATGTCAAAGTTCAAATCATCCGAATGAAAACGGACTAGTTTTTGTCTAATATCATTATTAGTCTAAGAAGTAAAAATGCACAAAAAGTGATTCAAACCTTTTGTTGTTGTAGGTAAAGTTAGATGTTTCCTTGGCTGCTTGATCACTTGATGGCCTATGATAAATTGTTGAGGATTTGAAGATATAAATGTTCTAAAAGCTAAGGGAAGATACATTTTGTAAGGGGTCTTTTTAACAAGATGTAAATTGAAACCCAGTTTCATCATCACTTGTCTAGTGTGATGTATATATATAGTTTACAGAAAAAAATCAGAGGAATCGTGCTGCATCAGTGTCAGCATGACATCATGTGAAAAATCACCGTTTTTAAACAGGGCTGAGTGCTACAGAAGTCTGTGCAGGGTGAACGTCAAACAGGTGCCTGTCAAAATAAAAGCACAGGCATAAATCGCTTTTGCTGATCAAATACATGTCAGGTGGTGTTCAAAACATTCAATATTTAACTTTAAAGCAGTTCTGAGCAACGATTGCGTAACATTACTCCTAACAACACGCTTGTGATTTTTATTCAAGCCCTATTCACATCTTTCACATCAAAGGACGTCGAAGCCCTTTGAGTTGCTGATCTCCCTCTGTACAGTTCGCCTGATTTGTTTCCAAAAGAGAGAGCACAGTCCGACTTCAGCATGCTCTTCGAAATGTCAAAGGGAAAGGCAGAAACACTGCCATTAAATATAGAACATAAAAAGCTGGAATGGAGGCACCGGAGGTGCTGATCACCACGATGATGGTCATGGCTTTATCTTGCAGCAGCGCTGACAGATGGATGATGATGGTGGAGGAATGAACTATAATGAACCCACGTGGAGATAATAAAACTGCAGGGTTATCTATCAGCCTCTTGTAACTTAATAACAGGATCCGCGCTGATGGACCTGACTCAGGTTGATAATGCAGAGCCTGAGTCTCAGGTCAGGCGCATCCTGGAGGAAGTGTCTGGCCTCACCCGGGGGATGGACGCGTTGCTCTCAGCAGGGGGTCCATGCAGGCCGGGCGTCTCCTGGACCCGACGGATGAAGAGCCTGCGCCTCTGCTGCGGCTCACGTCTCCGTTCAGACCGTCCCGACGCGTGTGAAATCCTTTATTTCATTCACGTACGTACAGGATGTGAATTGGATGAGCGTAATCTGTGGGCGTTAGCGCTGCGTTGCTGCTTCACTGCAGATCCAGCAGCACGGAAGATGGAGTGGATCATTTCCCCGCAGAAAATGTTGTTATTATGACGCTAATTGTGTGGAGTCCTGAACCATACAGTAGTTTATGGAAGCAGCATCAGTTCCAGTCAGTGATGGTGAAGACAGAACTAAATAATGATAATGATATAAAATGTATATATCGATTTATGTATTAAATATATAATATATATACTGTAAGTATCCAAATGTACTCTGATTAACTAATTGACTTGTATTTATTTATGCTTGTTGGAGCTGCTGACCAAAGATCCAAATATAAATCTAATGCTTCTTTTCATTTGTAGCAGATTCAATTATTTATCATCAGGGAGGGAGAGAAACTCTTGGGGATTAGAAGAAACAGGGAAGCATGAGTTTGAAGCTTAACTTTATCTTGGAGCAAAGAAAAGTAAAAGGAGTCTACCAAAACAAGGGGCTTAGAAAAAAAACCTCCAAATGACGACGTGAGGAGGAAGAGAATGAAAGTCATGTTTGCTCTGAATCTTCTCTGTAAAGGTTGAAACCAGGAAAGATCCTGATGAGGGGGGACTCATTGAAGATCATTGCAAGGAGAAGAAGACGTGTAAAGTGAAGGAAGCCATGATGATGGAAACAGAAAAGTTTGTGGTGGTGACTGTAATGCATAAGGTTGCCATGGAGACATGCTTAGAAGCTTCAGAGGATTTTTTTCCATCACTACCCAAATAATTCCAGTCAGTATCACGCGGCCTTTTATGTTTCACCACGTTCCCCAGTTAGATGAAACTGTGCTTGAGCCTGAAGCTCCAGCGTCACCACTGTAAAACCACCTTGACCCTGATGGATGGCTGTGCTCACACCGTGGGCAGATCAAAGGAGCTCTGGAGCGCATCGCCGGGGGAAGAAAGGCGAGCGCTGGCAGCTGTTAAACACAAACACCGTAAGTCTGAGATGCCGGTTTCTTGAATTCATTCTGTTTGTTCTTAGGTGGTGGATCGATGAGAAAACACTGCAGCTGTCAATGTGAGAAGCTACATCCTCCTCCTAATAGTGCAACCAATAGCAGCGAAGACACACAGTTTTACAGTTCTGACTCTTACAGTACTATTAAGAGAAATATAACTAGTTAAAACCGGTTGAAAACAGTAATAGTTGGCTTCATCTGCCCCCTGACTTTACTGGGTTTCCCCTCACCACCTGGATGAAAAGTTGCCTAACTGCTGCCGTGTCAGCAATTTATCTCCTGAGACTGTCACGATCCTATTGGAACGTTCTTTCCTTCCTCTCCAGGGAACAAAGCGGAGTGTGAATCGAATGCGGAGTGACAGCTGGATTGGTGGGAAGCTACGGGAATAGAGAATTAGCTTTTCTAAACTGTGTAATCCAGTTATTCAAAGGCCCCCCACGGCATCTGAAGAGGCTGCTGCTGGTTCCCATGACAACCGCTGATCATCTACTAAATTGGAAGGATAGGAAGCATATTAAAAGGTCAGAGACGCTGACCTGTCAGGGTCTGTCTGTGCATCAGAGACCGTTTCTTCGGGAGCTTTTCCTCCAACACTGACTGACGCGGTCACTGTGGCTGTCAACTAAGTGATACATTGAGACTTGCCGGCTGTTTTGTGTTACACACTCCGGGGACGAGGCCGTGCAAAAGGAGGCACACGAGGTAGAAGCAGCTTCTGGGATTTTAATGTCTGAGTCAATTTAGTTTGTGTGCGTGCGACCTCAAAAAGCAGATGAAGCCATTTTTTTGTGTGTTGTCCAGTACCTAAACAAGATACAGACACTGGAATAAAAAGGTGACTCATGATCCACAAGTTCTGAGAAGAATGTCATTTTCCCAACAGTGATGGCCAATATTTAATTTATGAAATAACATACTACCAAATCTCCCATATTGGAAGCATTGATAAGTCCCCTGCTCTCCTGTCCATTCATCTACAGTCAGCGAGGTCCTTCGGCCCCTGGAGCTCTGCAGCTGATGAATCACCGGCCTCAACGTGCAGCACTTCCACAGTTTCACATTCGTCCCCATCTTCCCGTTCGGCTCCAAGGCTCCCAGACAGAGCGCAGACCTACAACGACCCCGCTCACAGTCCCAGCTGAGGACAGAGGGTTGAGATCAGCCGCCGGACACGGACGGAACCCGCATTGACACATAAATGGTATTCAGCACAAACAGCGCCGTGGAACGGAGCAGCAAAGGCTGCAACAGCGACCGCCGCAGTCATTAGGTCTCATTATGTCACACCCGATCTGAGGCCGGGTCCCGGCCGGCCTCGGGGCCCACTGCGTGGGACGCAGCACTCACATGATATCAGGACCTCGGCGTCGGCCTGCGCCGGATGCGATTTCACAGGAGGATGGCGATAACTCACTTTGAAGAAGACGGGGCGCGGTTCACGAAAGGACACAGCAGCAGCAGTCAGTGCGATCACTCACATAGAAACATAAACCTAATTATGCCTGATAGAGCGGTTTTACTGTCTGATGTCATGCAAACTGAACTCACATCATAATTTACTGCTGGAGTAAATGACAGACTTGTGCAAACTGGAATGCTAATAAAAATCCAGTTGGCTTATTATTCGGATGCTGAGTTGGTGCAGTGATGGTGTTTGTTCGAAAGCCTCAGGCCGAAGCGACGAGGGAGCGCCGCTTTCTTCAAAAATTCCCAGTTGCAGACTCTTTATTCTGTGAAGCTGGAAGCGTCAGTCATTGGAGGAGACGCGGAGGCCGACTTAACTTGAAGTACTTCATTTTAATGAAACCATTTGAGCTGCCCTTGAAAACTCCATTCCATTTACTTGAATATATAAAACATTGCCTCAGAAAGGAAAGACTCACGCTGACATCCACATTAAGTTAATTCTAACGAGCTTTCATCAGATGTTGGATTTTAGCGGACCTGGAATCACAACAACAATCTAAACTGCATGTGATGTGTTTGTCTTAATTAAGTGAATTTCATCAGTTGGGGGATTTGGACCATTACGTAACCCTTCAAAGCGTAGTGATACGTTGACACGCGGTTGCATCAGGTGGCCTCACTGTTATGTAAGATGCTATTGGTGGCTGTTGGTGCTTCGCTGTACGTCTGCAGCAGCTGCCTGATGCACTGATGGTCATTTTAGCATCAGCGGCCGTGTGCACTCTGGGAGGAGGTCATGTGACCCCAGCGCCTCTAGGTCGGGATCATACGGAAGCCCACTGTTGCTTATAGAGTCAGAGTGATGGTCTAGTGGGTTTCTATTGTTCTATTTCTATTGTGCGTAACCATGGCAACAATGCATGATAAACTTTGGAGGTAAGGTTTAGTGTATAGGCTCATCTGCAGCATGTGATCTCAACATTCTCATAATGGTGCTAACCACTGATGTAGTTACAGTATTAATTGTAATGGAGGACACTTCTTTTTTACGTTTTAAATATAATAGAACAATCATTTTCTTTTCCTTCAAACTACACCTGATCAGTCTGCATTGTTTTTTACAGTGAGGAGAGGTTCAAAAGGATACTTCTCACCGTACACATCATCACACATGCTTGATATGAGATGAGAGCTCCCTGAATGTATGCACTGTAGCTCTCACAGTGGCTCCTCTACCCCAGGGAGCCAGCGTAAAGTGCCTTGCTCCAGGACACACCTGGTGGGATGGAACAGGCAACCTTCGGCTTCCCAGGCCGAGGCGCCGCCCATTGAGCCACATGACGGCATCTTTACATTTAAACCGATACCGGGGCTGCAGTTAGTGCTGTTCACATCAATATGTCGTCCACAAAACCCCGTAACAAAGCAGCCCATGCGTCCACTGCGCGTCTCCATGGAGGGAGCGTCAGCACATTGAACACAGGCGTGTTACTTCCTTCCCCCATCGCTTGAAAGCACATGTGGGGAACCTGAAGTGCAAGGCACTGCTTTATGTAAAGAGCCCTGTTTAATATTTAATGTGATTAAGTGTGTAGTGCAGGATAACCTACTTAGAACGTAGCGTTTGGAGTCGCAGCGTCCCCTCCACACAGAGAGAAGCAGGTCACTGACACAGTAATACTGAGACCATAGCTACTGTATGAGTGACAGCGAGCGCTCACCACAAACACGCGGCTACGTGGTTGTTGCAGCACATTGTGCCACACGATTTTACAGAATCCACCGACGACTCCCCTCAGACTAACACCTTTTCCTTTCTCCTCATGGAACTTCCACTCCCGAACCCACGAATCTCACGCCAGACCATAGAAACAAAGTGCTCTTACAGAAAAGTAATATCAATGCTAACATACTGTAGGCGGTATTTTTCCCCCAGACGACTGAATTTGTGTTGTCAAAAGCCGCACAATGACAAAGCAGTCGAAACAGAGGCGGAATCTAGAAAATAAATATGCTGTTGTTAATAATCAGCCTGAAAAGTCAGTTTATGTGTTTCACTTCATCACTGAAAGTCTTTATTTATTTTACACTTTCATTATTATTATAACAACACTTCAAAAATTATTACAAAATCTTTACACATTTGATAATAAAAAGGGCAAAAAAACAGGGAGCTCAGCAAAAAAAAATTATATCAATATAAAATATTGTAATGCATTATTCTCCATTGGCACACTAAACTTCAAAAATAGCAAATCATTAGGACTGTGTGGAATTTATAATGTTAGCCTAAAATTAAAATAGTAATCTCATTGGCATACGTTAACTTGTTTGGTCAATACAGTTGCTGTAGGAAACTGACAAACAAACCAACACTGCATTGAGATAAAGGCACAGTTAAAAAAGTCTAATAATTTAGTTGGATGGGGAAGAGGTATAATCATTCATGGGTTGGTGCTCACATACAGAACCATGGTTCTAACGTCACATTGGACCAACAGACCAATGAGTGTAGTGTAATGATCTTAGCTTAAAACTCCACCCAGCCCTCAGAAAACAGCCTTCCGTTATTCATCCATGCGTTTCTATTTGAACTGATCGAGTACTTCCATGCTGCACGAAAGGCAAATAATGAAATAAAGTCTTAAAGCTGAAGATTTGCATCTTGTTAAAGCTTTAGAAACGGGAACAAAGAATGTAAAACAAGCGCGATGGATCAGTGGTCGTGTGTTAAGCATCAATTCTATGGTCCACGTTATGAAGTATGAGGGGATGATGCTGATTTTAAAATACCTACTTGTGAGAATGACTTTAAGTTTTGTTTGGATGCGTTTTAACCTGATTAACCCCCCTTCAACCAAAGCTAAAGAATATAAAGGCACTGAGAAATGAGACACACAGCTGTTCAACGTTTGGCGCACTTACATTAAAGGCCTGTAAACACTAATGAGTGAGCGTTTGGATCCCAGTGGAGGCGTTGGTGACGTCCGATCATCGCTGGAACGATGGAACTGAGAAAGGGTGCGCTTGTTTTGAACACAGACAGACCTCGTGGACTCTGGTCCAGAGTCCGTACGTGGAGGTTGTGGTGGGGCGACGGTGGGAGGGAGGGCCGTGCGTCCATCCTTTCATCGTCTCCGCGCTAGACGTCCTCCCTCCGCTCGCCGCCGTCCGCTTTCTGCGTCAGGAGGAACGCCTCCCACACGGCGAGACACTGGAACACAAGCGCAACGGGCATCATTAAAACGCTGGCGGCGGATGGAGGTCGCCTTTAAACTGAGAGTCCTCGTTATGCTTCATGCGAAGAGCGTCTAGTTCACCGCTGGGCCGTGCTCTGAAAAAAGGGACGTAGCTCTTTCAACCACTCGCGTCCGCTTCATCAGGCAGATAGGGCGTTTGCCTTGAAACATGACTTCATCTGGATGTTGATTTTGTGTCTGCTACAAAAAACCTGAGCATCACAGTGTTTGATTAAATCCAAACTCCATCCCAATGCTTTTCTTTTAAGGAAGATGCTCCATGTGAAGATCAATTCCTATAAAGTTGTATTCATGATGTAAAAGGGACCTACACAGAGACCCCAAAGCTTGAATAACAGGAAGCTATATTTCTGTTGTAACGAGACACTTTCATTTATCATCCTTGTTGTTCGTGTAGTCTTTTGTGAACAGCAGACCGTCACACCTTCACCTCCTGCTTGTGACTGACCGCTGCTTTAGGGTCTTTCTTTGCACGTCGCACCATACATTTGCTGTCAGCTGCTATTGCTTCCGGTGTGACACACCTGTCGGTCACGTTCCAATAAGAAAAAAGGGTTTAGACACAAAGTGAGGTGCTGTCAGACCCGTATTTTACACAAGATCAGCTCAAACCAGTACTTTGGCAGGTTTATCTTCTGAGATCTACTGCTGCATTACAGTAAATTCAAATAAGCTTTGTACAATACTATATTTTTCTAACCAATATAAAAAAGTTGTGCGTGTGTGTGTTCCAGGAACTTTCCCAAATGTCTAAGCAAGCACTTCTCTTTATGCTCCATTTTCATCCGTCTCCCTCTTTCTGTCTCAGTGAAGACACATTATTGCAGTGACAGAGGCGCCCGAGAAGTCCCAGTGTGCGTGTGTGTGTGTGTGTATACGTGTGTGCGCGCGCGCATGCGTTTGTGTGGAAGAAGACTTAACAAAGCGTATCACACTTTTATGGCATAAAAGCAGTTAAGTCGACAGCGGTGGAGGCTGCAATCCATGCAAACAGAGAGTGGAAATGACAAGCACACAGCGACGGGCACGGACACACTCAAAAGCCAATCTGTGAACTCTGTCAACACGCATCAATAAGGCGCCGACGCTTTTTCCAAGGCAACGGCGGTTTGTTTGGAGGTGGTAATAAGTCAGGGGCTCGGCTCGCCGGCGCTCCGTTTAACAGCCAATTCCTCTCAGCGGCACCCACAGAACCTTGGACGGCGGGAGAGTTGGTCACAGAAATGATTTTAGGATGCAGAAATGTCACTGATCAAAACGTCAAAAAAACAGGTAGGACACGTATTAAATTTATAACTTGAGAACTATAGTGATAGAAAACAAAGTAGTCTCATGAGATAGATTTTAACCAGAGCGAGCTCCTTACGTGACCCGTTGCTCACTTCACACCAAACATAGGACTATGTCTTCCTATGATCAGATTATGATGATGGAGCGCCGCTGAGATGAGGAGCGTGAACGTGACCATGAGGACCCAAGGACCCGCCTTCACACATACATGCTCACACCTGCTGAGACCTTGATTCTCCTGAAAAACGCCTATTTTGGTTCCATGTAAACAGTGATTAAACGCAGCGAGGAACAACATGAAGCGTGGACGGCACCAGCTGTTCTTCATGCGGCACCGCTTGGAAGATCTCCTACTGTACGTTTGGCTCCAGAAGCAGGCGCAGCATAAAGGACGCCTCTAACAGAGCAGATTCAGATGTTCCAGTGGAGCACTAAATCTGTCCAAGAAGCCTGGATTTAACAGGCTGCCGACTCAGCAGAGCTTTCTTTAAGGAGGACGACACACAGAGCCGGGAGACAAGGAAACCGATGCGCATTAATCTGGGAACAAATAGAACTGGAAAGAAAAACTGGATTCATTCATTTCTAGTTTACATGGAAAAAAGAGCTGCGCTGAGGTTTTCACTGAGTGAGGCTGGTTTCTACATAATGTTTTATGATATGTCATAACGATGCAGCTAAATGTGCCCAGCTTCTGCTGGAGAAGCCTCTCAACTATTTCCACTTGAATCCAATCTAGTGTGATCCAATCTCTCCTCCAGTCATGTCTTGTCTACATGTTATCATCTAAATCAGTCTGAAATGTGTCAACATTCAAACTATGAAGTAAGTGCACGAGGATTAGAATTTTATGTATTTGAAATTAAAATGAAAAATGCAAATACATGCACCATCTAATTACAAAGGTACACACACACACACACACACTGGGTCAAGCAGACAAACAAGCTCTAATTATGAGGATCATCAGAAAAGCAGAAGCCTAATCAGCTGACGGCCATCCTCTAGGCTTCACTGGTGCCGAACAGGTAAACACAGGAAATCAGGGCAAGCACACACAGATGGCAGCGTACACATGTACACACACACACACACACACACACACACACACACACACACACACACACACACACACACACACACACACACACACACACACACACACACACACACACAGAGGAATTCTCTTCAGCTGGAAAAGATGCATTATCTCCTGTCACGATCCACACACACATTCATTAACATGTGTACAGATGTTGATAGCGCTGCTACTGTAAAAACCTCCATCTCAATCTCGTCCTTTTCCATTTCAACAGGGTGAGAAGGGACAAGCAACACATTTATAAAAGGATTGTTCCCATCAGCCACAAAGCTCACAGAGCCTCTTCTGCAGGGTCCATGTTTGACCCTGAGGGTAACAAAGGTCTGAGTGTTTCTATCTGTTCCACCCGGAGGCAGGTTTAAAAAGCCATTCGGCTCCATTAAAGTTTCATGCCGGCCACTTGCTGCACTAATCGGTGTCTTTTGAATCAATGGAAAGTCTATGACAATCGTTTGCCAAATGTTTCCATTTAGTTTCAGATCAAGGGGATTTAAGCCACACCCACTTTTTTCATAACGGCCCAATCACTGTCAGGTTTTACTCTTGGCCATAATCCCGAGCTGTTGATCTGAATCCATTACCACCTCCTCTGAGATTACAAAATGTAATCAACTAACAATGAAGTCACAGTGTCTCATTGTTACAACGGGAAATGTCTCAATTATAAAAGACGCCGGTCTGTGACATGTTGCTGCAATACAGTGCAACAGCTGTCCAAACGTGCCATCGCTGCCCACAACAGCAGCAAATGACGGTGACACGTTTCTGTTTGAGCCCCGGCAAAGCAAAGTCCCTGCTGCTATGAGGTAACCATGGCAATAGAGGGGAAGAACGAGAGAGCGGAACACAGCTCATCACTGCTCTGCATCTACACGGTGATTGTGCAGCCAGCAGTTGTGACTCTTAGCTAACTCACAGAGTACATGTGGGGAAGCCTTGAGCCTGTGCTGACGTGTGCTGGTCAGCGATGATGACTGAGGCCTGGTGCCGGTGTGATCTGGGCTCACGCTTGAACCCGATGGGGCGAACGAGCTCAGGCCCAGCGCTGATCGTTGCCGTGGGTTTGGCTGGTGTTCAGCCTGAACCCCATCAACGGCTGAGTACAACCACTGGCTGTTTCCTCTCTCGTATCTCGCTACGGCACCAGCGCATCCCTGTTCTGCTGCTCCCACGCGCAGCAATGGCCTCGCAGCACGGCTTAAACTCCACACGCAGCTGTGCATGCGGCGCGTCTCTAGCAGCAGGAGGATATTCATAAGGAAGGACGGCAAAGGATTATCAGAGAGAGAGAGAGAGAGAGAGAGGAACTCCCAACATTCAGGATTTCCCCACGTACACATGAACTGAGCAGCTGAAGCACATGACTGTAACAACACATGCTGCGCTGGTGCATCACTGGACACATTTCTGCAACGCTACCATGAGGATCATGTTGTGTCTCCATTGTCTAACGCGCTGAAGTGGCTGAAGGACCAGCCCATAGGGACACATGAAGGCTACCGTCTCCTCTGCAAGGCCGCACACTGACTGTGAGAACACGGGGCCTGGCGCGTGAGGCCCCAGCGCCGCTGTGACCTACAGGGACGGAGGCGTTCAGGGCCCTCTGGTCCAAACCGCTCCACACCTCGACCACAGGCCGCTGCTGCGCTTTCATTGCCGGCTCCTCCCTCGCTCTGAGCTAATGGTGCAGGTCACATGGGAACAAGTGCCCCAATGGGAGGTTCCACAACGCAACTCGCTCTCTTTACTGACGCATTCATTAGCCACCGATGCAACGATTCTTTAAATCTCCACTGAGAGGCATTTCTCCGTTTGCGTAAAGCAAAGCTGCTCGCGTACCGGCTTAGACGTGTGTAACACTATTGTTTCCTTTCAGCTCCGTCATCAGGTGTGCGATGGGGCGTGGAACATTACCCCACCAGACACAAACTCAAACGGCCGAAAAGGCATCAACCGAGGCGGAGATTGATCAACCCCCGCTAGCCGGCCGGCCGGCGCCACATTATTATTGTTTCCACCCGCAGACATCATTATTCTCCGGCCCTTTTCTTTATGTGTCCCTGTCTCCCATTTCCTGCCCCTCGTGTGCAGCTCGGTGGCAGGAACCCTCCCAGGTGCGCCGTCTTATTAGATCCTCATAGGCCATTTCTCCGCTCCACCCTGATAAATCATTCACGTGCCCCGTGGGCGCGCACAAGCCCGGCTCCGCACCCGAATAACAATGGCAGCACGGACGGTGCGGTGCGGTCGGGCCGAGCGGCGGAAGCCGAGGACAGCGCCACCGGTCCGGGCTGTTGTGCAACACTGAGCTCAGCTCTGCAGTGAGTCACTACGAGGAACGTAATGCGATGTGACCGTCGCTTGTCTTAATAATAGACTCCAGGCTTATTTGAGGAGGAAGAAAACACTTCATTAACACGTGGGGGGGAGAATATGACCGTCCTCTGCAGCTCCTGTGGCGAGAAGGTCGTCTGAGGTCATCTTGGGGCATTACCACCCCAGCCCGCTGAAGGCCCATGCCTTTACAACTCCTACGTCAGTTGATTTCAGAGTTAGGGAGTTTTATACGATCTCAGTCTCTCTTTTTATAACCATCACATTAATGATCCTTTGCCGATTAACCAAATTAGCTGCGAATGTTCTTCCTGCTCGTCCTAGTGCACTTACTTTCCAAGCCTCTCCTACCACTGTCACAGCTTTAAATTAATTTATTTCATAAAAGCATACTTTACTACACGTAATGACGGGTTATAGGACATTAGCAAATCAAGTGACTTTAGTTTGGCTGATTTTTCAAACATTCTGCTTGTAACAGATTAATCTGGATTTGATATTTTGCAGCGAGCGATCAGTCAGAATGTCATAACGTGCTCACAGCAGGAGACGACTAATGTTTGCCTAAAGGAGGAAACGATACAAAGCAATGGGCATGTTTTGTTTCTAATGCAAATTTGAAGGCTGCTCTGGTTGGAATTCATTGACCACACGCCTTTAACATCGTCTTCCTTTAGCTGCTCGTGAGTCTGATGACTCACAACATGACTGCGGGCAGGAAAGTGATCATTTAAATTGCAAACACCCCTCTATGCAAAGTATGACCTGAGCTTTAGCCTGGTACATAATGTAGGCGGCGTCTTCCCCAGCTCCACCTGCAGCCCAGTAGAGCTGGGATCGACTCCAGCAGGGCGCGAAGAAGAGGTACAGACGATAAAGGACGTCTGCATCATTAACAAATTGGATGTCAATTACTTTGTGTGGAACTCCACACATAATCCAAGAGTCCACCTACGAAACTTAATACGGTGCATTGTAGTTCCTAACATGCTAATCTTCCGACTACATTTTGGAAACAGCAGGTATTATGCAGCTGGAATCAATTCTCCAAGGACGTAGAAGCGTGTCAGAACCCAGCAGGTGTTTGAGGGTGTAATTAATACAGGTGGAGGGGAAGCAAACCTCACGCGTGCACAGGCTCCAGTGACTGAAAACGAATTCATAAAATCATCTTCACAGAATTCAAACGTGCGACGTTTGCTCTATCCGTGTGGGATCCGTTTGTGTGTATACAGTAAAGGGTTGGATTTCAAAAGACATGGCAACTTTTCGAGGAACAGGGTTTGGATTAGAAACATTTATGCTTTTAGAATTTCATGTAGAGAAACATCTTAAGCTTGAAGAACAGCTCCCAGCCCTGTTTTGTGTTTATTTTTAATTAATCCTCCATAAGACAAGAAGGCAATCTGTGTAAACACACTACACACACACACTACACACACACACAGACACACACACACCTCTTTTCAACTTCTAATTGGGAGCATCTTTAGAGATTAAAAGCATTTTTAGTATATTCAAATGCAGGAAGAAAAAATGTGTTGTATAAGTCATTGTGCACAAAAAGCAGCTTTGCTTCATTTCAGCCAATGAGGGCCAACCTGTGTCTGAACGCTGCGGCTCCAGCTTATGTTTCCACTATGACTGTATTAGAAATGATTTCACATTCCGAGGTCAAGTGGCCTTTGGCGGCTTCTACAAGCGCGCGCACACACACACACACACACACACACACACACACACACACACACACACACACACACACACACACACACACACACACACACACACACACACACACACACACACACACACACAGCTGGTGCTCGTTCGCTGCATCGCGCTGCTTCGCCGGGGGCCACCGTGGTGGTGATGAGCGTTTTTGTCAGCGCTGCTGTGGGCAGAGGCCAGGAGAGATGGCCTGCCCCTGCTGAGAGGAACCCAAACATGACAAGGACACGCACAACCGCTATTATTACCCTCACTGTAAACCCATGTCCAGCCAAACACACACAAACACTGGTGGAGTCACTTTTGGACTAATATAAAGCTAAGAAATATATTTAAAGAGAAAGGACCAAACCCACAAAGACACAACGGTCTCTGGGGCTTCATGCTGGCAGGCGTCGGGATGCCGCTCACCTCATTACACCGACGAGCAGCGATGCCCCCCAGAACAAACAGGGCTTCTGAAAAGCAGTTTGAGGTGGAGAATTAAACCTAACGCGCTGCCACCCTCTGCTGGCTGAACTCCAGTGCCGCCTCCGAAGCAGAGGGAGGCAGGTTTCTGTGGCGCGCAGCTTCCTACCAACACCTTGAACGGACTGGATGATTATTGCTTTGTCTCACTCCGCTGTGCTCCCTCCTCCCAGCTTCCCCCATTGTTCTTTCTCTGCATGTAATTAACCGTTGTCTCTGCTGGGCTGCCTGCTCGTTAATCTGCATACACAGTGTGGGATTGTCTCCACTGCAACTGGAGCTGGTCTTTCTCTTCGTCCCATCTCGCTCTTTAAACAGTGAGAAAGGATGCAGTGATTTTGGGAAGACTCTACAGTATTTGCTGTTTTCCTCCTTTGTATTTTATAATAATGCAAAAAAGTATATTCATATGATGTACAACAGACAGTTTGTGTACAAAGTGCAGCCAAAGCAATTTCACCTAAGGGAAACTAAGCAAGTCACCAATAACTTCACTGTGTATTTGGACTGTGGGAGGAATATTCACCTCTTGACCTCAAACGTCCTCAATGCACACTGAACACGAGTGAATTGAATTTTACTTGTCCAATGCTTGCGAATGAGGCTGCACGTGTGTTTGAACACTGGTATGAGAACAGCAGTGCTTCATCCCTGTTTTATTGCGTTTTACTTTTCCCTCAAATAAAGAGAGTGGCTTTAGTTTATTGCTTGTGTGCGAGTCACACACACACACACCTGTGATTCCAGAGTATTTATTACGCACACACCCAAACATCAGACACACTGTACGGCAAAAGAGCATGGAGTCAACCCCCAGAACAGACACTTGAACGCACCTTCTCATAGTAGTCCACGTTCTTCTCAGCAGTGGAAATAAAGGCTGATTTGAGGTCCGCTCTCATGCTGTTCTTCCAGTGGGACCAGTCCCCTTTCAGGGCATTGTTGGCTAGCTCCACCCGGTCGGCCAGAGCATCCACCTCGTCCCGCATCTGCCCGTCAAACACACAAATCAACAACCCAACATCAGAGAGAACAAATCAGGACAACTCTTGCTCACTTTGACGGCACCGTGGTGCAGAAGCAGCACAAACAAACGTAATCAGACAAACTGTTTGTTCAAAGGTCTGTTGCCCCAGAGCCTGCTGGGGTTTCATGTCTAGTACACGCGCGCACGCACGCACGCACGCACGCACGCACACACGCACACAGTCGGAGAAATATTTGTTTTATGAAAACTACTGTGAATGTAATTTACTAAAATAAATAGAAATAAAAAAATGTCAAAATTATTAATAAATCATTTCGATCAGTGGTGGCACTGATACTTCATTGCCTGAAGTCAAACAGGCATACAACTTTTTAAATGAAAGCAACATCGCCCCCTTGTGGCTAAGATGTGTCATTGAATCTTTTTTTAATGCCTCAATAAAAACTAAATTTTCCAAATAAAAGCTCATGTTAAAGTTTACACAGACAATTTTCTATACTGTTTTGAAATGCACATTATGGCTGGAAACCTCTGCTCACTTTCCTGCATGACTGCTTGTATTCATGGCCATTCATCCAGATCTGATAACATTGTCATCGGCTACAAATACGTGCACTGCCGCACAAACGGTGACAAAAGACGTCACATTCTTTGGGTTCTAGTCGTTGGTACAGTGGCTTCCAGCTATGACTGAACAGACAGCAGACGTTTGTGTACAAACAGTGCTATGACTAAGTGCCACAGGAACAGCAGCACGACCGACCAACCCAGACTCGTGCTCACTAAAAAAAACATTGTCCCCTATTACTATATTTATCCACTAACAGTGTTGGCCTCCCTAATTTGAGAAATTAATAACTCAAAGGCGAGTGTAAATGAAATAACACATGCTTTTCCTGGGTGCTCATTCAGCTCAGCATGTGGCCGCATCACTTCTTTGACAACAAGCGCACTGAAAAACAGTAACAAAAGAATCCATTTGATTTTTTCTCCCCACCTCTCATTAGTGCAGACTGATATGAAGCTGGAGGACTGAATTAACGATGTCCGCGCACACACTCACACACACAAGTGGCTAATTAAAGCCGGGATATAATACAAGTCTGTGGGGGAATATCTCAGTCCTTCTTCTTAATTAAAATCCCACAGATGGATTTTGATATCAGATACAACACACACACACACACACACACACACACACACACACACACACACACACACACACACACACACACACACACACACACACACACACACACACACACACACACACACACACACACACACACACACACACACAGAGTTAGGTGTTAAAAAATAGCTGTGTCCTTTGCTTGCCTAATTTCACGTCTTCATTCTTTGTCTGCTGACATTTTGAAGCGAGTCGCTGTCTAAAAATGATACCGGGAATTTTCATTACTCCACGATTAGCTGCTGGGCTTACAGTGAGAAATAATATTGACTGCTCCTATTCCCACTGAGCTGAAGACTGACTTGCAGTCAACAAGCTGGGATATTTAGATAATCCTCCCAGGAAGCCTCTTTCCTCCCCAATATAAGTTGAGGGTGGCCCTGTGAGAGAGGCCCCACTTCATGCTTCACTTTATTACACATAATCTCTTGGAGGATTGGATGGGAGGACACACAAACGGGAACGGAGAAGGGGTGTGTGTGTGTCTGATTTTCTGTCAAAGTGTGTGGGATGTAAAAAAAATGTACTTACTGCTTCTTGGTCAACTTTTTTGGTTGCTAGAATCTCATCCTTGGCTTCAAACTCTGCCTGGATGTTGTCTCTACGTCTCAGCACCGCCTGTGATGAACACGTGAAGAGTTTCTTCAGTAAAGTCACATCTTGATCTCACCATCAGTGCACTCGTGTTGTTTATATAAACAATTTTAATAATAATTAGCTTCCTAAAAGCACCAAGGGTTCGGGTTTGAGTGTCCACCTGTGGCCAGAGATCAGGGGAGCTGGGAGTCGAACCAACAACCCTGGATCAACAAACAACTGGAACGTGGTGCACGTTTATAAAATAAAAACACAAAAACTAAATTGAATTCATAACCATAATGACTTGCCATGAAGTGGTATTTCTCGCAGTGTCTGTTTGGTTTTATACAAATCTTTGTTTGACCTTTACGCAGAGTTAATCTGTCAATCAAAAGTCAGCGCTGTGACCTATACGTATCCTGGGAGGAGCTAGTTGGGGGAGTGTGAAATAATGTTGGCTTAACAGTTTGGATTAACGGATTTTCATTTATTACTTTGTTGATCCACAGTTTTAGAAGCACAGGAAAAAAACTTAAATGCATAAAGCGTGTAAATATCAGACATGTTGTCTCCGGACTCACCTTCAGTGTCTCAGCACACAGGACGTACTCGTGCAGGACCGGAACCAGCTCCCCCGACAGATGCTGGATCTGCTCCTCGGATTCTTTGCGGCACTGTTCAACGCAGCCGGCCACACCCCTGAGCGGGTCGGCCAGGTCCTCCTCCAGCCCGGCCCACTGCGCGTAGATGGGGCCGTACTGCTTGAGTTCCTCCAGATACTCTGGAAACGCAAAGGATGCGTTAAAAGCCAACATTACACCACAATAACCCTAAGAGTGTGATTTCTCTTGAACGCAGCCTGTATCGCGGCATCTTTAAGCTGTGCAGTGGTACCTCTCTGCTCTTTAATGATCCTCTGGGCGACTTTGTCCACGCAGCTGATTTTGCTGCTGAAGTCTTCCACGTACTCCTGCATGCGAACGACCTCCTCCGGTCGGCTCCTCAGTCCTCGCACCGAGTTGGCCACCGACCTCATGGTCTCCCCCATCCAGCTCAGGAAGCTCGTACCCTGCCTCTTGTGGGGTGTCAGATCCTGCAGAATCGCACATCTTCGAGAGTTAAGTAAAATGCACCAGGGAAACACCGTCGCCTCATTTCTGCGTAAACCACCTGTGCAGTGAGGAAGACTTTGAGGTGCTCGCTGTAGGACAGGATGGGGTGCTCAGAAATCTTGACGAGGAAGTGGTGCAGAGATTTCCTCCTGGACTCGACGAAATCACTGTTGAAGCGATCCATCATGCCCTTCATCACAAACTTCTCAGGCAGCGGCTGAGGAAGGACCCAAACTTAGCAATTAGCCAGAGAGCTACGAAATGCGAGCGCGTGTGACCTGTGAAGCGCTCTGGTCTCCTGTAGAGGGAAGAGATGCATACGTGGATGATGAGCGTCGGGTGGTTCTCCTCCAGTTTGCTTCGGAGCCAGAGGAAGTCCTGGTAGCGCCGGCGTACCTCGTACTCGCAGGAGTCGAACTCGCTCCGCGTGGTCTAGGGAGAATCTCAACAGGTGATTCTAGCGCTAACGTCACTGCTCGGACACGTCGAGCTCACGTGCATGACGATGAGAGGGCGTCACCTTGGTTACGACACTGTACAAGATGTAGGTCTCGATGGCAGTGACGTGGCTCTCTGGGTTGTCGACGGTGATGAAGAGGTCCTTGGCGTTGGCATCGTGCTGCTGCTCGTCATCCTCCTCCAGTCTGTACTGGTTGACCATGGAGCCGGGAGAGTTGGGCACAGGGTTCCCGTCCACCAGGGACGTGTTCTGGACCGAAGAGAACCAAGCCATCATTCACCCACTGATTTGATTAGAGTCCAAACTTGCCCAAACTTTGAGTTTCGATGTCAGCTCAAGTTAAAGCGGGAAGTCAACATTTCAGGAAATAGACTCGTTTGACACCAGCCACTGCAGAGTGTGTCCATTAAACTGACTGCCAAGGAACGACGGCTGCAACGGGGGAAACCAGCCAGTTGAGCTCTGCGTGAAGTAACTAAATCCAACCATCTACGCCGCTAAAGCCCGGTGGTTTCAACACACTGCACACGCTTTAATTGCTACGGAACAACAACCGCCACTTTATGAACAACTGTGTTCCAGACGTGTGTCGACAGAGGCAATGGTTTCACGGGCACTAATTGGTGAAAGAGTGCGTCTGAGTCTTTTGGTGACTTTCCAGGCGGTTGTGTTAATCTGTGGTTTACTTCTGATGGAAGAAAAACAAAGGAAACAAGTTTGCAGTTGAAAAAGCATGTTACTTTACTTTTACTGTCTCACACAGAACTATTGCACCAAATCAATGCAGAATTAAGGCATTGAATATTCCTAAAATCAGGTTTACCGTACGTTAGTACCCTGAAAATTGCACTCTATACAGTAGCTTAACATAATGGAATGGAGAACACAACTGGACAACGTCTACACTGTAAACATCACATGACAATTCTTTTATAGCACTAGCTGTTCTGTGAACACCATGAATATCTGACCAGCCCTGGAAGCCATCTGGGCCCTGTGGGCGCATTTACACTGTGTGAACCCATCCAGACGGTGTGTGGGGCAAAGTACTCGACGGCGCTGAATGTGCTCTGGTGAAAGGAATTAAACGAGAGGTTTCCTGGATTCATAGAGAAGGCGTCACCAATAGAGCGGAGGTCAAAGGTCAAGGCTTATTTTTACATATACAGGAATAACCAGGAAGAGCCATGGGAACAGAGACAGAGAGGACCCATGTTTGGTACAGTATATCCAAATTTGACGTTTATGACATCTACAGTTTTTACATTCAAATGAGCCACGTTATGAAAACGGCATAACGGCACAAACACCATCGCTCCGGCTGAGAAGCTGCGTTGGTCAGCAGAGAGCCGACGGCCTCACCCCCACCCCACCCCCTCGTGCCGCCTCGTGCCACAGCACAATGACAACAGACGCGCCGTGACTATGCAGCTGTCAGCTGAGCGCACGGCGCAGGCACCGGCCGGAACATCCACGGCCGGACCGCGTGACGGGCCGACGCCGCCCGCTGCAAAAGGCCTCAGCAGCAGCAGCAGCAGCAGCAGCAGCAGCAGCAGCAGCAGCAGCAGCAGCAGCAGCAGCAGCAGCAGCAGCAGCAGCCTCTACCTGTCTGCAGCCGTCAGACCGGAGCGCACCAGAGCGGAGCTGTCACCAAAGCTGTTTAAAGCTATACATGGCTTCGAAAGGCCCCTCAGGCAAATGTATCCAAATTAAATGCACTCATCATTCAGTTCAGCTTTAGTGCAAACAGGAAGCTTCGGGCAAAACTCGGATGAAAATGGCCTCGCTTGTTGAGGCCATTTTGTAACAGAAGGTTTCACAGCAGAGATAAAACTAAACTGTCCGAAGCACATTCCATCAGTGATGTTGCTATGGTTACCTACGTTAACTCACTGTACAGAGGTTTAGATTTTGGTTCTTCCAATAACCATATTCCCCAAATTGAGTCACTAGTTGGACAGAAGTTCGTTTTTAATACTTACTAAAAGCTGCTGAATTACCTTTTTCCACACGAGCGTCTGCTTGTATCTCACTTTGCCAAGTAAACATAAAGAAACGGTGCATTTCTGTAAATGTCATGACACTGAGTAGCACCGAGGTAACCTTTCTAGGACCTGTTTAGTTCCAGCAGCAGACACATGTCCGTCTGAGGAGGCACCTGTGGCTGGAAGTGACTTCAGGAGGAGAGAAAGAAGGAAAGGACCAACGCGTTTTCCAACCGCACTCGGTTAAAGCGGCTGCAGGGACGTCGAGCTGCAGGAGGAGGAAGAAAGTCACCTTCCAGACTGGAAGTAGCAGACAGCTTAGCAGGCTGGAAGCTGAAGGCTTTATTCTGTACTAAACCAGTAGCCCAGTCTGGTTTTATAACTCTGCACACGTGTGGTGAAGGATTGTGTAGTTTGATGCATTTCCAATAGAGGCACTAATGGCTCATTTCACCCTGACATTACTGTCACTCATGCTCATCAGGCTGATAATAAAGACACCCAGAGATATTTTCTCAAATAATTGATAGAAAATCTAGGAAATAATGTTTTTAATGGTTGTAAATTAAAAATAAACTCGCACTGTAGCATATGGAAGCCACTCATTCTATTCACTGCCAATGATAAATCCTCTAGTTTCAGAAACCCACACCAAGAAGTGTTTGGGAAATATGAAAGAATATTTATTGACAGCACGCAGTCACGTGGCCAGTCAGCCACGCCCTCCCTACCTGGCAACTTCCTGAAACATCTTCCGGTTCAGGTTTCACGTAAATCTCGGATTATTTAGATTTTTCAGTGTTTCAAAATAAAACAACAAATCGTGGCTCAATGGTTTACAAGTCATACTGGACGTTTGTGACATGAACGGCAGTCTGAATTATTAAAAAGCAGCCAGCGTCATTAAAATAATTTCCTACAGCGTTTGTGGGTGATCGGCCCTGATCCACACACTTTCTCGCAGGCTGAGTAAGGTCGCACCAAACTGAATAGACAAAAGTCCCAACACAAGGTGGTCTTCAATCTGCGTGTGCTATAAGACACAGGAAAACAATCCTCGAAAACTTTTTTAAATCTCGGAGTGTAATAGCCTAACTCTGCACCTACATAAATCAACAAAACCCACTAATTCCACCAAAGTATGTCCACGTATGTTCAACTGATCGCTTCAAAGTAACTAAATTGGGTTAGAGTTGAAACGTTACGAGATCAATGGAGCCTATAGTTGAGTTTAGCTTGAAATGGACGGGGGTTTTGTCTCTGTTGCGTTGCGTTTAATGACAGGTTCTAAGGTCGGCTCATCAGCTGACCCACAACCTTTCGCCCCACTTCCTTCTCTACGTGTGCACGCGCCGAAACGAACACGCAAACGTGTTCCTTCCACAAGCTGGGGCTCAAGTCGCTTTACGAGCGACACGGTGAGATCCACGTAGCGAGGACGAACGGGAGGAGGAGGAGGCCGTCGGATCATTGAGAGGAGACGGACGAGCGCTTCACACTCGCTTGTTGTCGTGGAGCTTTGCTTTACAGTACCTTGCTGAAAACCTCCAGGTCGTCGTCCTCGTCCAGGTCCAACATGTGTTCCGGTAAGTCCGCAGGGACCGTCTGTTCGCTCATCTCACTCGCAAACTTCCTAAAAGGACGGAGATCATCGGACAGACATGGGAGGTGAAACTTCCAGCACAACTTCAGAGCAGCAGCAACGGCGATGTGACGACAACACTTCCTCCAGAGCGTTTCAAAGTAAAAGCCCAGTAAAAGCTACTGAACGCAATGACGGAATTCAGAGAAACAATATATGCTTAGAATATAATCAAGCCCATATACTACATATACATTTTTAAAATTGTGCCTTTTTAGTGGCCACATCATGTTAATATCAAGTTAAAATTTGGATTTGTAACATTTGCATGAATAAATGACCCATGTGTTGGTACCAAACGAACCCTCCAGAAAACATCTACATGGAATCTTATGCAGTGCTGAACCTTTATCCAAATAAATCCTGCCTGTCTTTTTTTGGCTAATTGAATGAATCATCTCTGTTTCATGCTACAGAGGGAGAGATAACATCAGTTTCCACAAATCTTGCTTATACAATATACCAAGTCTAATAAAGTACTAAGGCCGACACTTGAGTGAGTGACTTGTCTCAGTCACTCACTCATCCTCCACCACTTAGGCCTCCTAGGGGTCACAGATACGCTGGAGCAGATCACAGCTGTCATTCGGACAAAAGTGAGGGTTTACCCTGGACAGGTCGCCAGTCCATCACAGGACCACATACAGCACAGTCACTCACTCACTCCCAGAAAGTCCGGTCAGCATCTGAGTGTCTGGACTATAGAAACTGGGGAAGCTGGAGAAAACAGGCACAGGGAGAACATTCAAACTCAATGCAGAAAGACAAATATACGTATACTGTGGTTAAACGCTGGTTGAGGTGAAGTGAAATGATAGGCTCGGTTAATCTAGGCTTTTATTTTAGCAGAGAATCAAACAGGTTGCTCTCAGGATCTGGAATCCAGAGGGCGCAAATGCGGAAGACTCAGCAGAAATCACTCCCTTCACAGTTCAACTGAAGCCCGTCTGGCGCTAGAGAAATGCAGACTCCAGCGCTTCTTCACAGTTTCCACCAATCCAGATGGAATCATGGAGAATTGTGACTGTGCTGAAAGCCAGATATACAGAAATGGGAAAATAGTTCAAATGTAGTATTACAGTATATGGAAATTTAATTATTAAATTCTTCTTGTGCAGAGGTTCTGTTCAATCCTGCTGTGACTGTTGGCCTGGTTCATGTAACTGTCTAACAGAGGATCATGGAAAATTAGGAAATGTCTCAATAATGAGGTTCCACTCCTGATGTCTGTATATAAAACCACTAAACACTATGTAACATCTCTGATACTTAAAAGTGTGATCTAAGCAGGAATTGTAAAGATTGGCCGCCACTTAATATGTTCCTATTAAGGGAAATGTCAAAGTGCAGGCACGATCTGAATGTGGAGTAAACTGTAAACAGTATTCAAAAGCATTTAGTAACCATGGTAACATGCATCATCTACAAGCACAGTGAAAACATGATACGGTGTAAAAGTGTGGTGCTCCCAGCAGATGATCCTGATCAGTTCCTTTCCTACCAACAGCAGAGTCACAGCAGAGAAGATCAGTAAATGTCAACGACGTCTTGTTGCTGTTTTCTCATGAGATGCTGGGTTCTGTGTAGGCCTGCAAAGCAGAGACCTTATGACCTTATTCAAATATGTGAGTGAGATGTACAGTAAAAAATACGATGTGAGACAACCAATAAGCTCAAATTCCATATTTCCAAGTGTAGGCTTTTATTAGCTGACTGACTCTGCACACCTGTAAAAGCTCATTACATGCCCAACCGGCCCACTGCGCCTAAAACAACACAACACATCCTCTTCTTATCGCACCCTCAGCCTTGAACACAAATCGCCGTCAGAATGCAACTGGCGAGTGCCGTCCCTGGCGCTCTGATGCTGCCGCGCACAGATGGATCGCTCATTTGCATGATGTTACCATCATTTTTATTTACTGCAGCGGGGTTGGCCCCCGGGCTGCACTGACAGACAGCCCCAGCTCCACCGGCAGATAATGAACCAAGAGATGTCACTGTTGCACAAGCCATGCTGTGTTTCACGCCTCAGTGCCCCCCCCCCCTTCTGTCCCTGATAGACCCATCCTGGCCAGTGATCACAGGCTGCACTCCTCTCCCCATGTTCATCAGCACAGCTGCTGCCTCACACAGTCTCCATTCCTTCACTCCACATCCCGAAAGACGAAGGAAAACATCAGGGGGGGGTATTTAAAAAAAAGGTTCTCCACACGGGAGGAGAGAATTTATTCCTTTGACAAAAAAAAGCTTAGACAGGTAGTATTTTCATCTGGTAAAACCATCCACACTCAGATAGTGCAACAACGTAACAGTGTATGTGTCACATGTCAACATATACAACAACCTTCCTCACATCACCACACATGGGGCCGTCAGGCTTTTTCTGTGGCAGTTATTTACTAGAGAAATTATCCCTCCAATTTGTTCATGGGTGATCGTTGTTTAGGAGACCTATAAATGTGGGCGTGTCATTGGTGTAACTGCAAAGTGAATCAGTGACCTGCTGTGTGTTATGTAGCTTCACTTAAAGCCAACTCAGTGGCCAGTGGTTTGTAGTGTAGCTAAAACTTCAACAAGATGGCTGCCAGCTCATTCTTTCTCTACTGGCCATTAGACACACATACCATTATTTAATACAGTTGCAGTCAATGTTATTGAACCTTTTTTGAGAATGTGCTGTTTTGCTGCTGTATATCATTGGTACTATACGTTCCTTCATAAATACAGCTCTGCTCATTTAGTTGAAATCCTGTCCTGATGATGTCATCTGGAGATTGTTTTCATGTCGAACTACTACATTTCGGTTTCACCTGGTCCCTCTTACGTTGGAGGTTTGAGTCCTGGTCGACCTGTGTCTCCAGACCTCACCCTGCATCGTAATCAAGAGGAGCTATTCACGAATCACAGAATATATGGGACACTTGTACCTTTTCCTTCTTTCCTGCCCAATGAAGATACATGGAAGGAAATAAACTAAGCTACTGTAGCAGCGTGGTCACTTGATCTGGACTGGAGCATTAAAGCATTTTGAGTAACATCAGTAATGGGAATAATATGCTCGATTATTTGAGGGGGACATTTCAAACTGGGAATGGCTGATTCCAACGATGCAAAACAGCAGCTGATCAAGTTGTGCCACATCTACTGAGCTGACCAAACCAAATTGTGCATGTTGTTGGGGAATCGATGCTGTTTTACTTCCCCGCTCGCCCGTGTCCATGTGTCATCACACCACTCGCTCAAACATCACCAATTATTCCTAAATGGACAGAATATAATCTATACCTATTGATCCATCCTCTCCTCTACGGCAACAATTACTGCTTGTCTTCCACTTGCCTGAGTCAGATTGCTCGGTCTGCATTCAGCGCATGCACGCGCGCACACACACGCACGCACGCACAAACACACACAGCACATAATTAGCTATTCAAACACTCCGTGGGATATTTTTTCTCTGTACTTTCTCTAAACGCACACTGCCAATGGCATTACAAACAATGTGTCGTTCCACTTTTGGCATTTTGCAATTCAAAACGATGCGAGTGGAGCCTGAGCGGAATATTGAAAGAGCAGCGAGAGCATTAACATACAGGAAGCCATTATCACATCTGGCCTTTGCCGCCAAACAGGAAGGCGGCTGAGTGTGTCTGCGCATCGGTGTGTTGGTGTGCGTGTGTCGGTCTGATTGGGCTCCCGCTCGTTGCGCCTGCGTTAATTGTCTCCATGCGTCTGTGCGCAAACGTATCGATCCGCGCGCGGCGCCGCAACACGCGTGTCCGTCGCCATGCGTGCAGGCGCACACGCTTGCGCGTAATGTGTGTGTGCATGTGCAAATGATGCGTGTGCGTGGGTTTCGTCCCCCCACCTTTCAGATCAGAGGCTTCTGTAATGGTTCTACAAAGGTCAGGGTTTTTCAGAGGTTGGTATCTAGCGGCAGGCCGTGTTTAAAGGTCACCACGCCACACCATCGCATTATCTCCCTGCCATTTCATACCAGTTTGTCTGTCTGATTGATTTTTAAAAATAAAGCTTCACGTCCTCCAAGCCTCATTGTGGCTGCTTTTTCTTTCACAGTGAAAGCAGGGAGGCCAGACTACGAGGAGGAGATGGAGGATGGAGAAGGAGGCGGGGAGCGCTCTCGAGTCTCTCGGGCGCAAAGATTCGAATAGAGACATTTGGCTTTTTTGTGCCTCTGATGGTGATCGTGATGCTTCTCTGCCTGTGGTAAGCGTCACTTCCTGCTACCGAGCTTTGTTGTGAAGGTCTACTTCTCCATCTTTATTCAACCTTATCTAATCAGTATTGTTTAGGGTCGTAACACACGCTTGTAACACTCAAGTATACCGTTAATCAAACATAAGAAATTATACCTTTAATCAGTGTGTCCATGTTAAATTAAACCAATCTCTAACTAACAGCCTACTTACCGCACTTTAAAGGTGGCTGTGGTCACACCTTTATTGAAACTTGACCCTGGAGAACTACATGATCTACATGTGACTAACTTTTTTTCCAGTACTTGTGTTTCTCCCTCTCGGTCCTCATGTAAAGGTAGCATCATGTGTTCTGTCGAGGGTATTCTCTTCTCAATTCTCTTACCCCAACCAGTTGTCTACACTGAGCCTGGTTCTGCTGGAGGGTTCTTCCTCTATAAAGACGAAGGTTTCCTCTCCACAGGTGTGGAATCACATCTGGATTTGGTGGTGTCGCCCCGTATCTAATATTTGAGATATTTTGGTGTTTTAGCACAATAATATTATATACAGTATATTGTATATATTACATATTCCTTTTAACTACAGTACAGTATATTATAATTCTAGGATGTGGTACTGTAGTTAAATAAATCTGCTTTTCCTACAGTAGTTGAGATTACAAGAACTGCTCATAGCTGACCTTAAACCTGCCTTTCATTTAACTTTCCCCTGAGGATAAACCCTAAACTATGCTTCAGTGTCACAATGAATGTATGGTTTGTAATTGTGTGCAAAACACCAGAAGCATAACTGCCCTAAGATTTATCAGTCATGAGACACAGGTCAGGACTAAATTAGCTGAAAGGTACTATACCTTTGTACAGTTCAGACTAATTTTAAACCTGCTTTGACATTTCTGGAAAATAAACCTGATTTGCTGAATATAGCCTGGTTTAACTGGTGCCTCCCATTTTCGGTAATTCATTACACACACTGGTTTTATGGACTGGGAACAAATCTATAAACGTATTTTTTTATCTGAGAATATACAACAGAAGTGATCTATACGGTCTTTATTGACTGGGCCAGTGCAATATTGTGAAGCAGGTTTTTATTACAGGTTTGTGTAGTAAAATCCTCCCAGAGCGCAATGATGAAACGGTTTGATCAGACGCACGGTGTATAACAGCAATAATAAACATATTGACCACCTCTTGATGCGACTGTAAAAGCCTCATCATCCGCGAGCTGGACGTTCCTACAGCCTATTCCTGAGGAAAGATCAGTATTGACAAATGGATATATTGGTGTAACGCGCTCCCCGTGTTCCCCGCTCATACGATAGCTGGCGCAGCATCAGGATCTATGCAGAGCCACAGGCAGCATAATAATCAGATCAGCCAATCCCCAGGCCTCCTCCAACAATGGCTTACGTAGATCAGCGCTGTCAAACTGCTTTTACACACTGTCACGGCCATTAGGCCACACAGGCCTGAGTGGCTTCTCACTAAGACAGAAGGAAAAAAAAGAATCCAAGCAAATGGAAAACATTCACGCTGCCTGTTTGCCCTGTACCAAGTCCAAAATGACTAAAGTAGAAAAGCATTACTGACAATTATGGCCCAACTCTTGTGTTTGTCAGTTTCCAGTGTTTTTTTTTTGCTCCCCCTCCCCTCACCCTCTCCCACCACCGCCACCTCCTCTCCATCTATCCTCTCTGTCTAATGCGGAATGAATTGCTCTTGTTCAGGAAATTGCTGCTAACGGTGGCAGGCAGCTCCAAACATGTTCCACTTAAAGAGAGGGAGAGAGAAAGATTAAATGGGGGAGTTTGGCCACCTGGTTGTGTGCAGGGAATGAACAATTAAAAATCAATTTACTGTCAAAAAGCTTTGCCTTCTAATTAGGACCGTATGTGGGCCAGAGGGGCTTTTCTGTTGAAGGGCAAAGTTTTTTTTTTCTCTTCACACAAACAGTTTCATATTTGTGTTAGTGTTTTACCCCCCCGCCTCTGAAATATCTCATTGTTTTCATCATCCGCTTACATGCTCGCATAATGATGATGCTATTCAGACACGCGTGAGCACAATGGGCCTAAATGTATTTGGCAAAACGGAGAGACAACTGTTTTGATTCTGAGCAGGTGTGCAGTCGTTGGGCCCGTCTATATTCTGATGGAGATTAGAGCGTCTCATAGACCATGAAGCACGACAAACCGAGGCAGTACATACGTTTCGCAGAGGAAAACCCAACCGGCGATCTGAAACCACCGCTCACATCCTGTCAGACAGCGGATGAGGAGTTGTCGGTTTTGCTTCACAGTCGCTGTTGGCGCGACCGTGATGGAAGCGTCGGTTCTGTGTGTAAACGAAGCAAAGTGCAGGGCTAAATATTCTCTTGAAGGTATGGATCTCTCAACGTTTACGTGTTGCCTACTGCCTAAAGCAACAAAAGTTAAACAGGTGACGGAAAAATGACCAAAACAACGCATTTTAGCCTGAGAGCTGTGGAAATGTTAATTAGGAATAATAAAGGAACCGCTGTGACGCCATTATTGTGTGAATTTTAAAGAAAAATGCCTGCCCTTTGAATGTCTTTCTAAACCGTCCACCTACTAACTGCGTATTACAGTAGAATGGAGAGGGGGCACGGAATAGATTAAAATAGATAATTTGCTCAGCAGAGGTTTTAGTTTAACTAGGGAACAGTTTGTACATGATAACATCTACTTAGAATGAACTCCGTGTTCCTAAAAGTAAAGGTTCTACCACCACTGCAGGCTTAAAGCAAATTAGACTCGCAATTAGTCATACTAAGACGTGTCCATGGAAATCAGTCCTGATCCCTGAGGATATCCCCTTGTAGATCCTGTACAAAAAAATGGTGATTTAGAAAGAGTTCTCGCTCAATTATAAGTGGACATCATCCAAAGATGCAATCTGTTCGCTAAAAACTCTCCTCAGCATTCGACACGCTGCTTTAATAGAACAAAATTTTGCTCAGTCCGAGAGTTTTTTCTGCTACTGCACGTACGTCATTGCTTGCTGTGCAGGACCATTGTGGAGAAACGGTGCATTTGTTGGAGCTCTAGAGAGTCAAACGATTAAAGAAGGGACAGTTTGGCTCGTTAATGTGTTTTGGATGTTTTACTTACAATGGAGGTGAAATTTGATTTCTGGATATGGACACGGATCTGCACATGTGATTACTGAAGGAAAGAAAATAGAACATCAATACATACAGTACAGTAAGTTTATTCATAATTGATTTTTGCCTTGTGTGAGTGTGGGCTTGGAAATATGGATAAACAGATGGTTCAAGCCACTTTACTTTGCCCCAAATGTCATCGCTGCTAATACAGCTGCACATGAGATAGGAAATTGTACTTTTCTCTGAGTGTGTAGCAGGACAAAAGTAAGGGACGCACACAAACCACAACACAGATGTGACAGCAGCTGTCCATAATAATTTATAACCTGCTTTTTACAACACAGACGAGTTGAAATGACAGGACTCAATTAAAAGTGGGTGTAATTATCAACAGCTTTCAGAGACTCACCTTGTCGCCTACGAAATCGAATTAAGTCCCAGACATTGGCAGAAACAAACCAAAGCAGGCTTTATTAATCAATTAGTGAGAAATAAGATGAATGGGGACCCGGAGCGAGGCGTGATACGAGGCTGGAGTGCTGAGATAATGAGTGAAGACACAGAAGACATGCAAACATGTTGAGTCCACATCCAGCTGCTCTCAGCAGTGGTTCTGGCACCGAACACAATGAACTGGACACGTCCTCTCACGGTACTGTACAAACATCAGAAACACAGTCAATGTTACAGTTATGTGCATAATAAAAAAGCTCAGTAAAGCATCATCACTTATTATTTCATGTGATTTTATAGTTTACAGTCTATAGTTCTGTATTGTTACCTTGTGGTTAGTAAAGTAAGGTAGTGCAGCTAATTCCCCAGAGACCGGATCCGCGACCTGAGCATCACCTGTAGTACCTGCTCCCTGGCCAGCAGGTCAGACTGGTTGTACTGGGAGGCCTCCAGGTGTGGAACTGCGTCAATGGGGTCAGGGTGCAAAATTATTCCACTCATTTAGTTACCAGCTTAGTTTGAAATGTTTAAATGTTATATGAAGTCAAATGTGCTAGAAAGTCCTTTTTAAAATGCTCCAATAACAGAAATGATTGCTACATATTTAATTTAGTAACACCCCCTGCAGAGACAATATCATAATAATGAAGTGTTTCCAGATATGTTCAGCTTAAATAGCTGCACTCACAGACTGTTACTGTTTGTTCTTGTCCTTGCAGAATATATATTTATGAACACAAGATAAAACCTGGACTTTGACTGAATAAAAAGTTATATTTATATGTATTTAATTATGTATCTGCAGCATGAAGCCTGCTTGTTCACTCTTACATAATAATAACATAATGTGTGCCATGTTCAAAGTCACTGTGGCTTCCACTGTGTAAACTGTATCAACGTGAGGACGAGCGCTCTGCAACAGATTGCTGTGAGTAAATGACTGGCAATTAACCGCTTCTCATTGATAAGTTCATCCCAGCGAGCGTCTCATGCACAACGCCTGGTCGCTACAGTGCGAGCGAAGGCCTACAGTAGTAACGGCTCTGTCCTCTGCTCCTGCCTGACGTACAGCAGAATGCGTGAGGTGCAAACTGAAATGAAAAACGTTCGGTCTCTGTGTTTCTGCTTATGGGCATCGCACTGACGATGCGGTTCAACAGTGAGCCCACCTACTGTCGCTCCTCTTTGAGCCCACGTCCATTATCAGGATTAGTGAGTTGTGTCTCACAAAGAGCAGCAGGATAATAAGAGAGCTTGACTGTGATGGCCCACACTGATCGCTACACCCTCTTAGACAAAGTAATACAACATGTTCGTTAGGATGATTGATGAACTGACCCCAAATAGTTAAAATATAAATACTCCATACTCTGCTGCAGTCAGACAGACCAGCGACGCAAAACAACAGGACCAGAGTCTGTTCGAATGGGTTCAGAAGTGCAATTCAGTGCCGGTGTGGTTCGAATGAGGTGCGAGTCACTCGCTAATTGCCGGCCACACGAGTCACGGCGAAAGCTCCAAAGGACGAGGGACGTTTTATTTTATGCCGCGATCGTAGCCACAGAGGCAGGAGTTAATAAGGTGAGGCACCAGCACGGGGGCTGGAGGCACTGCACGTGTGCCCACTTGCCCCGTCCTCCTACTGTATTAGCTCTGGGCTTGACAGCATCTAAGGCCAATCCACTCGTCCACCTGCTGCCTGTGTATCCAGCCGTACTCCACCATATTAACATAATGTCACTGGTATTTGTTCCCCCTCCCTGCTTGCTGTGCTCGCGCGTCTCCCCATGTCTGCGTTTCACTGTAAATCTCTTTAATTGCACAATCAACCTTTTAAAAATAGGATTCACTTATCATTATATCGTGACATCCATCAAAATAGTGAAATAATGTTCAAAGGTTTTCATTTCCTCAGCCCTCCCTTTTACTTGACCTTCCGCTTTGTTCATTCGTTTTCATCCGACTTCACAGCGGATCTCGGTTTCCTTTCAGACGCGAGGTTGAGTGCTTTGCTCAAGGGCGGTTAAGAAGGCGGGTGCTGACGAGGACGGGACGGCGGGGTGGGGGTGTGGGGGGGGGGGCAGATGTGCACACACATGGAGTTGGGTTAGTGGTGCATCAGGTGCGTCAGACTCCCAATGCATTTTATATTAGAAATCATCAAACCACAGAACAGCACTAGCGAAGGAACCAGGATCTCATGCGACAGAACCTCCTGCTTCTTCACTCACAAACCCCTTCTATTTGTCCATCACACTTTTCAGTTCTCAATTTCCTAACATCACATTGTCCTCTTCCTTCCTTCCTTCCTTCCTTCCTTCCTTCCTTCCTTCCTTCCTTCCTTCCTTCCTTCCTTCCTTCCTTCCTTCCTTAAACCATGAAATTTCCTCCTTGTTTTCACTTTTGTGGTTCCTATCCTCCGTCCTCCTCATTTCCTTTTCGTCCATCATTGTGCCCCCTTCTTGCCTCCCTGACTCCTCCCCCTTCATCCTCTTAGAAGGACTCATTATGGCTGACTCTGTTGTTGTTCAGCCTATCTTGCAAACACAGAGGGAGAAAGAGAGAGAGGGAACCGCACACTGCAGTGACGTTTAACAAGGCTGGTTAATTATTTAGGAAAACAAAATGCTGCAGTCCCACATCCAGGGGACCAGCCATGTTTAATGTCTGTGGTGTACTGGGGAAAAAGACACAGAGAAACATTATCCACACATCTATCTGAGTATTGGAATATTGATATTTTCAGCAGGATAACTGGCATAGTGTGTGGTGATCACCCACATCAGTATTGGTTGAATGTAATACATATTCATGTATTATTTATAAAGCTACAATAAATGATATGATCTGTTCATGAAGTCTGCATACAGTAAGTGAGTCCAACATTACATTATCTGCTGTCAGTCTTGTCTTCATATTGATATTTCTTCACAAGCTATTTTCATGTGTGTTGGGCACCTATGCATAATTATTGCATTATGGGTGATTTTGGTGTCAGATCAGTGATTCACAAGCAACCGGGGCGCATTTAATTTATCCATCACTGATTTCCCCGTGCAATGACTCATAAATTAGAAATCAAATGACTTGAAATTAGATATAAAATATTAATAAGATATGAAACTAAAAAATATATGGTCTAGAAACATGCACCTGTAGAGAAGAACACGCGCCTTAATGCGGTGCAGGGGTGTTCTGAGCCGTGTTGCCAGGGTCCAAAGCCAACCGGGTTGAGGAGAGGTACCAGATGGAGTTTGACACAGGCTGTGGCTCCTTTTCAAACTATTTTGGGTTGGGAAAAAGTCAGTACTATACCTGTACAGTAGGCCTGAGGCCAGAAACATTGGTCTGCCCTGATTAAATCCTGAATTTTTCTCTAAAAACCTATGATATGTTTGCTCGTTGTGGCTGCTTTGAAACTCCCACCTGCCTCCGTGTGCCTTCAGATGCTGTGGCTGGGAGTCCACCCACCAAAAAAAGTTGGTGTGAACTTTCTCTCAGGTTGCATTTACGCTAAAGTCAATATGACATGAATGCAGCCTAAGTGGACTTTCCAGCTTTTCATCTGCACACATTAGTTGGTCACCTTCAGTTTCAAGGCTGCATTGATTGCCAAACATCAAAGTCTGGCTTCAAACACTCAGCCAAAAAGCCATGCGACGCTACCTGCCCAGATCCGATGCAAAACAGGGAGCTGGCAGAGCACATGAAATGACAGGAGAACTTTCAGACGTCATTAGCCTGAAGTGCATCACGCTCTGTATCAAAGAGTTTGGGTGTTCTTTTGTCATGTGTGAGAGCGCGGACATTTCAGGTGTATCACTGCCAAGCATGTGCTAAAGTGCCACGTTGTGAGCCTATGGAACAAGCAACAACGTTAGCATAGTAGCTTGGCCAGGCTGAGGGTGGACGGCCATCTTCTGCTTCGGGAGGAGAGTAGAGGCTCTGGTGCTGGGCTAAAATGGTTAAACTTTAACTGAATCCACATTTCCTCCATCTCATGAAACAGCTTCTAGTGCATCTCCACCTATTTACTTTAACATAATTCACCACACGATTGTCTAATTGGTAACCACTACCATGGCCTTCTGTTGTAAACAGACAAAAACTTGGCTGCTCATGTGGCAGCAAGTTGTGGTTCCCTGAGAACCACTTATTTATACTGCAGACATTCACAACAAACCTCAATGCACATCATAAAGTAGGATTTAAGACCTTGCAGAACACAAAAGTGCAGTTGTATGGAGTACTGTTTATATGCAAGTTGAACAAGCACCAGGCAACAACGGAGGGAAAAAACTCCCTGGTTCAAGTAGAACGGAGGTCGTCTGCTTCAACGTGGAGTCCTGTAGAGATGGGAAGTTAATGACATGCACGGCAGTGGTGCGTTAGTGCTGCACACTGAGGGAGGAAGCGAGAGGAGCAGCTGTGCAGCATCTACATCTATAGCAGCGCAACTGGTCTGGACCGACATCTACGCTGTCGATGGAGAAGCTCAAGCCAATTCAAACATGAAAACGCATCTCGCAGCAAATTAAGAATGAGGAGTAGCTACTGTATGTGCAGCTTAGATACGCTTGATTCAAGCGCTCATCCAAATCCTACCATTGTATAGCATGTATGAGCCCTTTTTCTATTCACCCTGCGTCGGTTTTTGACCAGCCGCCCTCAGATAACGGCGGGGTGATGATTCTGTCCTTCACATCCTCGTCCTCTCGCGGCCGCTTCCTTTCATGGGCTCCTCCTCTACTGTACCTCTCCTCCTCTCGGTCCCTTGGCTCCTACTTCTTCTCTCTCTTTATTTTAGCGCCCGCTCTTCAACCCTCATCGTCTCCCTCTCCTCTATATGTTGCTCGTCCTCTCGTCAGTGTTCCCTGCTTTCTCCTTTCACCTCCTCTTGTCTACAAGTGTCTCTCCAAAGCGCCGTCTCTCCATCCTCCCTCTTCCGTTCCCTTTGTCCTCCTTCAATCTAACCTCCCTCTCTCGGTCCCTCCGTCTGTCACAGTGCTCTCTTTTCACTCCCCCTACTCTCTCAGTGTCCCATCAGGCCGAGCCAAGCTAATTAGGAGTGTTGTGCCTGTTAGAGGGCTCAAACACCACTCCTGTTTATTGCAATTAGCACGGCCATTAAAAAACACTTCACAACACTGGGGGGTGCCACGCTTTGAATTATTTATAAAGTGAAGAAGGAGAGGAAGGTAGAGCAGGCTGTAGCTTATGTCTTGCCTCCTGGATTCCTAATCTTCTTTCCTTTCCTCTTCCTCATTTTCTCCTCTCCTTCCTATCCTCCTCTAAGCCCTCCAGGCTGCTGCCGTCAGAGAAGGAACCATCCACATTCATATATGTTTTTTCTTTTTTTTTTTAAATCAGTGTTTTCAACAAACAGAAATAAACAGTAAGTCCAGACATTTCCTCTGAGTCACCGATGCAACTGAGGTGAACAACAATGTGATTTTTAATTTATGTTTTTGAAGCAAATCTTGCATACAGTATGTACAGTAATAGCTTCATCCTCAGTTGCTACTATTGGTTGAAACTGACTATGTTTAGTCAAAGCTTCAGCAAAAAGCATCCGCAAACTCAACACAGGGTAATTAACGTTAGCGTTCCGAGCAAAGGTGTCACGGGAGGCGCTCGGATGAGGACCCAAATGCACAGCGTACACAGGTAGACGGTGATTAAGGGTGGTTTATTCCAGATAGGCGAGGTCAGTTCAGGCAGAGTCATTCACGAAAGTCAGGAGTAACAATACAGAATACATGATTTGCGGCAGGACTAGATAAACGGACGGGACTATGACAGGAACACACAAAACAACGATCTGGCGGAGAACTAATGTGACAGGTGGTGGTTAAATGCAAGGAGTTGATTACTGATACAAAAAAGGTGAGTGTAATGCGGACCGGGAGTGAAGCGGGAACTGCTGGTGTGTGATCAGAAACGGAAGTGCTACAAAGTAAAACCGGAAACTGGAATCAAAAACAGAAAAGTCCTTTCAAAATAAAACCAAGAACGAAAACCTGACAGTACCCCTCCCTCTAGGGCGTCTTCCACGGCGCCCACAGAAGTTCCCCCCCCCAACCCAGGGCGGGCGGAGGGTGGTCACCGGAGGAGGGACCGAAACCCACCCCCACAAAACAAACAAGCAGGGTGGGCGGAGGGAGGACTGGAGGAGGGTCAAATCGGGAGTTCATAACCCGGGCCGAAAGTCCATGACAGGGAGAACAGAGTCCAGGGGTCCCTCACGAGGGTGGTGGCAGGAGAGTCCACCACGACGGCTGGCGAGCAGAGCTGAGCCCAGCCCCCTCCCCGACGGAGATGCTCCGGGGATCCCAGTATCGCGGCGGACGACGACGGCAGAGACCGCGCCATCGTCGCGGCAGGAGGGGACGTACCCCAGGCGAACGGCCGTGACTGTGGCGGGGTCGAGGCGGACGGCGCCGAAGGAGGCAGCGTCACCCAAATGGCAGGAAGCGCCGAGGGCAAGGCCAACAGTCCAGCTGCCGAGGCGAGAACAGACGTGGAAACGCGGTCAGCGCCGGACCGCCAGGAACCGATGCAGGTGCGGCCGGACCGCCAGGAACCGATGCAGGTGCGGCCGGAGCCGGGCCGCCAGGAACCGATGCAGGTGCGGCCGGAGCCAGGCCGTCAGGAACCGATGCAGGTGCAGCCGGAGCCGGGCCGTCAGGAACCGATGCAGGTGCAGCGGGAGCTGCGACGGGAACGACCCCCCCCTGGAGGTCGGCAGGAGCTACGACGGGCGCGACCCCCGCCTGGAGGTCCGCCGGGACTGCGACGGGCGCGACCCTCGCCTGGAGGTCCGCCGGGACTGCGGCCGGCGCGACCCCCTCCTGGAGGTCCGCCGGGACTGCGGCAGGCGCGACCCCCTCCTGGAGGTCCGCCGGGACTGCGGCCGGCGCGACCCCCTCCTGGAGGTCCGCCGGGACTGCGGCCGGCGCGACCCCCTCCTGGAGGTCCGCCGGGACTGCGGCCGGCGCGACCCCCTCCTGGAGGTCCGCCGGGACTACGGCTGGCGCGACCTCCTCCTGGAGGTCCGCCGGGACTGCCACTCCGAGATTGACAGGAATGGCAGCAACATGGCCGACAGGAACAGGGACTGGAACGGCCGCAACATGGCCGACAGGAACAGGGACAGGAACTAGAACGGCCGCAACATGGCCGACAGGAACAGGGACAGGGACTGGAACGGCCGCAACATGGCCGACAGGAACAGGGACAGGAACTAGAACGGCCGCAACATGGCCGACAGGAACAGGGACAGGGACTGGAACGGCCGCAACATGGCCGACAGGGACAGGAACTGGAACGGCCGCAACATGGCCGACAGGGACTGGGACAGGAACTGGAACGACCTCTACATGGCCGACAGGGACTGGAACGACCTCTACATGGCCGACAGGAACAGGAACGGCCTCTACATGGCCGACAGGAACAGGAACGGCCTCAACATGGCCGACAGGAACAGGAACGGCCTCAACATGGCCGACAGGGACAGGAACGGCCTCAACATGGCCGACAAGGACAGGAGCGGCGTCCTTACTAGAGCCGGCGGCGCTGCTCTCAGGCTCCCCACTAGAGCCGGCGGCGCTACCCTCAGGCCCCCCACTAGAGCCGGCGGCGCTGCCCTCAGGCTCCTCACTAGAGCCGGCAGCGACTGAGACGGCGTCTGCTCCGGAGCCGGCTTGGCTGCTTGCAACCGCCGAGCTCGACGGAGCAGACGTCGGGCCTGATCGGGTGTGCATAGCACCCGTTCGACAGGTGGTGTCCTCTGACTGGGACAAGACCTGCGCGTGGCTGGACTGGACTGGAACAGGAGCGTGACTGGACTGGACTGGGACAGGAGCGTGACTGGACTGGACTGGGACAGGAGCGTGACTGGACTGAACTGGGACAGGAGCGTGACTGGACTGAACTGGGACAGGACTCGACTGAACTGGGACAGGACTCGACTGAACTGGGACAGGACTCGACGGGACGGGAACCTGGACTGGACTCGACGGGACGGGAACCTGGACTGGGCTCGACGGGACGGGAACCTGGACTGGGCTCGACGGGACGGGAACCTGGACGGGGCGCGATTGGACGGGAACCTGGACGGGGCTCGACTGGACGGGAACCTGGACGGGGCTCGACTGGACGGGAACCTGGACGGGGCTCGACTGGAACGGGGCCTGAGCTGGGCTCGACTGAAACGGGACCTGAGCTGGGCTCGACTGAAACGGGACCAGAGCTGGGCTCGGCGGGACTGAAGGCTGAACAGGGCGCGGCTGGACTGCAGACTGAACAGGGCGCGGCTGGACTGGAGACTGAACAGGGCGCGGCTGGACTGGAGACTGAACAGAGTGCGGCTGGACTGGAGACTGAACAGCGCGCGGCTGGACTGGAGACTGAACGGAACGCGGCTGAGCTGGAGACTGAACGGAACACGGCTGAGCTGGAGACTGAACGGAACACGGCTGAGCTGGAGACTGAACGGAACACGGCTGGACTGGAGACTGAACAGCGCGCGGCTGGACTGGAGACTGAACAGCGCGCGGCTGGACTGGAGACTGAACAGCGCGCGGCTGGACTGGAGACTGAACCGCGCGGCTGGACTGGAGACTGAACAGCGCGCGGCTGGACTGGAGACTGAGCATGGTTTGACTGACCTGACTGAGGAGCAGGGTCTGGTGTGGCTGCTGACCGCAGACCTGGGAGTTGCAGAACCTCGCGCAGGACCGGTTCCCTCAGGACGAGAGCGGCAGCCTCCTCAAACAATTGTTCTCTCGTGCCCTGGTCTGCTGCCGACTCGGCGGTGTTCATGAGGTGGGCGAAGAGGAACGTAACCGGAGGAGAACAGTGGAGGTGGATCTGCCGTGCGACGCCATCTGGGATGCCTGCTATAAACGGAACACAGTCAGTCGGAAAACCAAGGGACTCTTCCGCCGGAGAAGAGGGCTGCTCGGTCCCCGCGACCGAGGTCTCTGGGCCCTGGACCCCGGAACCGTGCCCTCGCCGACATCGTCTGGGGCGCCTGCGGCTGACCGTCGTCTGAGGCGCTGAGAGCGGCAGGGGCTGGGTCTCTGTAGCGGGGTCCGTGTGGTGAACCGAACCGGCGGCGTCTGGAGCTTGGGTTGGAGCCGCCGGCGCGGCGTCAGGAACGGGAACCGCCGGAGCGGCGACAGGAACGGGAACCGCCGGAGCGGCGTCAGGAACAGGAACCGCCGGAGCGGCGTCAGGAACGGGAACCGCCGGAGCGGCGACGGAGGCGCGGCCAGGCGATACGCGCAGAGCGCGTGTCAAGTCCCTCCGCGTTAGTCGGAGCCCATCGAAATACGCTTGCACTCCGGGGTACTCACGCCACCAGTATTCGTCCTCCAGTATCTCGATGGCCAGTTCTACCACGGAGAGCCGAACCTGGGGGCTGGGTGCTTCCGCATATCTCCTGGCTAAGCCCTGGAGATCGCCACGGATGTCCTCCGGTAAACTTAGGCAAACGAGATCCATTGCTCTGGTGAGCGGCTTGTACACGGAGCCGAACAGAGAGGGAAACAAAGGAGAGACAGCGGCGACTGACCGGGGTGAAGGCGGGGCGCTGGCTGGGTCAAAGTCTGGCCAGATCGTTCTGTCACGGGAGGCGCTCGGATGAGGACCCAAATGCACAGCGTACACAGGTAGACGGTGATTAAGGGTGGTTTATTTCAGATAGGCGAGGTCAGTTCAGGCAGAGTCATTCACGAAAGTCAGGAGTAACAATACAGAATACACGATTTGCGGCAGGACTAGATAAACGGACGGGACTACGACAGGAACACACAAAACAACGATCTGGCGGAGAACTAATGTGACAGATGGTGGCTAAATGCAAGGAGTTGATTACTTATACAAAACAGGTGAGTGTAATGCGGACCGGGAGTGAAGCGGGAACTGCTGGTGTGTGATCAGAAACGGAAGTGCTACAAAGTAAAACCGGAAACTGGAATCAAAAACAGAAAAGTCCTTTTAAAATAAAACCAAGAACGAAAACCTGACAAAAGGAAGCGGTTTCTCATCGATCATTTACTTTTTGTACAAATTTTAAGAAAGACACGCGTGGCAAAACCACACAAGTCCTCAAGCAGCTTTTCCAGCTTTGACGTTTGACAAACTCGACCCATGCAGATGTTTTTGTGTTTTTCATAAATAGTTTGTTTATTTTATGAGAGTCAGTTACGCTCTTGTTTTCTTCTTGTCACACGTGCTACTATTCATTACATTTCAACCCCTGCCCTTTGAACACAGGTCCAGTCACTTCCTGCTGGGTCAAATGGAGCTCGTCCTGGTTAATATGCCGGTGCTTCCGCAGTACGGCTCCCAATGACAGCGAGTGAGCAGGAAATGAATCACGGAGCTGATCGGGTCGTGCACTGTGGCTTTATTAGATCACTGCTTATTCAGCAACGCAGGCTCTGAGTCAACACCCACAGAGGGCCCTGAGAGGCCTGCCGGAGACCAGTTACCAAACGCTGAGGAGGCATCAGCGATTCCTGTGGGTGAATGAAGTCATCCCACACACACACACACACACACGCACACACACACACACACACACACACACACACACACACACACACACACACACACACACCATCGGCAAATCTTAGTCACTCCACACATTATTAAGGATGTACTGTAAATGACTAAAGCACATCAGAAATGTTTACGTAGATCCAAAGATTAGCACAACTTTAATTTTAGGGGACAGCACTACTTGGCTTAAATATACACAGTATGTATTTGTTCCTTCATAAATAACAGCCTGGTAGTTACATTTTGGTGAAACATATATAGTTCATTGTACTTTAATTTAATGGCCAATTTAAAATGAAAATGTTACGACGTTCAGTGGAGCAATAGTTATACTGTATCATGGAGAACATGTGACATCTCACAATGATCAACCCTCCATCATCCTTCCAATGAAAGGATGAAAGCTTCGGTGTCAGGACAGAACAGAGTAAAAATAATTATTATTTATTTACCTAAATATACAGTATTTACAAAGAATGTCTTTTTTAAAGCTTGGTGGTACTGATCATTTTCAAATGATCATGATAACATGTATGGTATATATTATATAATATAAGGAATGTGAAAAGTGCATTTAGTCCACTTCCTGATAGCTTGGCTCGGGCACACAGCAGATAAAGTTGGCTCTGCTGCTCTACTGGAATGCTAAAGTGTGGCAGGATGAAATGGAAGGAGGTTTATCACTCAGCTTTAACGGGCTTTAGGTTCCACTTCACTGTCCTCTATAAGCTCGGAGGGCAATGGACCATCCAGGAGGACTGAGTGATCCACAGAAGCTCCAGGGACCGAGTGAGGCGCAGGTCACGGACAGCGGAGAGCCTCAACCTTCGCCTTCGCCAATCACTCCGAGGAATCTGCTCGCTCCATAAGCATATAAATTGTCTTGATAACAGCAGCCAGGTCTAATAAGAGGGATGGGAGTGAGAGATCCCAATGAAGACCTGGCATTAAACTGGGTTTAATGACATAGAAATAAAGATTTTCATTTTGTCATTTTGCAGTTTTTCATTTTCATTTTAACGTGTCTCACAACCTTTGGTGAACAATCACAATTTGAGTGAACATTAGGGACCATATTTTTTGCATAGATGCATTATAATTATTGTTGTTTTATGATATATACAGAAGCTAAAGATGCTCATCCTGGGCATCCCTTACAACAGGACGACACAGTTCATCTCGGTTCCGCATGTTCTGCTGATATCTCCCCATCACACACACACACACACACACACACACACACACACACACACACACACACACACACACACACACACGTGGGCGGCTAAGGGGGAGGATGTACTGTAGCCACCTGGCCGTGCATGCAGGGATCCACATTAGCCTCCCGCTGTGCGAACGCCCTCCTGTTTTCACCACAGCCGTTTTAATTGTCATAGAAATCTGGTGCATCGCGTGCATGTGTGTGTGTGTGTGTGTGTGTGTGTGTGTGTGTGTGTGTGTGTGTGTGTGTGTGTGTGTGTGTGTGTGTGTATGTGTGTGTGTGTGTGTGTGTGTGTGTGTGTGAGCAACAGCGCCTAGTGTGTGTGCAGATGTGCGTACACACCTGCCTACATCTGGGCTTTACACACTGAGCAGACGTAATGGCGCATATTTTTCCCAGACTCTGACTTGCAAGTATCTCTTTGTCAATATGAATGCATTAAAGCAGTGGGATAAACAGAACAGCCAGACAGTCCTTATGAATGTAGAAGCTTGCCTATGGAAGTGGACAGTGTCCTGGTAGTATTTAACGTTGTATGATGTTGCTTCGGGTCTACATTCAAAAGGCAACTTGTAGGTGGGAAGCCCCACCTCAACCCTCTGAATGTGGTTCAATAAACCATGGAGTCAGAACAGAACATTGCATGAATTTTTCTGAAGCCTACTCCAGTTGTGGAATTCCATGTATGATATCAGACAGCATTGAAATGTACATAAAACAAAGCAGGAGAGTAACTTGAGCCCGTCTCTACCCAACACACGCTCATCCCAAGCTTCAGGTCTCCTGATGCAAGCATCGGTTTGTTTCTGGCCTGCAGGAAACACATCAGTGAGCCTCAGGAAGGCGGGTCTAGTCTACACGACGGCACCGTGATCCGTGTTAAAGTTAAAGCCAGCCTTAGCCCACCGAACCAGCGTGGCGTCCCCACAACTTCCTAACCTTTGCCTTTCTGAGTTTAAACATCCTAATAAGTAGCGGCAGCCTGCTGGCTCCCCACATGCATCACACATCAACCCTTAGCTTTCCACATCAGACTGCACGCTCTGAACACCCAGCTAGATGTAGCATCATCACACACACACACACACACACACACACACACACACACACACACACACACACACACACACACACACACACACACACACTAACACACACACACACACACACACACACACACACACACACACACACACACGCACACACGCACACACACACACACAGGATTCTTGCTTGTTGGAAATTAGAGTGTGGACAGCAGGCTAATAATCAATAGACAGGCCCACTGGAGAGCCACCACTGGGGCTCATTAAAGCTACATGTGGCCACACTGTCACACACGCACACACACATCCCCAGAGAGACTTGATAATCAAACATTGCACCGACGCACATGTTCCTCCCACAGCAACCTGAAGACAGAGAGGAGACGGGGAGAAGGCCAAGGCATTTACCAATCTGCATTTCTGGATGGAAACAGCAGGAGAAAGTAAATACTGTCAACGCTTCACTGCTGATTAAAGTTCACTCAGTGGGTACAAAAGTCTTATTACAGGCCTAGAATGTAATATATCTGAGACATTTATACGTTAACATAAAGGTCACATGTACAATAGCAAAAGACAGAAAGTTGAAAAAGAGATACTGGGGTATTTTAAGCCGTGGGCTTCAGCCGTACACTGTAGGTGACTTACTTAGCAACAGGTGTTGTCATGCCGTACTGTATGAGCTTATGATTAATAAACTTAACAAACACTAGCTTCAGAACGCCTCCTCTTCTTTCACCTTTCACTTGCCTCGGCTGCTGGGATGTGTTTTAGAAATAAAAATTAAATGAAATCAAATTCTAAAAATATAGTTTACTGGTATTTTTCCACATGGACACGCACGCTCACACGCACACACACAATTCTTCTGTAGCTGTAGTAAGAACTTACATGTCGCAACGCAGAGTTTCATATGAATATGATTATGGCAGTGAGCATAATTTTGCACACTAAGCTATTTTAAGCACTGGTGGTGTAACTATAACCTCAGCTTGTGTCTCTTGTGTGTTACACATATCTGTAACTCTGGATACTCTGTAAAGCAGGAAAACTTTCTTGGTTTAACGAGCAGTTGAGTTCAACAACGATATTACAGTCGTGCAAAGACTGATGTTATTTATGGGAGGACAAATAAAGGTGAACTCTACCAAAATCTAAATATACGGTTGGTATTTGATCCACTCTGAAAATGGAAAAGCTGCTACTCGGTCCATGTTTAAACAGCATTTTCCTGCTAGATGCTCACAATATCCAACCTCTTTGCAACAAACCCACATGAATATGTAGATCATGCTCTTTACTATGTTCTCTGGAGTCAGGAGTTTATCCTAGCGTAGCTTAGCATGAAGACTGGAAACAGCTAGAGTGTTAAAAACAATATGGCAACCAAGTACATTTTTGTGACTTGTTTCTAAGTTGCAGATTCCAACTGAAGTTGCATAATCATATATTTAGCCAAATGAAAAAAAAATGTCTTCATTTCTAGCTACATGAACATTTGCAGCATTGCCCCACACAAAGTAACCTGCATATTTAAATGGCCTGTTTCTTTCTTATTACTGGTGTAGCTTTTTAATTTGTTTCTACTTAAACCAATCAAAGTCATGGATTGTCAACTGGTAATCTGATTTTTTATGTCTGCAGACTGAATCTGCCCACAGGGATTCTGGTGAACTGTGCTCTGTGTACCTGTACTCCAACGCTACTTCAGAAGTTTGAAGCCCCTGCACTAAACCCGTCTCTGGTGTTCTTCATATGCTGCAAAACATTTCACTTTTAACTCATCCTCCGCGTAATAAGTGCGTGTCTCCTAGTTGTAATCAATTTCATGGAGACCTTTCCTCCCACAGAGCATTGATGTTTGATGCTTCATTAGCTCCAAAACCTGATCAGCGTGGAGTGCTGTGATTTACAGTCACACGAAGGTTCAGCAGCAGATTTGATATCAATAGCGTCTCTCTGGGATTCTTCCGCAGTTTTGAAAGTAGTGCTTTTTTTTACTCTTTTGGTAAACTCTCAAACAGGCGAATGAAAAAAGTAGATGAAGAGAGGATCAGGTCACGGTAATTCTAAAGCTGCTGCTACTACAAATAAAATAAAATATAAACCATTTGTACAAGCTGCTTTTTGCTCTGATTTTCCTTTCAAAAAGAAGCAGCTGCAAGATTTCTGCATAAAACTACTACAGGCCCACTCTGCACACAAAGACAAATGATAGGGTTCTGTTAATGACATGTGCTTCTAGCTCCCTAGAAGAGAAGCATGACTTGTTTTCCATCACACAGTCACTGACATCAACACCAGCACACTTTGTCGATTAATTAGATCGCACTATTGTTCGTGATCTCATCCAGGTTGTTCCTTTGGGCAAACCCAGTAGGTTTTTCCTGAGGACTAGTCAGTTTGTTGTCACAATTCCAAACTGTCCTGATAACGATGGCCTCAGAGCTAAATTTGTCCGCGCCGCCATAGAAATGCATCTACACCCCAAAAGAAACACAAACACCAGAGATCCCTAGTTAAGCAGCACTGGGGATTAGCGCTGCCCTTTGTGGATCTGACATTCACCAATTGGACTTAATTAGCAGTGCTGAGCCTGACGCTGACCTTTTGTCAAGCGAGCTGTCATTGAAAACCTTTCTGTTGACTTGAATGGGGAATGCTATTTGTTAACGTAATCAGAGACCACGCGGCTCAGGCTGGTGCATATAAGTCAAGCAGTGTCTCCTCACTGTCTGCACACAGATTTACTGGAAAGATAGACTCACAGACCCAAACACGGAACCCACAGTGAACTCAAAGTCACTGACTATTCCTGCTACAGCTCCAGAATAACTGAAGCCATTTTGCCTTTTGTTATTCTGCGCTTCAAATATTCCAGGATCATAATGAATATCAGGCACTCTTAAAAACATACGAGCAGTGACCTGCAGAAAGGCTTAAAGTGATCCCAACCGTTCTAGCATCGAAGCCCCCCCACTGTGAGCGGGGGAAACATCCCATCTCCGTCTGGTTTGCCAGAGTCTGCATGTCTCTGTCTTCCTCGCTCCCTCGCTCACACAGACAGAGTCGCCGAGCAAAGAGAGATTCTCATGAAGCCACTGTGTACACTCTCCGGCAACAAAGAAAGAAATGTTGACTCAATGTTCTTTCCACTTAAAAGCAATTCCTCTCTTCCCTCTCAAGCTGAGGTTTTTATTAGCATTGAATTATTTGCCTGGCGTGGACAATTGCTAAGCGCATCGGCCTGGCCTCCTCCACAGAATCAATTTTATATGCTCACCAGCTGGAATTTTTCAATTTACACGCCCCTGAAAAACAATCGCTAATCGCTGCAGCACGGTTCGGGCCGCTCGGCTGGCTACCGCGCTTGTTGCCTCCCTTTTGAGTTGCAGGTTGGCCTGACGCTGGACTTTATTAACGCGGGTAGGGGTGCGTTAGTGTTTATGCGCCGAGGTTGTGTGTGCGTCGTAGTGGAGGAGGATTAATTGGGTTGAGAGCAATGTTTTCTGGATAACATCCTGCGTATGCCAGGGAAATGGCACTGTTGACCAGAGCTTGTGTATTGCTAATATCCGGTCTGAATTTAATTTGGACTCTAATAATGGGGTGCCATTATGGCAGCACACGGGAAGATATAGAGACGAATACTGCTGCCTCTTTGCTCCGGACTAGCGGCTTGAAGGTAATAACACGTTATCAGCTGCAGATGAAAGCAGGGATGCCTGTGGATGGGACAGAAAACTACCTATTTTTGGGAAACCATAATAAGATTCATCATGAAAAGATGAATTAAAGATCATGAATTCTGTAGTATATGCTCTACTGTATTAAACACTTTTCCTCAGGGATGTTGAAGCCAGTTCCAGCCATTGCTACTGTACGGTCACAGACTTGACACACGGAGAGAGACAACCATCATTTGAACCTATGAGCAATTTAGAGTCACCAGTTATCTTCTGGGAAGAAACTGGGCGGCCTGGAGAAAAACCATGCAAGCGCAAGAAGAGAAAAATAAGTAAAGCACAGTGACAGTTGCTCAGGTAAGTGTACGAGAAGGGGAGTGAAACAAAAAAAGCTGCGAAGGGACAGAAAGTTACCATATTTTATCTGTTAAGCTATTGGTTTGTACTATTTTATTGATTGCCAGCAGCCACTGAGGATTTAAAAAAAGGACCCAGTTAAATAAAGATGTTCTTGTGCAGTCACTTTAAAGAATTGAGGTATACATATACATTTGTGCCTTGGAAATCAAATTACAGATTAGCATGAAAACAATTCATCATGAAGACAGAAGAGCACTATAAGCAACTTTGCACAAAAATAAAGTTATTTAAAGGAAAAAGTCGGGAAAGGTACAGTATAAGAAACAAATCACAGAACCTCGTGATCAGTCAAATCTAGAGTTAAGGCATAGAGTATGGTTTAAATAATAATGGCACAGGTGTACAGTAAATCTGCCTGGTTGTGCATCTAGCAACTACTAGCTGGTTCAGGGCCAGATGGGGATTGAGAAACATCCGTTAACACCCTCTTAATCTGTGTTTGTCTCACATATTTGCCCATAAACATAACAAGTTACCCAATATCACAGTAAGTGGGGAAGTGACACAACTGAAAGTGCAAGAGCAGCATTTCCAGACAGAGCTCGTTGTTGCAGAGGAGATTAAAACTGTGAAATTTGTAACCAGCATATAAAGTGCGCGTCTCACAGAGCCACAGGCACTCGCTGAATTGGTAATCAGGGATGTTGAGGAAAAAGCAAATGACATGCAACCTGTAGGCCCTCAATTCAAATGAAAATACATTCTACTACTACATTTTGCATGAATGGAACAAAAGGGGTCATACTTCAAGTAAAACCTCCGCTAGGCTCAGGACGAACCTAAAAAAAACTACTGTAGATGTGGTTTGTGACAGCATGCTGGGGGTTTCAGGTGCCGCATAATGTTTCTTACGGGAAATTTACGATGCCAGGGGCCACTTAAAGCTTACTCTCTTTAAAAAGCAAAAGTCAACAAAGAAGACACAATCCCATGTTTCTCAAGACCAGTGGTTTTGGAACAGCTGAGGATAATGTGTTTTAATTTACAGTACATATGTGGAGTTGGACACTAATTTGTTGGATTATGGATTAACCGAAGTCCGTAGTCCAGTTTCATCTCTAATTCCTGGGGGACGGGGTTGACGAGTACAAATTGTTTGGAACTTAAACTTGGAGCAAACATTGCCAGGCTGCACAAAACTCTCGGGAATAGAGGCCCTGTTCTAGTAATAGAGCTGGAGACTCTAAATGCTTCTACTACTTCCCTTCTATTCAATACTTAGTGTGCTAATTTATGTTAAGTGCTTCACAGATCACAACAGGTCCCGATTCAACTGTACAATGCTTTCTCTCTCAGTATTAAGGGAGGGGATTGACACCATCATCAGATTCACCTGTGACAACGGACGGTGGGGAGCAAACAAACTGAATTGAGATTTTATTTATACTGACGACAAAATGTGTAATGTTTGATGCTGTGCATGTAAATAAATCACAGTGTCATCTGCATACTATTTGGTATGCAGGGCATTTCAACACGTTACTTCTTTCAGTGTATTATGTATTGAAAATTTAATGGAGTGGCTAAAATCAGTCAGGTATGTCATGTATGTTTATATTCAACAAAATAAGTTAAGCTGCTTTTGAATTTGGTGATGTTTTCTCAAATTTCTCAAACACACTTCACATTTAAAGAAAATGATCATAATTCAAATGATAAGCCTATGCCTAAAGTAGAATTTCAGACTTCTCTGAAATCATGTTTATGCACAATTTATAACATATTTATTGTTGCGTTGAATTGATATTTGCATTAAAAAAACAAGTGCATTATGCAATGCATCCGTAATAGTCATTATGAGAAGTCTGATCTATTTTCTTAACTCTTGCTGTTTCTCGTCTGTTTCTGTTCCTTGCTGTTCTGAAGAATTCTTCAGGCACGATACCATCATGCTGTGGTTTGATTGATCTTTCCGTGCCCCTCACACTGCTGTAACGTTGTTAAGGAGGCATTATAACCAATCAGGTGGCCATTTGCCATCCATCCCGTTCAATCCAAGGATTTGTCTTGCTAATGTTGTGAGGCAGCGGTTTAACTAGGAAAAATTCCCCAGACTATGAGATATGACACCTGTACAGACGGCATAAAGAAATTAAACAAATAAAGATAAGTTTAAAGCATTTTAAACATTTTTAAAACATTTAGCCTTTACTATAAGAAGGGTGATTTTTTCCATGTAGCTTCAATTAATAAATATGAATTTAAATAAAGTGAATTCTTATTGTTTACTTATTTTTTCAGCTATACATTATCACAATACGACTCCCTGTTGTAATTGAGGTTGGTACACTGTGGTTAATGAACAGCCTGATAACACTGCGCGCCTTCACAGCTGGCATTTCTCTAGTTCATTGTGATCAGATCGCATTCATCCTGTTCTCTATGCAAAGCAGGTGAGTTTGTGGAAATGTGGCATTATCAACGAAAACAAACATGGCAGGTGCGGGTTCGCCAGGCGAGGTAGCGTACGGCCGCAATGCACGCTTCCGTTTCTGGCGTGAAAACGGTGGCATTTGATTCACGGGAAGGGGGGGAGGCCGCTCCAACTGACTAAATGCTCGCACTCCTGAAACCTACATAACATTCCAGGAGTCCTTAATTGTCAGAAAGGGTCCAGACAGGACTAGTCCCAAATGCTGTGATGTTTTCGATATTCCACAGTCCTCTGAGCTTGAAAGACACATTCTTAGAGGTTTGAGACGCAGCAGCATCACTTGTGTTAATAACAACCCCCACCCTCCCTCATCTCCAATCCAGATGATTTTAGAGTCCCTGTTTTGTTAAACTGCAGCTCCCCACACCACCACCACCACCACCACCAAACCATATCACAGTCCTGTCAAAAAATTAGTTCCACCTCGATTCACTCACCCTCTTCATCTTCCTCCTCCCCCGCCTCCTTTCTCGGCTCTGCGCGATAGCCGATTGCTCGTGGATAAACACTGCTAATGTGTGCCAGCAAGTAATGAGGGGCCAATTGAGCTTCACCATCACCACCAAGAAGTAGCGGAGGGAGCGAGAGAGGGGGAGAGCGACACAGGAGTTGATAGAAGGAGGACTTGGGGGTGGTGGTGGGGGGACAAGAACCTTGACAGTTAATTATCTGGAGAATATGGCAATCAGAGCAGCAATGAGTGTTTCTGTGCGTCTCTCAGTTATTTGGTCCTTCGGGATGTGTTGTCGAATTCATTCGGCAGACAAGCTGAATGCTGAAGGCCTCTCGGTTCCTCTCCGCTCAGCTGTGTCCATTGTTGAATCATTCTACTTTCTTTGATTATTCACCTTGACAAAATTTCCAACGTCTGCTGTTGCTGGGATCCACACTTTCCCTTTCACGCACAAGGTCCGTTATATACGTCTGTACACTGTATATAGGCATTAGATGTTATGCTCTTTCAGATTTCTTCTTGTGATTTACTTGGAGTTAACTTTTCATAAATCTAACATGCAATGACAGATGCAGGAAAAGGGAAACATGCTGGTCTATCAGGGGGGATTTCAGTACACACTCAGAGGGTGAAAGCTTCCTGTTCACATTTTTTCCTTTTTCCATCCGTGCTCCACTTTTACAAGTGTTTCTTCGGTAGGCAATGGTGCACCTGCTGTGCGCGGAATAGCTGGAAACCGCTGCCTTGAACAATGCGTCATTTATAGCCGATGGCCACGGTTTTAATAAAAGAGCCTCAGAAGAGTTAAGAGCAAAATTAGATTTCGGAGGTTAAATGGAAAATAGGTGTTTAAATTACGGCAGCGCCACCGTCCTGTTTAAGCCCAAAGTCATGTGTGAGATTACGCTAGTAAGGAACATTTCAGTCTGGAATTGTAATAAATAATTGATTTGGTATTTTACCAGTTAATATCAGTGTGTTAAATAACTTTGACATTAATGTATTTAGACAAGTAACATGTTGGCTTTGTTTCTCTGAGCTGCAACAGGGTCGATGGTTTTAACCCAGACGCTTCTTGGATTCACATCTCAACTAAAACAGCGCTGTTTAATGAACACGCTTGTTTCCTTTTGAACTGACTGAACTAGTTCACCAATGGGAACTAAATAAAACAATGGTGCCTGTCCTTCATTCGCGGAAAACATGATCAACAAAGTCCCTGTCAGTTGGAAGCGCATCCCTGAACTTTGGTCAGGTCCAAGCTGCCATCCTGACTTGCTGCCAGTGTAGAGCATGTGTAGCATTCAGGGACTGTTCTCAGTGCAGATCACTTATTCTCTGAAGTTTGTCTTTGTAGCAACCGATAGCAACCATGTTGTTGAGGTTGTGACACCAGAGAACAAGGGAAAACTAAAATCAGAACTGAACAGTGATAGCATTAGCATTAGCATTGCAATAGAGGTTTATCTACAGTAAATGTGACTTTTGCTGCTCTATATTTCTGCTTTATCTGATAATCTTTTTACAATAACAGTTTGAAGGGACTCCAAACTTTGGATGGACACGTATATAATTCAGACATTGGTGTGACATACAGTACTGTAAACAACAGATGTAGATTGAAAAGCAGCCTGGACTGATAATTAGGCCGTTTTTTATTCAGTTTAAATAGTGCCTGCTGCTTGCTGCAGGCCTGGCTGCCTTTCCCAAGGATCGCCCCCGGTCACAGCCCTTCATTTGCTTTTTTGGTCTACAGCCATTACACACACACACACACACACACACACACACACACACACACACACACACACACACACACACACACACACACACACACACACACACACACACACACACAAACATTGCCCTCCTTTCTAATGACTGACCCTGATGCACCCAACAGTCCTGGAGCCCAAGGTTCATTTTTAGGGAAGAGATCGAGAGATGTACTGAGGCAAGCAGGACCTACGGCAACTGGTAGAGGTCAGTCTTTCTGGTCAATATATGGACAGTTTGGACACAAATAAGCATAGAAGAATCCCCAGCTGTCCACCCACTCTCTGAAGCTTATCTGCCTTTTGGCTGTAAATACCGATGGTCACACCATAACTCTCTTGTTGCTGTACTGGCAGGAAGAAGCAAGTAGGGGGTGATTTCTGTGATTGTGCAAATGAAAGAAGCGATTCAGTCTCCTCATTTCTTCTCTCAATTATTTCTTTCATATTGAATTATGTTATTTTAATTTAGTTTCTTTATTGTTTACTTTAGTGCATTTCGCGAATTTCTGTTGAACATCTGTCGGAGCTTCCAGTTGCGATAGCTCTCTTATTTATGATTATATTTATGTGACTTGGAATATTTGCTGTGAAAGCTCATGGACCGCTTTTGGTCAAGGTAACACACAATGAGATGAAACTTTAATAACCTTTGTAGGGAGGTTTGGTTGTTACAGCAGCACAATGATTAGATCATACTGTTCGAGAGAGGGGTTTTCTATCATGGCTCCAAAATAGCTTGTTTCTTCTTTTCCCACATCAGTATACATACGGTCACTGCGAACGTGGAACCGAACACAAGAATCCAACTCGCTCTCCATCATCATTCATCATCCTCTGGCTTTATGTTCCATTTCTTCTCTGTTTGCTGCTTTCTCTACCCTGTAAAGCTGTTTTTATCTCATATTGGAAAAAATAGGGAAAAACAGCAGTAGGTCAATGCAGCATTTAGCTGACGTGCACTACAGGATTCTGCTCCCCTCCATTTTGAACTTATAAATACACCAAGAAAATGTAATGTTGCCCAGTGTCCAGGGTAGAAAACAGTAGATATTCCCAGTCGATATCTGAAAACCAGTTGTGTCTGTTATACACAGTCATCATGATACGCTTTTTTCAGCTCATTTATTTATTTTATTCTAATATTTACTCCACCCCAAATTTGTCATAAACATAATTTACAATTGATTTCTCTTTTCTTTACAGTCATCTGTGTTTTTGCAGTCCCATAAGCGTTTCTTAAAAATGTGCAAGTTCAAACTTCTATCTGCTGTAGCTGTTGTTTAAGCTGCCACAGATGAAACTCTGCCTCCACCCTAACGTCCATGTCACTCTTGTTCTGCCCTGTCTTCTGCACATGATAGCCTCCTCCCTCGTCCCATTGACCTCTTGAACCGCGAGCAGCATCGGAAGCCCAGGTGGAGGCGCTAGTTATGCAAAGCTCTGAGAATCAGGGCCAGAGGTCATAGATTGACAACCCACAGTGGAGCCTCTTTGCCTCAACGTAGAGGCCGCTGCTTGTTAGCGTGGAATCTGAGCTCCTTAGTATTACAGGACGGACCACTGTTACTCATTAACGGGCGTCTACAGAGACACCAGTGTAGCACTGATGCTGGAGTACAGACAAGCCAGCGCTTGCATCCTCCTTTGATTTAGACTCAACGGGTATATTTTCCATTGTTAGTTATATGGAGTACAAAGCACTTTTTTATATACATAATAAAGTAACATATGAAGAACATTCATGCTATAATTTGTTTCAGTACATACTGTACAGTAGTATATTTACATGATTTTAGTTATGCAGTACTGTATGTGGACTGGGTGTCTGCTCATCTACTGTTGGTGACCTGACTCACTCCATTGACATCCACTGTGCTGTTCGGTTCCCTGACTGAGGTCTTCCGGTGCTCACCATTAAAAAGTTTCACCCTCGCCAGCTCATTAAAACTGCTTCCTCACAATTCATGCCGCTGCCCACCCACGTAAGTGTTACCATTCAAAATTATCACTGAAGTTTGTTGACATGAGGAGGTGTTAGTAATATCGATGCATGCACCACTGTGCGTGTGTGTGTGTGTGTGTGTGTGTGCGTGTGTGTGCGTGTGTGTGTGTGTGTGTGTGTGTGTGTGTGTGTGTGTGTGTGTGAGCCTGATGTCCTTTGTTTAGTTACAACACAGCTCAGTCTCCGGTCAGAGCCCAAGTGCTACGCAATAAAGACACGACTCGAACAAAGGAGGTAATGAAGTACAACTTGTACTTGTACACTGCAACAGTAAAGTTACGCCCATGGTCGCGTGTTTCCAGTGGTAGCTGAATACATGGACCCTCATGGTCTGTTGTTAGAGTAAGGTTTGATGCTTTCCTGGTGCATCTCCCATTACCCTCAGGGTCTTTGGCTCTACTTCAGAAAATTATTTATAGGCTTATTTGGAATAGTGAAAGCTTCAAATGATCAGACAGACTTGGAGGTTTGCACGCTCTAAATTCGAAGTCCTTTATGGACGCTTTCTAATTTTCTATTCTATTCAACAATCACTGCAGCTTTATCTGGTGGGTTCCTTCACTGAAGGAAGAAAGCAGTACAGTAGAGAATAAAAACAGTCTCCTTATTCCTTTCTGTGTCTTATTGATGTGTGTATTAGTCTGTTTATAAATAATGCAGCATGAATATGTTGAGTATTTCAGATACTAGTGTCTGATTCCACATTCCACATGGTTGTGCATATAAATATTCTAATAATAATATCCTTTTTTTAAACTCGTACGCTCTCTCTTGTTTCCTGCAGTGCAGGTGACGTATGACGTTTTTCCCTCCAGGTGACTTTTGGCCGACCAGACCTGGTTTGTTGAACGCAGCCTTCAGTCGTCCTCCGTCCTGCCATTGTAAACTGCTTCATGGGATTTAATAGGCTGCTAATAGTTTATGGATTTTTTTCCTTTTTTTTTTCCTCGCGTCGGTTACAGTTGTGCTGTGCGCTTTGCTGTGCAGATGGCCTTGTGGCGCTTCAAACCCAGTACACTGGCTTTTGTAAAGCTGGCTGCTTTGAAAAGACGAGACCTTCCTGCTGAAGAAAAAGCTGCCCACGGCCTCATCGCACCCCAGTGACTGCGCACTGCTCTTTCCTCTCTCTCTCTCTCCATCTCTCCCTCTTTATTTTATCAATGCAGCTGGTTTCTCGGTCCAGTCTGATTTTTTAGGCATTAATGTTGAACAAGTGCTGCTGCCAAAACATCTCAATACATATGAGTAGAAAATGTGTGTGTGAGTGTGTGTGTGTGTGTGTGTGTGTGTGTGTGTGTGTGTGTGTGTGTGTGTGTGTGTGTGTGTGTGTGTGTGTGAGGATCAAGAAAATCTTCCATACCACAGCTGATGGTGAACATCAACCAGGTGTCTTTAGGTTTCTGCCCCCCCAATAAACAAGGAGACCACCATTTGATAGTTTTATATAATCAACACCTCTGGAATTACATTTTGGACCAATTTATTAGATGGTTATTTATTAGACAATTATTTGTGTGATGTTCATATCTGACAATCATAAATATGTGCAGCTGTTTTAAGGAAACGATCTGAATCCTAGACGCGGGTGATACGAGTGGCCATTACCTAACAAAAAAATCCTGCACTGCTTCTCCTGCTCCATGTGATTCAATCGCTCCTTATTCCACACACACGCTCACACTGATCAGCAATGTGTAGTTAAACATAGTGCCTTTGTCTCCCCTCCATCTTTTTCTTTCCTCTTGCTGTTTTACCTCTAAAAGCACCTGCTGAGGCTGAACAATGAGCCAGCAGCCGCGGAAGCGCCTGCGGTACCGGCCGCTTCCACTAGGGGGCAGTACAGCGTCACGAAACCGAGCAAGTTCCCCCCCAACTCAGCTTCTTTGTCTGCTTTATCTTGAAAGTAACCATCTCCATCCAAGATAAAACCATGTATGATTATTTTACACACACACATTCTCCCCAGTCACCCTAAAAAAAGGCAACAATCACTGTGGAATCCTTGAGAGATTTTAATTTCCTTTGACTCTGGAGATCCATGCATGTCAGAGGCAGTAGCACAAATGTAAATGCAATTGCCGTGTTGCTCCACTGAAACGAAGCTGCTGCTCAAACGCTGGCTCGCCTCTGTCTGCCCGTGGTCGACTTCCCTCGCATATGAAAGGGGAAATCAAATCAATAGGATCACGTGGGATCATTATCGCACACAAATGGGCCTCATTGATTGCATCCCTTAATTTTTCAGTAGACACCGCCGGAGATTACCTGTGCGGTGTCGCGTTCCTGGCTTTTTGGCATTTCACCGGAGCTAATGTAAAGAAAGAAAGAGGCAAAAAAAGAGAGGACATGAAAGCTTGTTTGATGTTTGTGTGCAGTTCATGTCCCTCACTGCTTTGAAAAAGAATGGCACAATATCTGCTCCTGCATTCGTGCGTGTGTGTGTGCGTGTGTGTGTGCGCGTGTGTATGTGTGTGTGTGTGTGTGTGTGTCAGAGGGATCTGGACGCCTACAGGGAACCTTCTACTACCTGACCATTATCTGCAGTTAAAAAGCAGGCTTCCTCTTTCTCTCTCTCTCTCTCTCTCTCTCTCTCTCTCTCTCTCTCTCACCCTCTCGCTCACTCGCTCAAATAATTTTAAGCCTTACTAATTGAAAATGTCAGCTTGAAAAGTCAAGGCCTGTTGCAGTGAGTTAAGAGACCAGTTGGCATTAAGAAGACCTTAAATCAGCCCCCAGGAAATTGGTTTAATTTTGCCTCTTCCTTTCATTCTTCTGTTGTCTTTCTTCAACCTCTCTCAATCTTCCTGCATTTTCGTCTAACGGCGTCATTGTACTCTCTCTCAGGTTCAGACTCATGTACGGGTCGCTGTAATGCTCATTCTGCCATTTCCTTTCAACAGTGATCTGGTCCAGTCTTTGTGTAGCCACAGTGAAATGAGTGTTCTCTACTTGTGAATATTCATATGTATCTTCTTTTTTGCATCGGATTGAGGGGAGGACTTGTGTGTGGAAGCAGGTTTAAGCTTTTAGTTTGCAAATTAGGCGGTAGAGGGTGGAAATTGTCTCATTCCGGGAATATTAGCACTGGTTTTGCTTTTGGTTTTACAAATCGGCTCAAAAGAGGAAATGGTCAAATTGAAATTTCGGTCCTTCCAATATTGGCTTTCATCGAGCAGTGAGAGTCCAACCGTCCTTCAGAGGCTGGATAAAAAGGAAGCGTGGAATGGGGGATTGTGTGGAATTTTATGAGTCATTACACCTTATTACCTTTCCTTGTCTCCTTCCCCTGCTAGAGGAAGGGAAATGAACCCTCGCTCTGCACACACACATTCACACCGCTTTAGTAGTAATATGTGTGGAGGCTTTTGTCTGATGTGAGTGTTGATCACAGTCGATGATGTGTGGTGTGTCAGTGCATATGATTTCCTGTGTAACCCCCCCCCCCCCCCCCCCCCCCCCCCCCCCAACCCTGGTCAACCCATCATCACACACACAAACACACACATTTCACACGCGCACACACACATACCCCCCCCACACACACACACACACTGGCACCTAGTAATGGTGGATTAATTGATGTTCTGAGCGCTTCACGGCCTTCAGCCAACACCCCCACCAGCACCCACTAAAATGTTCTTTGTAAAAAGCAGTGTGTGTACTTTTGTGTGTGCGTGTGTGTGTGTTGGGGGGGATTGTGTGTGTGTGAAGCACAAATCTAATTATTCCCTGGCTTTTCCTCATAGCAGGTACAGAGTCCGTTAAAAAGGCTGCTGGTGGCTAAAGGTTTTCATTGCTGCAATACCTCTTTTTCTCCCTCTCTCTGTCTTGTGCTTCCTCTCTCTCTCTCTCTCTCTCTCTCTCTCTCTCTCATCCTTCCCTGTATCCTGCCTCACCCCACCTTTCTCTCGCCGTCTTTCTCCTCCTCCTCTTTCGACCATCCTCCCACCCCCCGGTCCATCTCTACCTCTGTATCCCTCTCTCTCCTCTCTATCACTCTCTCGCAGATGCCACATCACACCACATGCTGTCTCTCTCTCTTCCTCTCTCTCTCTCTCTCTCTCTCCCTCTCTTGCTCTCTTGTCCGTCTGCTCTCTGCTCTCTCATTCGCTTCGCCGGCTCGTCGCCGGCTGTCAGTTCATTTGCCGTGGCAGAGCAACAACTGGCTTCTTTTGGCGCTGGGAGCGGAGAGGGGAAGGCAGGCGGAGTGGGAGAAGAAAAGAAAAAGTGAAGGAGGACGAGGAGAAGGCGAAGAAGGAGAAAAAAAGCAGAGGAGGTGGAGATCTTTTGTTAAGCATCCATCCCTCCGCTCATCCCCCTCTGGCAGCATCAGCACCACTTGCCTCCTCCGCCGCTGCCGCCACCACCGCTGCTGCTGCTCCCGCTGCTGGATCCCCCCGTCTCCTGCCGGGATCTGCCTCCTCCTTCTCTTCAGGGAGCTCTTCCTGGAACTGGGAGGGGGAGGGAGATCACCACCTCCCAACTTGCTGCGGACCCTCGGCAAGGCATCGGGAGCGGGGAAGGAAGGGGAGGGAATTTCACGAGAGGTGCACGAGGAGAGCGGAGGAAAGGCAACACCCAGGGTTACAGGAGAAAAAAGGAAACGAGGGTAAGAGGCCAAACAGCACACAGACCGGACCTGTTGTCGCATTTTTTCCCTTTGATTTTGATTTTTCCCTTAATTTCTCTTCTGCTGGAAAATCTCAGAAAAATATTTTTGACGATCTCTGTTCTCTCTCTGCCTGGAGGAGGTTTTTATTTATATATTTCTCCAATTTTTTTCCTCCCATAACCTGCTGTGTTTGTCTTCTGCGTGCACGCTGCGTGTCTCATCCCTACGTGCCCCGTCCACTGTTACCATATTCATAATTCATCAAACCTTTAGGTGATCAAATCAGGAGAATGAGGAGGTGGGTGTCTGCAAAAAAAAAAAAAAAAAAAAAAGAGGAAATCAGTCCATCACTTTTTACCTCCTGGTCCTGACTTGTGGCTGTGTGTGCTCGCTGTGCGCTGCCTTCGTACCTGTGTGTGAAACTTTGAATGGACGCGGAGGAAGGGGAAGATTCCTGCTGTTTGAATTTAGCTGCTGCCCCTGCTCTCAGAGTAATCTGATGAGTCTCTGGGGTGCTTCCACTGAACAATCAATGATACTTGGGCTGGTTGACCTCTCTATGTGTGCGTACGTGTGTGATGATCTCTAGCTGAAGCCCTCAGGTTCTCGTTCCCCCCTCTCTCTACAGATGGCCTGGGTTGGGCCAGGCTAGCTGTGGATCTGTGCGTGCCTGTGTTTGGCTGCGGGTGGTAAATCCCAGCTCTCTGCAGCTTGGGGGTAGTTGGCTGGGCGGACGGGTGGGGGTCTTCTCGGTTTTGGCTGAGGTAATCTATGTGCGTGCGTGCGCGCGCATGTGTGTGTGTGTGTGTGTGTGTGTGTGTGTGTGTGTGTGTGTTGGGCTGAGTGGAGGATGAGTGGTGGAAACAGAGAAGAAGAGGCTGCAAAGAGGAGGAAAAAACTTGTGGATTAGCGTCTCATCTGCTTTTATCCCTTTCTTCCAGCTTCATCTGTTCACTCTTTATTCCAGCCCCTGCTCCTCTTCCTCTCCTCTTCCTCCTCTGTCCACCCTGCTGTTGACTCCATCTATCAGTGTGTCCACCCTGCTTCAGCAGATGTGCAGTCCGAATCTGTCATCTGGATGAATATGAGTGTGTGTCTTTCTCTCTAATGTGATTATACTGTTAAATGCTAAAAAAACAACAATCAAACCCACCGCCTGTTTTAATAAATTTCCCTCCCGCTTCAGATTACGCTAATAATCCTCGGATTTCTAACGTGACGGCACAGAGCAACAAAACTTATTCCTTTTACCAAACCAGCCGCAGAGTCATCGTAAATATTGATTGGAGACAACAAATCAACAGACGGATGTTGGATGGGCTTAGCTGGAGCATGCTCTTTGTATTCAGCCGGCTAGTTCAATTAGAATAGAATGGAATAAATTTGCTTGAACTTTTCATGCATTATTCATGGCCTCGCTCTGGCATTTAAACTCATCGCTTTAATTTAAAAATAAGGAAGAGGGGGAAATCATAATAATGATTGCTAAATTAACATTTAGGAATTCATTTAAAGGGCTGCTTTACATTGGAAATTTGCAAAGGACTGAACGTCCTGAGCTGCGGTGACGCGTCTCCATCAATCCTGACTCTCGACCGAATGTGCGTTTGAACGTATGTGACGGTCGGCGTGAAGGGAGGCGCTGGAGTCGTATGGCGTCGCAGAAAGCGGCGCCGTTTTTTTTTTTTTTTTTTTTTTTATATAATCAAACCAATTAGTTCTCCGCATGCGCTGCACCCTCCCCTCTGTGGTAAAACCCATGTGTTGATTTCTCGTGTGCGTGCGTTGCGGGGGTGGGGAGGGCATGTGGCGGCGGCGGTAATGGAGTGCACGGGGCTATTGTCACACCGCAGCGGCTCCCGGCCTGACCTCCCCTAACCCCACGTCTCCCTTGTGTGTGTGCACCCCCCCCCCCCCCCCCCCCCCCCACCCCACGAATACCCACCCACCCCCACCCACACACACCCCACCTCGCCCCTAACGCCTTGCCCCTCCCCTTCCAGAGCACATTACACCCTGATAGGCCTGAGCGGGAGCGGTGGCAACGGCGGCAACGGCGGCGGCGGCGGCCGGGGGTCCGGACGAGCAGCGCCAGCACGCGGGGGTCAGCGTCGCCAGGCCCAGGTAAGAGGCTCGCTGCGGGGGTTAGAGGCCTGCACCCGCACCTCCCCTTCTCTCCTTCTCCCACTTCTTGAGTGTATCAAGCTAACATCAGCTTTTACACACCCTTCTTTTCTTCTTTTCTGTTTCTCCACTCCGCACATGCTGCTGGCTCGGATTGAAAATGCCACCATTGTCAGTTTTCTCCTTTGCAGAGGAGCCATTGATGGAGCCTTGCCTCACGCTGCAGCGAGGTGTCTTCAATCAATGCAACTGCCCCACTTTCTCTATATGTGTATGTGTCTGTTTGCCACTGGAGCCTGAAGGGAGGCTGCTGATGGTGGCGGTGATGGCCATGGTGGAGGTGGTGGTGGTGGTGATGATGACGATGCAATGGCAGTGGCGCTGCTCACGTGATTTCTGGCTTAGCACACCGTGTTTACTGAAAGACTCTCTTCGGTGACGGGTATTCTTGGGTGGATAATACGGATCACGTTGTTATTGCTTAAGAATACGCGTAGTCGAGGAGAGTCCTGTCTTCGCCCAACATCAGCAACACCCCCCCAAGCCCCCGACACCCACCCACCTCCTCACCTCACCCCGACTACGCACCCATCCACCCTACGGAGGACTGTCAGGTTGGGTGAAGCCACGCCCCCACCCTTTACAAAAAGAAAAAAAAACACTTCTTCTTTGACCTGTACTGCATTGCAATGTGTTTTTTTTTTTTGCCTGACCACTTCCTGTCTGCTGAGCCACAGTTCGAGGTTGACAGTGTCCTCACGTCTGTCCCACCATGCATCTGTCAGTCTGCCTCTGTCTCCATGGCGTTGGACAGTGTGCGTGTGTGCGTGTGTGTGTGTGTGTGTGTGTGCGTGCGTGTGTTTGTGTCAGTGTGTGTCTGTCGGACATGTTGCGTTGAAATTGTCCAGTCTCCGAGGAAAAACTGGCTCTTTGTCTTGTCTGACAGCCACTTTCCTATTATGTAACTCTATCTGCATGAACGCTGTCTGTTACCATGGTGTAAGGCCGCCGTGACAGCCTGCACGCTAACACGTACATGCACATCTACAGTGGGAGGGTCCAGCCTAGATATCGATTCGCAGAAATGTGAAGTCAACACAGACTTAGGCCCCATAAACTAGGAGTGTGACTGGACTTAACCCTGATAAACCAGCACAGCCTCCATGTGCAGCGACCTGAAGATGAACCAAAACTAAACAAAGCTTTAAAAAACAAACGAAATAACGAAGAATATGCATTGATGGACTTAGTCCATTTACTGACAGTCATTTCAACATGGCAGTGACCATCCAGACTCTTTGAAAGCCCCTTGTTTAGGCCATTGTGGCACAGTTTGCTGGTTTGCCCAAATAGTGAAGTTTCTAAAAGTCATTTTAGTTATTTAGTTTATTCATAGATCCATTTACTAAACCTAGAAGTCTTAGTGTAGGGCCACTGGAACTCTAGGCCCAATTTCAACAGCAATGGTGGTCGAGTAAAACCCATGGGATACCAAGAACAACAAACAAACAAAAAGTAAGACAGAAATAGATGCAATTTTAGCAGGCAGGAGAAAATTTGACTCCTATTTCAAAAAATTACAAACCTTTTAGGAGTTAATTATAAATTATGATTTATATTTCATTATTTCATCAGAAATCAACAAATTATTCAATCTGAATCTAAAACTATCACAGAATGACAAAAACACAGATTCGATTATTATAACGGCACGTGCACTATTCTCATTTCAAAAACTACTCAAACAATGAACGCGCCAAATATTCTTCAGCCCAAACAAGCCTTTGAGTCAGCTGATGTAACAGTGATGCCTTCACTTGCAGAGCTTTACCTCAAAGTCAAAAGCGTAGCTTAGCATCAAAGAAAAATAGTTGATTAAATATATTAACATGTTATCAAAATAGCTGCTGACCTCTATGTCAATACGAAAAAGTTGAATTAAATATTTATTTTCACAGTTTTAGGCCTGTGCACGAAACTGAGAACGGATTCCTTTAACAACATGAAAGCTCAATTTTTTGTTGAAATTAGCAAATTGTTGGCAGTACTTTTGCTCTAGCAACACTGATAATTACTAGTGCCTAGTGTATTTTTACTGCCGTTACTGTATACAGTGGAACCCATTGACGACAGGCCGAGCCGAGCCGAGCTTTCCCCTCCCTGGGCCCCTTTTTATGCAAATCAATGCTCAAATGACATTTATCGCAGTAAGGTTTACACCACATGTAATTCTGCTGCTGCTGCTGCTGCTGCTGCTGCTGAGCCTCGCACACACACGTAAGGCTGAGAAAACAAAATGTCCACCACCAGCGGTCGACAACTCAATTTATGCATTGATGTGAGAGGCGTCTAGATAAACAATTACCCCCGGCTCAAATGGTCTATAACCGGCTTTTTCCGTGTTGTCGGGAGGGGCGCCGCTCCATGAATATGGATCCCCTCTCCATGTCTGATGGCACATTCTGAACCTTAACACCCATGTAAAATCCATTTAAACACCTAATAGGATCAACTTGACTCATGCAGCCATGTCCTCACAAATGTCACCTCCCATGATCATACGCTGGAGATTTCCTCATACTGTCAGGCTGGTGCAAATCATTTTTTCCACGCCTTTCTGTAGCTGCAGTGCCACATCAAATGAGCCTATTTCTATGCAGGTTAAGTTGTCATGTTGAATATTCCCAGGCAGGAGTTAATTTTAAAGTCAGCCACACAGTCGTTGAGACATGATTGTAATTATACAAATCATCCTCAGTCATAACCATTGCAGATTATTCAAATAATACAATTATATGTTTAACACTCAGTTTAGCTGATAATTACAGTCCTTTTCCTCATGGAAACAAACAAAGCGAGACACTAGGATGTGTGGAGGAGGATGTAAAATAGAGCCTGTGTATTTATTTATTTGGTTGTTTGTTTTTGGCCTAATCAGAAATAAATAAGAGTCATGCACACACACGCACACGCACACACACACACACATACACACACGCACACACACGCACACACACACACACACACACACACACACACACACACACACACACACACGCACAAACCTTTCTCCACCTCGACTGTGGACGTCCTCTTGTTCTGTGCTTGCGTGCGTCTGGGTTGCTTGTTGCTGCTGCTGCTGCTGCTGGGCTGGCTGACATCACTGTTGGCACGTGATCCAGTCATCTCGTATCATGTGAACACATTATACTCACCTCCACTGACACACTGGAAGCCATCGATTTACTTTCCAGCTCCAAAAATCCGACTGAATTTGCCCTTAACTCCAAACTCCAAAGCTTTATTTTCCTCTGTTTTGACTTTTAACACACAGCTTTTAGAGTCGTAGTGATGAAATTCTCAGTTACATAAAGGCTCGTCAGTGATGATGTGGTATAAAGTGCTGTCTCGGTGTCATTCTGTGTGTGCCAGCCTGTATTTGGACAGTCTACTGCCTGTTTTCAAACTGTTGTGAAGCTCTGCCACGCTGTAAAACAAATAGTTGACACGTAATGTCGAACGCAGCGGACACTTTCCTTGATGATTTGATGAATTAAGCATCGTGTCCTCTCAACTGTGAGGGTTGTAATTGCTGCTTATGGCAGCGCTGGGATGTCTAAACTGCGGGTTATCTAATGTGAACACGTCTTTCTCTGCAGTCACAGAGCTGTTGTGGCTGTTCACTAATGTATGCTGCTCTGTACTAATGGCATGATGCTGCTGCCGCTGCCGCCGCCGCCGCTGCTCCTGCTGCTGATGATGATGCTGATGATGCTGATGGTGAGGATTGTTTTTTAAGCTAACCACGGGCGGACGCTTGCATGCATTTCATTTTAACAGCGGCACTGATGTGTGTTTCATATTTCTGTCGATTTCATGTAAATGTTTATAAAAAGGCTGTAAATATGAATAAATCCCTCTTTTGAAATGTGAAATAAAGCTTTGATTAAAATAATAAGACGAATGTGAAAAGAGGCCTTTATTCACGTGCAGCACCTGCTACAAGCCTGCTGTCGACATCTGTGGTTCCACAAAAGGCGTTCAAGATTACATTTTGGACGATTTACTGGCCTCAGCTGTGGATTACAGGAATCCTTTTTTTCATCCTGGTACAAATATGAAACCTGCCTTGGAAATATACAGTATAAGTCAAAACTCATTGCAGAGGCCTTTTAGTATCAGTTTCAGACAAATCTTTAGAGCAAAAGCTAAATGCTCACGACATCAACATAGCAGAGGAGTTTAATGTTAAATGCACATGCTTTATAATGTACAAATCGTTTAAAAAAATCAAACCCAACATGAGTCCAAAACTAAGTGCAGGATTAGTGCATTAATCAATCTGTATGTTGATTAATAAAATCAGTCAAATCAAGTTCTATCATATTGATTATCTGTGAAGATCCTTCAGAAGATGCCTCTCTCTCTTTAGCTTCACACAGTAGGTGTGATGAGGTCCAGCAGTGTGTGAGTTACTGGATCGTCACGAGGACAATTTAGGTTGAAGGATCTTATTTCAAACAGCAGATAACTGCACTAACTGTCTGGTGCTTTTAAAAGGTGATTAGACTTGTAACCAAAAGGTAGTAAGTTGTTATAATATTGTGGTTTTAAATTGTATAATTTGTTCCAGTTGATTGAAGACTCACAACACAATGATCAAATACAAGTAAAACTAGAAAATCCACATCAGGGCAAATTCCAGGATGATGTCAACCTCCTCAATACACCAGAAGGAGGCCATTGTTATTCACACCAGACAACTGATCTACTGTTAGCGGCTCCGCTCTTATCGCCACACGGCATATCACCATATTACATCCTATTTAATTCAGCTCGCAAACATCCAGAGCATTTTATCTCTTAATCCTGTTAAAACCAGCGTAATTAGAATCCAAAAACCGAGACTGCTGGTCCGACAATGCGCACACACACACACACACACACACACACACACACACACACACACACACACACACACACACACACACACACACACACACACACACACAGAGCCTGTACAAGCTCACCCAATCTCCATGCTTTTGGCTGCATCAGTTTGGTATTTTATAATAAAATGATGTCACATTGGACAGGCATAAAACAAATTGCAGAGGTGGAGCTTTCTGCCTGACGAATGCTTAGCAGCTATTGGCTAAATATGTTTTCAGGCCACTCATTATTTATTAAGCGCACTATTAAGGGGAATTGATTGTAATGATGGGAAGGATAGGACCCAGGCTCATTTGGCAGAATCGCCACAGGAAATATTCAGCTTTTGTACCAATTAATTATGCATCATCTTTACTTTGCTCTCTCTCTAGCATGGAAATGAGTGTAATGTAGCTGAGTGCTTTGAAAAAGAAAAATCACGGTAAATGGTAAAAATGTGAAAAACACTGCTAAATGTGTATTTTGTAGAGGTACAATTAAACCTTCAATTTGAAAGATCTGCAGAATTTCCATCATTTATGTAACCAAACATGATCTCTATCAAATTATAAGTTTTTTCTCCATTTATTTGTTTTATGAACAAACTGTAAAATTGCTTAAACAACTCACCTTTAGGATTTTAAATTGGTTGTCTCACATCTGGGAATATTAATTTGATTTAACCAAAAAATTCCATGTGCATTTCTAAACAATAATAAACAGACCCTGTTATTAGCTTTTATATTTGTGTGTATATTCAAATCCTAATAACGTATTAGTATCTTATTTTTGTGTGCCAGTGCTGTATGAGACCTGCTGTCTCACTGAGGTACTAAACGTGGATTAATCTATTGTTCAAAGTGGTTTTCCAACAAATTCATATTATTTCTTTCTTTATTAGATGATTTTAGCATTTACTGAACTCATTTAGTTTGAAATTATTCATTAGTGGAGGAACGATTCATATCCACAGTAAAGATACTCTTTACACAGTAAAGACATTTTTGTTGCACATTAGGATAATTGCCATCAAATGTTTATACGGAACAAATGTTCATTTTATTATAATAAACTGTGCTGTTGGGTTGTATTTACTGTACTATGAGGTGTTTTAGGCAACTCAAAGCACTTGGTTAAGGATTTGAAGACAGTACATTTGCTTTTCATTTATTTTCGTTTAATTGTGTTGTGTTGCGCAACATATTGTAGATACTAAAACAAGTATTGTATTTAACAACTTTGGACTTTAAATGTTCCAATGTTCCAAACAATAAATACTACAATAATACGTTTTCATAATTCACCATTTTAAATTTGTGAAGTGTGAAAGTGTTGTTGATTCGATTATAATCTGACATGAGTTCATCAAGAATATATAGAGAAAATTGTTTTATAATGACAAAATCAACACTTTTCTAGTGATGTTTCAAATCAGTATGATTTTTTTTTGAAAAACAACATTTTCAAAGATGGATTTCAACTAACAAAACAAATCTACACGTGCGCATCTATTTGCTGTCTGCCTTTTTTCTTTTTCACTTAAACTGGCTTTAGATATAAGTCAGTCTGATCTGTGCATGTAATCCCTCTAATCCCAGTAAAACACACAGAACCACTTAGCGTGGTAGAATCAGTGGAAAATATTTTACTTGTATTGACTTGTCAGCCAAGGCGATGCCACATTTGCTGCTGTCTCCAGCCTTGTGTGTTAAGAGGCAACAGCAATAACAAGCAAATGCACAGTGTCTTATGCAGAACAAGTACTGAGAGAGAGCATGAATAGTTTTTAGCTACCATTAAAAACAAAACGAACCAGAATCCACCAGACACAGATAAAACTCACTCTAAATTACACATTTGGCTGAAACACAAATATTAAACAGATATTTAAAATATATCTGTTTTATGGTAACCATTTTTAATGTAATGTAATGTAATTATGTAATGTATGTGGAAGGCTTTTGACACAATAATGAATTTAGATTTGCTCTTGGTCTTTTTTAGGGGGGGTCTGACAAACGAACAAATAAAGACGTAAGACAACGAATAAACCGCTTTAAATGGATCCACCCTCTCCAGCTCTTACTCCTTCCTCACAGCAGATTACAGCTGGGTATTGTACTTTCCAGGATCTCAGAGAGACATCAGCATTTGCATTCTCTGTTCTGCTGGCTGTTTTATTGTTAGGCGGCGGGTATATGTTGATAGTGCAATTACCCTCTCACTTCCCTCTTTCCATTACCTGCTGCACCCTCGGAGGAACAAAGCGCTTGCCCTGCGCCGTGCACAAGGCTCAGCCAGCGCCCTGTGATGACCGGGCTCAGGCTAGTCAGCGGCGGAGGAAGCTTATAGTGTCTCCTGAGGCTCTCTTCCCCTCACTGAATCATGATACCACCCTGCCCCCCTCCTCCCTGCCCAACCCACCCACGAACCAGCAGCATAATGTGGTTTCCGCCAACAAGCCCTGTCTGCAGTATTAATAAATTGGGAATGTGCTGCATTTCCTCTCTTGCTTAGAAAGAAGCCCACAGACGTGCTCCTCTGCGCGCCTTCGTCTTTTACCTCTAGCACAACGCCGACTCTAACGAAGGACCCGCTGGAGCTTATACACATAGACTGCATGCAATTAATAACCGTGCTCTTCATCCTCACACGTTCAAGCTCGGCTCCCAGCTGCACTAATGTGTCTCTAATGTATGTCTTCCAACCTGTTTTCCCATTTGTTTATAAAAGTCCAAATAAGAAGTGAGCGGCTGTACAGTATCGTACCCTTAATAAAAGCAGGGTAAGTGGCTCTGCTATCAAATGCGTACTCATTTAAAAACGGGCCACTATGAAATGTATCCACATCAGTGGCTCCAAGACAGGGAGCTAAGCAATCTATTTAAAAAGCAATCTATTTCTCACTGTCGTGGAGATTGCACAGATTGAATGGGGGAGTCCAATCCTCAGCGGACGGCCCTCTTGATCCCACCCTCCACTCCTCTTTTATGCTACGGCTCCTCTCCCAACTCCTCTGCTCTGCAGCGCTGTGGCGAGCGTTCTCCTTCTCGCGATGCGTCCAATTAAAACAAATAACCCAAAAACGATCCGGGGGCAGATGAGAACTCCTCTAGTAAACCGGCTCCGCTCGTGCCTCGAAGACGGCGTTGAGCGGCCACACGGGCCTCAGTTCCTGGAGTCTGCATCAGTCCTTTATGTTGTGAGACGCACGTCTCCTGAAGGAATGAAGATTACTATTAGACAAACCTACTCCCTCAGCAGATGAGCTACAGCCTTACCTGGTGCACTTCATGAATCCTCCTGAATATTAATATCCTCATCTTCGAAACCTCAGCATTGGGACTTATCTACCTTTTAACTCTGGGCCTTACGTGCATCTTCACCCTTTGTGTCCCGTAATGAGAGGATAACCTATTAAAAGCCTGGGCCTCCTCTCCACCTCCAGCTTTTCAAAATGAATCACGCAGTGAGGTCCAAAATACTTTCACACCCAGCTCACCCACCTTTATTTTACATAATTTAATTCAACCTGAACCATCGACAGGAGACTCAGAGTAGCCTCACTCTTTGTCATCATACGATCATGTAAAGAGACATTTCAGAAGCAACTGCATGTACATTGTATATATACATATACTGTAAATGGTAAGTTATGGAATGACTGGGAATAGTGTAGCATGGCCATGAAGGAGACTAGTATTAGCATATGCTTAATGAAAAGTACAATGCTTTGACTAAGTACTGGCCAGCTACCAGTAAGAGCTGAACTGTAAGTCCAACTATTTTTGCTGATAAAGCTTCAGAACGATTGTATTTTACTTTGTTTTGGATCCAGGCTAATATCCATATTGATACATTCATCTACTTCACCACTGAGCACCGTGACTGACTGCTGCGGCAGCCCATGCATCACTGTGGCTGTTTACAGCGCCATATGTATAAATCCACACATATAGCTGTAAACCTGTCACCTTAAACAAAAACAAATGATGGCACATGGTTGGTTCAACACATTCTAAAATAGGCTTTACAGGATGAGATATAACTAACACATACACAAATATTTACAAATGTAGGTTTTTAGGACAATATGGGACGAACATGATGGGTTTGCGCTGGTGAGTGGTGCACTACTGGTCTGGGTCAGTGCCAGTCCATCCCAGTTCACCTCAGGATCGTCTACAGTATCTCCAGTTTGAGCCACTAACATCAGGCCAGAAATGTTTTATCATAGCATAAAGGTGATAGTTTCTAATGACATCACGTTGTCTATGTTTGGCATTCGTGTCAGTTTAACACAGACATTGTCATTTAACACATAGGTACCATCTGATTACAATTTGCAGGCCAAGCCTATGGTGTCTTAGTAAACCTACAAACAGTACAGTGTTTTTTTCTGACCCAGGCAAGAAATCCACCTGAAGGTCTCCAAGAAGAAAAGAGACCTTATGACAGAGTCACTAATGAGATTTTCAGCAAATGTGTTATCTTTGTTTACGTAATGGTGATTAGTTTGTTAGTTCAAAGTGTTTCATATTGCTCGGTGCTGAAGCCAATCCCAATCCAATTATTTCCTTTAAAAGATTTATGCAGTTGAATCAGCATAATTAATCATTGGTGCATTGATGCAGTGAATGAATCATTATAGGCCTATAAATCTGTTTCTCTATCTGGACGTGAAACTGTAAGTGAATACAAAACGTTCACATTCCAACAGATTACAACAATGAAGCAGACTCGCGAAAAGACTTCTTTACTTATTAATATGTGATTCTCAGCTGCGCATTGATCCACGCTCGCCGCTCTGGGGAGGGTTATTGGCAGCGGGGGTAGTGGTTCTGCACAACACGATTGTATGGAAGAAGAAAAATATTGACTGTGATCAGACTCATTCTTTAATGTGCAGCGATCTGGCCGATGTCACAGCACTCAGACGATGCGTTGGAAGCGCTCTGCTTCTGCAGCACACTGCGTCCTGTACGCGAGAGAGGAGCCGGCAGAAAAGATGCGACGGAGCCGTGGAAAGTAGAGAACATAAAGGAGACGAGAGCGTTTGCGTGCGCGAGGACGAGTTAGTGTATAGCCAACTGTTCCTCCAGTCACGCAGCAGCTACTGTACCTCCTCCCACGCCTCCTCCGCGATGCATGCCGAGACAAAGCCGTATGGAGCAACACGAGCCTTAAACACAGGTCTCTGCGATTCTCCGCTCACGTCTACAATTCGTGTCTTCTCTTTCGGAAACTCTTTTGCTGTTTCCTACAGTTCTAAGTCCGTCGAGGATGCGAGCGCTCCACAGCGTCAGGTGACCAGGGGTCAGAGGTCATCCACCAGGAGTCTGAAAAGATCTTCCTGGTGCTGATGAAGATCTACTGTCTGGTTTCAATCATCACAAGCCACCAAGGCCTGTGTGTTGTTATAATGCATGTGTGACCCACTACAGGTAATACATCCCAACCCTGACACAATGATTCCCTGGAGCTTCCAGGAGACTTAAACTTGCATGTGCGTTCCAGTTTGCCTTTAACGTGACTGCTCCTTGGTTCTCTCTCACTGCAGAAACTGAACCACAACCTAGATTTGTCAATTGCAGTAAAGGCTCAGGACTGATTTTCCACCATGTTTTCCTATTTCTCCTCTAGTTATCGTTTCCATGGATGCATGTTAGTTTTCACACCTCAGTTGTTACAGGTACAAACACCAGCTCCTACTTTTGACCAAGGATACATTTGGTGGGTATTTAATACTTATTGTTTCTGTTGTATTGATTCTAACCTCATCCAGTAGCCAGTTTTTTTGTTCTACAGCTCCGCCTGGACTTTAACATACAGAGCTGATCATGAACTCAAGTACATTAGTGTCTCATGAGTACAAGGCATCAAGGGGGAACGTTGAGTGGTACGTGTAAGCTCAGCTGAGGGGAGACTTCAGGACACGCCTGAAGACACTGGAGGGAGTAAATGTTCACCTGTGTTTCTGGAAACAACAGAAGAACTAAACATGTCTGGAGAGGATTTCCAAAGCTTGTCTCTATGAAGGAGATGATGAAAGTGGATGAATTGCCAACAAAGACTGAGAGGATGACACAATGACACAATGACCTCATCAGTGGCCGACTGTCACAGGTGCACTGGACATTTTTTTAATTCATTTCAGCTCACAGCGCACAGAAATGCTTAATGTTTGATGTAGCCGTATTAACCCATTATTAACAATATCATCTTCCATATCATGTAAAAACTGTGCTACTGAAATAAAGCCTGTGAGGACAGTTAGACTGGAGGTGTGGGCTGCTGCTGTTACTGCTGTGTGTGTTTGCCATGTCGAACACTGACATATGTTCATGTGCTATGTATGATTGTTACAAACAATCACACACACACACACACACACACACACACACACACACACACACACACACACACACACACACACACACACACACACACACACAGGGACCCCTGTCATCGCTATAAACACATGCATATACATACAGTGACCCACGCATTCAGGGACCATCTGTTGCTGCCTCGGTGTGAAAATCCAACGTTTACATTATTACTTTATTTACAGTATGAATACAGAATGAGCTGCATTTTTTGCATATTCCTGCAAATATTAAAGATGTCATTTAGTTGTGGTGAACTTTGACTGAACCCCGACGTGCTCCTGCCGTGGTCCTGTGGTCTGGGAGGCAGGAGGCGTGTGGATCTACAGCCATGGAGCGCTTTAGGGATCAGCCCATTGGATGTGCCAGACGTAAGACGGGTCCTTCGATCCGCACAAACAGCTGAGAGGCGGATTACAGAGCCGGGCCGCGGCGTGTGATCCCTGAGGCCGGGCCGGAGGACGCAGGGGTGGATAAGGTCAGCGCGCTCTGCCTCTTAGCGGACTCTTTCCACGTTATTACTGCACTATACTTCTCCCTCGCTCTTTAAGTGTGTATCTGTGTCTCCTTCTTCCTCTCTCTTGACAAGATCCCTAGTGAGTCACCATATTGAGTGGAGGTGGTCTTCTTTGCCTCTCATCTTTCCTTTCTCATGATTACACTCGCGGGCTGGGAGCGTGGAGACAACCTTAGGCTCTGTTACTACCTGTGTGTGTGTGTGTGTGTGTGTGTGTGTGTGTGTGTGTGTGTGTGTGTGTGTGTTAGAGGCCTGACAGTAAGTGCTTGTGACTGGCCTAGCCAACTGAAGTCTGTGGTGTAAATAGCTGTATACTGTGTGACGCACACACACAAACACACTCACACACACACACAGTAACTGTGTAACTACAGGCCTGGTGCACTCTCTCATGTGTAGGCATCCATTTTGTGAATCAAAGGCTGGTGTCATGAGTGGGAAGGCTGTTTTCCAGTTTAGAGGAGTGGAGAGGAGGAACAGCGCTGCTGCTGCTGCTGCTGCTGTGATCTCACATCGTCACATACTTTATTGTATGTTTCCTCACAGTTTGTGTGACACTCGCCTCACAGCTGTCAACAGATTCTGCCGCTGTGCCAAGCAAGTGACTTCCGATGTTAGCATCATATCCCCAACAAGCGAGCTGCCGACTACAACACGCTTCACACCTCGGCTGCCACCGAGTAGAGGCCTCGCTCACTGTCCTTGTGAGGTCCGTCCCAGCTGTCAGTCTAACGGGAGGCGGGCTTAACCCCAGACGGGCCACCCGTCCATCACAGAGACGCACACCAGTATGGAGATAAACAATCATTCAGAATGGTGGAAAGGGTGGAACCGGAACGGCCGAAGGAAACCCACACAGACACGAGGAGAACGAGTGCACTCCACAGGACACAGTGGAATCAGATCCTTTTAAGAGGTTTTTAACCCTTTCAGCATCAGAACTGGGTGATGTAGATCTTATGTTGAATGTAGGGGGAGATTTGATTTATTTTTTCTACAGAACGCATTGTGTCTTGCTGATCCTATGTTAGATTTACAAATGCAAATTTTTGACATATACATTATTTAAAATAAATCATTCATTGTGTTTCTTCCAGTTTGAGTTGACTTACTTTAATTAAAAGGTTCCTGTTGGACTGTAAAGACTTTCCATTGATACTAAGAACACATGGTTTCCACTTTACATGAAAGAAACTAGTGAAGGAACGGTGAGTATGACCTCATCCTGCATTAATAAACTGCATTCATAAGACATTGCTATTAATAATACACAGCGATTACCCAGACACCAACACAAGGACCTTCCACAACTCAGTCCTGCTTTTAAATGCATATCTGGGCTGAACACTGTCACCTAGTAGCACTTCAGAAACCGCCTGTGCTCTGCTAGACAACACGGCTCATCATCACGGCTCTGCTTCTCTTGGTCATGATGGCCGTAACGCGAGAGGCTCAGTGGGTCGCGGCTGCTCGCGGTGAAAAGGGCATCCTGACTGAACCAAAACGACTTTTCCTTCCTGGCGTCCGCCTCTACTCCTTCATCTCCCTCCGTCCCTTTCCTTTCCTCTCTCGCAGGTTAAAGACAAACAGATGGGTGGGCGTCCTGGGCTTCTTTTTAGCGCAGAATTAATTAAGGCTCATGGCAGCTGATGTGTCAGATTCACACTGACCTGCAATTAAGGAGAACACTTGAGTTTGGAGAACTGGGGGATATAGCAGCCTAACGTTGCCATCCTGCCAACTGCCATGGAAAATACATCCTTCTCACTGGGCTTTACACTCTCATTAAAAGTTGCTTTGTGACATTTTGCTTTAGTCACATTGAACGTGTTGAGCTACTATATTTGTGGGGACCACATATTCTCCAAACTTATGATAGCAGTGCACAGACAGGAATCACAATTCGATGTAGAAGAATACACAACAGATTAAAAGGCATGGTTTAATCCTAATACCTGAACATAATGGATTTTTGTTAGTGGAAATAAAGTCTTCTTACACATGTAGAACAAATATTTGGTTGATGGGAAACGATCTTAGCAAAAAGCTTTGGCAAACATGAGCACAGTGGACAATCTGTCAGGGGAAGGGAGCAAATAGTGGTTTGGCTAATGTGGAAGAGCCAGGCAGAGCTCAGCTTAGGGAGGAAGAACTAAAAGGAAGCCGTTAAGGAGGATGCGTCTAGAAAACCTGCATCAATATTTTTTTACATTTTACAGGAAATCTTGGGTAACGACTTTTCTAATCATGGACTTTAGTGTTCATTTCTAGTGTTCAAGTTTATGGGTTGTAAATTTTTTATCCACAATCCATGATTTTCTAGTGGGTTGTGGGTTCTTCCTGTACAGCCAATAATAATGATAACATTCAAAATGTTTTGATTACACCTTGGGGAAGTTAATTTTTGCATTTTTGTGCAGGCCCTGGCGGAGCAGTGAGCAGAAACTTTGCAGAGCCCAGGGAACTGGAAACAAGGCTTGGACCTGAGACCTTCCACTTCCGAGGCCGATATTGTATCTACTCATCTACCAGGCCACCAATAATGTACCGCTGTGACAAATGGTTTGTGATTTTGTATATGTGTGACCCACACCTACCACATTCTGTAATACATAGTAAAGTGTTATTTAATACCTTTTGAGTTTTCAATTGAATTGAAATGAATGTTTGAAAAGTTTAATTTGTTTGCCTGTTTCTGTTCTGTTCGGTTCTGTTTCCGTATTAACATGTGCAGTATACAGTACTAAACTATAACCCTCTTAAAGGTATCATCAGAATGAGCAATAGCTTGTTAAGAGAACTGTACCCAAAGGTGCAGTATAGTAAACTACTGTAAAGCTATTTATGGTTGGCTGTGTGTAGAAGGCAGCTGCAGCTCGTAGACCTCTCTGCCTTAACACAGCTGTCAGCATTTGTGAGGACGCCAGTGATGCCGTATTTGCTTTTCACACTGAAATTACAAATCTTTTTGAGACCTATGTCAAGGCAAAACAAAACACAAAACAATGAGCTGATATTTATTTTTATAGAGGTTACAGTAGCTGTCATGGTGCATTTCCACTGCGGAACATACATACAGTAGTATTCACCACAAAAGCAGTAGTAGCCGTATTACTGCTCGGTTCCAATCACAGGGCAAATATTCACACAGCTCTGCTCAAATTGGGATGAAGCATCAGGTTTTACACAAGTATCAGTATTTATTCATGAATTATTATTAACTCTAATCAGGACTGACTTTACAGATTGAGGGGCAAGCTATGGATGCTCCACCAACTACCAGAAACTTTTACATACATTACATTTACTTTTACTACATTGACTATTCAATACAATATTACAATTCCTAAACCTGCATAATTTTAGATACAAGCATGTGAATGTTTGGGTAAACCTAAGTGTAGCCCACCAACCTCTACAGCATGTAATGAATATATATGTGTAACCAGGAGTCGTGCATGTGCACGTCTTCTCGGTGTCCTCCAGTGCACGCGCTAATACGATGAATGACAGTCCAACGTTGCAGGAGATTTCGAGGAAGTTTCATCATGTTGCTAGAAATCAGCGAGGAGGTTTTCCGTTGCACTGGGACACACATTTCTAGGTCTTTCGCATTGTGCTTTCAAAGCCAAGGTCGTCTGTGGGTGCACTGAGAGAACTAAGAAAGGCTGCTTTCATGCAACGTACACTGGCTTTATTTACCTCTGTTGGTTTCATGCCGACTGCCTCGCGCTGCCTTTACCTCCTCAATCAGCGCTTAAGGACACAGCAACAACAAATAGGGCTATCGTCAAGACAAAGACGAAGAAAGAAAGACAGTAAAAAGTGTATGTTTTGTTATTGATTATTCCAAGGACAACGATGTCAAGCCTTTATGAATTGTGTAAGGAAAAAGCTGTTTCCCTGAGACAATATTATCAAGACTGGTCATTTTATAAACTAATAACTACATGTAAACTGAACAATCCTCATGCAAACACTATAACCAACAATGTTTTGACTAGACACAACCGGTCACTACAGTATGTAAAGTAAGGTAACATGTTGCATTTCATTATTAAAAAGATTGGTTGTGATAAAAAAAATGCCTGTATTAGCTTATGTTATTATGCTTAATCAGCATAATTACATCAGTTGCCTGTCTGAGTTTCAGAATTGATGGCACCTCAGAGTCAGTTCGTCAGTCTGTATGGGGGGGTCAAAGTTATCCTCTAAAAGCTGCACATAGTTCCAGCTGGACAATTGTTGGTGTGGCTCCTTCATTCCTTCGAATTAACTGCTTAAAAATAAATAAAAAAATAAATAAATAAATAAAACTTTATTCCTCTTTTGAGCAGCATCATTTTTTTCCCTCCTCCCGGAACAGCAGTTAGTTTCGTAAATGATGGCTCTCATTTGAGCCGCAGACAGTTATTAAGTCGCAGCGTATAGAACACAATATGGCCTGCATATTCAATATCTTCATTAAACAATTACCGCGCCTTCGTTAAATTGCTTCGACAGCTAATCTTGTTAAGCCATTTGCCCGAGGCCTAATTCCGTGGAAGGTGATACAGTTAGCAACACGACTATTTTGAGACGTCGCTCCAGCTTTCATATCTGGCCCCGGTATTGTGTTTGTAATAGGAAGGCGACATTATTAAGAATTAATGTGGGTGTTGAGGAGATAATATATATAATGACTATCTATTCTTGTCAGTCTCTGAAGACTTATAGGGCAAAGATGTTTAGATATATTGGCAGTTATAGCTAAAATACATATATTTTATATATATATATATATATATATATATATATATATATATATATATATATATATATATATATATATATATATATATATATATATATATAGATATATATATATATATATATATATATATATATATATATATATGCACACAGTATATAAATAAAATTCCCCACTCAATCGCCGCCCCTTGCCTTGGAGCGACAGAGAGGATGTTCAAAACCAACACGCGTGTATATATACACTCACACGCGTGTGTGTGAGTGTATATATATATATATATATATATATATATATATATATATATATATATATATATATATATATATATATATATATATATATATATATATATATATATATGCACACAGTATATAAATAAAATTCCCCACTCACTCGCCGCCCCTTGCCTTGGAGCGACAGAGAGGATGTTCAAAACCAAAACCTGGGTTTGAACATCTTCTCACTGATTGACTGTAGAAACTGCAGACATCACAGTAGACATTTATTCCTTCAGATTTTGCATTAGAGACATACGGTAACTATTCAACACCTCTGATCTCCCTCAAGTCCGCATTAGTCCCCAGACTCTAGTTTGAGAAGTAATAGCAGCTATAGTTGCCTGTTAGAAAACATCCCATATCCGAGGGCTGAGGCCCCTGGTGCATTTACTATTCAGTCACAGTGCGCACGGTTACCCAAGAAGAACAGAGGTGTTTCCTCTGTTTTGCAGCTTTAGTCTCTCCAGGCTTAGTTCAAAGGTAGAGTGTTCTCCCTCTGAGCTCCAGCTTCATTGTTTACCACAAACTGAACCCCCCTAACAAGCGCTGACACCGCGCAGACCGACAGCCTCCGCCGCCGCTCAAACAGCAGTGCGACAAAAATAAATAAATAAAAGAACAAAAACAGCAAGCTCAGACTGGTGTGTAACGACTTAGAAGGGGGAAAAAAAAGTCTTTGTGTGTGTGTCAGCATCTCCAGGAAATCGGTTTTCTAATCTATGTGGTGTTAGGTCCACTGTCCTACGCCCACCGAGGGACACTCACACTGTTCAACAGCAACAGCACAGATGCACAACAACACACATAGACATGGACTGATGCTGATTTCTAGTTCGGCTCTGTGATGGACCAATTCATCATGGAAGTAGCTGAGCAGTCAAGTGTATACAGAAATATAGTCACTATCTAACATGACACTCTGCACGACTGCTTCAACAGCTAGAGGGAGATTTCCCATCTGAAGTTGCTGCATTCTGCTCGTGTATTCAAACCTAAGCAGCCAACAGCATGTTTCGCGAATGTAAAACAGCTTATGTTGGACAATTATCATCTTTCCCACTGCTTTCTGACACTGTGTCTGCTGTAAGAAGGAGCAATAGCAAAGGCTGTTAGTGTTTGTGAAAGATCTGAACCAATAATCACCGGTGTCCTGTCCTTTCCCTCGCAGAACGAAGCGTCGCATCATCAGCGGCCCAAATGCCAAGACACTTCACTCACTCCGCTTCCTGTGGAACCCGTATCAGAGGAAGCTGCAGAGACGCCGACATGAAGAGACAGAAAATGGCAGGGTCAGGGAGCGGTAGTGTGTGGGATATAACAGTCTGCCAATCTCATCTCTGTCTCTAAACCGATGACCTCGACTCAGGTTATGCTCAACATTAGTCATACTGTATGTAGTTTAATATGCATACTGGAGCTCTTCCTCAGTATACACTTACTAAAGTAAATTCCCCTTTTCTGACAGAATAAACAAAAAAATATACAGAACTGTATGTAGTGTATACATTTATCTTAATTAATCATCTAAACTTAACATAGCAACCTCAAACATCAAACACAAAAACACTCAAGACAATCAAGGCGTCCCCATAGGTGCAGTAAAGGTAGCCAGTCCAAAAGTCTCCAGAGGTTAGATCAAATGTCTACAGATTCAGGTGAACAGGAAGTGGGCTTGAGAAAATAGACTGCAGCTTCAGTAATCACCAGAAAGGCCAGTGGGTCAAGAGCAGGCTGAGGAGTTTAGCAGCAACAAGCAATCTAGCAACTGGTGAATCTGTCAGGATGGCTTGTATATCATGAAGGGTGGCCACAGCGAATAGAGGCAGACTCGATGAGAGTGGGGAACTGTCACCGGACATAGGGAAAAACTAAGAACACACATCGGAATTTTGCAACTCAGCATTCCTGACCTTTAAACGTCCCATAATCATGTGACTCTGGCATTACTTCCTGTATAAACAAGTGAAAGTTTCTGGTGTAAACTGGAGGCCAGTAGGCATTATGTCCATGGGGATATACTGCACAGCAGCCTGGGTCACCGTATATCCTTCTGTTGACACTGATGTCATTAATAAGGGGCAATGAATGCTGGTAATGGCTACATCTGTCCCCCACTCACCCCACCCTATTTAAATTGCCCTGGTTAAAACTGTCTCTCATCGGGGCTACAATTGGCCCCAATATGACAGCGCCTCCATGTATCCACTTCAGTCAATGGCATCCTATGGCTTCTCTGCTGGTTATCTCCAGCAGGAGGCAGGTAATCAGCTGCCTGTCCCTGCCTGCATTAACACATGGCCTTCCACTGCTAAATGCATGACAGGCTAAGACACCACTGTCGACTGGAGATCAGAGTGTGTGTGTGTGTGTGTGTGTGTGTGTGTGTGTGTGTGTGTGTGTGTGTGTGTGTGTGTGTGTGTGTGTGTGTGTGTGTTTGTGTTTGTGTGTAAGCAAGAGCGAGAATATCATGTAATAGACGCATAGACGCCATGTCTGTAACACGCTGGTGTTTCACGTTTGGATGGTGAACGAGTTGGAATTTGGGGACAGTTTATAAGTTATGGGTTGGAAATAAGATTTACAGAAGTTTATCTGACATCATGTCGTTACATGAAGCGTGGATCCCATTTCAATTCCCATTTTATTCCTAACTAGATGGACAGTGTTTTGTCTAACGGCAGGGCAGACCGACAACGTAAGACATTTAATAACATAACAGATAAGATATACATGTATGTACGAGAAGTTGAAAACAGAGGGACGGTAACTAAAGATCACTGCATGAGCAGGAAACCAGGATAGAACACATGAAACTAAGAAAGAATTAAACAGGGAATCACGCCTACCTGTACATTGTAAAGTCACTGCTAATGTAGAAAACTACTCTAAAGAAGCATAACACATAAAAATACAACTCAAAATGACTGCATAACAGGAGAAGCCTTTTTAAACACACTGAAGTAACATGAAGTAAGAAGCAACAAAGGACAAACTTACCAGATAAATGAAGTAAAGGAGAAAAACGAGACAGGAAACAGAAAGTCAGAACAGGAAACAGACAGGAAGTGAAGTCATGCTAGTGCAAGAGCTAAGCTCAGCTCCAGCTACACGGACGTTGCATTGTTAGCACGTCGGCCTCTCGCTCCCTGTAGGACACGGGAGAACAACGCAGGGCTCGTTTTGTCAAAATGACAGTTGAATTGGATTTGTGCATTGATCGTCGGTGTTCGGTGTTCGACACAAACAAACGTTTTATTTGCCTCGGGTTATGCTGCGATTGCTTTACCGTCTAAAGTGGTTGGTGGAATTTTGGGAAGGCTGCAGTATCACTATAGCGAAGTCGGATAATTGTAGTGGCGGTAAACAAACCAAAAAGGTTCACCCCGACCTCTTTATTTGGAAGAAAGGCTGATGCTGAGCCGACTGTGATTGTTTATGGCCCGAGAAAAAAAAGTGCGTCATCCCAAATGGACGCTTTGTGCAACCATTTTGGTGATAACCTTTGTTTTCTACTCGTTAACTAACCTGAACCCTGATTACTTTTTTGCTCTGTGTTTTGTGTTTTTAGTGAAGCTACATTCCTACATTTGGTGCAATTAGCTTGGAACAAACCAAAATCATTTTGAGAATGTTTCAAAGGCCACGCATCAACGCTTGTAGTGCTCCATTCCTCACTGTTTGTAGTTCATCTTTTGTGCTTTAATAATTCTTTTGGACTTGTAATCATGATTATATATATATATATATATAAATGGTTCCTTTGATCATTGGTGTCAGTCTTCTGGGTATTTGTGCGTCTAAAATCAAGGGTAAAGATGAAAAAAGATTTACGAGTGAAGGGCTCTTTACTCAGCTCTTCGTCCAAGATGCAAACACCAAACCTTTCATTAGTGTCTTCATTTGGGGACTCGTGACAGCGGTGACACAACCTTCGCTGGCTGAACACTTAAAAACGGGGGATGGTGGAGGGCTCGGGGGTCCTCGGATGACTCCCGGCTGCTGGTGCTTCTGTGGTCTCATAATAATAGCCATCTTTGGCGCAATTAAATCATCCGTTCTTCCCCTTATGGCCTTTACCTCCTGTCATACACATGCCTTGATGTTAATGTCCTACATAGGCGGTGGAGAGAAGGCAGGACGGAAGTAGGGAAGGGATGGCTCTCGGATGAGGAGAGAGGTCAGAGACGCTGGGAGAGAGAGAGAGAGGGGGGGGGGGGTGAGACGGGCCTTTTGTGTGTGTGTGTGCAGATTAATTAGAATCCTTCTGGACTGACATTAGAGCTCATTAATAGGAGCCACAGCCGTACAGGCGTCAAACAAAAAGCGTGCGCTGAACCTCCATCCAGCCCCCCACCGCCGCGTGCTGCACAAAGACCCTGAACTGATGCGCATGTATGTAGCACGCATGGACACACACACACACACACACACACACACACACACACACACACACACACACACACACACACACACACACACACACACACACACACACACACGCTGTATATCACAAAGCGTCTGCATATTTGCACCACACTCGCTTCCTTGTATATATGTGTGTGTGTGTCTTTGTGTGGCCGCTAAGACGGTTATGTAAATGAAGCATTATGTTAATGTTATTTCCTCCTCTTTTTTGGCTGCGTCTCCACAGGCTCTGTTAGCGTAAATGATGCTCCCGCCGTTAGCCGGCTGAGGCTCGCCCATCGCCACTAAAGGGATGAATTAGGCCCCGGAATCCCAGATCGGATCCTTGTTCATTTTCAATAAGGCTCGGACTGGGCTTCCACAGGCATAATGGAGAGAGTGTTTATGGGTGCTTATTAGTGGGTGCCCATGGTAGCGCCGGATAATAATTCTACTGGAGCGCTGGAGTTATTATAGTGATCTGCAGAAAAGGTCCACAGCTTTGACAATTAGGATAACGACCTGCAAAGCTGTAGTTTCACAAAAGTAGTGATTTCACGCGTAGCATGTTGTTTCATATTGTTTTACGTGTGTGCGCCTGCGGGGTGGGTGGGTCTGGTTCGGCACCTGGTAAACAGGTTATTTAGCCTAATGCCATTCAAGCCTTTTATGAACTTCAGCAGCTGCTTTTGCGGTGCTTTAGCCCATGTATGTCCCATCACACAGCTGGGAGATTCCAACATCCTCTGTCCAACCTGTTTATGGCTGCGTCTGGCACAAAGTCAACCAGAGGATGTTATGCGTTTCATGGATTTACATCTAAACCTTGAAATACTTTTGCTTATTACTATTCAATAAACTGGTATTTTTCTCAGGACTGCAGAAGGATTTTTAATACTAAAGTATGTCATATTTCTCTTTTTCTTTTTATTCTGCATTTGAAATGTTTTTTTGTCCCTTTTTTCAGTGTGTGTGCGTGTGTGTGTGTGTGCGTGTGTGTGTGTGTGTGTGTGTGTGTGTGTTTGTCTGCTGTGTGTGTGCGTATGTGATTTGCTCTCTGTGTGAAGCACTTTGTAACATTTGTTCTGAAAAGTGCTCCATAAATAAATCTGTACTTACTTACTTACACCACACCTTCACCTGTGTGTGTGTGTGTGTGTGTGTGTGTGTGTGTGTGTGTGTGTGTGTGTGTGTGTGTGTGTGTGTGTGTGTGTGTGTGTGTGTGTGTGTGTGTGTGAGAGAGAGAGAGAGAGAGAGAGAGAGCCTGTGCCAGCTTAGCGAACTAAGCAGCGTATTGTAACAAGCTTGCCAGTTAGCGGGGGTTTATGCAGGGCCATTGCCTCTGATTATCTTTAACATCTTGCTGAGTGCACTGCACCGGGCTGCTGGCACCGTTTCAGACACACACGCACACACACTGACAAGTGACAGTGGAGCCAGCGGACCGCTTATTACTCTCCTGGCCGAGCTTATTTGAACTGGACTTTTAATCCATCATCACTGATGATCCTGGACCTGTGAGTGAGTGTGTGAATGAGTGTGTGTTTAGGTGTACTGTCTGTGTGTGTGTGACATTCTCCACCAACTGAATAATATGAGTGCACAATAAAGACATCTACAGCAGCAGCTCTGTGTCTATGTGTGGCTACTGTACCTCCAGAGGGTCAGACTTTCAAAGTCGTTGACTTTCTGTTTCCTCTTTTAATTTTACTTTAGCTTTTGCAACTTATTTTTTTTAAGGACTATAAAAAAATCTGGCACTTCTCATGCAAGTGGTTCCTACTTAATTGTATCTCTCCCGCATGCAAACATAAACTTATGCAGCTGACATGTTCAGATACTGTATGTTTAATGTCTGCTTGAGTTGCATATAGGGAACGTAGCCTGGCTATAAACAGCATCATCTCGTCTCATCCTTCAGGCGTCTCCAGCTACATTCTGTGAGTTAGTAGTTGAGATGAATGTTGGCATCCAGCGCACAGGACCATCTCCCCACACGCCACAATGTACCAGCATGGGGAGGGGATGCATGCATATACAGTACAGTAGGTGTTGACTTCCCGACTGAAAGCCAGGAGGGTTTGACACAGAGATCAAGGTGCCCTTTGTGCTGCTGGGCTGGATGAAAACATGCATCATTTATTCCCCAGTTACGCCAGAGCAGGCCCCACAGCTCCCCACTGATCCTGCACTGGGTGGATGTAAGTGCATGTGTGCAAGCGATTTGGCTTTTTATATGTCCAGGAAAATTTTACTCCAAGGGCCAGGAACATAGATGCACAGCAACTGGGCTGATGACTTCATGAAAATGCTTCAGCTGTGTTGTTGTGAGATTTATAGTGGAGATGTGTTAGATATGAGGACTGCATGTGTGCGTAATATACAAATCCTGCTCTCTTGCCTCAGAACAGGTTTGGAGCTGCTCATTCAGATCGAAGACTGCATCAGAAAGAAAATCCTTGACTTGATCAGCATTACTTACTCAGGTAAAGAAACTCCTCCTGCACAAACACCAAATAGATTTTCTCTAGTCAGCAACCACGGTTTAAATTCAGTTCAAGGTCCAAATCTAAAATGGACTTGTCTGTAGCCGCTGCAGGGAGTGAGTGGACTTGTTGATGGCTGCTGTTGACTGGATGGATGGATGGATGGATGGATGGATGGATGGATGGATGGATGGATGGATGGATGGATGGATGGATGGATGGATGGATGGATGGATGGATGGATGGATGGATGGATGGAGGACCTTCATATGGATAAGGTCAGTGCTTTGTGTTGTTGGACCCCTTCATCTTCTTCTCTTTTTTGTCTTTCATTTCATGGCAAACAGATGCACCAGTGTGGCCACTTATTAATAGCCGGACTATTTGTACAGTTCCTGCTTGCGTTGGCAAACAAATTACTCCCGCCTTTGCTATATTTAATAGTGCTGAACCCTCGGCTGTTCCTCCGTCTTCCTCTGCTTTAGATCAATAAGTGGAAATGCCTCCATTGATCCTAGTACAGCGACTAAACGCTGAGAGTCAAAGTGTCCACTCATGCCTAACTGCACACCAGCCTTGTGTTTGAAATATGAACAACTTTATTAGACCGTTAAGACTCGGGGATGGAAGCCTTGGCCTGTTTAGGACAGTCCATTGTTATGATCACACAACTGTCCAATTGTTTAATTTAATGCGCATTATGCATTTAGTATTGATCCACTATGGGCTGGTTGCAACTGCCAGGCTAATAATAGCCCCACAGATGCCTGGTCTATCGATAAACTGGAATGGCCTCAAAAAGGAAGATTTCTCCAACACAAACAGGACAAAGGGTCTGCAGCCACCGTAACGGTTCCACAGTAACTGTGAATGGAAGAACTTCATTAAAGAATAAGTCAACTGGATTTCATGGCAGTCGCACAACCTCAACTGATCTGTATCGTTCCTCTAGACAAATACTGCATGTCGGTCCATTTTGATCCATCCTTGCAAAGTTCATCGTTGTCTTACAAACAACTAAAAAGTGTTGTTTTTTTAACCAGGGTAAACATTGGCTCTAATGAATAATTTGTATGACTTTTGGAAACCCAAGGTTGGTAAGTCCTGTAAAACCACCTCGGTGCTGCAAGCGAATGTGCCTGTGGACTACATTTATGAGGCGCCTGCTCGCTGCAGACCTGATCCCAGCAGCATCTTTCACCGGCTTAGAGGGGCACTCAGCAAACAATGCACATTTGTTTTGGCTGCATTGTCAAAGTTTTTGTTTTCCTCTCGTGGAAAGAGACTTTAGAGATGAATCTGTCTGATTTGCGAGCGACTGAACACGTATTGGACGTTTAAAGCACACGTAGGAATGTGCTGAATGCAAAAGTTGTTTTGATTGACACCACGCTGTTGTTTGAAGCGTCACATATGGCACCGCACGCAACAGAATCTGCTGCTTTATTTGCCATCTCCCCTTTGGAGCACATGTTTGAATTCTGGGAATTTTTCTTCTGCTATTGTCACAATTCAATTCAGCCAGGTATTGCAGACATCTAAGCTGCTACTGTATACAACCCAAAAAAAAGAAAGAAAGAAACGATGCTGCACACAATCTTAGCAGTGGGGGCTTAAATGAGAGTGCTATGAGAATGTATTCACATAAGCTTCTCGGTTTGTGACGGTTTGTTTGCTGACCTGTTACTGTTCATTTCGAAAAAAGCTAAATTCAGTTTCGTAGCAACACACACACACACACACACACACACACACACACACACACACACACACACACACACACACACACACACACACACACACACACACACACACACTAAACAGATCAGTGTATTGAAAAGCATAAAGCAAATAGGCACAGTGCAATTAAGCTTTTATTTTGGTAACACCTAGTAGGAAACTAGTGTGGTACAGCATCATTAATTTCATTTGGACACTTACTCCAGCTTAAACAAACTATAAATATAAAATTCAGACTAAACCAGAACCAAACTTTTAAAAATCAAATAATAATGTATTACAGTCATACCATGCAAGGGGACTTTTTGTGTTGTAAAGTTTAAATTTAAAATAATATATTTATATGTGTAAAAAGTGAACTGATTTAAATCAACAATAGCAACAATTAAATTAAATACAAACTTTACAGCACATTGCTCTACTCATACTACTACTACTACGTACTACTACTACTACTACTACTACTACTACTACTACTACTACTACTCTTACTGGACCACCATTAAGGTACATCCACAATCAAAAGATGAATAAAGTGTACAATGAGATGTTTACTGTAGGTTGTTTATTTAAGTGCATATTAGAAAAGGTTTGCATGCAAATGTTAATATTCACTTCGATCTATAGGGGACATTGGCACAGTGTGGGTTGATTTGGTTTAGTCTTATGTTAGTTTTCATCTGGACGCAACAGGACACAGATTTCTGCCAGTTATCACTCTCCTCTGTCCATGAATGTATATGCTGCCTTATTCCTTCCTCAATTAAGAAATCAATGGCCTTTTTAACATTTATTGTGTTAGTTTACATTGTAATAATATGAATAATATAATAATAAAAAAATACAGATAGCAAAATCGCGGCTTTCGGATGTTTGAGTTCAGCTTTGTTTTTAATCCTATTCTGGTGCATTAGTGGTCGCCTGCTGCATCCACAGGAAATAATCAGACTCTGACTAATCTGTGTGGCCTTGTTGTTTTAGACTGTTTGCTAATTAATGCCGTTCTATTTAAATTCCCAGGCCACTGCCTTGTATCGCTGATTCCAGGTGCAACTACAACTGTATGTTCCTATAAAGTGTGAGTGCACTTGTGTGTGTGTGTGTGTGCATAATAACTCATCACTCATAATCTTCAATCATGTAGCTTGGAGTATATACGATGGAAGGGGGGTATAGAGAATGAAGCAGGTTAATAATTGGCTGGAAATATTTAATCTCTCCGGTAGAGTTTGCCTTTTCCACAATCCACAGGCTCGCCACCTTTTTTCCAAGTTAATGGTCTCCCAGCATTTGCATCCCCCTCCAGCAATATTATCTCGGTGCTTTCAGTTATCACCCTGGAGCGCTCTATTTCAAACATCAATGGACACACAGCTGAAAGAGCGTGCCAGTGCAACATCTGTCATCAGAAAATCATAAGAAAATCCTACACGCAAAGTGCGGTTTTATTGTGGCAGCCAGGACGCCATGCTGTGCCCTCTAACTACACTTTATTACCTGTGAAATGAAAGTATTTATGGGGTGATAAAGTTAGGCGTGGCGCAGAGGACGGCTGGACATTCCATCCGGCCGAGCCCACCTGCAGTAGGTCAGATTCAGGTTTGTTAGAGCCCTATGCCGCCATCAGGAAATCATCCTTTCACTCACTCCCCCACTGCGAATAGAATAAAACAAGTAGCTTTATACTTTGCCACATAGCCTGCGGGATACTAATTGAGATTGGCCACTGATGTTACTGTTAAAGCGGCGGAAAAACAGTCCAGAATGCTCCACTATGGATTGGAACAAAACACTACTAAAAGAAGCTATTTGTTTTTTATTTGTACCAAGGCAACAGGGAAATAAGTTTTCCTATTGTTTTCAGGGCCAGAACAAACATGATGATTGCAGGAGGCAGGAGACGTGCCACGGGGAGAAGCGGCTGCTTTTCTACTTAACAGAGGAAAAAAGTGCCGGGAAAGTATGTCGTGAAACAGACGTAGCCGTGATGAGAAGTAGCACGTTGAGTGTGCGCGTCTGGGGACGGCGAGCAGCCTCTGCCAAGCGTCCACGGCCGAGTCCACTTCTCCATTAAATCAGATGCAGCGCTACGTCTGAGCTGCTGCAGCCTGAGTCCGGCTTCACACCTGCTGGTTCACCAGAACTGACGTGGTGCTGAGGCGCTAGTAATGGAGCTGTCCTTGGTGCTGATCTGCTCAGTCCATCTAGCGTTGCTGGAAATGACCAACTAGCTTCACCCTCACACCCACAAACCGATGTACAGAGTCGTTTTCACTGTTTCACACGGTTGTGTTGTAAATCTCTGTGATACAACTGAAAATCTCACCTTTCAGCCCCCCCTGTCTTTATAAAAAAAAATTCGGTATTCAAAGAGAGAAACGCTGCCTGCATGCAACAGTTGCACTTTGAAGCTAAATCTGCGGAGAAGCACAATGGTATGTTATTATTGTTCTCTTAGTCCAGCTGCCTTTCATTCCATGGGGTCACAGCTACCGCATAAAAATATACTGGCAAAAAAAGAAAGGAAACAACCGTCTGCAGTACTGTACGTCCAGTTCCTACCACTGGTAAACAACTGAAGCCCTGGATAAATACACTGCATGTACCTTGGCATGTAGTTTAAATAAAAGCTGTGTTGCAATAGAGTTCTAAATTCCCTAAATGGCTAAGTAGAGAATCCGATGTTGCTCCCAAATAGCAAAAACAGTAACAAAGGGGAAGTACAGTAAGAGCGATCACTGGATGCTGATCACAGTGTTGCTTTGTGCAAACGTCTTAGTGTGTTTTACTAGAGAAAACATTGCGTTCGCACACTGATGGGTCTGTGGACGGCAACTGTAGGCCTCCGGTGTGACCAGGGAGCACATCATGGTCCCACCGTCCACCACAAGCAGGAATGCATGTAGCGCTGCCTTCGAAACAAGCGTGCTGCATTTGCCAGTTAATATGTTTTCCATAGGTCACAGAAATGCAGGGAGGGTGTTGTACAGTACGTTTCGCCTTGTTCTGCCTGCATGCCGGCAGCAGTGAAGATGCTGCTGATTGCAGATCATTGCTAAACTACTGTATGTTGCAGTACCAGCCTACAGCTCTTCCCCGTCTTTAAGGCTGAGTGGGGCTACTGTTGATTATAATAGAAGCGTCCAGCTCTGTGTTGGCTCAAGGGGACTAAGCCTGCCTTTTTTTTTTTTTTTTAATCACGGGAGACCGAATCTAGTGATGCAGGTTGTCAAAGCATTTACAGTTGCTTTGGCATCGTGCTGTTCCTGTTTGAAAGTAAGACACAAGACAGGCAACAGATGCACTTCCTTTACTTCCTGGTAAAGACTCACTTGGTCCCATCTCCACGTCTGTCATCACTGAACTCCACTGATGCTCTTCCCACTACACGACTGCTTTCAGTCCGCATACTAAAGTATGTGCTGATGCATAGAGTAGCCGGATTTTCCGTGAGTTAAATATGTGCATAAAACATGTGGATGAACATTCATGTCTTTGCAACACAATCGTAAACACTTTGTGTGAAATAAAAACACTGGGACAAACACAAATCTGGATTGAAAAATTAAAGCTGCTAAACATTATGGAAATTGTTTTTACCAACATAAGCTTGACTATCTTCATGTTTCAGGACTTATATCTCTGGTGTCTTATTTGAGATTCTTTCTAAATGGTTTACTGTCAGAACATTACATCATCAACATACATTAAATCTACTCGGTCAATGTAATCAATGATGTGTTCGAATGACTGTGGCTCTAATGGGCCATAACCAAACAATATTTCTTCTTCACGGCTACTTCTAACTCCACACATCAGAGCTAAATAATAAATTATTTTTGATATTGATTGGGAAAAACGTAAATGTCCTGCTTTTATAGTAATTGTAGCCATACTATGTTGCTGTGGGTTTGTGCAAGCCAGATATCGTCAATTAAGTGTGGAGCCTTGAGGAGCCTGGATGGAGGCGTCTACTCCCAGACGGTGGTGGAAGATGTACTTACATCAAATACTATTTTGTTGTTATATCCACTATCAGGTTTCATGTTTTTGATCAAATTGTGAAAACGAACCAACACCAACCGAGAGGCAGATCAGAAATCAGCCGTGAGGGATGTCTGGGTAACGTCACACCAAACAACATAATTTAGTGCTTTTGCTTTGGAAAGTTGTTCGGGTGTTCGCATATACTTACGGATTCATAAGAACCCCTCATGTGTTGGGCGTACTTGTGAAGAAGCGGTTGTGTAGAGTGATGGCAACACAAAAAGGCCTTTTCAGTGGTGAGCAAAGGCAGACGAATGCGTTTCTGCCGATGCCTTTCTCCTCGACTCCACTGTCTCTCCATCCTCCATCGGCGGCTCTTGCCGTGGAGTGTTTTGGCCTTGAACCTGTGGGCTAAAAGCTACACAAAGCGCCACTCCACTGTTGCCAGGAGAGCGGAGAGAAGAGGAGCCATTAGAGAAGGAATGAGAAGGAAGGTTGTGATGGGAGGACAATCGCTTTTAAATGATCTGCGATGCAGCTACATATATTGACGGTATCCAGTTACTGTGCAGATAAACCTTCCAAACTATAAATTTATACTGGACTATAAAAAGACATGGAATACACCAATTAACCCAGAAATACTGGCTACATTAGACATTTTTTTACCAAATATAGCATCTGGCTCAAACATTAATTTGTGGTGCTTTGCAGAAGTTAAGCCAGGTCTCATTTAGACCAGTCCTGTCTCAAAAGATTTATACAGTTGAGGTTTGGCTTCTTCCAGTAAATTTGATCTCTGAGCTTTCCATTTTGAAGGTTTTTAGGCTAAGATCAAAGTGCCTTATGCATTATTACGTTTATCCAAAGGCCTGTGTTTGTAGTTTGGTTTTGTGTTGTTCTACTACTACTACTACTACTACTACTACTACTACTACTACTACCACTACTACTACTACTGCTACTACTATCAGGGGCGAAAGCATCAACTGAAATTTGGAATAGGACCTGGGACCAGTGGAAGCGCCCTGTGCTTCACTCGCCCTCCGTCCACCAACAGCCTCTGATCCTGCTGCGATGCTCGGTGCCACACTACATGTTTGATGACGTCTGGCGCCATCAACCATCAACCACCAACAACCACGGCGCTCTATTAGAAATGCTGAACGAGAAGCGCTTCACAGGTCGTAAGGGTCGTTTGACGTTGGGGTCTGAGATTCAGGTTCCGAACCAAGACAACCGACAAACAGAATAATCAACTCTCCCCATTTAAATCGTACAGTTGCGCAGAATGAATCCAACAATCATTGATTGGGTCTATAATTAACATTAAGCCAATCAGTCGTGCGTCACATCCATCACAGCCGAGGCAGGCACCGGCGACGGCGGTGAGTGTGTCATTTGCATAGTGAGGCGGCGGCACGCTGACTACAGAGCTATCTGCAGAGGCCAGGCGGCAGCGGCAGAGAGCTGCTTCTATCTGCACAGGGAAGCCTGGTGGCTCAGTTGGCAGCCGGCTGCTGCTCTCGCCGACTCTCCTTAAAGGCAGCCCCGAACCCTCGCGCGTTTGATGTGGACCAAAAAAAAATAAAAGACGCAGGTGTTTCTGGAGGAAATGTATATTTTCTCCGCTGACTTGTCTCACTTGATTTCTGAATTTGAAGTCTTCATATCTCCAGGGAGAGTGCTCCTTCAAATTCATAGTCAGGTAACAGTGCTGCCACAAAGGACACACTCTATAAATATGTTAATACTGAAGAAAGGGTGAGGATTACTCAAGTAGCAGTAACTTTGTTGTTAGAAAAAATTTATTTCTCTCAGACTTTTTCATAAATAGCCCTTGTCTGTGTTATCAAAGCTTACTATGGTTTGGACTCTCTTACCCTCACGCTACGCTTAGAGGCTGTTTTGTGACTTGACTGCTTTGTCAGCTGCAGTTTGCAGCACAAGACAAACTTCCCAGTAAACACGGTCCCGGCGTTACCGTCCCCCAACCCATCGAGAGGCGAGAGAGACGAGCTCTGCTGACGCGGTAGGAGCTTTGAGCCACACAATGCACAATCACTGCGCAGGCACACACACACATGCGGCCTTTAAACGGCAGAGCCCTCAGCCCTCGTCCGAGTGCTGACAATGACGCTCGCGTTTCAGCGTATCGATTGAAGCTAACGGGTTTAGCCACGCGCGGCAGGCGTGAAAAGGAGCAGTCGCGTGCGCGCTCACAACACAATCGGCGCACAGGCCAGAAAGCGCACAATGGCCGCGGCCGTGGAGCCACAGCCCTCGGAGCCGCGGCCTAATTGTCACGTGGGTCAGAATGAATGTGGTCCAGGTCGGGAGTCTCACTTACGGAGCGTTTTCTGCGGGCTGAAAAGCTGTGCAGCGATCGGTTGGCCTCAGGTGAATACACAGCTTTCAACAGATATACTGTACAGGGAAGCGAGGATGAGCGTTATTCTGCTGCAGATAAGGCCGGAGCATGTCACCAGCTGGTTCTCTGTCATGTTATTTACCGAATTCTTTAAATTACTTAAACAGACTTTAAATCAATGAATATTCAGAAGAGTTTTGAACAAGCAATTTCTTAAATGCTTTTATTCTGGAAGGTTTTATTCCGCTAGGGTGCGATGGATGGGGCTAGTGTTGCAGTATTTCAATATTCCTTCCTGAGAACATTTTACTTGTTGGCTTCATTTATGGAATCATTCAGGCCTGTTTGTAAATTTAAATACTAGGGAGGATGAGTATACAGTTTATAACTGGTTCTGACACAAAAAATCAGTGGGAAACTCCTCCTGGAACATCCTCCATGTGGACACTGTCATTATCATCCATATCAAACTTTTTTTTTGACAAATAATCCCACTGTAATTTCAGACACTCTTTCAGTCAAAGCAGGGAGACACAACTCGAAATAGGAATAGAGGATGAATTGAAGTTGAATTATAAAAGTTATTTTCTGCACTAAATTGGAGCAGGAGCGTTATGCATGAACACTGACTGCTTAGAATTTATTTCGCCTCCATGTTTAAGAATGTTAAACACATGCGCTGAAAGAAGGCACTGACACACTGCTCTTCCCTGTCAAAAGCTCCTTTTGTCTCCTCGGCTGTTTCTGAGAAAGGACGACAAAACGAGTTGGGGTAGAAAAAGGATAAAAACACTCCAAAAGTGAATCTTGTCTGGAATGCGTTGAACGGTTTAAATAGTATTTTCAAATTGTCATTCAGAACGGTGGCCGGGTCAAGGCTCGCTTTAAAAGCAGGCTCGGAGTAAAAAGTTTTCTTTTTTAAGTGACTCACTTTCATTTCTATGACAAACAGAACTCAAGGAATAGACTTTTTTTTAATCTCACTTTCACTTTCATTAGATGCATAAATTAAAACGGCAGAGTTTTTTTAATTCGTTTTGGTCACAGCTACATTTTTTTTACCCTTTACTTTGAATAACAATACCACACAACTACAGAACTGTCATTTAACATTTAAACAAAGATTACCTGCTAATCAAGAGAAAACTGGACAATTTAGAAAGGGGCTCGTTTATTTAACCAGTTTCAATGAGCACAGCCACGTTTTTGAGTGGAGGCAGCAGATCATTTCACTATCATGAGGCTGTAATTGAAGGCTCCAGCAGCAACCAGCTGTTTGACACTGCTCCTCAAACAAAGGTAGAAATGAATAATGATGCTAAACAAAGAGAATGCAACTCATTCTACTGGATTTGTCACCTTGTTACATCCATCCTATACCATACGTCAGCCTGGGAAGCAGAACGTCCACGGTTGCATCCCTGCCTCTGGCACCAGGTACAGTACGTATATATATATATATATATACAGCGTTTTTTCTCGTGATGTTGAATTACCTTCTGTCTTGTCATCTTCTAGAGTCATTTATTAAAGTCTTCTTATGATTTCTATCTTGTTATGTTTGGGATCTTTTACTTGCCTCTGTACTCGCCAACTGACTGTAAGTGAAAAGGCACAAAACTAACTAACTACACATGCATGCGTGCAACCTTGTGTGCACACATTACATCAACAGGACGAGAGCCCACTTGTAAAACCGTTCCTTCATAGAGTGGGTGCCTTTAATCGGCCCTGTCTCAGGTGCAGCGTTATCACGTCTAGAGGTGGGAGCTGCGCACACTTAAACAGGAAGAGCCTGGACCGAGAGAGAGAGAGAGAGAGAGAGAGAGAGAGAGAGAGAGAGAGGGTAGAAAGGGAAGGGGAAAAGACCGGACAAGGTGGAGAGGAGAGAGGGGGAGAGGCGCTGAGGGAAACAAACAAACTGAGGTTTAGGGGATGCAGCGGTTTTCAGGAGGTTTACAGTGATAATCTCATTGGTCCGGCAGCATGGACTATATTGTATGTTCGGAGGTTTAATAGAATTCATTGAGACTTAAATAAAGCTGCTGTTGGGAAATGGCAACAGGTACAAAACCTGAAGTAATGAAAGAATAAGCCAGCGGGGAGTTTATTTCAGAGGAGCGAGGCGCGGCTCCCGTCTGGAGACAGGGAGCCCTGAATTCAGTAAGTGGAGAGGACAGGCCGAAAGATAAGAGGCCGGTATGAAGAAGCATATCCATTTAGGATTTTATGTGTCATTAGAAAAACCTCAGCGTCTGATCCGATGCGGGAAGGAAGCCAATGAAGGGAAGCATAAGGTGGCGTAATGCGTTCAGCTTTCTGGATTCAGGAGCCTCGTAGGAGCGTTTAGGGTGACGTCCGGTCCTATAACTCCAGCGGCGCCGTCCTGAACCCGGCATGAACGCGGCTAATTCTGTGCTGCTATGTGAAGCTTTGTTCCCTCAGCTTCATGCAAGATGGAGAAAATTCACGTTACTACAACTACTGACACATAATATTAACACATGTTTTGTTTAATGTCTTTTTTAAGTGCATCTCAAACATGTTAAAAAACCGAAGGCTTGGATGGTATTAAAGCCCAGAAAAGTTCCGATGTTGTTAGTCTTGCAGCAGGTTTCTCTCATGCGGCGCTTTGTGCCTTGGATGAAGTGTTAGATTATCCGCCGAGCCTCAGCCACGGCTGCACACGGGCACTTGTTGGTGATTGGTTTCCTGGTGTGCGGTTCCCCAGACAGATCGCTTTGTCAAACATACGGCGAGAGGAGACAATTAAGGTATCGCGGAGAAACTCCCGGCGAAGCCCCTTCAGGACGTGCGCTTTGTTAATCTGCCGGTGATTTCGCATAATGATCGGAATCCAACGCCCAGAACAAGAAGGCGAAGGCTAAACACATATGTCTTCGGAGAAAATGCAAACGATGCCTTAAACAACGCAGGCTTGTAGCCAAACATCCAATGCGACGACTCCGACATCATCTACCTCGACAACTACATCCCTGCCACCGTACTGTACCTGGCCTCCATTAATAACTGCAGCACTTCATCCATTTAACCGGCGCGTCGCGTTATGACCTCATCCATCCAGCGCATTACGCTCCCCACAAGATCGTAACTGCGTTCGCTCTCGCAGTTTTTAAGAGACAGAGGTGATTTTGCACAAGAGTTACATTATCATAAACGTAAATTCAATGCAAAGGCTGCATCTCAGTCATTATGCATCACGCCGCAAAATTGTTTTAACAAACTAGTAAACACTATAAAAGGGCCATTAAAAGTTTGAAAACATTTTCGTTGTTTTACCGCTGTAGGATTCACTGCTAATACCTGAACACACTTCACCAGCAAGAGTAATTAAATGGATTAAGCCCCCAATAGCGGCTAAAGGACCCAAACACTATTGTTTCATCCCCATTTGTGTTCGTGAATATCATGTGGAACATCTGAGGTCAAAGTGGATTCTCTGCTGGATTAAACAAATAAGCAGAACGATGTTGTGTGTTTAATTGTGGGAGAGAGAGAGAGAGAGACATCCACATCTGGAGGCCCTCCTCCGTCTCCCATAAATTTGTGAAACCCCACGGGGCAACTTGGACAGCAGGAGCTCTTGTTAGACATCATCATTTTAATCTCCTCACATGAAACGATCGTCCCCCCTTATTCAACATTATGGATGAGGTCCTATTAAGGAGCGTGCCAGGTTTATGTGTCGCCAATGAAGCAATATGAAAAGGGAACAAATGCTCCACTCCATCACCGCCAGATAAAAGTAAATGGATCATATATATTATAGTTGGCCTACTTTAAGACAGATGGCTTGCTAAATGATTTGCATGTCAGAGAGGAGGGGAAAAATAGATAGAGACATTTAGTCATCTTTTAAATGATGATATAACAAAAAGAGCCACAGAAATGATTTGTCTTGACTTCTTTGCTTTAGCCTGCGTTGGGTTAACTTGTGGTGACAACTGTATGGTTATCTTGTCAGTGCAGCTAAAACACAGTGACATGTTTGGCTCCGTAGACACTTTTAATTGATAGTTCGCCGTCCTTATGGCAGCGCACCATATGCTCTCCATAGGATTTCTGCAGTAATGGATACTGAGATCCGGGCTGGCTGCCTTCGCTGTGAAGATTTAAGCGACCTTTACTTTCCCCCCCGAACAACATCCCAGCGTCATTTGGGCTCCTGATGCACAAACTGGAGACGTGCACGAGTTCCAGTTTAAGAAGAGGAAGACACACCAGCACACACATCGAGAACAGAGTGAAGCTGCGATTGGTGAGGTGAAATCCTAATTATTAGCTGGGAGATATGTTGGGAAATTAATTTGTTTCCAAGGAAGAAATAATATACTGAAGCCCCCCACCCCAAAAAAATGCCTTCAAGTCTAAAAACAATTCTGGGTGTGAACAGCCGTTTGGGTAATGCTCTGTGGATAATGAGGTGTGAAACGATTCCTCATCTGAAAACAGTCCTGGATGCTCACCGTGGCTCCCCGGCTCGTATCTCAAGTCTACTAGTTTGCCCATAGGATGAAGTCGCTTACATTTGTTACACTGAAGGGAAACGTCAGTGCTTAAGTTTCTCCTCCCCACATGTGAAGGCCTGGAGGAGGTTTCAGCGCACTGTTACAAGGTATCTTAGATATCAAAGCATGGACGTCAGAGAACTTTCTCCAGCTCAACCAGGACAAAACTGAGGTCTTGAGGACGTCAGAACTGAGGACGTCGGAACTTACAAAAAAATCTTACTGTATCTTCACCTTGAAGCACATGTCAGGACCATAAGCAAACATGCACTTTACCACCTTAAAACCACTGCCAGAGTCTTTTGTTAAGATTAGACTGCCGTGCTCCTTCCTCAGGTCCCCCCAAGAAGAACATTGGTCAGCTACAAAACAACAGCCAGAGTTCTGACAACCACCAGAAAGAGAGACGTGTCACTCCAGTTCCCTTTCCTTAGATTGTGTGTTTGTGTTGACCACATTGTGCATTATATTTTTATTGCTGTGATGGTTTATGGGGTTCATACTTTACTACTACTACTACTACTTTGTACTGCATTTTATGCATAATTAGTGCTATAGAAACAAAGATTGATTGATTGATTGATTGATTGATTGATTGATTGATTGATTGATTGATTGATTGATTGATTGATTGATTGATTGATTGATTGAACGTACTGTTCTTGTACGATACTTTTTCATTGTGTGATTGTCTCTGATGATTTTAACCTGCCAATGAGAATTTTCTCATTGAGAGCATACATGTTTTTGATTCATCACCATGCTAACACATGTGTCTTCTCAGTAAAGCCCGTTTGGTCTTGCAAATCCAAAGTATTATCCTGACTTGGATCATGGACTGTGAATTAAATCCTGCAACCAGACTGGTCCAGAGTTTGAATCAAAACTGGACAAAGAAACAAATACCCACTTGCTCTGTGGAATGCAATAATTTCAAATAATGTGTTTGTGTTATAATAAGATTTGTTTCCTGTCTGTAGGCTCTGTAGTTTGGTGTAATGAAATACCCTGAGATAATTTTGAGGTCATAGTAACCAATGTGGTGCAATCATGTGCTTACAGTATGTTTAGCCAAAAGAATGAACTGACTACATGACAGACTTAGTCCTGATGGTGGAGAAATCCTAGTTCTGTCATTTCTGTCTCCCTGACTATACATCTCCATGTCAGCGTGACATATTTACTACAGCTATTGAATTCTGCAATTTATTTATGCTTTGGATTTAAAAGCGAGTAAAAGTTGGTTACTCAGCAGTAAAATCCCGGATGAAGCTCGGTCTGGCGACGCCGTTCCTCTCCCCGTAGCAAACGCTCCCATCCAGCCCTCATGCGGTGAATGGAAATTAAAAGAAGCTAGGACGAAGTTTTGACCTGAGCACTCTGAATGTGAATGGCTGCAATCAGGCTGTGGAAAACTAGTCATTATCTGACAGTTTCATCTCCAGCGTTTGCTGCCGCTGCTTTCAACTTTCAAAGGGCCTCTCTCTCCTCGGGGGGATTCAGCATGCATTCAAATAATGTGACATCGGTACTGAGCAAATAGCCTCCAGTTCCAGCTTGTTTGTCACAATTCTGGAAGGTGATTAGTATTTGTAGGCGCACCTGTTCAATCTAAAGCCACATCTTATGTCATGTTACAGTTGTTCTGTGCTTCACTGATGTACAGTGGTAACATCCACTAATGCAGGACGGAGACTAGGGGTGAAACACGAAGAAGCCAACACACAGAAGAACACATGCAGCTGGATGCTAATAACATAGCGAGTGGTCGTGGGTGGGTAGCGTTCGGTAGTTTAGCTCATGAAAAAATGGATCCAGAGATGGAAGCTATAATTGCATTGCTTTTCATTAGGCACAGCAGGGATATTTAAATTGAATGGTGCATCCATTTTACACTCATGTCTATCTCTAGCGCTCAACAGCCCCACACAACTTCTGTCTTATGAATTCTTTATATTAACTTTACCTTTTCTAACTAAATTTAAGTATAATCATCTCACAAATGACAAAGTAAAAGTTCTTTTGGAGTAACGTATGTAAAGTACATTTCAATACTAATGTCAAAAATGATTGATTCTTGTTCTTGTTGTACAATAGAAGCAACAAAATATTAGCGTATTGGAGCACGATGAAGCAAGTACTGTGTAATTAGTTCCGAACAATATGTTGGTGGCAGACAACTCATAACGGGACTCAAATGTGTATTGCCGTCAGGTTGGCTAAAAACTAGACACAGGAGCTCCTAAACACTCAGGGTGAGGATGATGACATGTATAGTATATGTGTGTCTCCTGTGAATGAAGGAGCTAAGGATCCTTACAGACACAGTCATGTTTGACATAAGGTAAGGGCAGGATCCTATAAATGGGCCTAACAGCTCCTATTAATCACCGTTAGTTAAGATGAAAAATCATAAATCTTGCATGACAAGCTAATCTTTCACTTCCAGTCGATGAGGGAATTCCTCCTCAAGCTGTGAATGGCTAAGCAGCTAATCGAGGATGTACCGCGTGCGACTCTTACCCTGCACTTTATCACACTGGTTGTGATCACAGGAAAACACACGTTCGTGCTGAGCCGAGCGGCGGCGGACACGCGTCCCCCAGTGACTGATGCTGTCCCCCCGGTCTGAGCCAATCAGCCGGTGCTGAAGAGGAGCTGGAGAGTTTAGGGAATATGGAGCAGGAATCAGAATGGTTGATGACCTGTGGGAGAAATATTCGTTTTTTTATGTTGGCAAATCCTCAAAACACAAAGTAAAAAGATCAAAAGCTATTGCTCCCACTATCACTATCTCATACCTGAAAGAGAAAACGTATATATTCTCTTATTCTTCCAGTACTGTATTAGCGTGTCGTAGTCACCGTTGGCTGTGTGTCTGAGGGGAACGAGCTAGAGTACAGATCAGTCATCATGAACTTTGTGGACTGGTGCATGTGTAACCACCTGTGCTTAAACACCGGTAAGACCAAGAAGATGGTAAGTGACTTCCGGAGAAAGAAACCACATCACACACAGGTGAACATCCAGGGCTCGGACACAGAGACTGTAGACAGTCCTGGGTGTGTTATTTACAGTTTCGTACTGTTTATGTATCTGTTTTCTTGTGGCTGCTCGGGCAATTAAATGTCCCCACTGTGAGATGAAATCTTATCTTATCTTATCTTATCTTATCTTATCTTATCTTATCTTATCTTATCTTATCTTATCTTATCTTATCTTATCTTATCTTATCTTATAATTTCTTTTCTTTTTTTAAATACCCAATGCTTTTGAGCACAAATGAGGGTTAAAATCCAGGTACAACAACTGCATTGATTATGATGCACCAATTCGTCTCTCAAGTCATTTCATTCACAATTGCCACCAAGACTTACTCCCAGTGGATCGCTGGATGGGCAAATTAACTCAGTCTGGAAAAACCCTGAACTGCACTTACCTTTAAATGTCACACTTCTTAAATCAATGAAACCTGAATAGGCTTCTGGAAACAGTTTGCATCATTTTAATACATGTTTGCTGATGCAGAATAAGTAAAAAAAAAAAAACAAAACAAAACATAAAGTTCCCTCCATAATTGAATGCATTTCTATTCCCTCCTGCGCCTGCCGTACACATATCCACCATGAGGCAGGACTGTGTGATGCTTTGTCACAATAAAAGTTGTTATTTGCTCAATTTGCGGGTCCCGTACTGCCACGCTCAGCATTGTGAGATGAGGTCAACTCACAATGACACAAATCAACTTCCAACCACCTCTCTAGTCTGTAATGTGCTGTTTCTCCACTATACAAACCTAATACTGCGACATTTCAATCTAATATCGCTTGTGGAAAACACAAAACATCTGAGGGGAGAAAAGGCAATATTAGGTAAATTGTTTGTGAAAGATACACGTATCCTTCTGCGATATTCAATAATCCCATGTCCGCTGGAAGCTGCGCGTATGACAGAATAATTATCAATTTACATATTATTGGGATATTAGGGTCGGAGACAGCATAACAGAAAACATTTGTTAATGCCGGATGATTAGATCAAGGCTGCGGCGCGCGGCATTAGGAGAATTCAATTTCAAACCGCCGACTGGTGCGTTTGTTGCAATCACGAAACTCCGACGTCCGCGAGAATCGGGAGGCATCCTTGAATTATTATGTAAGACGAGGAAGTCGGCGTTGCTTTGAAATTGTGCACATAAGCAAATTGAGGGCAGCGCCGACGAGGGGAAATATTGTAATCAATGGCAGCAAAGGCCCCGGAGTGAGATAAACATCGGCAGCCAGAAAAGCTGCGCTCTTGTAAATGTTTTATTTACAAATAGCTTATGAATGCGTTGTGCATTAGATATTGATGTTGTAATGGAAGTGTGAGTAGAATAATGAGACATTATAGCGCGTGACCTTTGCCTAATGCTTTATTGAAGTGCTTTCCAGGATTATCACTGTGCATAATTCATGCAAACAAACTCAACACTCCAATTACTCTGACAGTGTAGGCTGTTACATTTTACTATCATCCTGAGGGTGTCTGCTAAATCTATAATTCACAGGAAACGTGTGTTATCATTACGACAATATTATTGTGCATGTCAGTTTTCAGCAGTTATTTATTTGCTGGTTATTGATGTACTTTTAATTCTCCTTCTAGCATAGATGGAGAAGAAAAACTTTATGGTTCACAGCCACCACAAGGTTCATCCTAAAGGTGCTACGGTAGTTATGGCAACTCCAACGTTGACCTGTGTGATCTGTTGGCCTGAGTGAGTCACTTTTTAAAGACTCATTTACTGCTGGTCTGCATAAATATGACATCAAATGTATTATCAAGTCCTTACAAATGCAAATCAGCTACAGTTTGGTTCTTTTGGTGGATATTGGCACGATACATCACATTGACAGAATGACATTATATTCTTGCTAGTGTTGTGTGTGCTTCAGATTGTGTGCTGTTTCTTCATGTATCTCTCTGCTCACTACAGTTAATCCAGCCGCACCAGGTCTTCGACTGGTTGCTTCGAGACAACCTGTTGTGTTGCTGCTGCAAGTTGAAGTGACCAGTTTTGAAGGGCTGATTGCAGTGTGTGTGTGTGTGTGTGTGTGTGTGTGTGTGTGTGTGTGTGTGTGTGTGTGTGTGTGTGTGGCACACATGGTCACACATATCTTAGGAGCTGAGTGGCTACTGTGTCTGTCATTCTAATCATATTGTGCTATTGCTAATCCTGTATTTGTTCCTTATTTCTATGCTGCTCATGAGCGTGATGCACATTCTGATGATATGTTGTGAAAGTCTGTCCTGTACTGTGATACTGTATTGTAGTGTAGTCATTTTGACTAAATCCATTTCTGTACAACTGGCGCTTGTAACTGTTAGAAATGAGTGGGAGACACACCAAGGCCGATGAATGAAATGACTCAAAGCTGCAACTTTGTGAAGTCAAATCCTTCTTAAAGTAGAAACCAGCTACACTTGGGGATGGATGATAGCCAGTGGCTGGGCCTTGGTGTCAGAGATTGGCGAAAACAGAAAGGTGGCTCAGGGTTTTGAAGAATTTCTGCTCGGTATGAAGGTAAAAAGCAGGAAACTATACCAGAATCGTCAACACAGGAGATCTCACTGTGATGCAGCCAAAGCTTAACTGTTAGAGTGGACATGTAGGAGGATTTGTTGTTGTAGTTGTAAATACAAACACTTTGTATAAATATCTTATAATTACTGTGAAGATGACTTCTCCGTTGGAGCAAAGCTTTACTACTGTACGTTTACTTTCTCTTCTCTGTCCTGAGCCTTTGGTGTTTTCTGGATTGTGTCTTTCTGGGTGCAATGCTGTTTCACAGCTCAAATTATCAAAGGGCAACACATGTGAGTGTGATGTCGGGCTTTACAAACATAGAGGCAGCTTCCATAAAAAGGCCAATAGTATGTTCACGGGTGAACCTCTTTAGACAGAAACTTTGGGAAATAGAAGAACCTGAATCAAAGAAAATACAAATAGTCGGACAGGGCGCTGGCAGTGGTTTGAGGAATACGGATGTCCTCACTATGGTAAGTAGCATATCAAGTGTGGGCCCTTGGCTTTGTTGGCCTGTTCATGTGCAGCAATAGAGCAAAAAAAATCCAGATAGATCAGATTAGTTTGCAGATTTGTCATTGGGGTTAATGCGAATGCCACAATCACCTCTTAGCGCGATATAATCAAAATCTGTGGAGATAAAAGCAAAAAGCTCTGTGAAGTTGTCAACAAAATTTGCAGAGGACCTTAGAGGTCTGCGAATTCTTAACAGCGGGGTGTTTGATGTGCGTCTTAACACAGTTCAAAGACATTCAAAGCAGCAGAAATCACCTCATAAAAGTGTCTGGAAGGAAAAAAAACTGATGAAGGCAACTTGATTATTAGGACAATAATTACAACTAAGAGCCACGTGTCGATGTCTGAATGACATTTTTTACAGATATATTAAGGCCGTAATTAGCTGAGCTCAGCATAACGAACGGAAGTAGCGACGGTAGCAGCACTGTGGCCGATAACTTAAGAGATAATCTATTTTTCTTACATATTTTTAGACGTTTTATTAAAATTGATACAAATATATTCCAAATTGAATTATGTACATCATAGACATTGAGCATATTAAGCAATTCTTTAAATATTAACAAATTTTTATTCTACCGATTATTCCAGAAATGGAATATACCAGCTGCTTCTAAATAGATTTTAAATATTGGGTCAATACATCATCATACTTCCAATAGCATGCATATTTCTGTGTGTGTGTGTGTGTGTGTGTGTGTGTGTGTGTGTGTGTGTGTGTGTGTGTGTGTGTGTGTGTGTGTGTGTGTGTGTGTGTGTGTGTGTGTGTGTGAGAGAGAGAGAGTAAGAAAAAGAATCTGTTAATCTCCTTAGCTTCATTAAAACAGATCGAGGTGGATTAGCGGGAGGTGCATGTAAATGAACATAATTCCAGCAGAAATTGAAACAGTGTAGAGATAAATATGTCATGAGGGAGAGACAAATATAATCAAAATAGCAATTAATTGAATTCCCCTTACGAAGCATTGCCTGTTATTTGGTGGAATTACAAGCAGATACAGTGAGCTAATTGGTGAGGCTGATAGCAAGGATTAGCGTTGCGTGTCTCCTTCCTCCTCTGTTCCCCACCATCATCTCCGTTTTTTTTTGCTTTCATGTCTGTTTTCCACTCTTTGATTCTCTTTTACTTTTCTGCTCCCTGTCTGAAGTTTTCTGTGATTCTGCTAATCCTGTGTCTCCTTGTTCTCTTCAACCTTCCCTCTTCTGTTTTTAACTAGAGATGTTTTGGAACAATGCTGACATTAGAATAGAGTTTCAGATTAGATTAGAGTTTTTATTAGGAATTTCACTATTGTTTATTGTGTGTGGGCTGAATGACTACAAAGTGGAAACTACAGTTGTACGCACACTTATTGTAATCACCACAACATGGTGGACCACACACACAACTGGTACTTTTGTCTCACTTAATATACATTAATCTTTGTGTGCTGCTCAAAGCACCACTGTTACAGAAATGATGTACTGTATTTTAACCTTTTTAGGAAGAAACACAAATGGAAATGCCAGAAGAAGGAAACTCATCTCTATGAACCAAAATGGCAGGAAACAGGGACTTGTAACCTCTTCTGAAGCTCAGAGGAGTCTCTACGTTGCAAAACCACATTCTCATCCCACATTTGCCTAAACCTCAATACCTACATTAGCCTCAGTGCAATTTAGAAACTGACCAATGGGTCTGACGTGTGTTATGCTAATATCTAATGTAGCCCGAGGCCTCGAAGCTTCAAGCAGAGATGAAGCACAGCTTCCAGAGGCATGTTTAAAGTGACCGGTATCAGTAATGTCAGATGAAGGTCAAAGGCACAGGACACTTAATGGGATTTAATTTTATACTTGGCTTAATCAAAATTAATAAAATTAGCAATGTATTCATTTGTTTAAGACAATGTATTCATTAGATTCAATTTAAATGTAGTTTAGGGTATTTTGGTTAAATATGTCAAATACTAAGATGAATAATATGGCTGAGTCCAGCTGTCCCTTTTTCCTGCTTCATTTCTTGTCTTCCTTTATGCTCCCAACCAAGGCTCCAGAAGTCATTTGGCTGATTCAGAGCCCCCTTCCCTCCCTTCCGCGCTCTGCACTGATTGTGATGCGTTCCTAAACGGCCCCCCACTGTGGGCGCCAACACACTTTTATGAAAGATCCAGCGTTTCCCTAAAAGCTAATCATGTTAGACATCAAAGAGCGAGGCTGCTGCCTTGATCAAGACACATCTGAAGACACTGCCTGGTGCACTGCTACTGCTCCTCAGGATTAGGCCTAGCATGCGTCTGTGTGAGCGTGAGTGTGTGAGTCTCTGCATACGAATAAGAGCAGGAAAAGAGAGTAAAAAGGTAGGAAAGCAGGTTCTTATAAAGGTAAAAAACAAACACCGCTCATACAGTATGTGGAGGTAGAGGGGACAGTTCAAGACGAGTAAGTATTACTTACTTGTTTGTGTTGTTTTGGCAATATTTCCTTTTAAAATGTAGCTTCTGATATTTAGTAATTGTTTTACTGCTTTCTTAGACTACATCTTAAAATGAGGTTCATAAAAATGCATCATTAATGCTGTTATTCTGTTGACTGGCCTTTTACATAGCACCTAGCATTCCTTCTCCACCACTTCATGCAGGTTAGACAAGTCAGGTTAGAATTTTGAGACATTTCCAGGCGCTGTCTAAAAGCAGAGATACATGTATGTTATGTCATCACTGTCATTACTTTAAATTGTCTCCTGCATTGTATTGATTTCAAGTTCTTGCTTTTGTTTGAACTAGTTTCCTTCCTTGCAGTTAGTTAATTGTGTTAATATCTATTATGTTTTACTGTTTTCATATTGTTTTTTTATTTTTAATCAATCATTTGTCATTGTAAGTCTTGTAGTTCATGAATGTGAGTCCTCGCCTTTTTGTCTCTTGTGTTAAGTGTTTCACCCATGAGAAGAATCTCAAAGAAAAAAAAAACAAAACTTCTTTTTCACAATCCCCAAGAAAGTAGCATGTTCACAAGACAAAGCCGAAACATAACCCACAATAACGCCCACTGACAACACATGCAAAGATTTAAACAAACCCGAAAGAGCTTCGATATTTTTCCCCTTTTAAATATTTATTAGGACAGTTCACATGCATCCTGTGGATAGGATAATTCATCAGTCCATCCATCCGTCATCCTAACAGCTTCTCCTGTTAAGGGTCGTAGAGGTGTTGGAGCCAATCCAAGCTGTCAATAGATGAGACACTGGGTGCAGCCCGGGCAGGTCGGCCGTCCATCACATGGCTGACATATAGGGACAGGCAACCACTTACGCTTCCATTCACACCTATGGGCATGCTTTATATCAGTGATAGTAAATTGTTGAAGGCCTGAATTGCTATTATTGCTCCTAAGAACTAAAAAGAGTGAAACAAATCACAAGTAATATTACATTATTACTATACTATGCAAATTATCAGCTCTTCTTACTGTAACCATCAACCCCATATTACTGTAGGTCTATCACTATGGGGAAATACAATTTCTACTACGGCCCTGGATTTTTTTTTTTTTTTTTTAAAGCTCATCTGTATTTCTTACATGGCTTCCATAATAGCCTGGATATGTGTGTATGACAGGACTTTAATTGCCTGAGTTAACAAGGTGAGCTCCACTCAGCCACCTTTGTGCAGCACAAATCATAGCAGCGATATTCAAATCCAATCCCCTGTAAACCTTTCACCCAAATGGGAAGTGCGAGAGCATAAATCCGGGCAATAACAGCAATATGCACCGGGATCTAAAGTGGTAAATCCTTAAATGATGTTCTAACACTCGGCGAGTGACTTCATTGGGGTGAAGTGACCCCACTCTTCAGAAACAGAGGAGGAGGAAGGTAGAAGAAGAAAACAAGTGATGGGAGCAATAGGACTTATAGATTTTCAAAGCCAAAAGTAAAATGAAAATGAAATGACAATGGAGGAAAATGATACTTACAAGGGCATTTGAAAGGTCTGTTAGTTGTTAGAAGTGATATACTTAGTTATGTAATAAGCTTCACAAATGGAGCTTTTAGTCTTCTTTAAAATAAGTATCTTGTTTTCATATGCATCAAACAAAACAGGTAAATATCTCAAATAGTCCAAATCAAGGCTTGCGTTTACTACAAAACATAGCTGAACATTGTGAATAAAAATAAACTGGTGCTTTGGTGATTGACCAAATAGAGGATTTTCATTCAGGTTCAATATCATCTCCTTAATTGTTGTGTCTCGACTGGACCAGGATGACAGAACGACCTGTTCTCGTTTACTACGATAGATCGGACCAAACAAACATAAAACTGATGTCTTCAATAAAAATGGTTTACATAGGATACAGTATAAAACATGAATTCAAAGATCAAGGCGAACGCATGCAAAATGTGTTCTGTTCATTTCAGATAGCTTTTCTTGTTTGTTCTGAAAAAGCGTGAACATGGCAAAAGCTGTCTAAGATACTTAAGGGATTGTAAGTGGCCTTTGGCCTGAAATCTTTTTACTGCGATTCTAGAAAGTGGATTTAGTTTTCAGGTTCTGTTTCTGTCACACAAACACTGCTGTGAAGGTTTGTGTTTTTCTCTCTTTGTTTCCTCCGACTACACACTGCCGCTGCTGACTCGGTGCACGCTCGTGTGTGTGTGTGTGTGTGTGTGTGTGTGTGTGTGTGTGTGTGTGTGTGTGTGTGTGTGTGTGTGTGTGTGTGTGTGTTTCAAACTGTCTTTATTCCTGGTAGATTAGCAGCTTAGCAAGATTGTTAAAGTCAGAGTTCTGACATGAACAGCCTTAATATGTGAGGATGTCAGGCAGCACTATAGGACAGATACCGTGTGTGTGTGTGTGTGTGTGTGTGTGTGTGTGTGTGTGTGTGTGTGTGTGTGTGTGTGTGTGTGTGTTTGTGTGTGTGTGTGTGTTCCAGTCTTTGTATTCGGGATAGGGTATGTGCTGCAAGTCGTGGTTCTCCTTGTTGTTGGTAATACCTTTTAAGCTGTCAGCTCCATCACTCTGACACCGTTGTTCGGTTTATTGGTCCGCTATTTAGAGCTCAGAGTTCACAGAAAGATTAAAATTGGTGAAACTAGACTCTGGGTGACAGGTTGCCCCAGATGAGCTACAACAGCAATGATCTCAGAGGCATTTGCAGCCCGTAGAGGCACAGAGACTGAGCGTCCCAGGCTTTTGGTTGTTTAGTCAATTATTGGTGTAGAATATGAGCGTTCTGCAGTGGGAACCTTATTTGATGCTTGGTATTTGCATTCCTGTTTTCTGTGCAGGCTTTTATTTTGAAATCAGAAAGTTTAGTATGTCAGGAATCACCACTTCCTTGCACAATGTGTTATTTACGTCAAACCAAACAGTTTGAGATGAAGCAAAGACTGAATTCTATTGGTGACTCTGCTTTGGTGGAACTGTGCACCAACTCTCCTCCATCAGTTAAACCATTATGGAGGTCCTTTGCATTCGTTTTTATTTTTTCAAGTTAATGTGCAGTTTTATTTTATTGCTTTTTCAGCTCTTGCCTCAACCACCTCAGTTAAATGTAACTGTCCGTTCATAACGATTCCCAAAATTCTTGGACGGGAGCAAATTTCGAGCTGCAGATGCTTTGATATCTTTTTATAGCTTTTCCTGCTTCATAAGTATCAATTAGTGTCTTTTTTGCATCTCAGTCAGTTGCTTTGAGAAATGAAAGAAATGTTACCTTAAGCTGGTTAGAAAAGCCAAAAACTTTATCACCTAAAAAACCCCACACTATTTCATTTTATGTGGTTGAGAGTGTGTAGCAGTGGGTAGCACTGTAGCCTCACAGCAAGAAGGTCCTGGGTTTGATTCCCGGGGTGGACCAGGTGCCTTTCTCTGTGGAGTTTTCATGTTCTCCCCGTGTTCTCTGGCTTCATCCCGGTCCAAAAACATGAGGTTCATTGGTCACTCTAGATTGTCCATAGGTGTATGTGTGTGGATGTCTGTCTGTCTGTGCTGTAACTGTGAACTATTACTGTAGTTGCTTCCACAAAACCCATGCCTGTGTCCAGTGTGATATTAACAGAACATACAGGTGATAGTTAAACTCATGCAGCCAGTAAAACTTATGGAATACACAATGAAAAGGATGGAGGAAAAGATTTTTTTTTTCTGGGTCACAGTGGATTTTGCTTTGTTTAAAACTTGCACTGAAGTCCTGAAATGACTTTTACTTTGTCTTAAGAATAAATCTTTGCTTTAGAAAAGACTCAAACGCAGCAGTCACATCATCAGAAAGTGATGGTTTTGGTCAGTCACACTTTTCACTAGTCATTTCTGTCCGCACAGAACAATGTAGATCTTCATCTGTGATGGAGGGGGTGGGTTTGACCCCTCGTTCAGGGAAGGTTTTTTTTATTTCTGGTTTCATACAATAATTGTAAAGCAAAATAATAGTAGACAGAATGAGAGATGCTATTTGTCTGTGGTGAGCAGCAGACAGTGACAGAGGTTAATGATAGTGGAATGTCTGACTAAATCTTTATATAATTACCAACTTTTTATGTGAGCTTTTTAGTTTATGTTACAATGCTCAAGCTGCCCACGCTAATTAGACTATTTTGACTATATTGAGCGAAGTTTGCGAGGCAGATTTTGGCGTCATTGTTGTACCTCACTGGTGTGAGCATCGCTTTGGGGCTTCAGTGGTCTGAACATATTTACTTGAATCACCAGCTACATTCCACCTGTGGGGGCTCGTTTGAAATATGTCAGAAAAAACAACATTAGCTAATAATATTGATCATTTTCTAATAGGTTTATATTTTTGTACTTTGTGACAAACATGCTAAGTTCTGAGAGCTCTCTCCAGTCATTTTTGATATCAAATCTATACGTATTGTGTCCCTGAAACACATTCTTCTGGCTGTATTGTGCAGCAGAGTGACCTCAGTGCAGAATACGTATCTTTGTTCTGGGGTTTGAAAGCATATTTGAAGTGTGGAACCTACACACGGAACCTGACATGGTGGTTGCTGCACTTTGTACTTTTAACACATCCCTTTCAACATTCAAAAAAAATAAATAAAAAAGGAATATTCTTTTGCCTGAATAGCTTTTTCTTTCCTGTCCCCGACCTTCAATGGCCAACCTATTTTCCCCCTCACACACCAATTCTCACTCCCCCTCGGTGACAACTCTAATCATTTGTTTCATTCCAGATAGCTGTTTCTTCTGATAATTAACGTCATTTTCCCCCATGTTTGATTTGAAATATTTGAATGGATGATTTGAATATTAAGTGCCTTTCCCACCTGTCTCCTTCCAGGCTCAGCTGATAAAAAGCAATGTCTAATTGGTCTGTAACATTGACAGTTAAAGCAATTAAGATGACAGGTAAGAGTGTTTAAAGGGGCTTGTACCTTGTAACCCCCCCATTCGTCTGCAATGACAGCTCCGTCTCTGACCTCCCACTTCAGCTCCGTTTTTCCTTTTTACCCGGCACTCCTCTCCGCCGGTTTGGCAATTTAGCAGAAAATGGGAAGTCATGACTGTCATTCTGTGTCACTAGGCTTGAAACAATTTAGAAATCTCTGGGGTTCTTTGTATTCTATCGCAGTTTAGATTTCTAGTAAAGGACTGGGGTTTATTTTGTATCTAATCACATTCTACCACCACATACTTGCCCACTAAGATACTTATTATAAGGTGCACGCTGCAACATTGGTAACTTTGGTCAAAGGGCTGCACAGAGTTAAGGAGTGTGACTTTGTACCAATTAAAGATCCTGTCATAAATCGGTGGATCTCTATCTTGGGATAGTGTGAAGCCATTTCACAAAAAGCATCAGTCTTACTGGTTCTAGAAACAAAATGACAATACTATCTGTTGGGGATTTCAAGTGTTCCTCTAAGCGCCAGTGTACTTCCTCAGAAGAGCCTGTCAGATGGTCAAACACCTACAACACCCCCCTTTAATATCTGCAGCTTTATTTTAGCTGTGCTCAGAACAGCGATTGGCCTGGTGTGTAGATTGAAGAACACCAGTAGATTTTTTTTTCATCTATTTTCTCCAAATCCGTCACTTTGTGCAGGGACCTGTGTGTGCGTTACTTCCAGAAGTCTGAGCTTTTCCCTCTATTTCTAAGGGTGATCATGGGTAACAGGTTGGACATAAATCAACTGGTAAATTGAGGATTTATCCTCCCCAGGATTAACTACCTCTCTGCCAACAGTCTGGTGCAGCCCCTAGTGCATGGCAGGGGTAGATATACGTCACCAGCTCATGCTCTTGGTTTATCCCTGGCTGAAAACGCAATCCCTTCTAAGTAAAGTTCCATTTTTGTACATCATAATCAGACATTACTTTTGGAACACTTTGATTATCTTATTCCCAATGCATAAAATGTTCCTATTGAGATTATCTGATTCCTTCCCTGTTAGTTTTACAGAGGTTTGCGTAAGCATGTGTAGCCTTGTTTTTTGTTGATACACACAATCGATAGTCCAGTTTAACCCTTTGCAACCCATACCTATTTCTGGGGTGATAGGTATGATGATGATGATGTACAGTAAAAGATGGTGCACAAAATTATTTTAAAAAGTCAGTGGTAAGCATTGTGATAGAAAAAGTATATGACATATATGAACACTATAATTTTACTTATGTCTACATACAGTCAAGTCAATTTAAAGTAGTAGATCATACAGTAGTATACATTATACAAAATATATAATAATACTTTTTACTTTTTTGTGCTTGCTTTGCCAGCGGATTATATTTAGTAAGGATTGGATCAGATCGTTTCCATGCATTATCCACTGCTTTTTGGGGGGTCAGTTGGCAACAAGCTGAGCAGGCATCTCCTCAGCCACATTCTCCTCCTGACCAGTCCCTTGACATTCCCAAGCCAGATAAGACCTATAATCTCTCCAGCGTGTCTCTTGATAAACCCTGATGTCTCCTGTTATACTTGCCCTCACAAACGTCCTATGTGAGGCACCCAAGGAGCATTTCGATGACATATCCCAGATAACCACTTCAGTTCAGATAACTTGAACTGGCTCTCGATATGAAGGTGTCATAGCTCTAATCCAAGGTCTAACAGGAATATCCTACAACCAGTGCATTTCCAGGCAACCCTTTGGAAGAAAGCTCTTGTATTTGTGACCTCATCCTTAGGATAACTATCCAGAGCCCATGGTCGTAAGCGAGGGTTAGAAGTAAATGGTGAATTGATGCCGCAGCAATGCACCTTTTGACCTGACGCCTTCTATTACCTTCACTCAAGAGAAGAAGCGAAACACAATTAAAGTTTGTCACCTCGGTCAAAGATTCAAAGAGCTTAATAGCATATAGGCCTCAGACTTTGTTATGCACTAGGGAAAGTAGGCAATGCTGACCCAGTAGGAGTTGTTCTCATTAACTGTAATATGCATACATAGATCGTTTTTTGTTCATCGTAAAGTTTATTATGTTAGGACCTTAGAATTTAGGAAAATATCATTATTACAAATCAAAGCATTTTTGTCCAGCTTGATTATGAAGCGAGGAAGCAGAACAACAGCAGGAGCATTGAGACGTGGTGTGGATGTTCGGATGAGGACAAATAAACACAATGAGAGAGGGGGAGACTAAGTAAGGCAGAGAAGCAATCATTCAAATGAAAGCCCTTCGGAGGTGTGCGCTTTATTGAATTCACCATTTTTTCGATTGCCAGCTCATCTGCCGCGGCAATAATAGAGAGAATGTTTTAGTTGATTAGCTACCTGCCGTGCGATGGCGATACACAATGCCGCGGAACACGCTCTGCACTCAAAACATGCAAATGGGAAATGATTATTAGAGAAACAGAAATATGGACGCAGTTAAGAGAGAGGGATTCTGCGGAAGAGAGGAAGGAAAACGCTGACCAAATGAGCGTCGGCTGGAAAACACCGCAAGGATTTTTATTTGTTTCGCAGCAGCAGAGCTGAACAGAAACAGGGTTAGAGAGAGAAAGAGAAATGAAGGGGGAATTACCAGAAATAGAGAGACAACATTCTAAAGACAAAAACACAAAGGCAGAGTGGTGGATCTTTGCGGTGCTGTATTGGTGGCTCCTCTCCCCCCTTGCATTTCCTGGCTGAATTGCGGTGACCTAGAGCGATTCTTGAACAAATAAGATTGCCTTTGTGTGTGCATTATGTTCTGTTGACATTTGCTAAGCGCTAGAGCTTCTGGCCATGGGAGATAGATGAGGGCCCTAAAATGTCTCTGTATCTGCCAGGGCCTTTCATGTTACCTTGAGAGCAGCGGTTACACGTGTGTGTGCGTGTGTGTGCGTGTGTGTGTGTGTGTGTGTGTGTGTGTGTGTGTGTGTGTGTGTGTGTGTGTGTGTGTGTGTGTGTGTGTGTGTGTGTGTGGAAAAGAGAAACAGCAGAGAACGAGGAAAGGGAGAAAAAACAATGTGATTGCCGTTCAGTAGAAATTCACCAGAGCTTTGTTTCTGACAGCTGAAGGTAAAGGTTATAGTGCTGTTTTTCTCCCGCTGCTGTTGTCTGTTGTTTTGGGGAAAATAGGCATAGAAATACTGTATTATTCTTGGTGACAACCCATTGATAGTGCCCTCCTATTGACTTTCATTTATTGGCTGGATAATAGATGTTTAGTGAAATCTCATGTGTTCATGCGCGTACCGGCCAGGTTAGACCTGAGGAATTCGCTGGAGTCCAAAGTCCTTCGTGGTTCTGATGAGATTAGGGATCACATGAGCCTGGAGTTTATAGGGGCTGTGCAATATACGTCAGCCAAGTCAGAGAATGTCATATGAAGATACGATTTATACTAGTACACCTAGAAAACTTGAGACATATAAGAGACATCACTTATTGTAAACACTGATATTGTTAATAACTTGAAGTATTAGGTTAAAAATTTTTATTTCAATCATATTTTGTAAGTAGGGTTTATTGTCATGAGTGCACTTCTAAAGCTAAACAGTAAGAATATATAACCTGAAAGTTACCTCTGGAGAATCAAACATATATAACAGATCCCCAACCCCCACTCATGGATAGACATTCAATATGTGCTCAGGGGCGGCCAGGAATGATTTACTGTCAAATAAAATAAATTGGTCATCACCTAACATCAACTCCTGATCCACTGGCTGTTTTAATAAAATATGGTTCAAATGTTGCAGATAAATCCTGTGAGCTTGCGTGCAAATACTGTGTTAACACATGTATGCATACCTTTAAATGACCTGTAATCCAAAGCTTCAGCATAATAGAAGAGCTCAGCATTGAGTTCCTGAGGACCTTTTCAAATCTAATTGCAATTTTGATTGTCAACATTACAGCTGTCCCTGAGGTCAACCTGAATCACCAAAACACTTTACATGCACCGTTATATGTCGAAGAACATTAAAGTCATGAGGAGTTGGTCTCTGAAACCATGAGTATCGATACCAAACCATCCTGCTGTATAGACCGTAGACTGATGATGAATAGACATACGTACTGTAGCATTACAGTAACCATTGTTTTTATAGGCACCCATGTTGTTTGTATTGCCACAGATGAATAATTAAATTATAATAATGCATTTGCATAAGGGATGTGTGTTTATTGCGATTGAGGGGGGTGGTGCTCACTGGTTTACCTTCACCCTACAGTCCGCCAGGCTCTCTCCTGGTCATTAAGCGTTGTGTCAGCTGGTAAGTGGTATTAATGGAACAGCATTATTAGTGGTAGCAGCAGAGGACTCCAGCCGACTCGGTCTATTTACTCTAAAATGTTCTTTTTTTGTTTCATCCTGCCATCTCTGCTTGAGACTTGCTCCTGAATTCTTTTCCTTCTTCCATTACTTGTTTTCCTTTCGTCTTGTCTGATGTGCGCTGATCCACTCAGTGGTCACTAACACCTTACTGCTTCTCTTCATCTTCTACCCCCCCAACCTCCTCTTAAACAGCTGTTCACGCAAGCGCGCACACACACACACACACACACACACACACACACACACACACACACACACACACACACACACACACACACACACACACACACACGTCTCATTACAAAGAAGCACATCCATTTTGTCCGAGCATGAATATCTAATTGGCTTGCCTTCTCAATTCGCCCAATTCATCATGTTATATTGGGCTGTTAGTGGTAACCAGTATGCCTCTATCAGGTCTACAGTGTATAATTATTGGTGCTTCAGCCAGAGGTGTCATGTGACATCACTGAGGCCTGTACAAACACAAATGATTGGATCCAGGGCTTTCGTTTGTTTTCCTTTTGTGTCTGTTTTATCACAAACTTGTCTCAGCCTGGATTCTTCAAAGCTTTTAAAGGATTATAAATATAAGTGAAATATTTTTCTAATTGAATTCTACCATGTTTACAGTGTACATGCTTTATATATAATTATAGATTATTAAAAGCAATCATTAACATATAGCAACACGAACATGCTTTTATTTCAGTGGAACCATCTTTTATTGTGACATTAGAAGATGAACCAATGCCACATATGAGAATTTGCGCATATATATTAGAGTATATATTACTATAGAAATCTTTATTGACATTTTTTATTGTGTTGACTTTACTGTCACAATATGCTCGTACTCACAGCAGAAGAAGGCAAAGACAGAATGTCCTTCTTTGTTATGTCTGACAACTTCTACTTGTTCTCTAGCTAAACTTGCAAAGCAGGTTTTGGGTTGGGGTCTTCCTCAGTGTCTATGGGATTTGGACTGCCCACCACACCTCTGCCCTGCACTGGGCCCCAGAGCAGAATAGCAAACATCTGCAGGAGGATGTTTGTTCTTAAATGCAGGTTAAAAGCAAAGCAGTTTCTGGGGTGTTGCTGCTGAGTGGAACCTTTGACCAGCTGTGGTGCTCCTGGCATCGAATGTCCACCTCCTACGCTGAACAGCGTGACATCTGCTGAAAGAGCGTGATGGTGCGTGAAGTCTGAACATACGGCGCTGCTGGACATCCCGTTATCCGTGTCACTGGGTGGTATGAACATTAGTAGAAACAAAGGATTTGCAACCTATGTATAGCTACTGTATAGTGAATACTTATACTTCATGATGCAGCGTGTGTTTTGTTAGTTGCCAGGTTTGCTGATCAAGGAATTCTGTCTGCATTTCATTAAAGGACTATAACCATTAATTATTATTTGTAAAAACAATATTTAAATTGTACATGCATGCAATAAAATCACCAGTGTGTGGAGTAATATTAACAACAATTATCCATTAGTTCTTTAGCGTCTTTTTTGCTCTTTGTTCCTCATTCATCCGGGGATAGAAAAAAGCAAAAATACTGAGTTTAAAAGTGAGTAAAAGTGTCTCTTTTCTGTGCCACAGCCTCATGCATGGCTGTTAATTTGCCGTGCAGGGAAACATTATGGGGCCATTAGAGGCTCTTAAATTGGATTCATGCAGGAAAGTCATTATCGTCCACATAAGGAAGATTTCAATTGAGAGTGCTTCATCTGATATTTGATATAACTACCATATTAGAGAAACATGTTGGATTGGACTCTCAGCCAAAGATAATTTCCCTTTATTCCTTTCAATAACAGTTGTGGATTCATTCATAGCTTATTTCCCTGCTGTAAATGTGCCTATGTATTTGTTTCTTTCATACGAAGAAATCAGTGTAGCTCAGCAATGCCTTAGGATTTAGAATTCTATTTTTTTTCTGCAGCACTGCAGATGTGCTTTAATGCAACCAAGTCTCTCTATTCTCCAACTCTTGGCTCACTTGTTTAAGTATCGTGGGTTGGGAGAGTTGTGTTAAGTTGAGTTGGTTAAGACAAGGACCTTAACCTTCAGATCTCAGCAGGGAGCCGAGTGAAGACCAATTAATATTGAATGTACTGTAGAATGTCTTTAAGGCAAAACAACCTTCTCGTGCACATTTTCACTGGTGTGCCAACACTCACTTGCATGTGTGCAACTCCATAGTTATACATGTGTATATACACTTAACTCTAGTTAAGTTTATTTACATAAACGGTTACTTGCAGTAAAATGCTAGTAAAATAGTTGCTATCAAACCATTAAGCTTTTTATAAGTGCACGTTTTGCAGCTGTTGTATTATGTTAGCTTAAATGCTAGCAAAACATGTTTAAAAGCAACAGCAAAAGAAAGTAAGAGGAAACTTTGAGCTCATTTTGAAGAGCAAATTCCACAGATTTATTGTTGTCAAGAAAATTTAAATAAACAGCTGTCTCTTGAGACAAATTTACACACGATGCTTAGCAAACATCTGTGAGGAAAGCTTTGCTCGAAAACTTGCATCAGCACAAAAACCAAAATCTTCACACGACTAAATCTACATTTGAAAGTTGCGGCGTCTTCTGTTCCTGGACAGTGTTGAGCTATGTTTCTTTGCCCCTGTTGCAGCCATTCCTTATCTGGCGCCCATGAGCGGTGACTGAGTGGCAGCGTGCGGCTCTGTATTGATGTCCTTTGGAAGCCCGTGCTGGGCTGCACCGTACGTCAGTGCGGGTCAGGGTGAGGTGTCTGTCACCTACACCCATTAGACTCATCTTTCTCCTTTTGTTTATCGCCGGATGCTGTTGCCAAGACAAACTGCGCAGAGATGGGAACTCACTTCAGATATCACCAGTAATGAATAGTGTCAAACAGTGATTTACTTCCAGATGGCAGAGAATCAGTGGCAGAAACTCTCTGATCCATGTACAGCCACTGTTGTTGTTGGAAGAAGAAGAGGCAGGGGGCACCCTGTGCGAGCAGGTAGGGGGAGGGGCTTATATGTGGACAAAGACACGTTTCCAAGCCACTGTCCTTTATGCACCCGGAGTCTTTTCACTGATGGTAGCTTCTAAACATCAAGCTACATGTTTGCGAGCATCTCTGCTTTTTTTTTTGATCATCTGCCAATTTTGATTTCCGATCGCCACGCTGAATAATATTGCTGTGTGCTAGGTGTGGGGGTGGGGGTGCTTCAGAATGCAGCTCAGAGGGATAATCAGGGTACTGCTTCCCGCCGGCGTGCTTGGCAGGTTTACGTAGTCGCATGGTAACTGCTAATTAAAGGGAAATGTCAAGCTCGGTGCATTTTTACAAAAAGGTGACGGAGGCTGTTTGCTCGAGGCCGACCTCCTAACAAAGTGAAGCAAGTCAAGTCCAGCTCTCAGTCCGCTGGCTCCATAGTGGTGTCAGTGCAAGAATAAAATAAGCAGCTTTCCTTCAGTCAATCTGTGTAGAGGGCTAAAGCAAAGGCATTTATACTAGAATACAATAGATTGGTCTACAGTATGTCCCTAAAAGATACATACTGTAGTCATATTTGGTTCAGTTGAAGATTTTATTGAGTTATAGGACATAAATTTTAGTAAAGGCGGTGCTGATTTGAAACATGTTGTGATTGATTGATTCATTCATTCATTCATTCAGCTGGACTTCCATGTCTCATATTTGTTGCTAGTAAAGTTTAATGTAACATGTAATGCAACAAAGTACAGTAAGAAGAAGCATAGAATGAGTTTTAGACTCCAAACAAAAACAGTCCAAAGGAACGAACTGTAAAGCACTTTCGTCCTCCACAGAAAAACAAGTTGCATTTGTTTTCTTTTGTTTTTTGTTTCTTGTTCGCCTGCCAGGAGCTAAAATAAGTCCCTGCGCTATATCCGTGTCAGCAGGTGTTGTGACCAATTCGCTCATGGTACAGTATACTTAGACAGTCGCAGTAATTATGACATGAACAACAAAGAACATCAGGTGAAGTAATTATAGAGTGAAGGTTGATGAAGGCAGGAGGATGTGGGGAAGACGACTGGGGCAGCGTTTGCCACAAGTGAAGAAGAATTGATTTCTTCCTGAAACTTTCCTTCTACAGTAACTACTGTAATCCACCTCTTTACAGGTATAACCACGTTGACAAATGTCCTGTAGCATGTAGAGGTCTGAAGACAGGCTTCATTACGGTGCCATTACAACAGATACCTGCTGTTAGAGGAGCTGCCACCTGTCAGCCGTCATGGAGCTACTGTTTTCAGACACGCTCCCATGAGGAGCAAGAGAGTGTGGGGACAAACAACCAATGGTTATTTAGGTGCAGAAGTGTCTGTAAAATTGAAATTGCAGCCTTGACTCACTCTTGGCTCAGACACTGCCACCCCATCATATCAAGTTGAAAGAAGATCTCTACAGAGCTTTTTAAACCGAATCAAATGGTCCAGTATTTTAAGGTGACCAGGCTCAGGTCACTCCTGCCATAGATTTTGATGCACTGAGCTCCTCTAGTTTACCTTATTTCCTCTTTCGCTCTGCTTCTATGTTTTTAGTGCATTGCATGTCATGAACTTTGACCCCAGCCGGTCAAGGCAGATGGCCGCCCACCCTGAGCTTTTCCTATCCACTGTTTCCTAGTGCTGCTTAAGAAGGGTCCTTATCTTACCTAGCTGTATGTTTGTGTTTGCTAAGGTCTTACACTTTTACTTTGTGAATTGACTTATTATGACCTTTGTTGTTATTTAGCCTTGTGTAAATGAACAGAACTGAAATTTAATTTGTTTTGGCAGCCCTTAAAGCACTGGGCCTGTGTAGGTGTCCAACAGCGCTGCTCACCATTACTTTTTATGTTTGTTTGTTTTTTCCTAGATTCAGTTAAAACGTTGAATATTCAGGCCTGATACGAAGGTTAAAGTGAGGAAAGATATTTTGCATCTACATGCCACAAACCTGCTAATGTGCCCCTGGCTTTGAGCTGTACCACCATTGCTTTAGTGGTACAAGTGTTATTTAAACTAGGGCAAGTTGTGTTGTTGTAAATAGCGTGAAGATTGTGAAAGTGACAGAATGGAAGGAGGGGAGAACAAAAGCAAAGGGTGATCAAAGAAATATGGGTCATGTCATTACACCCACAAGGATAAAAAGGCACAATTACCACAAGGCTTGTAGTCCCGCCCTTTTAGACTTTTTTCCCTGCTCCATGAGTACATGCCCCCCTCCCCCCCACCTCACCACACCTCACCCACTCATCCTCCATTTCTTATTATCCAGCTCCATCAAGGTGGGGATGCTTTCTTCTGTCCAGCTTGAATGTGAAAGGTCAGGCCGGTGATCAAGCCGGTAATTACACAGACCTGAGGAGAGGAAGTAGATCACTGGATGTCACCTCTTCAAATGAACAAGCAGGGAGCCCGTGTCCCCTTCCTACTGAGCTGCGGATAAAGCCCGCGTCTCCTTTCATTTAAGAGGAAAACGAGACGAGAACACAGAGAGGTGGCTCGCCTTTCTTCCTGCCCTTAATCCAGTGCTAGTGGATTCTAAGCCTATTAGTGTCGGAAAACTTTAAGACAGAGGCTAAAAGATGTGGGATCTCTGAGGGAGAGATGATGAAGATAAGCCTTTAATGTGGGGTGCGTGGGAGTGCGTGATTCATCCATTTATTATTTTATTTTTTCCATCTTTTAGATACGCAGTTCATGCAGTGACATAAACATCTGGCGAGACGCCCTAAGCAGAGCAACTGGCCATGATTTAAGAGTTTGCAACTTAACTTCACCACCAGCCAATCATTGACCGAAAGAGCTGTTACATGTCACGACAGCCAATTGTGCAGTATGTTGTTGCGTAGTCTGATATACCATAATGCAGAGACAATTCAAACTTTAAATGATTCATAAACAGTCGTAATAAGCCCATCATAACCTAAGCTTCCTTCCTGGCCTAAGAAGATCCGCATTACATCACACAGTGAACAAAGCTCAGAGGTTTAAATGTCTGTCTCCTCAAAACAACAAAGTACTGTAAATCACGAGATAGACCAGACAGACAAACCTCTTTCAGGACTGCCTCTGTCTTTTAGTGCCACCACAGAAACGTACCATCCATTATTACATCATCTGCATTCATTTAAACAACGGGACATTTTAAACATTGATTGTGCCTCTGCTTATTGGCCGTTCAATGTCGTTGGTAATGCGTCTTCAGCATGCTGCTGTCCACCACACCCTGTCTCCTCGCTCCGACTGATCGCCACCTGCAGACAGATTATCGCTCAGGACGTGCTCTTTAGACAATTATGGTTCATCTCTGCGAGCCTGTTGTGTTCGCTGTGGCAGCGTCGGCGGTGGCGAGCAATCTCCGCCAAAAGGCCAGCGCCGACCGCGGTCGGGACGATCGATACGGAGGGAGCTCGCTTGAAGGTCAGACGCTCTAATGAGAATGCTGTAATTGAGAATATTCATCTTTTAAATGTTGGCCTCTGGGATCACATAATCAATTATACATGCACACATGCCCGTAGACATGGAACACACACGCTCATTTACTTAAAGAGGCTTACCATCAGAACTTCAAAGGAACAGGTGGAAGTAGTAAAGCTCTTCTCACCGGACGGTTGTCAAACAAGATCGTTTAACTGGTAAATTCATTAACATGCTGTGTCAACTGTAAGATGAATCAGACACACTGAGCATTCATGTCATTTTCTACGTTTCATTTTTTGTAACATTTTGTCTCGTGTCTCTTTATTCCGGTGGAGAGAGGGCGACGTGCTTTCTGTGCAGGCTGTAATTGCGCAGTCAATACATTGTTAACATGAATGATTTCCATTTAACTGAGAACAATGGCGTCTGATAACAGCCTGTCTGCAGCGCATTAGAAATTGTGGCCTGGGTCGGACCGAGATGACACCATCCTGGGCCGGCTTCAACCCGCTCCCTCTCCGGCAGGGCTCTCTACAGGCCAGTTCACTTTGGATTTGTAATAAAAGTTAAAGGCTTACCATTTAGTTAGCATTTGTTGCAGCAGCACAGCTATTATCTTCTAACGTCTCTGTCAAAGCACAACAAAAGAAAAAAGAATAGTTTAGGGGGACCGGTAAAGATCCATACTTCGTGCTGGTGCCAATCCCAGAGGTGACTGGGAGACAGGCTTCCAGTCCAACACAGGGCGAACACCAAAACAGACAGACATTCACAAGTATGTTGACCTGCATGTGTTTGGAGTATGGGAGGAAGCTGGCGAACCCAAAGAGAACCCACAAAGACGCAGGGAGAACATACTAGGGCCCCGTCGGTGGGTACAAGTCAGACAATACTCTCTACTGGATGGAATATGAAATTTAGATTTAAAAAACACAACTTGGTCCGATTTAGGCAAAGAAACTAAAGGGTTCGGATTCGTACAAACTTTGTGATAAGGGTTAAAACAAGACATTTCTAACATTCCAGGGCATCGCGACACATTATAATTAGACTAGACTTTAATGTTGGCCCCTGTAGGAAAGCCTTGGGGTTCGTGACCCCAGCCTTTTCCCATGAGAGGCTTTCTCACTCTAAGTAACACGGACCCATGTCTTTTCCTTTCTTACGCAATAATTACTATAGAGGTGAATATTACAAAATGCTACGAGTTGTAATTTATGCTTTGGCAAAAATGTCATATGGAGCAGGAGGTCGATCTGGATGCATAACCTTCAGAAGTTCATGGTAATGCCCAGACATTACATACGTGTCTTCATGAAACAGAGTTTGAAAATCTCCAGTCACCAATTAACGTATGCTTCTTTGTTGACAGTCTTTGTGATTTTTACTTTTGACCAATGAGTAGACTGAAGGCATTCCAATCATTCTCTTGTGCTACTGCGGCACACGGCAAAGTGTTTTTTGTTTTTTTTTTGTTAAATGCCGCTTTTCAAAACATGATAGTGTCCAATATTGGCTTTATTGGTTTATCTGATTCCACAGGTCAACAGTCAGCTCCTGCGTTCAGCTGAATATGTTTTTTTTCTATATAACTCTGCCTCTGTTCAATTTAAAGGGGAAGGAACCAGCGAACCGGGGAGAGAGGCGCAAAGTGAATAAACACAAAATGAAAACAATAAATCTGAATGCGGAGCTGGAGCCGGAGCAGTACTGTGCGATTCCCTGCTATTGAGAGGCAAATAACGCGCGGTATTTCCTATTGATCCTAGAGAGAGAAGTGGCGTCTGAGGCGTGTTTTATTCTGCTGACCTCAAAGACACACAGAATCCTGGAATGAACAAAAAAGAAAAAAAAAAAAGATGAGACTTGCTGAATTCATTGTTGCCAGACAGTCTCCAAGACCTTTGATAGCTGCGGCGTTAACAGTATTACAAGAAATAAAGGTGCTTTGACAGAGATTATTTCAAACATATTGGTAATTTCCTACCTCCACAAAGTAATTACAATTCCCGGTGAGGAAAGCGTGAGGGAGAAGACGCGGGGTGGGGGGGGGGGGGGGTTGGGGGGTTGTCATGTGAGTGAGTGTACGTACATGTGCATTTCACAGGAACGTGCACACGTGCTTCGCAATTAATTGCTGTGATTTCCTACCAGTTCTTTTACAGGCTTTTTAAATGTCATCTGCCGCCATGATTGACATGCAAATTTGTGGCTGGCAGAGAGGCTAAATGGGAAAGGCAGGTTGACGCATCCAGATAACGTCATTGTTTCCCATCTATAGGCTTAGCGGGGCCGGGGCTTAACCCCCGCGGTGCCGGCGACATCACACCGACTGCTGGCCTTTAATTGTGGAGCCCGGCAATTGACTGCTCCTACCAGGTTTACTCAACAGCTTCGGGGGAGGCAATCATTTAAGCCTGCAATTAAAAATTAGGCAGCAATAACCGAAGAGCTATTTTTAACCCCGCTGCTGTCTTAGTGCACACGGCCAGGGCGATGTGCGCGAGCATAAAAGGTAATATTTATTTTTTTGGTCTGCCAAAATTGAATTTCACTTTTTATTAGCTTCCTTTTTGGCTTTGGATGTGATATTAACGGTGCGATAGCAGGCGACCACTGGCGAGGAGCCTGCTGCAGAGCGAGAAAGAAGGAGATGGAGCATGTCCAAGTGTCATCAAGAGGAAGGAGTGGACGGCGATGACATCACCACCACTGTCACTCTCGGTCAAATTGGAAACGCTCTTTCATTTTCCATTTTTCAGTTTGAGGCAGCTTGGTTTTTGTGCTGCGTACGTATAATAATACAGGCAGTACATAGGAAGAAACGCCCCCATCACTCACATCATCAGAAGCTGCTGCTACTGCTGCTGAATAAAGACGAAGGTGCTCACCTTTGTGTACTGCACTGACACGGTGACACAGTTTCACGTATATATTTTCCATTTTCCCACTGATGGAAACTCACTAAAGGTAAATACATGAAAACATGTGCAGCACAAAACATGACTCTTGGCTGAAAAACTCCTTTCTTTGATGTACAGTACTTTATAAAGTGGAAAAAAGAAAACCCCTTCACATTAGTCTTATGGCCTGGCTTTAAAGAAACAACATATACTGTATCTGCTTTTCACCATGACATCTACTGCCACAGGTTAACGGCTGAGCTCTTACTGCAGTAGACTCCTCTACAGGCCTTTATTAGCCTGGGATCACGATTCCCTTGCATGAATCTATGCTTAACAAAGCTCTAGATGTAGAACAGATGTTCATAGAGGAAGAACTTTGGTGACTGTCAGATGTCAAGGTATTTTCAATCCCTCAACATCTCTTGTTCTGCCCTTTTCTAATTGTGCTGTCATGGGCTTTAACATTTAAGATGCTCGGTGTCAGCTCTTGGGGTGTTTTACCATGTCTTGACCTTACCATGCATTTGTTGGGACGTTTACTCTTGGGATAACTGAGTGTGTCCTGCAGAATGAACATCTCATTTTTTATGATTTTGTAATGGATGCCTGATCAATATGCACCAAGACAAACTGCCAGGCTTTGTATAAATACAGAGACCTGTGATCCTGACTTGTTCAGGTATTAGTACTTTGATTTCCTGCAGATGGGCTGTTTTCATGGAGGTGAAATATGTAGAATCCTTAAAACCTCTTATCAGGCACAGCCCCCCCCCCCCCAAACACACACACACACACACACACTTGAATTAGGATTTATGATATGTCTATGATAAGTTTTTTTTCTACCTAGGTATGTCTTACACCATTGAAAAGCTTAGACTCTCATCTTTACGACCATAAAAAACATTTCCAGCTACAACAATCACAGCGCAGTCACCAAACGCTCAAAAACCAATGACCATAAATTCATAACTTTTCCATCACTTACTTTTGAGGACTTCTGAGCTCCAAACGTCGCTCATTCACGTCGTGTGTGGTTTCATTCTGTCCATTACGATCCAGCAAATGTAATCCGATAAAGCGTTAATCCAAAACACACGCTATATCCACAATGGTCCGAAAACTGCAAGTGTTCAGCTCCAAGTCCTGAGCGAAAAATATTTTTTTCCACTTCTGTGAGCCATAACTTGCTAAATTTAAAACCAAAACTAACACAGAGGATTCAAAATGGAGGAAGCAGGACTCCCGCTTCTAACGAGGCCAAACCAGGCGGAAAAAGCCCATGTATGGGGTAACCAAGGCAACCCCTAGCCAATTATCTCCAACCCTACACAGACCCCCCCCATAAACTCCCAGGCCTCTAGAGTTAACCTCGTAAATGCTGCCTTCCTTCCTATGAATTATTGTCCCACATTGTTACATACAAGCTTTTAGGTTACAGTGAATGTTAATTTTGCATTATATGGTTGTTTTATAGCCTATAAGCTTTCATATGAGCCCTCCCTGGTGTCTGTAAGTCAAAGCAGGCCACAGTTGTGACCTATTAGGGTTACCTGGCCCAGGCAGATTTGGGGGGGGGGCGAATTATTATCATAAATTTGATTAAAATAAGTCCCATATATTGGTTTTTAACACTATTTGATTTATTTCTTTATATATAAATGCATTTGGCTGCATTATTTAGATACTTTTTGTATTTTTGCCAACTTTCAAATATACTCCAAACGGTTAGGGAACAGCTTTCATTTGAATTTAGATATGTTTCCCGGGCATCTAAGATGAAAATGCCCAGAAATTCCCCCCACATCATAAGTATTTATTGGAGGATTAATTCTATTTAACCTTAATCTTAATCGCCGTCTATGGGAATCATCACTTGCTCGCAACAACTCTTTTGTAACAATGCGGTTCTCCTCCCACCGGGAGCTCCTATGTACCATTTTGTCCTTGTTATGGGTTTCCTGTGTTTCCTCTGTCAGATGTTTGTTATCTCCTCTCATCTGTGTATATATACAGTACAGTATGTCTCCTCTGTGTGTTGTCATGTGCTAGTGCGCCTTCCTTTTGCTCCTGTCCTGCTCGTCCTCTGGCTTCGTCACACTCAGTTCATTCTGTCTCATTACATACTGTAAGTTTGTTGTTGCCTTTCACAACAGCAAACTGAGCGTCTAGAGTCTGAGCATCACCAGCATTGATGTGAATTTTTGGTATACGTGGCATCTTTTTGGCTGTGTTTGGGCATTTGGGTCGAAGTTTTTTTATTTTGTCATACTGTACATTATTTAACCTTTGAAAGAGTCTGTAGCCTTTTAGCTGTTTAAATCAGCCCCTATGTGTCTTTTATTTTTATGTTATGTTTATTTTTATATTTATTTTTATGTTTATGTTTACATTATTTTATTGTTATAGGCTCACATTTAAACCATTCTTTTTTATGTAATCTGTCATAACAGCCACCATTTTAACTCTTTACACTCTCTCAGTGGTAGGAAAACATGTCTTTTCTAATGATGTGTCTGGATCAGCCAACAGACCTACACATTTGTCTGTCAGCCTTAGCGTGCAGAGTTCCTGTTCTTCCACCATTAACCGTAATAGGAGTGAAGCAGATAGAGACACATTTCTATCCTGCTTGATGCTCACTGAAGACTTTTGTTAAAATTAATGGCTTGTTTTTCCGTGTTCTGTTGCTTTGTTTAATAATTATTTTTTTCAGATTTTTCTTTTAATCAACATTTTACCCTTAGTCAGCTTTTTCGTCATCCAAATTTTTATTTTAATTGAACATTGAACATTTTCTTCTCTTTGTAATGTTTAGGACCTAAAATCAGTCAGCAACATATAAACTCTTATCTTTTAGCTTAGTTTGCGCTAATAATGATTCTGTCTTTTGACAGAACATCATTAACCAATGTTACCTCATGTCCATTCATCAACTTTAGTTAGATATTTGAGACATGAATAATAATATATAAGACTTCAAGCATTGCGTATTTAAGCATCCAAAAAGTCACACACGAGCACGAACAGGGAAAAAAGCATCTTGCACTTTTAGTTTGGCCTAAAAGTGCTCGTTCGATAGCAGATGTTGATAGTGCAGCTCAGCTAAGAGCCTTTTCATTGATCTGACTGCCACATCTTGAAAGAAAGCAGAAATACATGTTGATGCTAGCTTTAGAGGGCAAGAGCAGGAAAGGCACAACAAAGGAGACATATAGTAAAAAGTAGGATCGTCCTGACCTTACAAAACAAGGCAGACACTTATAAAACAGCAGGCTTTGATTCTGGATGTATAACATGGTACTTTATTGTAAACCTCTACTTTGCCCAGCAGCCGTAGACCAAACCAATAAGTGACGCCTGACGAGTGTTAAAATAACTATTTGACTTATGGCCCACCAAAATTTACTAAATGTGTGAAAACTAATTAAACTGTGTGTTGGAGATATAAAAGGAAACACGATTACCCAACTACATGGCCTGTTTCACACTTTAAAGTTAAGGAGAGGCCGATTTCTTTAGATAATTGAAGCAGAATGTGGCATTTCTAGAAAAGTCATAGTGAAACATTGAATGGCTGTGAAACAAAGAAATGGATTTGTATTCATCTTACCAGCCATGAAAACCAATGGAGGGAGTGTGATGACGCACAGTACTAGCTGAGTAGATCTACTGTAGAACTGCTACAGAGACAAAATGAACACCACCTTAGTAAAAATACATCAGAACCTCCAAACTTGTTGTAATTGCAGTTTATATAGAGGAAAAAATAATCATTTAAATAAACCTCCATGCAATCTGAAGCAGTCCATACGATGCTTCACTGTCTTGGCGCCACCTTGACCTCAGATGAGCAGTTTTACACCGAGCCTTTCTTCCATAGAAGGACTTTCTTTATCTCTCCTACAACCCGTCAGGCAAACCACCTCCGCAGCCGTCCTTTAAAGCATTTACATGCTTTTATGGCTGAGAATATATTTTTCTACCAGCCGGTTTGACTGCTGTTAAAATGCCATGTCCTTGTCCGAGCTAACCTGGGAAGTCATCAGTCATCTGCTGCACAAGCTTCTAAAAAACGCCTATGAGAAGTGGCTAATGTGATTAGCTTTAAAGTCATTACGGTCTCCACCCAGCGACTGTTTCCATAACCCAATCAACTGACCACTGAGCCTTACCAGATGTTGCTGAGCACATACTGTTCCGCCTAACGCTCCGGCCCACATCCACTAATACGGGGCAGACGCACGCGCATTTGAATGTGGCTCTAATTATTTAGCTGACATCTACTGTACTGCGGTAAAATTATTCAGCGCTATTAGAGATTCAAATGCGGGGCAATTTATGTGAGGCATTATGCAAAGTAACGCCGGACAGGAGCTGTCAACAGAAAGAAAATCAATGTGACTCTGAGCCGTGGATGTGAATTCTATTAAGGCAACATACATATTTTTGTTTAAACTATGATCTGCAGGCTTGAAGTAGGGTCGAGGCCATGGTCGCCCATTAACACAAGGGTAGAGCTTTTGAATTGTGGATGTGAGTGAGAGTGTTAGTGCTGTAGTTTAGCGATAGGCTAAAGTGATCGTACATTACAGTCTGTCCTTCGAAAACTTTCGCGTGACTTGGATCTCAAGGTCTCATCCCGCGTCCTCCGCCCCGCGGGCGTCTATTTCTTCCTGTCTGTTGACATCTCCCTTTGGAGTTTGTCTCTCACTCTCTGACAGGGTTAATAAGGCGGCAGCGCCGGGGCCAGCCGCCGCTTTACTGCTCCTTATTTATGCTAAATCTTAATGTACTCAGTGTGTCAGGGGATTATTTAACTCGGTGGCCTTGGGCTGCTGCTGCGTCCTTATTCAATTCGCACAGGTGGCGGCGGGTCAGGGACCGCACTGAGCCTGTGAGTCACACCGTGAGCCCAGAGAAGCCCCGTGCCCTCGGCTTTCTCCTCGCCTACCCGTCATTCGCTGCCTCTCTTCATTAAAGCATTAGCTGATGTGAAATCGATACGGGCACGTCTCTGACACAGATCTCTGTGGGGTTTTTTTTTTCTCCGTGTGTGGACATGAGCCGGAACACGTGACGCGCAGTGGCTGAGTTCAGTGATGTGCGGCGTGTGGCAGATGGCTCCTATAGGTCGCTTGTGTAAACAGGAGGTCAGTGGCGACTTTAAGGAGTCCCTGCTGCCGGTCTGTGCTGCTGCATCTCATCCATTTCCTGATGGTTCCACTGTTTTCTTGTTTTTATTTTTTATTTTTTCAGATTTCTGGCTTGCTGTGTCACCATGGCAACCACAGAAACTACAGCGATGAAAATTATATAGGGAGCTGCTGTACAGGTATTTTTACAAGACACACCTCAGTGTGGAGCGGCTCTCAGCTTTAACTTCTTACAAGTTAGTCAGTGTTCTTCATGTGTTATTATTAATGGTGTTCCAATGTGTGGCGTGTGCTTGTTTTCATCTACCTATGTAATGAAATGACAAATTCTAATGAATTTCCATCATTAAAGCACAGGGCTTTGAAATTTAAATCCCCAGACATGCACACAGCTTTACAGTAAGACTTTTACCATTTATAATTCTTCGCTTCCGTAATAATGCACAGGCCGCGTGAAAGAACTTATTCAGATTTGCCTGGATAGGAGGTCAACTACGAGAGGATAGGGTCCCCTCCTCTCTCTCTCTCTCTCTCTCTCTCTATCGCACACACACACACACACACACACACACACACACACACACACACACACACACACACACACACACACACACACACACACACACACACACACACACACATTTGCTGCAGAAGCCACAGAAATAATGACAATTTCATTTTTAATGTTTCAGCTTTAATGTGTGAACATAAAAACTAATTGAACCAGCAACAAGCTCATACACTGTAAATCAACAATAAGCAACTCACTACGAATGGGGGTGAAAAGGCAAATGCACGGCCTACAACTGTAACATGTAAAAAGTAATTTTTACTTAGGACCAAGCAGGGGATAACAACAACAACTCAAAATCCCTACGATACAGAAAAAAACTAGTCATAAATAATCAAAACGCTAAACAGGGTCCAGGCAAGCCTTAACTCAGGACGGGATCAGATAAAAGTAATCAACAACGAACCCGCAAAGAATCTGCACCAACATAGACCTTAATGTAAGACACAACAGGCGAACCAAATCAAACAAGGAAACGGCCAGAAAGACAACAAACCAGGAGGGACCAAAACCAGGCAGAGCGCCCCCTAGTGGTGTGGAAGCAGATTCGTAACTTTTTCACTCTGGTCAGGAAGGCGAGGTATGGTCACGTCCCCTCACCGGGAAGTCATCACTCCTTCCCACGTTAAAACAAGGAGCAGTCTCTGTAAAAAGAGCACAAACAGGGAGCAGGTTCCTCGTGTGTTGCTTGTTCGTCTTCCCTAGTGATGCAGATAAAGGTAAGAGCTCCCTTTCTGACCAAGCGATGCAGGAGCCCTGGTGAATGTAAGGCTTCACATCGTTCTGCCGGTGGGTCAGTTGTGAGCATGTTTTTGACAGATGTAGCGCTGAGGCAGCTTTGGTTCTCCCAACAATGCTGAAAATGTTGCCAACTACACAATTGCGATGCTTTTCCTCTGCAGTGGCTTGCTGTAAAATTGGCAAATTCCCCATGCTTTCACTTAAAACGTCTCCTACCAGAAATGAGAGGCATAAATCACTGTGTATGTCTGGCACCAACGTGCCCGCTGTGTCACATCAGCTTGAATTTTTTACAACGTGGAAGGCGAGCAGCGGGCCTGTTGACACTTTCCAGCCTGGGAGCTACTGTTAGTCAACCACTCATATCCATTTTTAATGAGCTCTCAGCCATGATATAGTGTAATTTCACCTCCAGGACCCAGTGACGCTATTTACTGTTAACGAGAAACAGCACAGCACCGACCAAATTCTTCCCGATTGGAGCGTTTATGAAATTCACAGGTTTATGACTTGGACAGGGTGCGTGTGTGTGTGTGCGTGTGTTTTTGTGTGCGCATCTGTTATTAAAGCACCGTGATCTCGGTACGTGTGACATTTGCCTTCTGTAGGAAACCAGTGTTTAAACACGGATGAAAATCAAGCAGGAGAGTCGCTGGAACTGCACAAACGTTGCATCGTCGCCTGAGCTCGGGCCATTTATTTGGTTTTAAATTAGGTTCTCAGCGCGAACGTGTAAAGTTTTGTTTCAGTTCACTGTTTGCCTCAGACTTAGAGACTTAGAGTAGAGTCTCGGGTCAAACTCTCACCCTCTCGCAAACTCACACACACACACTGTACATGTCAATACGTCAATATGTGACGTTCAACCTCAACAACTTTTAATCAGTTTCTCACAGATTAGCTGTGCAGGGCAGAATACAGCTGACCGCTGTTCCATGCCTGTTATTTTTACCTCTTGATCAGAAATTGAAGCACAGCCTGAGAGACAAGATGAAGACGAGAAGCGGAAGTTTAGAGACTCTTATTCTTACGTGCCAAAGCTATAGTTGTACAGTTATACACATTAAGAAAGGACTGATAGTACATAGAAATGCCTTGTTTTTCATGGTTAAATATATCCCCATGAAGCGAGTACAGAGAGGCTTTTAATATTAAACAACAACATTGTTTTTGTCCCTAGCTTCACTTTGGCTTCATTTCTATTTCCTTTGTTCTGTTTCTGATAAATGGTGAAAGTGATTTTCAGCACAGTGCCAAAAATTTGGATCCAGCTTTGAGAGCGCCATCATACTGTGATCTAACTGTTGAAATCTCACTTCTGCGAATTTTTACCCCATGTTGTACATACGCACAGTGCAGAGTGAGTATGTATGAAGGGAAATAGGCCTGGATCACAGAAGAACAGAAGCCATTTGACAGCACATGCAGTAGTGGAGACAGGTTTTTGGATGTTCACCGTCAAACTCTCGCTTCTTCTTACCGCTTATATCATTTCACACAACTTGTTTGTGGGGTTTTTGTAAACCTCTGCCACTCGCATATTAGCAACAAGGCCGTCCGTCCAAATCTCCCAGCACAACGGCGATTCCCTCCCTATTGCTTGCTGTTTGCTTTCATGCGTCTGACATTGGCATTTTGTGGTTGATACCAACAGCCACATCTGAGGCGAACACTAATCACACCTCCACGGCGCCAACAATGGAGCGGGCCTTTCAATGCGCCGAGGAGTTCCTCTCCCCGGTAGTCAAGGCCAGCAGGTAAACACTCCTGTCGCAGGCAGGACTGTGTGGAATGGAGGGCGGCGGTGGAGGGGCGCTGCATAAAGCTGAGGTATGCATTCAGGCTTTCAAAGGCAGAAAAACTCCGCACAAAGCATTCCCGAGCAACAACTTTCCAGCTTTTACCGCGTAACACTCATTCTGGCTTTGTGTCGGCTGCTGAATAACCTTGTGCCACATGGAGAGTTTAGCCAAAGCAAACACATTTAGAGAGTGGGTAGGCGTGTGGCGAGCACTTAAAAGGGAACTTTTAGACCCGATCGTTGTTTGTTTTTTTTTTTTTACTTCTTTCTTTCTTTTTTTCGGGTTAACATCCGAAAATGCGGTGGAAGACAAACGCAATCTCATCTGCTTTGTAGATAAAGCAGCGTGACCTTTAACGCCGGACGAGCCGGCGGCAATGGGCACCGTCGCCGAGTTAATGTACAGCATCGATTTTGAGTAATGTGTAAAGATCAGTCTTTGCTGCCCGTCAATTGGAAATGATGAGTCTTCAGCATGTGGCTGACGTCAACAGGGTTTCTCCACGTGTTCCAGAGATTTGCAGACGATTAATAATGTTCCCTTAGCCAATTAGCACAAGTATCACAATAAAGTCTTTACAATAAATTTATACCCAAGTGACTTGTTACCTATTTCCAAAAAAACCCTGCAATAGTGTTTGTGCTTCACCCTGTCGTAAAAAATATGCAACTAATTGCAATCTCTTTCACTTTTTACTTTTTTATCGCTGCTATTTGTGTGAAAATGATTTGTGTGTTTTAATGCATTACAATTCCAGTGTAAGTTGTGATGGAGTACAGCACAGTGGCATACTGTACAGCAGTACGATTTTTACAGGCTCAAGGCAGCAAGATTAGGTGAAGGATAGTTTCAAGATGGTATCAGACAGAGTGGATGGAGCTTCTGGAGCAGAAGAGAAAGTCAAGAGATAAAGCAGAAGATTTAAATCAGGGGAAGCTGGAGTCGAGAGAGATGTAGCGATGGAGAGTGAAGGGTCGGTGGCTGGAAATGGGGGGAAGAGAGATACTGTAGAGGTGTGTGTGTGTGTGTGTGTGTGTGTGTGTGTGTGTGTGTGTGTGTGTGTGTGTGTGTGTGTGTGTGTGTGTGTGTGTGTGTGTGTGTGTGTGAGAGATGATGTTTTATTGGAAACGTAATTAGTATATAACTATTTCCAAGAGAGTGTGTATCACGCTGTATATGCTCATCCAGAAATGTACTGAAACATAGGACAACACACCTTCCAGCAAACATCCAACTGCTTGTTTGCGGGACGTCTGCATAATGAACGGTTTTGGATGTTTGTTTCCATGAAGTCAGAAAGTAAACTACTGTAACTAGAAAGAAAGAAAGTACAGCAGAGCAAGCTGCTGAGGATCAAGTGACTTCTGTCTTCTGGTAGTGTTGACATCCACTTAATGCTGGTTTCTATCAATTATCTTGTGGTTTTCTCATGTACACTAAATTATTGTATACAACTTTTTTATTTACGCCAATCACTTAACATTAAACGCAGAATGTGGAATTATCTCTTATTATACGTGCTTACACCCAGATCCGATCCAAATCGCGAGCGCTCCGATTCTGTTGTTTTCCACGTTTCGCAGCATCACAGTTAATAACCAGAAAGCACCAAGTCTTAACGAGCTGCTCAGCTACTTTTAATTACAATCTAACGCCGCAGTATAAATAGAATCAATTACACCGTCTTTGTTGCTGTGGTCAAGGGGGATGATACAACGCTCTGCGCTGTCCATGTGCAACTTTTGCCACGCAGCGTGTCGCCCGCTGCCATGGCAACGCCGAACACATCCTCCGTCGAACCAGTGCGAAATTTGAAAGTGATTAACAACAGCTGTTTGCCTGCCGACCGCCCCACAGTTAAGCCCTGCGAACATCACTTCCCACTAATTAAGTTTGTTTATAAGGGATATTAAGTTGAGGAGGCGCGTAGGTGTAAGTAACCTTCACAAAGTACAGATGAAGGAAGGAGACAGAGGCATCCCGCTCACTATTGTGTGAAGCACGAACACTGACGTCGAATGGGATGATTTGTGTAAACAGAGGAGGAAGTAAGAGCTATTTAAGCACATATACGCCCACGGACAACGCCTACAGCGTGACTTCCAGAGCTCCATAGAAATACAGCTCTGTGATGAAACTTTGTTCACGCTTCTTACTTTGTCTTTTTCCTTCTTACTTTGTCTTTTTCCTTCTTACTTTGTCTTTTTCCTGCGGTGTTTTCATTTATAAAGTAGGGTCCATTAAATTATGATGATACTGCTGTAAACAAAAATGGGGTAATGACTCATTTGTTCTTCCTGAGACTTATCGGCTTTAACTCATTCACTGTGAGGACCATAATGAGGAAACATACAGTATTGTATGTTGAATAGGCCACAATTTGTTTGCTGTGTTTCTCATATATGAACCTAATAATAAACCTAAACTATAGTCGAAATGCAGCACAGTGAACTTTAAAAACTCAGATCTCAAGTTTTTACTCCCTCTACGATCCAACCGACTTTCCCACAGATAAGTGAGTAAAACAACAGCTAAAGACTATTGCCTTTGTTCCTTCCAGTCACAATAGTCTGCAAACATGTGTAGCAGTACTAATCCATAAAATATTGTTACAGTTTATTGTTTTTTTAAAGATACTGTACTTTACCTCTTTATCTCGACTGAAGTTAACTTTTCTTACATTTTAGTTTTGTTACTTTGTCCTCACTTCCAGTAACAGAACACCTACTGTGTAACGTCTCCTCCTACTGCACAGCCTCATTCTGGATCTGATACGTTTGACATAATCCAGCTTCATCTATTTGTATGAAACATATGCAGTAACATTGCATATAATCTTAGATGTAATTGGCCATTGATGCTTGAGTCACGTCGCACATTCCAAATACTGTAAAACTGCAGGCGCTGATCAAACTTTGCTGCTTTGTACTTCTTTAATTGTTAGGAGATTGGGTCGAGAGGAGCAGCGATCTGGAGACAACAGCACCTGCATCTTACATTTTTCCAGAGGCCTCCCATCATGGGGGATGACAGCAGCATTCCCTTTAGTACCACGATCACGCCACTTCCTCACTCATCTTCATTTAGACCACTTAGAGACTCACTTAGTCATCTTGCCCTCCCATCATCTCTGCATTAGAGAGAGCTCAAGACTGGGGGAAGTTATGCTCTCAGGCTAGATTGTAAACGAGTGTCACTGATGAGAAGTTGATGTACTGGTGGTCCGTTCTGTGCAGTGTGTGTGTGTGTGTGTGTGTGTGTGTGTATGTGTGTGTGTGTGTGTGTGTGTGTGTGTGTGTGTGGTCATTAGACATGGAAGAGGAGATTCATGCAACACTGTAATTTTTTCAAGCAAGCAAAATATGTATGCATATGTATATGCACAATTAATTTTAAAAATGCAATTCTACTTTAAACAGTCATAAAAATAGTTTAGTTTAGACACTGTGCAAATTAACTGTTTGCTTTCTAGCTGCTGAAGGGGAAACATACTGGACCCTGCTGAAGGAACCACAGACCACAGTACATGACTACTGTACATGTTTCTAGTTTATTTTTAATTACTTTTTGATTGTGTTTTTAATGCACACTGCAGAAATCCTTTAATTAATCAATACATTTATGTAAACTGAAGAAAGTCACCCATTTTTTAGGAAACATAGTTTTAAACTGAAGCGTATGCATTTTCATTTTACCGTGTTTTTCCCAGATTATTGATGAACAAGGATTTGGTGACACAAACATGCTCCATTGCATATTTTCTGTTAGAGTTTGAATGCTTGTGCTAACAAGGCGCAGGCTTCTAGGAACATACCTGAAAACACATTTGGGGGAGAAATAGACACAACACAACAACAATACAAATATAAGTTTAAAGACTTACTGCATGTACTACTGAGGATCCAGAGGATTGTCATGTATCCTCCAGCCTCCAGGCGACTGCGTGTCCTTTCCTTCCCATGGCTCATTTAAACACCTCGGGTTTAATCACTCACACCACAGTTGTGGCACCTGTTCCTCACTTTTTAATCTAATCACTTCCCCCAGTGTGAACTTGTAAACTTGTAGCTGTAAATTTCAGCTTTTACGTTTTTACGTCCTCTGCTTGGAATTTTTATGACCTGATTTCTTTTGCGTGGGAATCTATTAATGTCTCTACTGTTTCTGCCCCTTGTTGTCAGTACTGTGTTTTGACTGCAATACATAAGACAGCTGCGTTTAAAATGTGTTATTGTATTATTATGTTAATGTATTATGTATTTATTTTGAATCTAGAATTTTAAAATACAAATTTAAATAAAATAAATATTTTATAAAGCTTTATTTTATAAAAATACAAAGCTACAAAGTTAAATACAAGCCGTTGCATGGCAGGTACTAACAAACAGATCTAAAAAGAGTTACTGGACCGAACACTAGTCAAAGCCAAACATCTTGACCGCCTCCTAGTGGGAGGAGGACCGAACATTAGACGTAAGGCTGTAATCATTTACTTCGCATTAAAAGCAGAGATCAGCGTACATGAGGTGAGGGTTGCTCACTTGGTTTCAGTTTATTCACAGACACACAAGATGCAAAAAACACACTTTGTTCACGCACTTGCACATTCACTGAAATGAGCTCAAGTAGCTCAAGTTTGATGTCAATTATTCAATTGGCTCTTAATCGAGAATGTTAACATGTTACCATTGACCTTGGTTAATTACGACCATATGGTCCTTCTGGTTGACAACACCTCTGAGATACGGTCCATATGCCAGAGAGTGGTTTCTAACTTCAGGTCAATTTCAAATGAAGGAAAAATAATCTGATAGAAATCTGTAATTGTGATTAATTGTTCATTCCTCCGTGATACATGGCTAAGTCAGCTTACATTAGGATAAATCAGGTTGGATTGATTCAGTTAGCTCAATCTTATGACGCAAAGAAAACCTTTAAAGTCTCAAGTCATCGTTGAATGAGTAAGTGTTTTATTTCAGGTACCAAGAAGCAGGAAGAAGCACTTCTCATCTGCCTAAAACGCTCTGTTTCTGCTGTAGATGTAGTCTTTGCATTCTGTTTTAGTCCCATCTTCACTGTTAGTTATACTTTTAAGAAAGGGAAAGATTAAAGACAATTCCCCTATTAGTGGCAGATTAGGGAAATGTGTTCTGTGCATTTGACCCGTCCCCTGGGGGAGCAGGGATGGCCTAAAACAGGTCAACGGTGATGATGGAAGCCAGTAGCCAAAGGTCAACAGTGGAGACTTTGTTGCAGTATTAATGTGTCCTTTGGGGTTGATTGTTAAAACAACACATCTCTGTAGCTTTAAACTTAAAAGCATAACTTTTTTTTGTATTTTAACATCCAAGTTTCTCAGCCAGTTTTTCTCGGGTGAGGTTATGTCTCCACATTCTCCTGTTCATTTAGGATAAGCTCTATTGATTCTCCTTTAGCAACTTGCTGTAGAGCACAGTACAGTATATGCTACTCAGTGTGCCCTTTGTTTTATTGTAGGAGATCATTGATTATTGCAGTTGCAGAATATGCTTCACTGTATTCCTTTCTTGGAAAACCGCAGCACTGTAACATCTATTACAGTATGCAGTGAAGAATTTGACTGCTTAGCTCCTCATGACGACAAATCATTGAACGGAACCTCTGAGGTATTTCATGACAATTAGCAGGTGTTCGCTCAGATATAAATAATTCAATATTGCATCAGTGTTGCTTCGCAGCTCAATCGATGGCAAACCTCGTGGAAAGCTACTGTATTGGTTTTTGATTTACTGTAATGATGTTACCAGACGAACACGGATCCGTTTTGACCTTGTGTAATTTGGAGTTGATGATTAAAGCATTACATAATAAGGATGTGAACTTAGAACGTGCTGATCATCTATCAGCTGCAAAATGCCAGCCCAGAAGCAATTTTCACACCTGATTAAACAAGTTCTGTGATTACGGAGTTCCACACATTGATACCCAGAACAGAGAGAGACATCTGCCCGAAGACGTCTTCTGAAGGGAAGCTGAGCGAACGGCGCAGATGGAATTAATTTGTTTGGTAATGGAGTCGAAGTGAAACCTGTATCTGCTGCGAAAGTTTGTGTTTCTCTCAAAAACAGCTGCTGTTTGCAAGGTCATTTGGAGGATTTGAGTTTGGAACTTCACAAGTTTGCAAGAACATGGTTTGAGACTGCTGCACATTCTGCATTAAGATCCACCAATTTGCTTAAAGTCAGTATTTATTTTTTTTGATTCATAAAATGAAGACATTTAAAACCATTCAACACAATCCACAATAACCATTATGCTTAACTTAAAACTCTGGCAAAAAAAGTGTCTGGCACAAGCGTCTGACATTACTTCATCTTTACTGTAAATGTGATTCCATTTCATATCATTTCAAGGCCAGCAGTTATTCTTGGAGGTTTAAAGCTCTTATTCAAAGTTTAGCAACTCAAAAACATTTCGCCACATATAATGGAACTTTGGCAAAAGCCAAAAAATAAAAGATCAGAATCAGGACAAGTCTTTAAAGCCTAATTAATTGTGTTTCTCTAAGCGGACGGTAAATAAATGTATAGATATTCACCAAGCTTGGCTGGGTCTGGGGGGCGCCAGGGTCATCATGTCTGATTGGTCTGTGCAGGGACAAGCAAAAGGAGGAGGAGGAGGAAGAGGAGGGAGCTGAGTCAGCAGCAGCACCTTGGCCATGGTTACTGTAGCTGCCGGGCTGGACTGGACTGGAAAGCGTTGATTGATAGACCTCTTGTGCTGACTCAGCGAAACGGGGCAGAAATCCCAAGAATTACAGTTGTGAAGTGATATTTGCTAAAAGCTATATTAGTTATTACTGAGCCTTAGAAGAAGAATGAAATAAAAAATATAATATAATATTAATATTAAAAAATATTAAAACCGGTGGATCTGGAGTTTTTTATGTCACTTCTCTTCAGTTTCTGCTGTGGATGTAGTCTTTGCATTCTGTTTTAGTCCCATCTTAACTGTAAAAAACTGGTGTTTTTTATGTCACTTCTCTTCAGTTGCATTTCTGATCAAAAAATGACTGAACCAAGGTTTATGGACAGATAAAAATGCTAAAAAAATTGGCTCCACACCCCACAACATGTGTTTACATTGTCTTTTGGTTCATTTGACGTGAGATCAGAACCAGAGGACTTTTCTTGACTAAACTTGTGGATCCAGACGTACAGAGGGATGTTAAAACCTAAGCTTCAGTACTAAAATGAAGGAATGAGATATACAGAGCAGATATACTTCATTTAGTCAAATGCCGCAAAGCTGATAGGACGCTTGTTCATATCACAGATGTGTGATGACCCAAAACATGCACAATGGCTACAGTACGAGTGATCCACCAGGCAGAGTGACCCACAAGCCTTAAAGCTTCAGTGTTTGGTCACGTCCACAGGTTCCACACTTCGCTGGACGTTACAAATTATGTGAATTTTTACAATTTCTAAAACATCTGAAAACGGACGGACACCAAAAAAAATTGTCATTATGTTCTTTGTAGATTCATGTGCTTTAGATGCTGATTATAATTGTCAAACCAGATGCAGCAACTGTAAACACTTTTTTTTCCATGTGTCGTCTCAACAACAGTCTGTCAATAGAGCTGCAGAGACGCTCCATGTAGCTGAACGCGCCAACGCCAACATACTGCGCTGAGTCCCAGGCATCATGTCGTACGGCACTGGTGACTCACTCCTTCACCGTCCTGACTCTGCATGTGTGTGTTGCACTGTTGGAGTGTGTTTGGCAGCAGGTTTGTGATGAAACAAAGCCGACTGATGAATTAGGACTCAGTGAGATAAAGGATGGACCGATGACGGATGACCTGCTGATGGTTTAAAGCTGGTGTTTGATCCCACCTCAGTAAACACACATGTGGCATCTGCGCCTCACACACACAAGATGATGTAGTTTGTTTGTTTGTTTGTTTGTTGTGATCTGTCGTCCTTTTTGTTTTTGACGATTGTTCATTGATTCCTTCAAGATGAAGACTTTAATTACAGGCCTCACATTGTAAGAAATGTAAAAAAAAGCACCCTGACTGAAGCCAGAAGCTGGATATTGTCCTCCTGGCCATTCTAAATGGGATGTAATAAATCTCATCTTTTCCCTGACATATGTACTGAAATGTCCTCGCTGATAAATGTAGGCTTTCTTCCGTGCCTAGATACGTTCTGTTAGAAAGATGAATAGCTGCAAGTGGTGGGAAAAGAGGTGAAGTGGCGGCGAGGGATGAATAGGGAGGAAAGGTAAGCCATTTTCAAACCTGGATGGGCACCACTGAGTATCTCCTGGATGAAACTGCTAATGGTGAATGAAATGCATCAGGAGGCGTTGCATCGACTCGTATGAGAGGAGCGAACGGCGACGGCCTGGGTCTCATTCGCTCCCGTCCTGTTTCTCAACTTTACGCTCATTTCATTTCCTTGACAGCCTCTCTTCTTGTTCCTCTCCAATCTCCATCTCTCGCTCACCTCCATATATTCATTGTTTAATTCATTTATGTTAATGTGTTATTTTTCTATAGCAGCATTTATGACTTAGCATTTAGGACATGCGTCACAGTAGAGTCTGTCTTTTGTCTTATTTTGGTGATTAAGTCATCACAGGCGAGTTGGACTCGAGTACTCGTGGATACTTTCTGTGTCTGTATCACACACTGCCTCGCTTTGAATTCATTTCCCCCCACTGAAAAATGCTGCTGATGGACCGTTGAGTAAAGATTCCATTCTGACAATGTGGATGGTGCAGTGTTGAAATACAATTACCGCTGAACCGTTGAGTCCACACGCAGGAACAGGACAGCGGAGCTGTTTGTAATTGGGATAGTGGGGATCTTGCTGACATCATCAGCTGAGTGCAGAAAAGATGGATTAAAAGCTGCCCGGCTTGACTTCCTGGAGTCGTCCATACAATGGCAGCCACCGCTCACTGAAGGGAATAACATCCATTACTACTTAAAAAAAAATCTGATCTCAGTTCTTAAAGTTTCTTGTAAAATATCTGCGCTGTAACTGTGAAATATACTTTATTATAAATAATATATAGTTGAATTTAGCTATAAAACAGTTCAGGTTCTGTAAAGGTTTGGTTTCTATGTAATATTAGAGTGTAGACAAAATAATTTCACATTTTGTACGCACACAGTAGAAGTTGTTCTGATCAGCAAATGTTCTACTGGAAATTATAAGCTTTTGAATAGCAGTTCACTGAAGCCATTAAACTCAACAAGGTTTAGAAGACAACTAACCAGCTTTTAATAAGAGTTAAAACTCTTACAGACAGTTCCATGAATTATAATTAAAGCAACCGTACTTTATTAGAGAACGCTCATGAATTTAGACACTATTACATTGAAAAATTAAAGGAGACGTCTCACTTGAAGTGTACTGTAAAAGGAACTGGGGTAAAAGTGAAAGAAAATGTCCACTGAATTTCTCATTCCAGCATAGAAAAACAAACATTGACAAATAATTCATAGTAAATAAATCACTTTTTAAACTTGCTTTGTGAATTAAATGCACGTTTACCCTTAGTTTCAAGGCAAACTCCAACTGAAATGTTTCACAGTGTGCTTCCAGATACTCTTCCACTAGGTTGACTATCGATGGCTGCCAGCCGCCACTTCCTCTGGAGCGCTTCCAGGCGCCTCCAACTAGGAAAAGATTACGTCAGGACCGATCTAGAAAAAGCAGGAACCCACTGAGAGCCCTCAGGAGGAGCTGGAGAACATGGCAATGGAGATGAACCTACTGTACAGTACCACAGACACCTGAGATTGTAGGAGTGGAGAAAAATGGAGAGATGGATGTATGGATTGCCCAGTTTGGGATTTATTCTGGTTTTATCACCACAGATTGACCTACAGTGTAAAGCCAGGTTAAGATTTTACATCTCAACCCTAGATCGTACAAAAGCATCGGAACTAAGTGACAAAACAAAGGAGTGAAGAACATGAGCTGATACAAGTGTGTACGAAAAGAACCAAAACAATCAAGCAGAAACCAGCAGGTCCAAGCCCACACACACACACACACACACACACACACACACACACACACACACACACACACACACACACACACACACACACACACACACACACACACACACACACACACACAAACACACACACTGTGGTGTGCTTGCCTCAGAGACCGCAGCAGCTGTCAGTGTGTTAGCGTGTGAGGTAAAACCAGGAGGATCAGTGATACAGCAGGGATCTGAAGTGCCAATTAATTAGGATAAAGTAAAAGAGTGTGCGAGCAGCGCAGATGTGGAGAGCAAGGTTTCTTATACAGAATATCCCTGTAACATTCCTGTAATCAATGATACCATCTTGTTTTTGGGTATATGTTCATCTTTACTCGTCTTTTGTCCTGTGTCTGACGTCTGCATCTGATGCTTTTACATGTTTTTGCACCACCATCAATAGTGTCGTAATTATGATCATGAGCGAATGTGTGGCACAAGATTGTAGTCATTATATGTGAAACTTCATGCATATATATTCCATCATTATACCATCACAATTCAAGAAATTCATCAAATTCAGAAATTTTTTCTTCTGCGCCTGTGTTTTCTATTTTGATTTGATTCTTTAATTCTGTGACAAATGAGTTCCACAGATGCTTTTTTACAACCTTAGAAAATCAAGTCTAATGATATCCGAATTTGCAACACGGTAAAAACCCATTCCTCTGCGTTGGTGAGGTGTTTCAAAGAGAGTTTGTTGTAGATATTTTCTATTGTTTTTGGCAGATAAGCAGAGCATCACATCCTGTGCCTCACACACTGAAAGTACGGTTCAAATTTCAAAATAAAGTCCCCTGACTGTTATACTGCAACTAACAATGTACTTCCGTTGTTCTGTGGACTTACACAAGCAGCAGGTAATATTTAGTTGATTGTGTTTGTCTGGGTTTTGCCTCAAAGGCTGCATACAGGCTGTCCTGACCCACTGATAGTCAGGGTGGTTGGGAGCATGAGAGAAGCTCCGTGGACACTATTCAAATCCGCTACCTCCTCTGCACACATGGCTCCGTTCAGAGCAGAGTAGCTTGGAGCGTTGCCTCAGCTTCCTGGGATCATCAGCCCAGTTCACGGTTGGGTTAATTGTGGGTGGTGAAGCGCTGGGCGGCGCGAAACCAAAGAGTTTATATTTGCGGATTAAATCTCCAGTTTGGAAGCAGCAGAGGAGGACAGAGCTGGAGGATGGAGGCACACACACACACACACACACACACACACACACACACACACACACACACACACACACACACACACACGCACGCACACACACACACACACACACACACACACACACACACACACACACACACACACACGCACACACACACACACACACACGCACACACACACACACACTGCTGCAGCTTTTATCTGTGATTGTGTAATGGAGCAAGGAGACTTTCAGAATATCTCAATATTTGAGTGGAACAAAGTAAAGTGCAGCTCGTATCTGTAGCAAGTGATCACCACTTAGAGGAGCACTCCCAGATCTGACACAGTCTCTCACTTAAGTTCAGCTCACTAATCAGTTTCCTGAAACTGACATTACTACAAAACTCAGCTGCAATCTTCAAAGAACCTTTGAAAAAAGTGCTGTGATGTAACATATTTTGTAAATGAATCCACTGCCAGCTGACATGTGGGAACCTCTTTTGTGACTCAACAATTACAGTATATTTACAGTGTGCCATCAATGCAGAACTTGATTAATGGACAGACCTTTGGAGAAAGATAGAAACATGGTGTAAAAAAGTGGTTACCTCAATTTTGAAGCATGGGTGGATAAAACAGGATCTCGGGTTGGACATCAACGTGGGATCTCCTGTACATTAAGACTTTTACTGTATTTTAGTTGCTAAGAGACATTTCAAAGGAGCTTTTAATTATATTACTGTAGCACAAGCTAAAATAAACACGGCTCATCTTTTATGTCCTTTCTCTCTCTCTCTCTCTTTCTCCTCCATCTTAATTTTACTACCTTTAAAAAAACAAAAGCAATGCAGGCTTGACCTTTTCAGAATTACAGGGTGCAGGTCCATAAAACGTAGCGGTACAGCAGTGTAGCTGGGTTCCTCTGAACGGGCCCAGTCTGGCGCCACTCACTCACTTCCTTTTTACATCACACTATCTCTTGTTAATATTTCTAATAGAATGTGAACTTGGTAAAGTAAGTAAATAAGGTTAATATGTGCTGTAGCACCTCTGCAAGGAAAAACACAAGGAAAAAACACTTGACGGGTAATTCACAAATATGGAACGGGAATAAAAAGATAAATAAAATTGTTGTTGCTCAAAGGAGGATGTCAAAATGTACAGTGCATCATCAGCGGGCGCTGCAGCTGCAGCCTGGCTGGAGCGCGCTGACCTGGCTGGGTTGCAGGGTTCTGGTACAGGTTGAGTCACATTTAGGAGATAAGTGCCTAACACACGTCATAAGGGCGACCTGTGCTTCCTGCGAAGACAAAAACGGGCAATAGCGCGGAGCAACCGAACCGTAATGTTAAATCAGCTACGTAGGTAACGTATGAATACAGTCACCGCTGCAGCCGCTGTCATTTCCATGGCAACAAACAGCGGCTACTCCAAAAGAGTGACGGAGGATCGGTCTGTGACACCATCCACCCGTGTTCCTAACTGCTATTTGTCCTAAGGGTCGCAGCGGTGCTAGAGCGGGTCCAAGCTGTCGCTGGGCAAGAGGCAGGGTCAAAGGTCGCCACGACACAAGACGGCCGTCTACACCTACAGGCGATTTGAATTGTAGCTTAACCTACATACGCACCAGCCCAGGCCCCTCCCACTGGGAGGTGACGGCGCTCAGCGCTCCTCCACTGTGTCAAAAGCACCTCGAGGCCAGAAACGTCTTGCTGCCAGCAGCACCTGCTTTGTGGTGGGGGGAGCTGGAGTCAACCATACACGGCACCGGGCAAGGAGCAGGGCTGACCACGCGTCCTCATGGCGGGAGCCGCCAGTTAACATGACCCGCGTGTGGAAGCAAATCCATGCTGGCGAGGAGAGGCGTGTGATGGCTACAAAGCCCTGAGTGTGACAGCTTTATTTTGATCCAGCAGGCCCGTTTCAGTTCGTTTCATTGCCTGTGTGCAAATGCCATAAAATGTTTGTTGAGTAGTTCATTGATCATATGAGAGCCGGTGCTGCGTGAATTGAGGCTTTGTTAATGGACTAGGGGCACACTCAGTCAGAACAAATTAATTTTTTAAAAACTGCAGAAGTTACATTTCACAACAAATTTACTTTAGTTCATCGTTGTCTGGAAAGTATTTAAACTCCATCACTGAATGTACTGCTCTTTTCCAGTGTGTGTGTGTGTGTGTGTGTATGTGTGTGTGTGTGTGTGTGTCTGCTGTGGAGGAAAGCGTGTCATTATCCGAGGCTGAGGCGCCGGCAGCGTGTCCGGTGAGGGCGTTGAGAGAACCCGGCGCCGTGACAACCCTCCGCAAGCCTAAAACGCTTGTACGGTTGTTATTTCGCTCAAGTCTGTTGTGCAGCGTTCGGTGTCCGGCTGTTATTCCAGACGTAACGGAGCTCCTCTGCCACCTGTCAGCTCACACTCACGCGTGGGCTCACCTTTCCTGCCAAACCCTGACATTTAGTCCATGGGCGCCCAGGGCTAATGGGAGCCACCATAAACAAAGGAAAGCTACACAGCGTACTTCACAGTCTTTCAACATGTTTTCAGCAACAATATTTGTAGCACCATATTCTTCTTTTTACCGGGTATTTAACCCTAACAAGGGCTGTGAATGTGCCTCGTTGTGACCCTAACGAATAAAATAACGCTTCTTTTAGTCAGTAAAAATATAAATGATCCTCATTATTATTCCCAATGATGCGTTTACTACATAAGTGCACGGTATTTGCTGTTGCAAATGAGGAATGTTCGTGTGTGTGTGCTTGCGCGCGTGTGTGTGTGTGTGTGTGCGTGCGTGTGTGTGTGTGTGTGTGTGTGTGTGTGTGTGCACAAGCAAAACTATGACTGGAATATGCAACAGGCATTTTCTAAAGGAATTGTTCAGTTAGGGACTTATGTTCATGTGCTGTCTTTTTAAATGTGAGATAAGAAGATCAATATTAATCTCATTTTTATTCATTAAGTTCACAGCTGGAGTCAGAACACGGTTGGTCAAGTTTGGCACAGGGACTAGAAGAGTAGAACCACAGCTAGGATGAGTGAAAGTAGAGAAATACGCCCACTAATACGTTTACAGAGGTCACCAACTCACACGTTGCATCTCTTCATGACGACCGTGTGAGAATGTGACATCAACATATTGTGAATAGAGTATTTTAGCTCAGCAACACGGTTTATTATGTTAATAAAAGTTCCCATGCTATCGAACGTTACATTTCCATTTCATGCTCGTGCTTTGCCTTCTGTCGTTGCTTTTCCTCGACAATAGGAGATTTGTAGTGAAAGTAAGCTGGCCGGCCTCGCAATCTAATCAAGACCCCGCAGGGAACGTTTCTTACCTTAATGCATCATGGGCAGAGCTGGCTGGAATTAACAGCAAATGAAGGCTGTAACAGCTGCCTCAGGGGAGGCAGCAGAGTGTGTTTTGTGTCATGAGGCAGGAAGGATCACACATAAACTCGCCCCTGCCCCCTCGCTCCTTTCTCTGTAGCGCCAGCGTCCGTCCTTAGGTGCTGTTTGCTGTTTCCTCAGCTTTATTTTAGGCAGTATGTACATTTGAAACAGGGAACTAGTCTGTTTCTGATCATCCATTTAGTCAAATCAATCAAAATAAGCACGATGGTAACAAAGCTGGGCATTGGTGACTACATGACTACATGTTCACCTGCTGTTAACACAATCTGTACGCACGGGTCCTTTGACTTCCTGTTACTGTCCGTACTGTTACTGCTCGATCTCCACGGACACGTGCAGCATCACTTGAAGGGAATCACGGCGAGCTGCTCGGAGCAGGATACCTGAGCTAGCCCCTGTTCTAATAAGCTTCCTCCTCTATTGGCTCCTGAGCTGAACGCGGCTCCGGGCGTTGTTCACCTGGGCCTCAGACGCTGCAGCAGGTAGATCCCACTACCCCTGGCTGATGAGCGATTTGTGATCTGATCACCATGTGAGCGGAACGGAGTTTGCGAGGGAGCGCCGGGGTCACAGAGCAGCTCGCAGCTTGTTATCTGTATCGGCCGTCGCCTTTATAGCACAAAACAGACTTTACAAAAGAAGAATTACATAAAGACAGAGAAATACAGTGAAGATAAAACAGATTACAATTGATCCATAGAAAATGGTTGATATACTGTAGCTCACCCCTGATGTAAATGCTGCTGTAGTTTATATTGTTATTAATATATACTTATATATTTACAATGTGAATATAAATGAAAAATGTCTTCTAAGGCTTCATGATCTTTGGCACATAAATACTAATACATTCAGCTTTTCAGAAGTGTGATTTGTGGGCAGCGCTGCAGTAGTTTGTTGTGTGTCTGAAACAAAAACCCACATTATTCAGATGAAGGTTTCTGAAGCATTTAATCAGATCTAACGAGCGTGATGAGTGAGCCAAGAGACAATGCCTGGAGCTGATCATAAGAATATTTAAGAGTGGATTTTCACCTTCAGTGGCATCTCCTCTCTACAGGCAGTTGATTAAGGGATGCCCTTTGCAGAAACCGAAAAGGGGTGTATATATAGTCCCACACCTCATATCGCAGCCTCCTACACCTCAGGAACTCCTCACACTGATTCACACTGATTAGATTAGACAAGCTATCCCTGAGTGATCCTTTAATTCCCTCACACCCAAAGACAACAGCATCGACGTGAGCTGAAAAGGTCAAAAGACTGAAGGCCTTATGATACCTAAACCCTCCTAAGCTTTAATATCCCCACGCTGTCGACTAATAAAAATACAGGGAAAAACAGGCTCCATAGGTGGAACTGTGAACAGTGAGCAACAGACCAGGATTAATCCGTGCGCGTTCTTCATCAAAACTATTGAGCAATCCTAAATGTGAACGCACCGCCTTCCTGACAGCTGTTCAATTAGCACTTTGCCCATTCTTACATGAACATATTGAACAAGTAATGGAGGTACACAGAGCTGTTTATAGACACAGGTTGAGACGATGCCAGAGCAAAAATAAGAATTTGCTGTGCGAATAAGCTTAAAGCTTACTTTGGGATGACACAAAGTGAAGTCCTGGGGGTGGAATTTAAGAGACAAAATCTTACCCTTCACGCCATTTACTCAGGATATGCACTTGTATTAATAAGACATGTACAGTCTAACTCAGCTCTCCTGGAGTTGCAATTGCTTCCTTAATGATTCTCTGCATGCCTTCCTCTCCCCACCCAAACATGGTGGAAGGGTCCTGGCCCTGTGATGGACATGATGGCATCCTGTCCAGCGTGTACCCTGCCTCCTGCCCAGGGAGAGGAGGGACTTGTTCCAACTCCCCCTTCGACCCTGTTTGCTTCTGAGTCCCATTTTGGGCATTAGGAGCCGATATGGCATACTTAAAATGGTTGTAGTTCCTAAACATTAAGGGCTACATTAATGAGCTTTGCGTCATTGGAAAAGAAACTCCTTCTAGTTTTCAAAGAAAGAAACATAATTTGTAAGAGTTTTACAGAAAATAACAATAACACAAACCTGAAATAATTAACTGATAAATCCTCGCCTGAATTTTCCCTGGTGACTGGTGTGGTAAAACTAGAGCAGAAAGTATTTATGTATGTACTTTATTATATTTGAAGAAATCAATCATCAAATAGTCTTAAAAACCAATATATATATGTAAATTTCTTTTACATATACATTATACATTTATGATATTTCATCTTTCCCCCCAACCCCCCTCCAAATACGCCTGGGCCCCAAAAGGTCACAACTTTACTGATGCCAGTGAGGGCTCAAATGAAAGCATACAGGCTGTAGAACGACCCTATAATGCTATATTAGCATTCACTGTAACCTAAAAGCCTATACAGTGTGCAACAACCAGGGACAGTGATCCATAGGTAGGAAAGAGCGCTCTTCAGCTTTTGGCCTTCTTACCTCACTGGAGACAGCTGCCTGAGCCTCCGCCCCTACTCGTTAGCAGACTCACAGCCACAGTACACTGCTTCAAACAGCATTTACGGGGTTAACACTACGAGCTAGAGAGTGGGGGAGGGGGAGAACTGTGTCTGATTGGCTACTCTTAGCTGATGCAACCCCGTACTTGGGCCTTTTGCGGCTTTCTTTTCCAGGTTCAAACGAAGCGTAGGGGACACGGCATCCATCTTGAGTTGTGATGAGAATGAGAAGGAAAGTTATTTTTCGCTCAGGAGTTGGAGCAGAACACTTGCAGTTTTCGGGCCACAGTGGATCTACCATTTGTTTTGGAACGAAACGCTTTACTGGATTATATTCGCAGGCACTTTAACTGACAGAATGACACAGAGCACGACATTAATGCACAAAGTATGGGCTTCAGACAGTAGTCAAAAGTAGTTATTAGTCAAAAAGACACTGACTTGACTAGTAAATATGATTAAACGTCAACCGATACCAGCGTTACCGTAAACCTTAAAGCAGCAGTTTGCTCTATCACAATAAACAGCTGGGGCAGCTAATTTTCCGGTTATGGTCAGCTCAGTATGTCTCTTTTCAATCCTCAGATATCATATAACTAATATGCATTATTATTAAATAACCAAGTCTGTTTTTATGTTTTTACCTCCTACATCATATACTCAAGTCAAATCTGTCCTCACCTTTACTGTCTTTTAATGATTTTCAATCATTTGTGTTGCTTATACATGTAACAGGATACAGTCTTTCAGTAATATGTACATTAAACAAACTATTAAGAGTTTGTTTTAAAGTAATCCATTTACAGGTGTTTGTTATCAGCAAAGGCAAAATGGCATAGGTTGCCCAGTATATGTACGCGCACAGTAGTGAACCCTGCATAGGCTCAGTATGCACATTTGTTAGTTAGTTCGTCAGCCTGTCTTTTTAATTAGCCCGGCGTTTATCACAAGCCTGTGATTGCTTTTGTAATGATGTCACTGGTGCATAATGAGTAAGGAGGTGTCAAGCTGCGAACATGACAGGCGCTCGGCTTCTCTCTCCGCGGACACATTTGACGAGCAAAGGACGGAGGGAGAGAGGGAGGCGAAGGAAAGAAAACAGCAGCAGGAAAAAAAAATGTAAATAGAACAGAGGGGCATTATTAGAAATGCCAGGGGGCCCACAGTCGCCAACATTCAGCTGTCATGAGTTGAAATGTTTTGGGAGCGACGTCTCTGTTCACCTCCTCTGGCAGCGCTGTTGTCTGGCAGCGGAACAGCTTTCTGTCTGTTCAGAGCGAGCAGATAACCTTGTCGAGGAGCTCATAAATAACACTACTGTGTAGATACATAACCTCGTTCACGTTCCAGGAATTAGGCGCAACAGTGATTGTTGATTTGCTGCCAAGGAATTACACAAAGGTTCCTGCGCATTTTAACGAGGAAGACTGTATTCAGCCAAGCGTGAGCGCACGAGCGGAACGCACACAGGGCGCAGCCACTGAAACAGAGCCTGAAAACGACACCTTCACTGGCCGAGTGCGCGCGCGTGTGTGTGTGCGTGTGTGATAACACGGTTCTGCATACTTCATCTCTTGCACAAACAATGCAGGATGGAGACGCACTTTGCACATTAAGTGGTGAACTGGGTTCGAGTCCTGGGCGCAGCCAGGTGACTTCCTGTGGGGAACGTGTGCGTGTGGGTTCTCCCTGGATTCTCCGACTTCCTCCCACAGTCCGTCGACATGCGCTTAGGCTCATTGAACACCCCTAAACTGATAGTATGAAGAGTTTGTAACCTTGGTACAGGATGCCCCACCTCTCGCCCAACAACTGAGACATGGTTCACTATCCTGAACTAACTTTATAGTTAAAGTGGCTCAGTTGAAAGGCTGGTGACGTGCAGGCATTCAACACATACAGTATTGTAGTATTCTTGGTTTTGGGTTTGTTTAATTATGTAACCTGGGCAGAAAGTCTCACTGTTTGGCTAGTTGAAAGGTTGAATGCATACAGTCATTAATGGTTATACAAGGGCTTATTATTTATTAGGACTGGAAGAATTCAGGACGAAAACACTAAAGCTTCAAAGCAGCGTTGAAACTGTACAATATGTATTTATTTGAGCAACGGCTTCAGAGTCAGGCAACATATTTTCAGTGGTCAGTCTTTAGTCGCCACTTCATGATGTGCATGTTCTGCAAAACACAGGTTCCGAGAGATACATTAACAAAAGCCCCAGGTATCTGAAAAGCCCAGTGAGGTGAACACCATCTATTTAATACTGGAGGTGTCATTAACGCAGCGCACTGAAACTATACTGGCTCAACAAACAGTGTTGTCATTGTACATTTAGTGCCTCGTTTAAGGTGAGCACAGCTGGCATGAAAACAAACTGGCACATGACTCAACACACACACACACGCACACACACACACTAATACAACGCACTCTGACTTCTCTCAACATAATGTATCAAGACTGACAGCTGCTCGCATAAGCCTTCTGCACTGCCGCCCTTCAAAATGTGTTTATGTGAACTTTGCTTGTCTAACCGAGAAATCTGTGCATATGTTCAGCCTGTCGTGTGTCACCCTCCCCCACCCGGCCCCCTCCCTCATCCCTCACTCCCCGTCTTAAACCGAAGCCAGCCGTTCTTTTCCTCTTGACATTTGTAGATGCCAGATAGCTGTCTAATATACTGTTGCAGCTATTGGCTTATGGGATTGGTGTGTGTGTGTGTGTGTGTGGGGGGGGGGGGGGGGGGGGGGGGTAGCAGCTGATATCTGAGTAAACAGGAATCATATTATTCTTTATTGTGCGCTGGGAGCTAAGCTGCCTCAGATTGTTGCCTGGCCTCTTTTCAAGGGGGAAGGGGAGATAAAGGAAAGTTCTTAATGTCAATATGAATGAGGGAGCACCACACACAAACGCAAACCCCTCCCTCCCTAAACTCCAGGGACCTCTCTCAGCTTCTTTTTTAATATCCTGTGTACGTGTGCACACCAGGAAGAAATCTGTGGCATACCACATCATCTTTATCTATGTCTGACCCCGACACGTCTTGTTTTCCTAAAACAAATGCAAAACCGTCATCACCGTGCGATTTGTTTGTTACTATGAAAACCGAGGGGTTTCAAGAAATTTCTGCAAAAGAGCATCGGTGGTGGGAAACCAACGAGTAAACAGTAGATTGTGCTTTAAAAAAGGCATAACACTTGTTTCTTCAAAGTAGTTTATTTAGCAAATCCTCACAACTGGTAAGATGCCAAAATCCCACACACTCTCCATCACTACTAACAAAGAGATGTATCATATTTAGTCTAGATTTAACCCTTTATAAACTCTCCTGTAGACTAAATGAAAGCCCAATAGAAATGCTCCAGGCAGCGGTGCTTACACAGTAAGTACCTGCTACACAGGTGTTAAGCTTGGTCAATAAGTAGGTTTATATTCCTAATAGTAACATAGTTCTCATCCTTAGGACTTCTATCTCATACTGAGTTAAGTTGTAATTGCCTCAATTCTGCCCCCTGTGGCCAAAAGACACTATAAACCTATTAGTTGGTGGCGTTTATCCCTGAGTACGAGACACAAAATCGATTAAAATGTTAATGACTTGTGTTTTACTTCATAACATTAGTTAAGAAAAGGCTGGTACATTTAATAAACCTTTATATGTTTATGTATGTATGTAACTGATGGAACCAAGTAGACTGAGACATAAAATGCAAAAAAAATGCAAAAAACCTTAAGAATTAACGTGTTTGGATGATTTCTGTGCTGACCTGAACTGCAGTGATCAAACTGGATGGACTGCTACTGAATATTAAACTCACATACATGTTTACTGACCTGGGTCTATGCTCATTTTCTTACCTTAAACATTTCTACACAGTCTGACAAAGGCATTGCTAGATAAGTACAAGTAATCTATAGCGTGCATATTTCTACGCAAATGTTTTAGCAGTGTCTGTGTGTGTGATTGTGGTAACCGCTATAAGTCCTCAGTGTGTTTCAAAGTGAGTGCTGTGGCCCCAACAGGTTTATGGATGTGTTTAGAGAGCTGATATGAAGATCATGGCTGGGTTGATGAGGATTGTTGCCCCCTGAAAGAGCAGAAATGCACAAGTGACTGTTAATTAGCTGGCAGAGGCTGTGCAAGGAGAGAAAGATAAAAGATGATGGGGTGCAGAGGGTCGGTTGCTGGGCTGTAGTGTTAATTAGAATTAATGTTGTGTTTATAAAAAAAAAAAAAAAACATGTACACACCAAAAAAGTCCACACAAAGCATTTCAGTCTCCCTCCGTAACTCCCCTCATCCACGTACGCCTCCTCTCCTGTGCGAATGACAAGTACATTTTTCCTTGCGTTGTTCCAATTACCAAAGTTGCTAGATGCCCTTGATCGATACACGGCGGCAGGCCTGTGTAAGGAAGTGTGTATGTGTGTGTGAGGTGTGTCCGGACAACCTATTAACAAATCTCCGGATGAGCGTCGTGAGGCACAGTCAGCGCAAAGTATTGCATCAGCAGCAGCATGTGTGCCTAGAACAGATCAAGGTGCAGACAGGCCTCGTTACCTCCACTTACTGCTCAGGGTTGGGTGTGAGCGTCTTTATGTGTGGCAATGCAAGGAAACCTCATGTGTAATTCAGCAGTTACATGTAACTGTCTTTCTAAAGCTTGATTGTGTTAGCAAAAACAAACTTGATTCTGTCTTAGCTGTCACATCTATATCAGATTTAATTTATTTTGTAGTATTTATTTTATAACCAGTATTCTTTGGCTTACGATATGATTTAAATCACAATTGCCCAGAGGTACAGTATGGTAATGTATGTCATGTTCTGGGCTCTATTGTGATTTAACAGTGATCCCTAACATTGAGCCCTGTGGGATCCCTTAATAGGGTAACTACATACTGTATAGTCCAGTAATACAGTGAACTAATTGATCACCTGTGTGTCTTAAATGTTTGAATCAGCCATTATAAATCGTGATGTCCCCCAGGCTGTGGATTGCTATACTAAGCTAGGCTAACTATTGCAGCTCTTGTACAGTAAGAAATATCAAGGAGGAGGAGTTAAACACACTAGACACTCTTATTTCCCCAATACCATTCTCACATATACACACACAAACAACTTTACACTCTTAGACTTTGCTGTCAATATACATTCAACAGTGATTCAACAGTATGTTTCTGTAATTCTGAAATGCAGTACATTGCTGTAAATCTTTTCGTGAAATGTCTTTTACAGGCTTCCTACAGTATTAATACTTTGAGGAGAAAAAAACAGTACTTTACAGTATTTTTTGCAATACATCATGGGAATACAACTAGCAACTAGTAAGCCAGACAGACAATCGTCCAGTTTGATTTTTCACTAATCCTTATCCCTCAGTTTAATAGGTAAGTTTAACAGGTGAAGTACATGACATTTTCAAACAGGTCATATTGTGTATGACAAATGTAGATCTTTACAATTGCTAAATAATGTGCGTTTTAGGCAAGAATGTCTACATTTAAAAGACAAATGCACTGTATGGGATGTACAGACATTGCCTGTTCTGCATAACTTATATGAACATGTTTGAGTAGGTTGCTCAGCTTATTTGCTTAAAATAGCTTAATTGCTAAAGAAAACTACCAAAAAGTTAAAAACCTACTGTGTCAGAATTTTCCATTCAGTTGTCCCTGTACATGAAAAATTGGGTATAGCTTTCCAGTTTTAGAAGCTGTTTAGCTGTTAATATTAAAGTGGATGTGTTGTGTAAATGGTTTATGTCGTTATTAGTACAGTATGTCAGTGTACAAAAAAAATTAATAAACTTTAATTCTTACATGTATCACCCACAATTGTGTTTCAGACATTTCATCTGGATTAATCCTGAGAGGGGCAGCAAGGCTACATGAGGCAAAGTCCTGTCTAAAAGAACAGGGAAGATTGTCCAGAAAAAGCTGACTTCAACTAATAGATAATCTCAGAAACTAATAGACTTTAAATGGCACTTTATAGTCAAACATTCATACTCTGTATGGATGCATTGTAGGAGAGAGTAAGAGTTAGAATTTAGATAATAATCTGGTAATACTAAAATAAAATCTATGCAGCCATGTTTGCTAGCAATTAATTAAATTCTCAGGCAAAGTAGTGTAAACCTTATTGTCAGTGTGTAGTAGTAGTGTAAAGTACTGTAGTGTATTTAATTTAACAATAAAAATCTGTATATATACATCTTCTAGAAAAGGTGTAAATAAGCAGTAATTAATTGCTAAATATTGGCCAGTATTTTACTGTTATGGTACAAAATAACAGCTTTATGCTGTGTTTACTAAAACGGTACTAAACTGTAAATTTCAGCTACATTAAAGCGCCCTTAATCTACAGTTAAATAATGGCAACTGTGCTGCCTGTACTTTACTGTTTTTTTAAAAGGAAATAGTCTAAGAGTGTATGTACGTGAAACCACCTCCTGGTTGTACCCACAACCCATACGGTGTCCGGAGCCTTTACACTGTGTTCCTGTTTGATCATTTTTGTCTTTGTTATCTAGTCTGTTTGTTGAATTCATATTACTTAAGCAACCCTGTATGAATTTCTGATCATTTATGTGTCCATGAAGATCTTGTTTTTTGTAATTTGTTTTCATCATCCGAGGGAAATTTAAATCTTTCATTTTGAAAATCCAGCTATGTTCCTCTTGGCTGTCTGATAACACTTTAAGCATTACATACCCACAGTTTCTCTTTGATGAATAAGGTAGGAGTACTGTACGTCCTGATACAGTACACATAGATAAAGTCTATTTCCTTAATTAGTAAAAACAGCACATTTCATGAAAGTAGGAAAAAATCAGTGAAGCAGGTAGAAGAACAAACAGAAAGATAATTAATCAGGATAATAATAGATTGAAACTCAGTCGTTGATACTTAAAATTCCTCAGCTCCATCCCAACAGCAACGATGCTGTTTGCTTGTTTTGCAGGTTTAATCATCATGTAACCAGTACAGGCAAAAAAAAAAAATATCAGCTAAAGACTGTGCAAGAATATGGAAATGCTGCACAACACAGTCATTTATCAGGTCACTCACATCAAAATACGTTTTTTTAGCGATTGTATTATAGTATATAACAATAAAATACATTTGAAAGCACAAAGAAGGAAAACAAATGTAAGTTTTACAGCACAATACTCTGAAAGGGTGCAACCAAAACGAACAAAGACTGATCTGCCACACACAGTAGCTGTTTGTCATATTCAGCCTGTCGAGTGTGGGAACCCAGACAACACAGACAGTGTGTTGCAGGGTAATGCTGTGCACAATCTCTCCCCCCTGCAATACGAGCAAGAAATAGCACAGTCGTGCAATAAAAATATTAGAAACGTCAATAGGTAAAATACATTTCTAAAACAAGGGATACACAGGTGTGTGTGTGTGTGTGTGTGTGTGTGTGTGTGTGTGTGTGTGTGTGTGTGTGTGTGTGTGTGTGTGTGTGTGAGTGTGAGTGTGTGTGAGGGGGGGCTGTAACATGGAAGTAAAGTTGTTAATGAGCACTAAAATGATCTAAAGCTGTAGGGCATGCTTTTCATTATTATAAAACTGGAAATGAATGATAATCCATCATCTGCCAAAGACTTCCTGAATAAACTGGAGTGGAGAATAATGTATTCACGCTTACTCCAAGGCTGTAAGATAAGACTTTATTGATGCCTAAGGAGAAATACGCATTTTGCTGCAGAACAGAGGCAAGTTAGGAGAAGGAAAATAAAATGCTTTTTGAATAATAAAATAAAAGTTTCACATTAAGAAGTGGGACATTTTGATACAAGCATCCATCAGATTTTACACATTTTACAGGAGGACAACCTCAGAGGGGTGGGGGTGCTGGAGCTGAACAGGTTTGCACCCTGAACACATCATAATAAAGCCACAACACATACTGCCCCTAAATTGTAGACATTTGTTTTCCGCTATGTACAGGTATTCATTTATACATTCATTTCTCACAATCACTGCAGTGGTACAGTACAGCACCACTCTGAACAATCCGTGTTTATCCCAGGGATAATTAAAGAGAAATCATACAGAGTTTCACAATGTAGCTGTGATTACATGACAAACCATCACTCTGTCACCATAGGGGAGGTATTGATGCCACAAACTGTACAATACCGCGGATGTTCACAAATAGCAAATATGTCCTATTTCTGTTTATGAAGCTTGTCCTCCCTCCTCTCGGTTGCTTCACCCCGCGTACTCTCCTGTAGCCATTATCACTCAAAAACAGATCAGTCTCTCAGCTGTGCAGCAAAAGTACTAATTAACAGTGCTGCTACTGATGCTATCAGCAGTTTCTATCCACAGGTCACCTCCTCTGATGATTTACATCATTAAACAACATATGGAAAAAAAGAAACGGTAAAGTGCAATGCATTTAGACTATACTTCTAGAATATACTCTAAAGCTATGGACTTTATGGTCCACGTTTATTTTTATTCCTGTGTGTGTTATACAGTACTTTAGTAGAATCCCAGTGTTTTAATTAGACTCATTCTCTTCCCCTGTGTATATTATTGACTTACTTATCACTGTTTACCAGTCCACTGTCACTGCAGGAGTCACGTCAGCTTCGGCTCCGCTCCGTGAATTTGTTGCGGTGAGCTCAAGATAACGCAGGCCCTGTGTCCCCTTCAGGAAATAAATAAATATATACATGAATAAGGCTCTAGTAAACTCACAGTACTGTGCAGTATGCGCGGCTTTGTCTCTAAATAAGCAAAATGCAATGCAATTAGGTTGTTTAACAGCTATGTAGCACTAGAACAGCTCGTGCTGAGTAAGTCAGCTGAGGACACGTTCCATGTCTTTTTCTTCCGCAGTGCTGAATAGGCGACTTCTCGGGTTGAAGTCGCTGAAGCTCGCTTGCTGTAACAGTTCAACAAGTCCTGTAATTTGTGTTTGTATGTCTATTGCTTCCCCATAACACTTTGGAGCTCGGCCGGATGTCCTCACAGCTCTGAAACGGCGCAGACACTGAGACGGACAGATTGAACAGTCTGCCACCACCGACGAACAAAACGGAACGTGAAGTCAATTAAATCTGCAACCACCTTACAACACAAAATGCTATGGAATACTAACATAAACAAACACATAAATATGATGTGTAGCCAGTATTTATTGACATATTGTGATACAATATCTTCAGATGGTAGACCTAGTGTACAAACAGAACTGTTCATCACACCCCTGATGTAACATGATTGTAATAGATGGAGGAATGGAAGTCTCCACTATTATTTGTTTTTGATATTGTTGCCGGATAAAACTTTTATTCTTCAAAGTGAATCAAACTACGCCCTGTAGTTACGGCTACAAAGGCAGCGTCCTAAATAGGCATTGATCTTTTTAAAATAGATTTTTAACATTTCCGTCCCAGTGGACAAACAGAATTGATAGATAGGAATGAAGTCAGAGACAGAAAACCCACTTTTTTCTGCTCATAAACCTTCATATTTATTAGATTGTTTATTTTTCAAGTTGGAAAATAAAATGTCATGTCTGTATTGTTACAACAAAACAGTGTTTTTTGATAACATTGCTGACATTGAATTTATATTTATAGACGCTGGGTGATTTCAGGACATGCCTCTAAATGTCTGATATTGTATTATTTTTTAACAAGCTGTGTTAATGCTGGTGTTACTTAAGGCATTACTTCATTGTTATTCTCCCCAAACTACATTTTTGTGTAAGACAGTGTCCTTTAAACAGAATTAACATAATTTGCTGTGAAACAATATTAGTAAAAATAGCAAACATATATATACGTGGATATTTTACTACTCCAGGTAAAACAAACCTGGGTTAAAGATAAAACCTCTGAACCAAGAACGTGCAGAGAAGTGTGCATGTAGGTGGGTTAATGCAAAAAGTAAGTCATGATACTTTTGATAGATAATCAGCACAAGAAGAGAAAGTGAAGCTGACAGTTTGTTAAGATGAGAGAGAGGTGCTGCTAATTGGCTGCAAATTACTCAGTAAATTGTCTAATTAAGCTGGCAGTTAATTAGGGCTCGCTTGCACAGCAGTCTTTGGGAAGTTATTTCATGTTTCAGGGTCAGAGGGAAGATGTGGGAGTACGGGGGTTGACAGGTGGCAGGTAAAGTAGCGAAGGTGTGTATGTTATGAGTGTGCAGGTGCTGCTGATGCTCTGGTTTCTCTCTCTCTCTCACACACGCGCACACACACACACACACACACACGCGCTCCAGGTTTTGTGGGGACATGGTCTGGGATGTAAAGTTCAGCTTCATTCGAATTCCAACAGGCTTTACTGGGCAAGAGTCAGTGCTGCTGAGCAGAGGGGTCACGACTGTGCCGGTGTGTGCGCATGCGCTTTCTGTACAAGGCGACTGGACACAAGGACCCAGTGTCTGCCAGGTTGCAAGTGTCATTCTGGATTCTGAACAGTAATATGGTCTAATTTCATGATAGTGATTGTAATCTATGTCATTTAACTTAGCTTGATCAAACATTCAAGATCAGTGTAGTTTAGGAGCCCTTGTTGGACAAATCAAACAGCACTAACACTTTCAATTTGAGGTAAAAAGCAACAACACATTGGTTTTATTGTCGCCTATAGACATACTGTTTTTCACATGCAAGCTAGACTGACCTTCCCTGTGTTGTTCTAAACATAAAGCTATGCTAATTGCTGCTGGTAATAGTAAAACTGTTAATATCACCCGCACCAGTAGGAAGCCAGGCGTCAGAATCTCCACCCTCTGTTATTTTCACTTGTCACAAAGTGTCATCCCAAAGTGCTTCGCGTCACGATGGTGCCTATGTGAACCAGACCTTAACCTTTCAGCCAGTCGCATGTTCACTGGCTTTCAGTCAGCAAGTTCAGCCCACGCTGGTGTGTTAGGTTGTTTAAATCGGTCTTCACTAAGACAGATGAAACGCAAGTGAAGATAAATCAGTGTTCTTTCCCACCTTCTGCTGTATATTTAGTTCCCTTGGAGAAACAATTTAACAGATAACTTTTATTTTCTATACTAATAAGACGTTGAAATGTCTCTACTAAGAGGTGATGTTCTGTAAGTTACCACTGTGATCAGCTGGTTCCAATATTGTCCCTAATTAAAAAAACGAGTTGGACACATCTACTTGTTGTGTATCACTCATTACTTAGTGATAGATTGAAGTAAGCCGGACCCTGAGATCCCCGGAGCTGCCGACTGGTGCCCCTTTAAAGGACTGATGGGGAGCTGACATTAGACAAATGACTTGGAGCAAAGATCCTCATCTGGGCACAGACCTGGACCTGCACAGTGATAAGTTAGTGAAGCGCTCCACACAGCGGAGCGTGAACACTTTCTGAGCTGACGATCGGCTCACGCAGCACCGCCGGATCAAACAATTCAGACGTCCCGTCATCGGCGAGCGACGGAGTTAATCAGGGGGCAAATTCTTCAGTAAACTCCAGGCACTGAGCGCCTGTGCATTTAACTTCACTGCCAATTACGCGATGGCAACTTTAGCGAGACAACGAAGAGGAGCGATCATGCAAACAACAACAACAAGAGGACCCGGCCTGTTCACACAAGTGGCACGCTCACACTTCAGCAGTTCATATTTACTTAGCTGCCAAATTAGATTCTATACTTCATCCAGCCTGTGGACGGAGGGAGGGGGGCACAAAGGCTAAACACTGCGGGCTCATTATCTCTCTAGTTACATGTTTACTGTTTCTAAATACACCTAATTGGGAGATCAAAGCGCCGGTGACTACCTCTCCCCACAGCTGAGAGGGCAGCGGGCGCCAGATGCGCTCGGCTCCTTCCTAATTTGATCAAACGCACCCTTGTCTCGGCGCGTCACGGGGCTCGTCGTGGGTTCACTTGGCTGTGATGTGAAAACAGAGACATGCTTGACTACATCTTTAGGACTTGTTGCTCAGGAATATTTGTATTAGTTTGTATTAGTTCGGAGGTCTTTTATTGTCCAAATGAAGCTAAAGTTGATATAAAGACTTATTGAGAATGGCTGCATTCATATGTGACATTGCATTAGCTCTGAGACGCTCCTAACAGTTGTTTAGTGAAAGAGTCAAACCACTTCACAAAGGTCAAGGGTCAGTGAATATCACATTTAGGGTGTTAATCTAATAATAAGTAATTGTGATTATTTGCTGAATTAAAATGATCATACTACATGTTAGCGCTTCTTTGTGCTACACACATGTAAACAGGAACAAGTGAACACGGTGGCCAAATACTTTAATACTTTGAAGTCCATTTTTGAAATTTAACACATCAACAGCTAAAGTAGCCGACATGTTTGAGAATGGGCGCCTAGATAAAGTGCAGTAACTCCACTAGCGACGTTTAACATTTCCTACCGTTGTTTTTTTTTCTCGTTTGGTTGTGAGAAGGTGCGAGGTTAGGAGGTGAGCTAACTCAGCTACTCTCTCATCATTATTTTAAATGTCAGTGTGAGCGACCTCACGGCACAGCTGCAGTCAGTAACCTGCATTTTATTCATTTCACTACAAAATGTAGTGATTATGAAATAACTTCTGCCTTTGTGGTAATAGCTTGGTTCTGCTAAACAGGCACTCGCTCCAGTCACACGTCTGAATGATGAACAAAGTCAACTGGTTTGAATCCAAAAGTTCATATGAAGTATTTGCCTCCACACATTATTGCAGGATGTAACGCTGCAGAACAGAAAGCAATATGTTACAGTGCTGCACAGTATGTGGGTTTTGATTAGAATTAATATTTGACATATTTACATAAAGATGACAGTATAGGAAATGATTATTAGAAAAATGTGCAACTAAAGGATCAGTTGGATTAAACAAATCCCACTTTGACTCACATATAAAACGGAATCAAGTGCTGATTTTGGTGCTGCTGAAATGACAACAACAGCCTTTTGCACTTGTCAATTACTACTACAGTACAACAGACTTCAGGCTCTACCGAATATCGGAATATTTCCCAAGTCGTTCTGTTGAAAGTGTGTCAAAAACTCCTCACTGCGCCTAACAAATGTCCTGTTTACTGCCTCCCCCTGTTTGTTAGTTTGTTTTGTTCAGCAGCTCCTCGCAGACTTGGTGACACCCAGTGGTAACAGAGCTATTAAAAGTTGTCCTTCTGACAGAACTGCATTCTTTTGCTTGCATACTGTTACGTCTATGGATAATACATCATACTGTACTGCATGTTCTTTGAACACTGACCATCAGTGCATTGCTACTTTCTTAATTTAATTCATTACATTTCCAGTGCAATCAAAATAGAAGCATGTGCTGAATATGGTGCAATCTTACACTAATATAGAACAACCGTGTATGACAGAGACGAGCGTTAGTGTTTGCTGAGTCAGGAAAAAAGAACAGATACAGTAGGCGATTAGACAAGAGGAGGAGGGAATAAGGGCCTGAACGCTGCTGAGGATGAATAATAGCTGCACCTGACGCAGAGTATCCCTCATTCTTCACCACCTCCTAATTTCAGGCCATGCACGCATGCACCGTGCTCTGATGCTCATTTATTTAGCCTCCAGCAGAGACACTTTGTCACGGCTCCAAATACCGAACTGCAGCATGTGTGCGCGTGTACACAGGCGCAGCCTCCCACACTCGCAGCGCTGATATTCTGTCACTAGTCTTAGCAATTTTGCGCGTCGAGTCTGCACAAGTACAAATAGGGACAGCTGGAATTATGTTTCCTGGAACTGGAGGAGGAAGCTGCCTTGTAACAGAGCAGCTTGACTGATTATTTCATTTGGAATGAATCAATAAACTGCGCATGTATGGAAGGCCCTTAACCTTCAGGCAGAGTAGCACATTTGTGTGATTGTAGTCTGGTGCAGTTTGCAGAACATATAGACAGAGATGAAAATATGATAAAGTACAACAGCCACCTTTTTAAGAGTATAAGTATCACGTTATATTTCATTTGATTTCCTTTCTTATATACTGCAGATATCAGCACTAAGGGTGATTTCTGTTTTTTTTTGTTTCCTGTTCCGGTCTTATCGTGGTCACCTGTTTCCATAGCCTCTTATTTGAACAGTCCAGCCGCACACCACATTGTTGGTATGTCTCACTAAGTTCCCTTACACGCGTCCTGTCGTGCATGTATTGTGACTTTGCTGCCGAGTTAAGTTTGACGTGTGTTTCTGTGTGTTGGTCTTGTTTAGTCATTCTCTTGTCACTAGAGTTTTTACAACCCAGCGTTGCACTGATCCTTAGTTTTCCCTGTTTGTTTGTGTTCATTAAACCACTATTAATATCGTACATTATGTCATGTGTGGGCTGTGCCGGTGGGTCCTTCCCTCCTGTCAGGCAGCCGGGCCTCTACTCCTAGCGTGAGCATGCCTGGTTCAATGATATAAATGAGTTGACTTCCCTTAGTGAAGGGATTCTTGTCGTTCTGCCCACAGCTCTAAGTGGAGCTGGCTTCTAATAGAGTCAAAGTATTCAGTCAGCTTAAACAGCTTCCTCCTCGTCGGTCTTGTGTGGATGGTGTAGTGTTTTGTGACATGGTCATTTAATACTATGGAAGTGGATGCATGGGATATGCACTGCAGAACGTTAGGTGATGAAACACCAACCAAAGGCCAACAATGAAAACCTTTCGTTTGAACACAGTTTTGTTTGTGGAAGGTTTTTGTGCAGCATTTGATATCGGTATAGTCGTTAGTTAGCCATGTTGTTTCAAAGCCATGTTTAGAGTTTCAGGTGTACCTGAAGCCATGTGTCCCTGCGTGAGTTCTTACTCATGGACACATGGACCTAATGTCATGTTGGCTGCAGTGGATGCCATCATGCTACAGGCAATGGGAATGGTTATTACACAATAGTTTAAAACACAGCTATTAAACACAACTATCACGTGTAAACATTATTTAGACAGACATACAGCACAAACTATACAGAAGCATTTGGGTTTTCACTAGTTTCCCCTGCCTTGCTCTTGATTAGCAAACACATGACACAGATACAGACTCTGATAACACGTGTAGATGAGTTGAGAAGAAGCAGAGCAGTGAGGTATGCAGGTGAAACCCAAATAAAGTCTGAATATACAGCAAGGCTGCTCTGAACTTAAATCACACCATAAAACTAGACAGATATTGTTTTCCAAGATGCTTCTTTCTTTCAAATATTAGCAATTCATATCAAGGTTTAAAAAAAAACAACTCTAACCTTATCTCAGATAAAGGACAGATGCAGCAGGAGTAAGACAGCGCGATTGCAAGTGATGCAGATAAAGCTTTTTTAAGAAGGTGACAAAGAGCGGGGTGAGCTGTAAGTGCCCAGAGTTGGCAGATAAGTACCAGCTGTCACAGAGGTTTGATCCAGATGCTGGATGTTTATTGGTTGGATGGGACGGACTGGAGGTGCGTTGGCTTTGTATCTTAGGGAGCCAGGTGCTCAGAGAGCGGATTACCACTGGCTATCACTGTCACCGCCGCTATCAGCACCATCTGCAAGGATAAGAAACAGACACGGGCCTCATACATTATTCAATGGACAACAGTTTGTATAGGAAATCATTCTTTTCTGCAATGTACACTAAAGATCAGTAGTGGGGCGGCTCCTAGCATTTACTGGGGAGAACTCACAAATTCAGGTAATTCCAAGTTGCTAGGTTCTGTCGTTCAACTAAAGTACTGTGCATAATCATTTTCAAGTGGTCTGTTCTGTGTTTATCTCGAACACTGCTGCTTCCGGAACTGAGCCAACAACAATCCACTCTCCTTCTCCATGCATTAAGGAAGATCATTTAGCTGTTAAAGCTATAGTCAAGTCACCTGACAGATTAGTGGACATGTTTTCGCACCACTTAACACTATTCCATGCTGTAGAATAGTTAAATTAGTTTCAGTGGAGAACACATGTAGAATATTTTTACTTTCAGGCCTAATTTAATTTACTCTGTAAGTAACACGTCATGTCAAATGTAATTATTTTTGACAGAAACAGTATGGAAGTACACGTAGTTTTAGTTTCACAAATTGTGAGGACGCTATGGATCTTTTCCTCAGCATACAGTCTGCACAGTGTGTGTGTGTGTGTGTGTGTGTGTGTGTGTGTGTGTGTGTGTGTGTGTGTGTGTGTGTGTGTGTGTGTGTGTGTGTGGTCAGGCATAGCAGCACACATCATAGTTTAATGATGGCTTAGCAAACAGCACACATGCACTCGACAGAGATGAATGATACTCCCTGCCTGTCCAGGCTATGATGCCCCCCCCCTCTCTCTCTCTCTCTCTCTCTCTCGCTCTCTCTTTCTCTCTGCCTTCCTGAAGTCTTCAGTTAGTAAGCTGCTGTAACCTGGTGCGTTGGGACGAGAGCGGAGGTGTAGGGGCCAAGTCTTTGATTTTTCTGTCATGGCTGCTTATAATGATTAATGCCTTGACTTTGGGGCCACTCGGTGCGATTATGGGGCCCACAAGCCCTCGCTTCTCTTGTACCAGCAGCTGTGATGTCCACAAATACACGCGCATGCACGAGGAAAGAAGTGTCCTGTGTAGCTGCCACCAGTGTATTCTCAGAGCCTGAGACCTTGCAGCTTGCACACGGTCCCTTTGGATGTCATGGGTTTCTTTTAACAAATTCTCAGACTCAAACTAGAAAATACATTTGTCTGTGGTCTTTAAAGCCCTTTAAATTTTTCACCATGGAATTACCGGTGAAAGCTGCCAAGAACTAGACTTGTTCTAGATTGTAGAGATTGACCAAACATAATATTCTCATTCAGGCAAAAAAAAAGCGTTCTGCTTTAATCTTATCAATTTGCAAAACGTTCCTTCAGCAGCGTTCTGGCTTATCCACATGGCCTTCAGCAAACTGTACTCTGGCAGCAGTGCTATTTTTGGAGAGCGGTGTAGGCTTCCTTGCACCAAACCATTACACACCATTGAACTAGAAGTGAACACCAAATTGGATCATTTCCTACAAGAAACGGTTAATTGGGTTTGCATACAAGATACCAAAGGGCCATGAGCGCATGTAGCACACCACATGTGCACCTGTTGCATTCATTACTGCTGCTGACTTACAAGAAACCATCACATAACAAGAGAATAAACTTTTTAAAGTCTGGAAAAACATTGTGTGCAGTGCCCCCTACAGACAGAGTATGTACAGATATCACAAAAATGTGCTGTAAATCACACTTTCTGCTAGTGCTTTAAGCAAAGGTAAGTGGATAGAAGATACTGTAGAAGAAGTGATGGTAGATGATAAGGCCAACGGTGGACGTGGACCAGTCACACATATTGAATCACAGGTCCTTTTGTGAGGATGGGTCTCATCTCCTCGCGCTTTCTTTGATAAATGCTGGTACAGTAAAACCCCTGATTTTCTTCACCTGCTGGAACTTTCAAAATGGCTCCTTTTCCTAACTCCGTCTCCAGAACAGCTGTCACGACGTTACCATTCCCAGCGCCCCAGTCCACAAGGAAGGAGACTATTTTTTATTAATTTGTCCACGCACCTGTTCAATAAAGGCATATTGTCGCCATGCTGAGTAGCCTCTGTACACATGATTGGCAGTCAGTGGAGAGACTTCTCCATCGCTGCATGAGCTGACAGTCTGCTTGACGTAGCCCATGGGAGAGCAGAGGCGAAAGGCCTGTGTGTCAGATTAATCAACATTACCTGATTTGTGCCAAGAAACAGCCACTAACACACACACACACACACACACACACACACACACACACACACACACACACACACACACACACACACACACACACACAGAAGGATGTTAGTTGCAGTAGCTTCTGTTGAGCGTTGTTGCCTCCTTTGTTGGAGAGGGTTCGAGGAGCGAGTTAGCTGAAGTGCAGGACAGTTTCCTGTCTAAGCGAGAGGGGCGTTGAGCTGAGCAGCGATGGAGACTGAGGGGTGGTTTGCACTATGTTGTTGATGGCGAACCCTGAGCTGGTTGCTGCAGAATGCTGCGCTCGGGAGCTAGATGGTAGCTGGACTCGGCTCCATCGATGGAACATCAAAGCCGTGTTCTCTGGTGAAGGGATGATAGAAGGAGAACACCAGAGGGAAAAGGTGGGAGAGGTCTGGTCCTCAGCTTAGGCAAAGCCCACATCAACCCACTCTGTCCCTGTTGGCCGTTGGCAAGAGTTGGCCCTGCTAGCAGCATCTGTACCGTAAGTGGGCATTAATGTCAACTTGCATTTTTAATTAGCTTCAGAGAGAGACTAAGGATAAGCATTATTTCTAAGGGGCCACCATGGTTATATCCCCTGATTTCACGTATTTCGGTGTTGGCCATAATTTATTTTTGGTTTGAGAAACCTAAGTACCTTTTTAGTCTAATTCGAGCATTACTGTGGAAAGAACGTGTAAACACTTATTAACAATGCCAAGACTGGCTACCTGATACATTTCAATCCAGCGACAATACTCCATAGGGGGGAACTGTGCAGCCTCATTGTGACTGACAAAGGCTCGCCGAGCCGCTGGCCGATCTTTTCAGGCCGCCTGCGATAGTGATCAGCAGCAGACAGACATGCCTCTCTGGCTGTGAATACCTCACTATTTGATCTGGCCTTAGCCGCCTTTACTGGCTTTAATATGTAGGATTATCTCCTCTTCACTTCCAAGTAACATCCTTGACCTCCCCTGATCATCCAGAGTCGGGAAAAAAAGAAGATAGGGAGGAGGGAGGGGGTGAGGCACGAAAACAGGAGGAAGGAAGTCAAGGACAATGGCAGAATGAGATAACGGAAGGCAGACTGGAGAGAAGGAGCAATAAAGTGTCAGAAGAAAGGGGTTGATGGAGGGAGAGAGGACAGGAACCAGGAACCGAGGAACCAAACTCGGCAGCTTGGCTACTGAATAATGTGCCAAAGAATCTTTGCCTCTCCTGTTAGTCCTACTAGAACTATGGCTCCTTACTAGTTACTAGCATCATCAGGCCAACATAGAGTAGGGCCCAGGTCTTCCTAAACTATTCTGAAGGGGGGGCTGTAGCATACACAGTTCACATTCAAATGTGTGTAGTTAACCAGCAGCAGTGCTGTTGTGTATGTGGTATTATCAGCACTAGCCAGCTTCCTAATCCCTGGTAGTACACTGAGCCTTTTCAGGCAGCAACACAGGCAAGGAATACTAATCCTACATAGTGGAATGCACTGCCACACACACACACACACACACACACACACACACACACACACACACACACACACACACACACACACACACACACACACACACCTGGTTACATGCAAATACACACCAGATGTGCCCCTGTGAAACACATCATGATGAGTAGACCTTTTTTTGGTTAAAATAAACAAGTTCTCATTTTGGCCTTCAATCTGCATCTCCCTCTATTTAGCGAAAACAGATCAGGAATGGTTTGAGGTGGGCTCCAAATTCATCAGATCTCAGTTCAGTTGAGCAGCTGTGGGACGTGCTGGATGAGCGGGTCTGATTCACCGAGGCTCCGACTTACAACTTACACAATCTGCTGATCTTGGTTGCTGCTGGTCACCAAACATGTTGGTGTCAGATACCACAGCGAACCTTCACTATGTCAGTGGAGTCCATGAAGTCCAACTCCTAATAATATAAAAAGTAGTGAACTATCTGACATGCAGCTAATCACCAAGAATAACTGCATTCTGTAGCATGTGATGTCATAGCTAATGTCTGCTGGTGTTGTTCCATTAGCAACAGTCAGGAGACAAAAAGGTTCATATCACTGACACGTGTTGTAATTAGGCACTCGGCTGCAAGTATGATGGGAAGAAAAGTAGATCGATATTGAGAAAGCGAGATATAACAAGCATCAAAGGAAGTCTTGGGAGGAGATGAGGGCGGGTGGGCAGCCGGAAAATAAACCTCAGCAGCTTATTTGAACTCCCACAGCTAGTCCTAGCTTCGCTTAATGTCCAGAAAGTGTCGAGCAGGCAAACTGGCCTGTCTGGCGTGGGAATTAGAGGTCCTTGGGTTTTTGTGGTTGGCTGTGTCATTATTGTCACCGAGCTTCATTTCCCGTCATTTTTGTTTTGCTGACTTTGTAAAAATGCTCAGATTCTGGCTAATGTGTACTGGTCGTGTGCCTAATGAGGCGTTTTACTGTAGTATATTTCTTTTCTTGATGCAGTCTATTTATCATAGACGTCTCTCTTTGGAGGCTACAGGCCAGAGGGAGTGAGACATACACTGTGGCCATATACACCGGGTTTAATGTGAAGCTTCAACTGCTTCAAATTCAGTTAGGAATCAACAGAATGATCTCAAACTGTTTAGAAATCAATGATAACATTTTATTTTTTCAAAGATACTAAAAAGAACAGCACTGGAAATATGGACTGTGTTATACTGTATGAAGTAATGGAGCCAGGTGGATTTTTTAATAATTATTTAGGGCTGAGGTAGTTAATGATTTTCCATTAGGCATCAGCAAGGCCATTGATGCAGCAGAATGCATTAGCACATACAGTATTATATCAGTAGATCACAAATGCTTCAACATGTGTCTGCATCTGCTTGGAGGCCATTAAACAGTCAAACAGAGAATGATTCCCCACTTAACCTCCTCGATGGTTCCATGTGTCCCCATTTGAAACAGATCTCCAACTTCAGGCTATATCAGCTGCAAAGTCAAATTGCTGAACAAATGCAGGCAGGATGAACACGCCTATGACAAGGATATGTCAGCCCCTCAGCTGTCCTCATTATGGAGCAGCCAGGTGCCAGTCTCTGGCACTGCTGCTTTCTTTCTTTACATTTTGCAAATACTTTCTTTCAGCTTGAGATGCAAAGCCAAATTTGGTCTATGTACTAAATTCAGAAATAAAGTTGGCTTTTAATTAAAAGTGCAAAGAAGTAACTTTTTTGCATTTGCTGTTGTAATTAACAAAGCAACACTAAAGCAAGTCTAAAGAAGGTTTTCAAATTGAAATAAAAACAACAAACACATTGTTCCTTAGACACCAAAAGAAATCTGTACCGGACTTCCAACTTCCCTCATTGAACCAAGCCAAACGGTGGCCTTATCACATACTGTACATGCAAATGAGCGGTAATTAGAACTAATTATGGCTTCCTGTCTTTAGATCTGTATGAACAATGTACAAAAACCCCTTTTTTCTGTCCGCAGGCTCACAAAAAGCTGAAGTAAGGACAGTTGTCACAGAAACACATATCATTAGTTTTGAAATTACATGTTAATGCTAAAATTTAGAAAACGTGCCGTTTGAGTTTTGTCCACGCTAAACTGACAATTTACTTTGTTTTTGAGTTTGCAGTGATTCAAGCTTTATATTGTTGTGGAGAAGGCAGTCCTCTGTCAGAGAAGTCTGATTACAGATTACTTGAAATGCCAAAACACCCTGAATGATCAGATCGTAAGAAACCTTAGGAAGAAAAACAGTTCAGTAATTTAGTGATTGCTGCTGCGAAGAGGCTCGCAATAGGACACTAGAAATTCTTTCTTTTTTTTAAAATGTGACATTCTAAGCAGTAGTTGCATGTCCTCTCGTGAAACAAACCCCAGTGTTGAGCAGGTGGGTGCCATTAATCTTGACATCAAATTGCATGTGGTGCTGGATTGGTGGTGACACTCCCATCACCGTGCCTCCTCTCCCACACGCAGCACATGGCAAGTTACCAAAATACCAACCAGGTGCATGCTGGGGGAAAAAAGTCTCATGAAAATGCTAATTTGCCTACTGTACTGTATGTCATGGCCCAACTTGAAAACAGATGAGGAGATGGTCTTTAAGCTTCAATCTGCCTTTAAGTGCAAAGGTTTTAACTTTGGCTAGTTTAGCTTTTGCTTTAATACCGTCCTCATACACATCATACGTCACGTTGGGCACAATAACCTCTGCTATTCTAAGCCGCCTTTATGAAAGCCCTCGCTGGTGGATTAATTTAAAATGTCAACACTGTATTTCTGTGTTTACCTTGCAGTTATTGCTATGCAAGAAAGAATGAAAGAAAAAAAATCTATACCCAACTTTTTCAAATTAGTCTATTTTTAAGTTTCTTAGAAACAAAGGACTGCAATTTTATGATGAACAAAGACTTTTGAATAAATATTACAGATTCTTCTCAAAACCCACAAGGACAGGATTCGTCACATTTTGCAGACTAACTGACACGTGCCCAAAACAACTGGAAGCTGGAGCTGGGCTGTTTCTTTATTTCAAACCAAATTGAAGTATGAAGCTGATACAAGGAAGTTAACGGCAATCGCAGAAACTTCTTTCAAGGACAGGAGAAAAGTGGGAAGTCTATCATCCATCACTTGGACTTCCTGCCCAATACTCATCATGTACAGTGTAAAGTTTAATTCTGATTAGAATATTTCAACGATGAAGCCTTTTGTCACATGTCTCCTGTTCCACTTGTTCATGTATGACAGACATTCCAGTGCTGGCACATATTTTCAGTGTCTGTATCCTCTGCTGCATGTTTTAATTAAATTGGCTTATACGTACTTGGCAAAAGCACGTAACAAAGGCACATTTAAATTTCATCTCATCGCGATTTGTTTTTCTGAAGACAGACGTGCGACTTTGTATCTGAACGCCAATAGATTTTTCCTCTTTTTCTTTTTTCTTCCTCTTGGCTGTCTGCTGTTAATGAGCTTCGGCAATATAATGCCTGTGATATCTTCCATTTACTTGAGCGGCAAGAGTGCTACTTTGTCAGACTGGAGACATGAAAGAGCTATGGTTTTCAGATCAGCCTGTGAGCCGGCTCCCTCTTCCCTGCCACCTTCTCATACACTCTTAATGGAAGCAGGACAAAGAGCTGGGTGCATCGTTTTCTTGTAAATTAGCAGCCTTTGGATGTGTCTCATTTGAACACAAAAAGCATGGGGTGCTATGAACTAAGGCTGACTAGTGTCTGTGTGTGTGTGTGTGTGTGTGTGTGTGTGTGTGTGTGTGTGTGTGTGTGTGTGTGTGTGTGTGTGTGTGTGTGTGTGTGCGTGTGCGCGTGTGCGTGTGTGTGTGTGTGTGTGTGTGTGTGTGTTAAACATGAACAGCTTTCCCTGCCTTATACCTCCAAAGGGAGGAATGGGAGGTGAACAGGGTGATAACATGAAGCGCACGCCTTACCTTCAGCACAGCTCTCCAATTCAATTCTCCTACACTGTCCCATGACATGGCCCTGCGTCGTGAAGATGCCAGGCTCCATCATGGTTCTGCGCTTATTTGACTAAATAAATCCCACTGCATGCTCGTACTATTCCAGGTTTTGGAATAATGAGTGCAGACTACAGCCACCTGCTGCTATAGAGTAATATTTCACAGGGTCTCCCTTTTGGTAAAAATGAAAGTGACACTTTTTGTGCACACACGCTTCTTTTCTCCATTTTGTTGCATTTTCTATAAGGTAAGAGGTGTAGCGTGAGTATAAACAAAGGCAATCAAGCGACAGGCATTAGAGCAGTCCCCTTACTGTACTTTTCATTGTGCAAATTTATCCCCCAATAAAATGTGACACTGTGATCAGAACCTGCAATTCTGTTTGGCCTATTATCTGATTTCGATGTGATCCAAACATCTGTCCTGTGTTTCTCCAGTGTAGACGGCAGGAGACGTACAGTATGGCTGGCACCAGTTAAAGACGGCTTTAGTCAAATGCTGAAAATAGTTCAAAAAAATACAGTATACAGTATAACCCATGCACCATAACTATAACTGATATCACTGTTAGGATTCAGCCTCTGTAGACATTTCGGCTTTGTAAGCAATACATAAAATAACTTGTTATGACAAACTGCATGCTGGTAAAGCTCAGCTGTCTGTAATAAGAGTAATGGCGGCTTTGTTGTAGAAAAGCTGGACACACAGCTGTGCATTATTGATTTTGTACATTCTGTTACATCAGATTCAAAGTTTAAAGTATGCTCAGCTGTTATGCACAAACTGAAACTAACTGCAGCCTTACTATTATTAATTCATTGCACCTACTATTCTGTAGGACATGTGATGGAAAAAGCCTTCTGTTACTGTAGCCTCCAACTACTGTGACCAGCACTACAACATTTCTCTCCTGATTTGCTGTTGATTGACTGATAATTCAATGCTTTTGTTTGACTGCCTGATTCGTCAGTCATGTAATATGACACAAAGTCTAGTCCAGGGAGATGATCTGCATGAGGTGCTACATCTTAGAGGTGTGCAACTCCAAACTGAAACCTTCCCTGCATTCAATATATGATCCCAAGATCTCTAGAACTTAACCTGTGTCTATAAAAAAACAAGAATATGGAGTTGAACACAGTCAGATTAAGCAAAACATTAAAATAAAAAACAAAGTACATATGTTACAGATAAGGAATCATAAAACTGTGGTTAGTTTGGAGGCTTTGCTGAGCTTGTCTCAGCTGTAAAAACTGTAAGGACAAACCAGGCTGCCACTTCAGCAGGTAACTAGTTTCACTGAATGCTGCACTCTGGAATTACTGCTTTCCCTCAAAAATCAACTTTCAGGAAGAGTAAAACGATTTGATCCCCGGACACTGACACAGCTCCGGCATTTTCCTGTGGGCTCTCAGTGGGTTCGCAACGGGCGCTGGGCATGTTTTACACATAGGGGAGCGCCATCTCTCAATTACACTGAATGGGGAAATGACAAAATGAACCGTGAAGACACAGTGCTAATCATTTCTGCAGATTACTCTTCAATATCAGCCGACAGATTAGCTCAGAGAGGCCTGCACAAATAGTTCCAATTGTGGCTGCCAGCACTGCAAAATGTATGGTCATTACCTCCGAGGCAAGATAGTGTGTGTGAGTGTGTGTCTGTGTGTCTGTATGTGCGTGTGTGTGTGTGTTTTGTAGCAAGCTTCCAAGAATGTGTAACCCAGAGATGCTTTGCACACGAGAGTTAGTGCGAGTGTATGATTGTGTGGACATGAAATGGCCTTAAATTGTCCTGCCAGCCATCAGGCACTGCAGTCATGGTTTCCAGGTGATGTCCAGTTATCTCCATGGAGACGTGTCGTTAAGGGAAGTCATTAGGTTCCTGTTAGCCAAGGTCTCTCTGTGGAGATAATGAGATTCGGGCTGACACGACAGCCTGGATGGTCTAATGTAGTGTTTCTGAACTGGTGGGGTTGAGGCCCAGAAAGGGTTGAGAGAAGCTTTCAGGGGGTCACACGAAACAAGCAGAAGGTTACGCCACTGTTTTCCTGAGTATATTCGATTTTCTACCTTCACCGAAACCTACTATCAGTTGATTGATAAAACAAAGTTGACAAGCTGCCGGATTAAGGCTGGAGGACAGTTTATGACCTATCAATTAGAGTTCAGAATCATTAAAATCACTGTAACCTCGCTAATCAGTATCTGGGGCAGCAAGTCTATGTTTTTCCGATGAATTTACTGAATATGACTCGAATAATAATAAATAATATCAGGATATGATATCAGTAGGTAAATAAGAACGTTCTGTACTAGTAAAATTGTTCTTGTTCTCTGCTGGACTTTTATTAGACCTCTGCGTCTACATCCTGCAAGTCGGGCTCTTTATTATGTTATTAAGTGCCATTAAACATTTAAAGGAACATCAGTGCACTCGAAGCTGCGCGATTTACTCTTTGGAGCATTAAACCTAGGCTGATGTGAGAGGTGCTGTTAAATATGACTAAGGGCCACTCTGCTCACCAATCAGGGAATGTCAGTGTTTTCTGCTTGGTTAATGAACTTAGCAGCACATACAGTACCTGTAGCAGCGGAGCAGAGCGGCCGGACGCTGTGGGTGGAGTCGCACGAGGTCCCCAAGTGGAAGCTGTAAAGTAAATAATCATCAATAATCAATAATAAGTGGACTATGGACTGAAGTATGTACAATCAGTGGGCTACTTTTTTGCACGTTTGCTACTCATAATTGCAGATTTCTAGTCAAAATTACACATGAAAACTGGTGAAAAACTTCATACTCTATCTACAGTTTATACTCAGTGTAGATTATTGTGGGCTTTAATTTTATTATCCTTTAATTGTGTCTGCAACCTAAAAACTAGTCATGATGTCTCACTGTAAAGTCTCAATTACAGCATTTTACAGTACAGTATAAATAAGTATTACTATATTATTTTTGTGCTTTTATGATGAACCATTGTCACGATTTGTTGTAAAGACTTATGTGCCTTTAACTTTCAACATAGTGGGTTTGGGGGAGAAAAAGAAAAAGAGTGTCTAGAATAATAAAGTAAAATTAAAAAATCAACAGCAAACACGTGTTTGCTTGAAGGTGTGATAATAATTAAAATGAGAGAGGAGTGCTTTTTAAAACAGAATCTTTTGGAGTCAGCTGTAAAGCCATTCACAGACTCTTACTATCCAACATATAGACGCTCCAGACTGACTGTGTTGTCTCTCATGATTCTCCTTTGCCTCTTAGGGGACGGGATAATATGGGCCCCATCCGCCCACCACCTCCAAACCCATTCATACATCAGAGTCCTTTTTATTTATGTCATAACTTAAAACCAGCCGGCGATATTGAGAAGCGAGGCCGACATAACGTCTTTTACAGCGGGGCTTATTGCATGGCTGGGAGGAGAAAGTGGGAATTAGAGGGAGGGAAGAAAAAGGAAGAACAAGCGAGATACCGAGAAAACAGGAACCTTTAATCGAGTTGAGGCTCCCAGCAAACACCTGTCTCCGTGATGTTTTTATTGTTTTAATAACACTGGCGCTGCAGAGGATGTGTCCTGATCTTGTAGAATTATAAATGTTGATTTTTTGTGTTGGGAGATGGGCTGCAGCCACAGTGGCAGATCTCTGTTCTGCAGATCTCATATTATTCTGAGCTGTCATGGTGAAGGAAGTGTGGATCAGTGCTTGTGATGGGAAGGTTGGGCTTTTTGTTAAGTGGCTTCTTTACCAGCTCATCAAGAGTATTTTATTCCACAAACATTCAATTTCAGTAATATCATCATATTTAGAAAATATCAGATGACTCTCTCTTGCTTTACATGTCTTCTCCATAATCTGAATGTGACTCAGTGTGAAAGGTGGCTTAAACAAAATGTTTTCATTAAGTCACGCATCCCCATCTGAGGATATCAAAGCCCAGGCTAATAAATAAGGCTGTGATTAACACAAGAGCCTCCTGTCATGTGCTATAATAAAATATTTCCACGGGCTAGAAATATCCAGGGTTAAAGACGCATGCCGTGTCCTCTCTTGTCGCAAAAGGGTCCTGAAGGAGAGAATGTGTGCTATTATTCCCATTTGGCTTATTTGTTGTGTCATGATGACAAGGGCACACAAAGTAAAAGACAAGAGGTCAAGGAGATGTTAGAGGCGAGGAATTTAGCATTGGTCTTATATAGTACAGTATGTGGCTTCACTTCTCATCCTCTGTTATGGCTCATTTGAATTTGAATGCCATTTTTAGGCTTAGAGAGACTTTTGTTTTATAATTAAAAGGGTTCTTTACAATATCATAGGTCAAAAAAATGTTCTGAAATTAAATGTTATACATTAGTTGGAGGGTGCTGACACATACTGTACTGCAGAGAGCTGAAGTGGGGACTGTCGCTAACCTGCCCTGTGTTTTACTTAGATGAGGGGGATGTTTGCCCAACTTGACCTGTTGTCTCAGAAGCCATGGCGACTCTGAAGTGCACAAATATTGAAACAGCAGGATGTAATCCTAGATTTGGAATAGGATACATTTAGTTAAATGTTTGCCCACCCACAAATCGTGAAAGGGTTTGCCAGCGCGGCACGGAGACAGATGATGCCACTGGGCTGGAACAAGCAGACAGGCGGCGTCGGTGGGGCATTTTGGACGGAGCGGAGCCGCACAGACAGGAGTGAAAGGAAAAGAGGTTATGCCTGAGAAAGAAAGAATCATTCACGGAAAAGCGGATCAGTGAGCAAGCCAAGCAGAGGCTGGAGCTGCTTTCGGGACCAGACGTTTTCTGGCTGGGCCCATATGGGCTCTCACAGGCCTCCAAGAACCTTCAGGCTGCCTCCCAAAAGCCCTCAAACTCATCTGCCGGCACCTCCCACTGTGACAAGGACAAGGTGGTTCGGCCACCTGCACCACGCGCCCAGGCTGATGCCAAAACGCCGCTCTGAAGCCAAACAGTAGCGCCACTCTACAGTAAATGATGATGCTGCTTAATAATAGTTCTGTGAATTTAATCTTTGGAACCCTCCCAGCCCCTGGAGTCTCATTTGATTTCTATTGTTCCTATTTATCAAGAACAACACACATTTTGATTTTGATATCATGAAAAGCTGTTTATGCATTAGATTACCTGAGTAGACATACTGTACAGTACTGTATGCGTGTATTCTGTTCAGCGCAAAAACACGTAACAAAACTTCTCAGGTTTTACAGAAAAAAAAGACACTGATTTAGCAAAATGCCATCGAGCTAGTGAACGGGCAACGGGAACCAAACGATGCTAGGTTTGGATTTCGCGGGTGCACGGGGGCTCGTCTTCCTTCCCAGCGCGCCAGCGGCCGGCCCAGCGAGTCCTCCGGCTGGGCTGAAGTGAAGAAATCTCGCCTCCTGAATGCTAAAGTAAGCGGGGGGCGGTCAGCCGGTGTGCAGTAATTAGATCCGACTTGCATATCTGAGCCACTTAATTGCATGGAGGAAAATGTCAGAAAGCAAATGAGTCTAACATGTCAATGTGTTAATTCCACTATCGATTCCATTGATGCGCCGCTCGCTCTCTCAGCTCATTAAGGCCGACCTGTCAGACCACACTCACTCACACAGCATTGCGCTAGGATTCGTTTTTTGGATGTATGTATCTGACAAAACGTCACGTTGCCGGTCATTGATGGCCTTCATAATCACTTTGTTTACACATTTATATCTTACTTATGCAACAAAGTGCTCTTACGCCGCGTGCATGGACTTTAATTAGGCCAGTGTCTTTCCTGTGAATCTGCTTGTAAAAGCACCACGTTAGCAGATTTCCAACTAATTTAGTTTTTAATTGGTCATTTATCACATGCCCTCACACGACGCCCCCCCCCCCACACACACGTTACATGTACTATTCCTAAGATCTTCTGCTTCGGTCATTGCTGTCTTTTCCTCTAGCTGCCTCGGGAAATGGGGGGAAAAAAGAAGCTGGACGTCAATAAATTATCTAAAAAACCTGCTGGATTTATTCAAGCTCTCGTTTCGCTGGTTAATAATGACTTTTCTCGTCACCGCGTGAGAACTTTGCTTCCGGTTTGAACCATGCTGACGTTTCTGAATATTCGAATGCTGCACCACTAAAGGAAGATGCCGTATTAACTAACACCGACATGCGCTGGACTACAATAAGAAGAGACGCAGATGAAGGTTGACGGGGGGGCGGCCTGCTGCATGGCGTTGGTTTGGAGCGTGGGCAGAGGCAGGAATTTGCTGAGGCAGTGGAAGCAGAAGCTGAGGTGGCAATAAGAGTAAACTAGTTAAACAGAGGCAGTGAGGGAGGGAGATCCTGAGATATGCTGCGTGTTCTGGCCCGGGGCCATTCCTGGACTCCACAGTCCAAAGTCACTACTGGGCCAATGCAAAACTAAGATGACCAGTAGAAGTAGATTTTATTGGAAAGTAAAAGGTCTTGCTGCATCTTCATTGGCTCAGTTGATGAACGCGGAGAAAGAGGAATCATGAAGTGACCATACTAACAAAGGCACTGGCTGCGTGATAAAGCCTAGCTAATTCAATTGTGTCATAAATCGTGGCACTACAGTACAAATGTTAAGTGTTGGGGATCTGAACCCTCAACCCCTGGATGGAAACTACCCTGCTGTGCTCTAAATATACTGTCGCTCCAAACTCCACCTGTACCTGTGTGCCGGTGCGGTGCGTGAGAGAGACAGAGGGAGAGAAGAGGGGGAATTAAAGAGAAATGGAGAAAACAGCTGGTTGTCATGGCAACCCAGCTTTTCAAGGAGATTCAACTATTCATTTCCACCCTGAAGACTGCATGGGAACACTTAACTCTGTTCTCCGCCTAAGGATACTACTTTAAAAGTCTCTCTCTCCCCCCTCGACCTGTCTCTCTGCCTCGCTCACCCCTACTGAAGTGTCAATCTGAAGTGAAACATTCCAGCTTTCGGCTGCCACTCCAGTCTGCCAGCTCTTTTGTTCTTTTCTCTCTCTCTCTCTCTCTCTCTCTCTCTCTCTCTCTCTCTCTCTCTCTCTCTCTCTCTCTCTCTCTTCTGCTTCACCTGCCTTTCTGATGCTCGTTCTGTCTCTGTCTTTCATCGTCTCTTTCCTCGCTGCACCTCGTGTCATGTCTTTCGGCGCAGATCTTTGACGTAACAGTAACAGTACTGGGCTGCGCCTTCCTGTGTGGCCCCGTGATGGACCGGTGGGAGCTTCTCATCATCATTTGTCGAGAGGTGACATCTCTTGTCGTCTTAATGTTGTCAGTTGTCTTCTGTGGCAGGAGGAGGAGGTGTCATGGGGCTGCTTTGCTGATGAAACTAGTTGGTCCATTTTGGACATCTTGCAGTGACATGACGTCCCATCTGGTTTGCGCTTACATTAGCAGCTCCATTTGACTCCAAACACACATTGGTTGCGTTCTGTGACATAGGATTGGTTGAAGAAGAAGCGTGATGGAGCACTGGCCTCCACAGTCACCTCATCTACACCTAGCTGAGATGTTTGGGACCTTCAACACCCCAACATAAGAAACTTCATAAGGTTGAGTGCGTGACACAGTCACACCAAATGATTCAAGACTAAAAAAAAGAATACATAAAACATAAAACCTGCTGAAGGGGTGTCCAAACTTGTGACTAAAACTTCAGCTTATTTGAATATATTTCATCAGCTACAGCGTTGGCCTCACTTATTGGACAACGAGCTGCTCCTATTTGAAGGAATAGGAAAAAGACAGCCTGTAGGAGCCTCCAGTCATGGTCAGTGACAGAGATCATCTGATGGGGACATAATCATTGTGACGGCATGAAACGTGGTCAGCGGGTGCAGAAGTATGTACAGTACAGTAAAATGTGACAGATGAGTCTGTTAAGTACTTCTGCATGGAATGAGGACACACATGCTGAGTGCTTGAAATGGCGTCTGTCCAGGTTCCAACCTCCATCTATAATGTGCTGATGGACAATGATCACACAGGTTGACTTTTTATAAGGACCGACTTGTGAGAACATGCGAATGGACATTTGGAAGATTCCGAAAAGGAATACGTACAAGAGTGACAAACTAATGACTCAGTAGCATGACTCAGCTCCTAATGCAGCTTCCAGTGGTCTCCTCCTACAGGCCATGTGGTTGTTTCCTAATAAAGCTTAGTCAGAAGTGGACGCGATGACTGGAAACAGATTTTCGGACGGTGGTAGATTGACTCAAACAGATTCTCTGTCTATTTTCTGAAACCTGTGTCATCCTATCTAACAGGGCACGAGATGTTCCTCGGTGATGAATGTATGATAAAGACTCGTCTGTCCTCCGGCCTTCCACTCCACACACTCTGAATGTTGCCTCCCAATGTTCATTTGTCTTCACCTGCGTCATGACACCACCCCTCGTCTGACCCACATTCTTTTCCATCTTCTCTTCGCCACCGTCCTTGTTTGTGCTGATGCAGAGTGACACAGTCGCTCTGCTACTAGCGTTAATGCTAACGCCGCCATTTCAGCTGTGTTTGCTCGCACCGCTACAGCCAAGCGCACGCTAATCAGTAACTGTTGTGGCTTTTTTCCTTTGTCTTGGATTTATTTCCACCTCCGTTATTTTGGATCGGTCTTAGCGTGTGGCAGCACAGACTCCGGACTGTTCAGTGTTCACTTTATCTGCTTTTGTTTACAAGCCTTATGTTCCTGCTACAGCGCTTCCCCCGGGGCTTCATGCAGCCTTATGCTAGATTGATAGTGCAACATGTCTTGATGGGAAAGAGAACTTTTCTCAATTACGTTTACAGATCAACTTAACATTGCACAGCACTGAGCCTGGGGCTATAATCGTGAAAGATAGTAAGATTAAAACACACACCAAACCAGATTCAGAAGAAGGTCTTATAGAAATGTTTATGTAGTTGCTACAACACAGATATTTGGTATCACAGTAATTCTCAGAATGTTTTAGGACATGTATCAATGGCAGTAAATTGTAAAGCTGCACTATATTCACTTAATATAAATCTGGTCTAATTTGTTTGGAGGCCAATAAGAGGCTCACATTTGCATTCAAGTGGTTGACATTTGTGCCTGTGCTAGTATTTTCTATGCAACGATAAAATGTTCCATTCTGATGTGTTGTTTAACTTCTATTGGGAATTAAAATTGGGCTAATTTCATTGGCACATCTTTGCATTTTAGAGTTGTGGCCAAATTCGAAGATTGCCTTTTACAACTACTGTATGCAGCTAAAGAATTAGATTCCTTGAAGCCACTGGCCATAAATTATAGTTCCCAGAGACAATACATCCACGGCCCACACAAGGATAGAGGTTGAAGCTGAGTGAGTGGCTTAAAAAGACTGAAGTACATTCTCAATGAAACATATTAAAGCCCACAATATTATGTGCCATTAATGGGTTTAAAGTAAAAAAAACTGAGTATTTCTCTATATCATCCATCAATACAAGGAGAGTGAATGACCCAGTGTTCATTATAGAAGTAGTCAACCAGTGTGCTGCAGTTTTTCCTGTAGCTTAAACAGTGAGTTGGTTATGGTTGTTTAATGAGTTATGTTTTAATGAAAGTCCCTCTAAATGTGGCTGAAGGATGAAATTAAATTAAAAGTAACATTTCTATGTGTTAATGCACTCAGCTTCCTAATCAGGAAGATGAGTCTGTCTAGTCATTTATTTTGTATATTTTTTATATCTCAGATGGCAAAAATATAAACAATATAAATAAAATAAAATAAGTGTTGTTTACATTTGTATTCATGCCAGGACAATGCAACAGCCAACCACACCTCATTTACCACATCTGTAGCTTTTAGTTGATGAGAGGAGTTAATGTGTCTTTTCATCTTTATTAACAATAAGAATAACAATTGAGATTATTATAATTAATTATAATTAAGACTAATAATAGTAATTATAATTGCAACTGACCTCAGTTAATTTGCCTGTTGCCTGTATCAAAATCCCTTCATTACATGTATTATAAAATATCCCATAATGCAGATTTTACTTTAAAGAAATTAGAAAGTACCAAAGAATCACATCGATCCTGCTTTGCATTACAGTATATCTGTTGGTGACGTGAAGGAAGAAGGTGGGAGATCTGACTGAACTTTGCTGGCTGTGCGTTCTAATTACTACGTGCGCCCGTGCAGTTGACCGCGCGCTGGCACGACTGCGCCTCCGTGATCGACTTTGTGCATGTTCAGGTGTGCGTGCCGACGCGCCGCTCTGCGGTTAAATCAGCTGTGGAGCCTGAGCACAGGAGCGCGGTGGAACCACGAGCCCAGCGGGCTTCGACGATCCAACGCGCCACTCCAGACGAGGGCCTGCGCGCTCTTGCGAGTGCATTCACACCACCCTCATCCCGCGATAAAGCCCCATTTAATTGAATCACCCAGTAAATTTAATAATCCTCAGAAGATAATCCACTGGCACGCTGTTGGAGCGGCGATTTCCCTTTGCACCATCAGCTTTGATTTGGAATTAAATGGAGTGTTTGTCGAGCTAGTCTGCTTTTGTTATTCTCAGATGCTTTGTAGTGTGTGACTTATTGCTTCACTCTTTGATATGAATCATTATTATGAGGAATGAATTCAAGTATTATTGCATTTTTAACTTTCCTCAAGAAAGAATAGATAACTAATAAATTTGAGATATTCTTTTACACCTGACATATTTAACAAGGTTTTAAGTTAACAGGCATTGACTTCTAGTTACAGTGATGGACCTGCTTCACAACAAAGGGGGACTTGGAGATGTGGGACAAATTGGGAGAGCCTATTGACCGACAGAGAAGCGCTCAAGAATCCATCGTGCCATCCCGACTGTCATCGGCAAAAATGATGCACCGGGCTTTTCTCCACTCGCGAGGAGGGAGGAGGCGCGGAGACAAAGCCATTTTCTCTCACAGTGCGCCTGTAAATTTCCTGACTTATGTTTCCCTCTTTGCCGGAGCTTTCTCAGCTGTAAGACAAAAAGCTAATCAACGGCTCCTGCCTTTGGGGCAGGTAACCCCAGCATGAACTAAAAGAGAGAGCAATATCATTCCATCACTCGGTGTGCCACATGCTCGCTCACCCCCCCCCCACCCACCCCTCTCTCCCTTGCTCTGAGAAAACATTAGTTCTAGTTATAAGGAAATTTTCATTTAATGGCCTATTAGCCGGTGTCTCTCTCCTTCATTTTTCCCTATTTTCGCTCAAAGTACCTCGCTGTTAATGAAAAACCTGAATTCTGCTCTTTCACGCGATATTTCCTCTTTGCTCGCCTTACTGTATTTTGTGGCCTTTTCGGGAATTAAAGAAGTGCCCTCGGGTAGCGGCACACGCCTGCTGAACATTACGTGTTGCACCTAATGCAACACGTATCTGAAGGCGCCCGTGTGGAGAAGGACATTAATATAAATGCTGCGGATGCTGCGCCACAAACAACCATGTCACAGAGAGAGGCAGGTTTAATCACCGGTGGGTTTGTCAGGGGCCACGTTGGAACAACCAGACGTCAGATTTGCTCTAGCTGTACTTACACTTGTTCACATCTACATAGAGTAGATGCATGTGTTTTATAGCAGGTGTCGTCAGGCCCAGCAGCTTTCTCTGATATAACCATACACAAAGATTTTCCTTCTTGTATATTTATAAAACAGATAGTTCTCCATAGTCTGCTCCTTTCATGTCATATTACTGTATATCCCCTTTATTGCTTCCAGAGTAGACTTTTTATCCAATCATATTTTAGGAGGCTTGTGTTGTCAGGGTTTAACAACTCTGCCTGAGGCCTTCAGAATCTACCGCTGTAAATGGATGGGCACAGTCAATGATAGCCAATCAGATCTCGAGTCTGGCCAACTAGATTGTCTTATGCTGAAGGCGGCATGGAGGCGTCCTGTGATTGGATAAGGAGTCATGAGCAATGATTTTCAAAGACTTGCTCCATTGTCTATATCAAGGTGTAAGTGTGATTCTATGGATTTTGGAGCCATGGTGTCGGTGTTATGACTTTTATTAATGTGTGTAGGATTAAATAGGAGGTCACTGAAGGCCTGTGTGTGAAACACACAGTCTGCCACTGTTGTGTAGAGGGTGACTGTTTGTTCCCAGACATTTTAATCAGTTCACATTCTTTCCTCTCCAGCTCACAAATGAAATCCCCTCTGGCTGTTCTCCAGTCTTCCCAAATGGGTCGGAGGTGACAAGTAGCTTCCATCAACCTAACACTTACCTCCCCCCTGTGCACACACACTATCAGCTTTGCACACATACTGTACTATACATTCACAGACCCACACGTTTAAATACTGTGTCTGTCCGTGTGTGTGTGTGTGTGTGTGTGTGTGTGTGTGTGTGTGTGTGTGTGTGTGGGTGTGTGTGTGTGTGGGTGTGTGAGGTACCTGGTGTTAAACTGACAGTAAGCCCTTCTTTCTTGCTGGTACTTCTGTCGGCAGCTTGGCCTCAGCGGACCTCACACCACCACAACCCTGCCTGGGGCTAATCCTGGGATACGCTCTCTCTTACACACACACACACACACACACACACACACACACACACACACACACACACACACACACACACACACCCTTTCTGGGTTCTACCTTGCTTTCTCAATTTTTCACCATACCTGCAGACACACGTGGACACACACAGTCACACTCCGTCTGTTAACTCGCTTGACATGTCCATTGATTTTTACCTCTGCCTCTTTTTCCCTACAGACACATACACACGTACACATTTTTTGCTGTACTTTACTGTACACTAATATGAATAGTGTATATACTCTATATGCTGCATTATGCCACCACATTTACTATTTACAATTATACTGTAAACTCTACAAAACTAGGCCTCCATTCATCCAGTAACCTAGTTCTAAAACAAAGCAAACTAATGTAATAATAATGACTCAAATGTGGGCTAATATATTTTATTATACCGCTTTCTTGACTTTAGCATCTCCTTTTTGCAGCACAGATCCTCAGTCAGAAGCAAACACATCTCATCATTCCATCAAAGTTTGTGCTGAACTTTCTCACAGATGCCATTTCAGCAGTTTATTATCATCTCTGAGGAAACAGGCTCGCTGCTGGTCTAAAGTTCTAACATGACCTTTGCAGTGGAGCAAATAATATTGGACCATTTTGCTAATATAGGCAGATTTCATTGTATGTTTACACTGCATCCACTGTGTTCGTCTACCACTATTGCACATGCTGTACTTTTCAAAAACGTGGTCCACTTCCAGTCTCACTCAGTAGCCCGCTGCATTTTTTCCTACTATTTGACCTGGATGGACCAGAGGAAATATATTCCTCTTAGGACCCATTCAGTCATTCTTTTTTTATGTCTTTCTTCTCCCTTTTACGAATCAATATGTCACTAATGGAGCAAAATGAAACGCTAACCTTTAGCCATGAAAAGGAGATATTTCTTTTTTTGAAAGGACAGAGAGAAAGACATACATAGCACAGACTCATTGATCACTGACATTATAAAAGAAGACTTGGTTTTTATAAGATTCAGCTCATAGTGTCATCTGTCTCTGAAATAATAGATTTAAAATATTTGTGGCTTATGTATCCAAGTACCTTTTGGTTTACTTCATAGCAACATAGAAAATGCAGAATTTGAATCATGGCATCTGGACGCCATTGATTTTAATCCAAGTTGTTTTGCCAGTTATGTATTTCATACAGTAGAGTCTTTGTCTGACTTCAGGATTATCCTACACGGTTCAGGTTTAATATGTTGCAAATAGAATCTTCTACACCTGTTAAACTACCTGAAGGTACAGTAATTATTGCCCTGAAACCATTTCTAAACACTCCTTTGTACCAACACCGGTAACCAGAACAATATTTGTTAAGTGATCAAAGAAAGAAATCAGGCACTTACAATTTTCATTACAAAGTTGCTGAAGAAGAAAACAAACTGTTTGATTTACAGTAGACTCTGACAAGAGGCTCTTTGCGTTTCTTCTTTCGTCAGCGTTTTTGTAGCTTGATCAACACAATATGCGGCTTGATGGGCTCTGAATTAGGCAGCGAGGGAACATTTAAGACACCCCTCTATCATGTATAATACCTTTGGTCTTGTCATCAACCTGGCATAGAAAACTGTTGTTTTAGCCTTTTTGAACGTGGTAGACACAGAAAGTTTAATGATGACAGTATGATTCATTTTTCCGCCTCCTTTCAGCAGACATGGTGGAACACGGCGACCGCACATAACCTTCAGGAGTAAATATATAAATAAGCCCACTCGTGAGTTTTCTCAGCACAGGTATCCGCTCGCTAGCACTGGGAAATAGAGCTTACACACAGGCTCATAAAATCCAATAATAAAAGAGATAAGAAGCCACTTTATGAGACAGCGGCACTTTCTTTCACTAATAGGAGTCATAAATCAGAGCAAATCAGGTGCAAAAAGGAGCAAAAAAGGGAAGTACTGTTATTACTTGCAGTAAAGCAGACTGTTTCATGCTCAAAGGAAAGATACAAAAGTTAGAACTATGTATGTAGATAGTTTAGACGTAGTTCATGTTAATTTTGTGATGTTAGTCATGGAAATGTTTTGCTGGAACTGCATTAATTCCATTTACTTCCACTGTTTTAGAGGGAAATCAAAAGCATTGTAAGTATCAACAATTTGTCATATAAAGACAGGCATTCATTTAACAAGTTCTGTGTGTTCTTGTATGGAAACAAATTTGATACCAGCAGGCAGCATTTATTTTTTGCACTATGGGGAATTTGCTGTGAAAAAACGACGATGTGATGTTTTAGAATTATAAAGCAAACGAGAAATATAACAACTTTGTAAAACAAAGTCAACATCAAGTAAAGGTGTAATTACAGGAGGTTTTTAACTCTTTGTGCAGACTTACAGTAGAAAAATCAAATATGTGTAAAACAAACCTTTGAGAATGACAAGAAGTTAATAGTTTTTATAAAGAAAAGATTTATGTTTTAGGGATTTCTGTTTTTCTCTGACTGTTCCTTTGTAGCATATCTATGAGATAAAGCATTAACTACTGTAGTACCATCACTTTGATTCATTATCTGCTCAAGTTGTGCTCACTCCAGGTGTTAGACTGTTTGCTGTGGGATTCATACGATTCTGTCCAAAGTGTAAAAATATTGAAAATCAAAGACATAAAGTAAGAACGAGTGAGAATTCAGCTTCATTTTTTTACTGTAGCCAACGTCAAAGGAGGATAGTTTAGGGTGGATGACAGATAATAACTCATTCATTACTTCAAACCCTCATGCCCCTTGATTGCAAAATAGAATTTATCGTGAATACAGTACCAATTTTCTGTAGGAATGATCAGTTACAACTTAATTAGCCTTAGTTGTATCCTGAGTTACATTTCATTTTAATTAGTAATGTGTCTGGGTGATTATGACTGAGGCTCACTTGTTGCTGTTTTCAGACATGATACAGGAATAAAAGCTTACAGTAAGTGAGGGGATGATGTTATGTCGCCCTAATGCAGACCTACATTGGCAAAAAAGTTATTTTAATTTTTTACTTCTGGCATGTGGATCAGTACTTAGTTGAATATAATGTGTCAAAATAGCACCAGGTTATCTTCTATACTCAACCTTGTTTCGTAGAAACATTATAAAGGGAGTGTCTGTGGATGTGGTACTTCAATGATTTCTGTTTGAAGATATAAGTGAACATTTTGGCTTCAGTGTATTGTGTGCGGTTCATTTCTGCTGATGGATGGCTTTCATTTGCTAATCACTCACTCATCAGCCAAGTGTCAGACGCTTCCGCTCCTTGGGCTGTTTGGCCTTAGTGAGATGGTGCCTAAGTCATGCAAATGTCATGAAGAGATCAGCCAGAATTCCTGCAGGAATGTGAGACACAATCAACCACATCTGTGTTACACTTAAAAAGAAAGTCATAAAAGTAAGAACAATAGGGCAGCGAAGGGAAAATAGGTGTTGTGTGAGAAAATACCAAACTCAGCGATGTTGAAACGTGGAGGCTCCAGCTCCAGCTCCACAACGGCAGCGCTGCTAAATTGCTTTTGTACTATAGCGAAGTGATCAGGCGCATTACTTAACACTCAACATGCAGGGAAACTTTTAATGAGTCTAACAGAAGCATCTTCACTCCCTAGATTACAAGCAATCAGCACTAAGGAGGTCAAAGCTATTAGAGTCTTTGTTTCCTGACAGGAGCAAATATCCATGTAAGCCTACACCTGAAATGATCAGGAACGGAAACGACTCCAAAGATGGGAGCTTTGTTACTTAGACAACAGCAGGGGGTAAGAGAGGGAATGAAAAGCTAATGGAAAGAGCTGAGGCCAAGGCCTGAAGTGTCATGTTCAACTCTATTAAACTACAGCTAATAACAACAGAACAGGCAAGCTGATCTGAGGGGTTGTGTAACAAATACTATAAAACATATTTTGAAACAATACCAGGGACAGAAAGGGAAGACTTCTGAAAAAAAAAAAAAAACATTAGTAACAGTAATAAACAGAGCAGAGAAGGAATCAACTCCAGGCCTGTTTTAGTGCATGGTACCTCAACACAGCAGCCACTGCGACACACAGCTCATTGGGAAAAATAACGACGAGCTGCTTCTTTCTGAAGCTTCTTTCTTTCTTTTATTCTGAGACACAAAGCCTGATGTTTTAGATCCAACATAACTTATATACAGATTTCAGCCTTGGTCGTCGGTCCAGGAGAGATCCGCTGTCCATACAGGCTCAGGCTTTGCTTGAACTGCAGGCTCGTAAATGATTCCCATTCATTGTCTGCTGTGTTACATGTGTAGAGTGTTTGTTTTTGGGCTTCAGCACTTCCAGCATCTTCTACAACGACCACCTTATATTCATCTCATATATATATATATATATATATATATATATATATCTAATATATATAGAATATATAAAATATTCTACACTATAGCGGTAGCTTGAACCTGTCTGAGCTTTTAGCTTCTGAGCAGTCAGACGGTAAATGGATTATTTAGTGCTCTGGTCATTCGACATGTGAGTGGCAGATACACTAGAGTTAAATATTTTATTAGGGTAATTAGTCCTTCCCTTTGTTAAAAACAACAAAAACTGGATAGGGTTGGGGTTGAGTGGACTATTGCACCATAGCAGGGTTCACCTTAAAGAGGCTTGTTAACTGTCTGAGGAGGAGTCACCACAGGGATGTATTTTTAGACGGCAGCCCTGCTTTAAAAGAGATACTCAGTCTTGTGGAAGCTGAATTTGGAAATGGCAAAGCGATCACAGACAATCAGCCTTAAGCTCAGAGTCCGAGGACGGCAAATGTAAACTGAGGTGAGAGGAAGGAAAGAACAGATGTAGAGGAGTCATCGGAGCAGAGTGTATCAGTGTGTATTTAATGTCTCTTAGCATCTCTGTAAAAGAAACTACACCACTACCACTGCAGTAGTAGCAGCATTATGTATGAAGTGACACATGCAAACAAGCAATCAAGCAAAGAAACAAAAGCACCACCGCTAACAAAACACACACACACACACACACACACACACACACACACACACACACACACACACACACACACACACACACACACACACACACACACACACAGCAGCTAGAGAAGCTACCAGCAGATGCAGTTTTACACCTGATTAGCATCTTCATGCTTTTTGGGGTTCATCTGCCACTTTTTTACAACTGTGCCGAGAGTTTTACTATCACGCTCTCCATTTATTTATTATCGCTGCCGTTTGTGTTGCTCTTGGTTCTGTATTATCCCAGGACGCAGAGTTAGGGAGGAACATCTGTCACTGGGTACGCCAGGCGTCAACATTCGCAGCTCTGCCAGAATCACTCCTAATGTCACCACAGAGCGAGCGGAGCCAAGGCGGCATATGATCGCGCGAGCATGCAAATAGCGCTGAAGTATCCAGACACTGAGACTCTATTTAATATACGTCTCCTTCAATGCGATTGCGCGCCTCCTCCGCTCGCTGTTTACACTGCGGCGACGCTGTGTTTACCCTGCGCCGTGGAGAGCTGACTGATTTCTTTAATCTGGGCTGTTTTCATTTTGAATCATGCCTACACAGGGACAGATGCAAGCATTGGGCTGTAACAGCATTTCTTGGCAGCTTTAGCAGAAGTGTCAGGCGCCCTGCAGTACTTCATAGAACTACACAGCCTCTGGCTTGCTTTCCTCCCCCTGTCTTGGTGCCCAGTGCTGGGCCCAGTCTGCTGTCCACTTCCATGCCAGTTAAATACCCCCCACTGCTAACAGTTAAATGGTGTGGCTCCGGTCCATGCCAGCCCCTCTGCCCCTTATGCTCAGTCGCGTGCCAAGTATCGTCCCCTTAGCTACCAGCTAAACATTTCCTTGGTGTTTCCTGGTGGTTATATATTTATTTGTTTATCTTTTTGTTTGCGTACAGTGTAAAGTGTATCTGTACGGTCAGGTTGTAATCCCAGTAACACAAATAAATGAACCGGACTGAAATTCGTATTTTAATTTTTTTTATGGATTCTATAATATAACAAAATCTAATAATAGCTAAAAGACCCAGAATGTTTTGTTTATGGTTTCTGCAAATTTTTCAAGGTATTCCGATACAAGCCGAATAAGCCTCCAATCAGAAAACGCATTGTTCTTACTAATACCAGTCAAACTAGGTAACTCTGGAACACGGAGTAACTGTGAAAGGTTTAAGGAGTAATTACTCAGGGGTAAACAATATCTCTGGTGTTCTTTCCATAATGACGACTAAAAGTGCAACTTTCTGGCAACATGAATCAGACAGTCATTATTTTCGGCCAAACAGTTTGCATCTCGGGTCTCAAACATTCAAAAGCTGTTTGAACCCGTCTCTCTCAAACTCTTGAATTGGCACCGTGTCTTTTGCAATGTAATTACTGACAGCATTTGTTATGTCTTGCCATCTGTTGTTTTTCTTGTTTTATTTATTTTTTTGACAAAACGACTTAACTAAAGTTTGCTTAGCGTTGTCTTGTGCCGATACCTTGGTTGATTTAGGCTTGTTGTAGACAGCAGATGTTAACATCCATTCCATATTCTTCATACAGCGGTAAATGTAGTGAAACCAATAGTAACCTCGTCCCTTCCAACAGCTCTGGTATCGTCAGTCAGCCGTTTGGGTCCTGCCTGTGTTTCCTCTTTCATATTTTACTTCACCTATGCATTCTAGGGCCACAATTCTAGCAGCTCATAAAATGACCATTTACACATGCATTTGTAATTATGTCGAAGTCTGTCCTACAAAGTCAGTTTGACTACTTTCTACTGCATACAGGTACACTCTAATGCCCCATGCTTGCGTAACTCAGCTCCCAGAACCTCCCCAATAAATGGAAGAAGCAATAACATGTCCTGACATTTGGACCATTATTGGCTAAATGTAAGCAGTTGGCTCTGACTGGTGACATTTCAAAAGTCCACACGAAGACAATGGAACAGATTGAGAAAACCAAGCGATATCTCTTCGTTTACTGCCGGATAGATTTTGCTTAATATGATAACTTTAACATTTATTTTTAATCGGGATCTTGAATAATTAACTGAGGGCATAAAATGTTAAAACACTAGAGTTTATCGGTCAGGGCCATTACTGAGTTACATTATTTGGAGTAGTTCCAGTACTTTTGGATTCAATTTTCAGTAGGCATTAAAATATTATACATGTGGGCATCTGCTCACATATCAGTGTTGACTGAGTGTCTTTCTTTCAAAGTTGCTTAGTTAACTCCCTAAAGGTACGTCACTAAAACTTTAACACAATAAGTTTTGACCAACATGTCTTCATGTAGCTGTTGCTTTAGCAAAAACTATTTGTTGAGTCCCTGAAGTCCATTTGGTTTCTTTCCACTGGCCAGCAGTCACTGACAGGAATGCTCCCTCTCTCCCTCCACAGGTGGTGCAGATTGCATGATGAGAACAAACACCGTGCTGGGCCTAATGGGACTAAAGGCAGACGGTACACCCTGGCCAGACATCACTACTCCGAGCACGCCACATATGGCCGAGACACTCTGGTGAGTGTTGTCTGAATTACCACTATGCCCCTACCAACTACCAGCTAACCGAAGCTGCACCCCAACCTCCCTGAGGCCCCGTGGAGCCAGACTGGTGGTGATGGCAATGGATGGGGAGGTGCTGGTGGGTAAAAAGACATGAGAGTGGGGTTTGTGTGTGTGCTGGTCCGAGGCAGCGGTGCTGGTCAGTTTCTCTAATAGCATTGACAGATGGAGCAGATTTGGTCTAAAAGTGGTCCTAATCTCTCTCTCTCTCTCTCTCTCTCTGGGGTGAAATGGGACAGAGTGAATGAGACAACCTGCAGTCACTGGCTGGAAATCAGCTGGAAAGAAAACTATTTTTTGTAGGATTTCTATTTTTTTTACATTTAGACACTTACCTAGTAATACATAATGTTCTGACTCTGGTTTATGTTTCGCCTCGATTGCTTAGCAGAGATGAGTGGAATTAGAAGAATAGAAAAAGGCATCCAATAGGAAGCTTTCGCCGGCAGACAAGAGGAACACAGCACGGCAGTGACGCCACACTTTGTAAATTTGCTGTCGTACCTTTGGCAACTTTACCACCTTTTGTAAGGAACTTTTGAGAGTGACTTTACAGATAGTGTAGATATTGTTGCTAATATTGTCTTAACTGACAAATTTTGTTCATAAGGTGAACCCACAGACCCATCTTTGATCTCCAGGGTCACCCAGGTGCCTTGTGGCATGTGGCCATTAGATGAACTGAGTTTAGTTGCCTTTTGCCTGAATGGCAGCTGCTCCAGCACATTTGCAACCATTACAAACAAAATCTATTTACTGTAGATGCCAAAACAAACTAGCAACACACAACAAAAAACTAAATGTTAAGCCGCACAGAAAATGGAATAAACACACTTACTCTTACAGGGCCTTTATGACTTTTCCTGGCACCAGTCAAAGTAACAGGATCTCAGGAGTAACGATCCTCCCACAGAGGGAGGTTGGCACAGGGGCAACACTATTAGCATTTCATGTAAAAAGATAAAGACTTAACTCTTTATATCCCACTGTTAGATCAAACAGTAGATTCAACACAATGCACAATTACTGAATTAATCCAGCGCTGTAGCTGTAGATAACTGTCAGATTGGCCTGTTTACATGTTCCTTGCATCTCAGCTATGAATTTATTTGTTTTATATCCTCTTTGCTATTTTTAGGAATGACACATGCATTTAGTAACATGTCTGAGTCAACATGCAACCCGGGAGGCAGGGACACTGAAGTGGACTTCACAGATCATATGCAGCTCTGCTACAGTAGCTTGTACAAATGGGCCATTGTGAAGATAAATGAGTCAGTATTACTGCACTGTACTGTACTTGCAGACATCAACTCTCCCAATTTCCGATTGGCTGATCCATACTCAGGTAATGAGCAGTGGGCAGATCGACCCCACCCCACCCCTCAAGCTGCCAAGCCTTGTGTTTCCCTCACTTTTAAGAGCCTACCCTCATGTTCTTTAGCCTGTGGCCTTTCGACAGCGACCCCAGCCTGTCCCTGTGACCACGATATTGCCCTTTCCCGTTTATAGCTCAAATAAAGGTGAATGCTGTTTGCTCTAACTTCTGCCTCAGACTCATGCATTACATTACAGAGACACGGGGCAGAGAGGAGAAAGACGGGTAAACAGTTGAGAAGGTTTGGTTTAGGAGAGGTGACTATTAAAATGATTTTAGAAACTGGTGGTTAAGGGACAGGTTTAATATGGCTTTGCATGTCTGAATCCTAAAAGGCTTTGGCTGTGAGGCTGTAGCTTTTATTTGTGTTTTCTCTGCTTCTGTTAAAGCTTTTACTGTATATGCATTTCCTCTACCATTACTCTTGTTGTTTGATCGGCATTGAAGTCTATTGCACTTACACATCTGTTTCCTCAACCATCCATAACTGATAGTTGAATATTTGGCAGATTTTCGTCCACACTTTTCATTCACACCTTCAAACACAACGTACTTTAAAAGCAAGCGATTGCACAGAATGAGGAAACAGCTTGTGCCCATACCCGTGATCGGTCCCTGGTATTCACAGCAGTGGATAGAGTTTGTACTAAGTAGTGGCAAATAACAGCATCATGCATGAACAGATCTACAACCTCCTCAGCTCGGAGTCTAAGCTCTTCTATGTCAAACACGTCGCTAAGCTAATTGACCCTACACAGAAACGCCATCTTTTAAAATGGACCTGCTCGATGTAGGGACCGTCTGCCACTCACCTGTTTGCTAAAACCTTCGCTGGCCTTCATTTGACTCAACTCAGTCTCGGTGAATGATGTGGCAGCTATTGAAACAAAGCGAACAGAGTTGCTGTTGGTTATTGACATGCGGCGGCGCAGGAAGGAGAAGCCATCGACTGTTCAGTCAGCGACGGGAACGCTGTGACCTCACGGCCTGTCTGCAGAAATGATGGTGAATTTCACACCATTGTTTTTACTGGACTTTTTGTCAGGCTTTCATCCGTCAAATTCACTTGTGAAGGATTTTTATGGTTTTTTTTTCTGGTGTCATTACAGGATGTGATATCAGGTTTATGACTGATAAAGGAGCATTCAGAGTTCCAGATGGGAAATTTGTCTGTCACGTCCAAAAAAGAAAAAAAGGGTCTGGACAGTCGTAAACAACTTGTGAAAATACTGACAAAAACTACACTGTCTCCTGGGATTTTCTACATTTCTTTACTGTATGTAAAAGCAAAGGCAGACAGTTTTGCCTGGCAGTCTCCTGCCCGGCCTGCCAGCTTTTGCCTTCTCTGGAAAAAACAAAAATATTATCCTCCTGCTGCTTTTGATACAGCAGTGTCAATAATTCATAGATGTGCTCCATTCTTTTCCTCAACATAACTCTCTCCAGTTCACACCAGGAGCAGGGCTACTGCAGCTCTGATGCATTCTTAATGCTATTTATGAGTTTTCTGTGACAGCAGTGTCGGTGTGAGGCCGGGGTCGGCTACGGGCTCCTGGAGAAACTCGCCATGTTCTTTTTTATCCGTTCTTTTCCTCCAGTTTTCTTCCTTCTGCTTTGCCTGTGCCTTCGTATACCTTCCTCTGTGCCTTCATGGTTTAAGCTCATTGGTTTCTTTGTTGGTAATTAGCTTCCACTGCGGCACATGCTGTTTTTCTAAACCTTCTCCTCCCTCCCCCGACCGGTCCGGCAGTCTGTATCCCAGCAGCAGGGCTGGGTGAGGAGGGAATGGTCCTAGCAGGGACATACTGTACAGGCGCCATTAAATATAGATGAAGAAGCTATTGCAGCAGTATTTTATGTAAGCAAAACCTGTTTGGTGTTGTTTTTTTTTTTAGCAGGGAAGCCCAGCTGACAAACACTACAGCTGAACCTGGATGCTACAGTACCAGCAGACAAAGTAATAAGTGAGCCCAAGTCAGGTTCGTTGGAGATCTTACTTCCTAATATATGCATGAATAATGCAAATAGTAACGTGGCAATTTTAATAATTACAAAGCATACTTATACGAATAAAATTGTTTTTTTTAGCTACTGTATCTGTCCAAACACCTGCAGTTCAACACAGGTCAGATTAAAGGCAAGATGTTCGATGACTCAAGTGTAATGATTTTTATATTTTAGATAATAAAAAAAATCTAAAAGATAATAATGAATTTGATGCTGAATTAGGATTTTCTTAGCAGTTGCCCCCACACACACAGAGACACACACACATACAAGCGTCTCTAATGCGTTTAGTTTTGTCCAGTTCATTTAGCTGAACACTTGCTGTGCTCTGATCGTTGCCACCGAGACAAACAAGAAAGTTTGGTCTCATAAAAATCACAAGTCTGAGGAAAAAATCAGCACAGTGGTTCTTTTTGGCTTTTTATTGCTCTACAGTGTTTACAGTTTCTTCTAGCCTGTCTTATTTTCTTCAGTTACCTTAACACTACTGAGTCAGACAGAAGGACACGCAGGGATTTTGCCAGTTTGGCTGGATTTTCTATGTTTTATGCAAAATATACTGTAGCTGCCATAGCTGTCTGATACTTCTTGTTGTTCTTCTCTCTCTTTTTGCAGCTTGTACCCAACCACCATGTTTGGGTGGCAATTACTGTATGGACTGTGATTGCAAAAATAGTGGTACACGTGTTTTTTTGTGGTGTAAATCACCTCTACTGTATTTGACACATTCTTTCTCCCCAGAGGTGACGCCCTTTCACACAGCTTATGACGACAGTTTGACTCAGGGGTCTGACAAGTGATGCTAATGGAGACAAGGCAAAAGGAAACATCTAAAAGTGCCACACTAGACTAAAACATGTGGTGGTATTGTAGGTTTATGAATCATCTATTATCTGTTTTGCAATTAATACACTATATTATTTCCCTCACAAATGTCAGTAAACCGAGGCAAGTCTTCAACTGGGGAAATACTAAGATGTTTTATTCCTCTTTAGTCACATGGCTGTTAAAAAGAACACATGCGTTTCACAAAAAGGCTCATATTTTAACACAAGTCGTGAAATGGAAAAGGAAAATGTGTCCAAAGATGATGATGTACTTTTTTAAAGTAGCTGCAGGAGCCGCACACAGACACAAGCGGAGCCTCTCACAGCAGCACGGCCATTCAGAATACGTCAGTTGTATTGAGTCTTGGACTGAAAATGGTCCCTCTTTCATTTGCATTTTGATGTGTCTGCCTGAAGAAGGCCCTCACAACTCTGCAGCCCATCTCGGCTGCAACAACGCACGCACGCACGCACGCAGGCAGGCACGCACGCACGCACGCACGCACGCACGCACGCACGCACGCAAACATATATAGCACTACAAGAAGTATTAAAGCACATATTGTAAAACATGTCAGAAACATGAGGAACAAGCGCACACACCGCTCATGGTTGAACACATAAACTACTTATACCACACAAAAGCTGGGTATGGCAAACAACTTAGCATTTCCACAGTGTTAATGTCAGAGGGATTGTTTTTCACTCTAGCATAATGAGAAAACACGTATCATTGATTCCATTAAAGCAGTACATGTAGCATTGAAATATTAAAGCAGCTGATCAATTTTAGAGTCTCAAATCTCCCCATCCATTCATTTTATGCAGCCTCTGGAGTGATGGTTGCCGTGGTGGAGGATCAACACAGGAGTCCAGATGCCCCAGTCCTCCAGCAACATGAGCAGATGAGATAGATAATCTCTGCAGCGTGTTGTGGGTCTGCCACTGGGGTCTCCTCCCAGGGGGATGTACCTTAAATCCACCCATGAAAGGCAACCATGGGAGACTCAGTCTACCTCAGGAAGCTGATTTCAGGTGCATTTATTAGCCTTTTTCTTTAAAGGAACCATCACTGACACAAAGCAGAAAGGCCACGACGAATGACACAATATGAAGTATGGCTTTAATAACTTCAAAGCAGGTTATCACTCCAACACTTATTATTGACCTATTAGAATTTAAATAATTTATTTTACAACTATTCATGTTTTACATCTACATCAGCGAGGCCTCGTGTGTGGCTCCACTGTTTTTGTCGTCTAAAGCGCAGAAACTCCGCAGAGTGAAAATTCATGAATAAATAAATGTTTCAAATAGGAATAAAAGTTGATTCTTAATCCTGGGAATTGCACTGAGAGATTAAGATGAAAGCTCCATTAAGTTAAGATCGCTTTGTCAAATTAGTCAGAGGTCATCAATTCTCTTGGCTGTTTATTCCCAGTCTGTGCATATTTGTTTTTGGCCTCATTGACAAAAGCTACACAGTTCTTTGTAGCTGTTTCTTTTATAAGCCCCCCCCCCACGTAGCAGCTTGAGCATTAGCAGTTCTTCCAAGGGTTCGCCACAGTTCTACATTTACACATACTACAAAGACTTTAGCGCTGCTGTTAGTACTGTGTTCATACTGAGACAGCTAAAATGAACATTTCATCCCCGAGCTTGTTTTCTTTGGCTCTCTGCCTCTGCCTCAGCCTGCTGGCTCAGCTGTCAATCAAACGTGTATTTCCCCAGAGTAACTATCATCAGTGGAAAAATGACAGCAACATTATTTATGACTTCTGAAGCAATGGCCGACCCGGTTGGACTTTAAAGCCACAGCAACTCTACCTATTTTGTTTTGGAGTTTTAGTTCCTGCTCACACACAGACAATCTTCAGACGATGCCGGGCTGAGGTGAAATTCATTAAGGCACGCTCTCTCCTCTTTCAGTGTTCTGTTATTACGCCAGCGCAGGACTCGCGCCTCTGCCGGGCTCTGAGCGCGTGCGAGGACATGGACGGGCAGGAACAGGAGACAGTCAGCCATCGACGGGGTCTGAGTGCAGTTGAGCCCCTGCACAGCTGACGGCTGGGCTCCCGGTGACTGTGGCTCACAGCGGCGTGCAGATCAGACACAGCCAACGCACACGGCTCTATGGAAATGCACACACCTCCCATGCCTACTTGGCCGAGATGTGCTTCACTTAGAGGAAAGTTCCAGCGGTGTCAGGAAGAATTTGTTATTTCTTTCTCTCGCTCCTCTTTTTTTCTTAGTATCCACACTGTGCAGTGGATACGAGCTCATGAAATGCAGTGGAGAGTATCCTGACCCTGCAGCCCCTGTGGGATTAGAATAAGAAATCTGGCTATTCCTGCAAGTAAAATTCTACTGTATTCTACTGCATACTTTTGTATTGATTTATTTGATAATATCTGCTGTACAGGATGAAAACCAACGTGCTTCACTGTAGTTTTGAGTCTGCTCTATATATGCATGACCTTCTACACAACCACGTGTAAATTATGTTCCTGCTATAAATTAAGCTGTGTCCATGCATCCATCCAGTCAGTCAAAGATCTGAGTCCACACACACGCACGCACGCACGCACGCACGCACGCACGCACGCACGCACACACACACACACACACACACACAGAAAAGTTTGGTCTGCTTCATCTAAAGGAACTGCTCCACTATTTATAGGGACACTGCTCACTGAGGTTTTTGTAGTGCATAGTGCATTTCTTAATGAACTGGAAAAACCACGAAAGAAAAGAAAGAGCATTTATCACAATGTCCTACTGCATGTGTTAAGGAGAAGTCTTGCTGCTTTTGGTTACCTCTGTGTTTAGATCGAAAAAAAGCTGGGACAAAATTTAAAGCTGCGTTTAAATTTCCATTCCTGGTCTGGTCACTAGCAGCTCTTTGAGTGGCTGGGATCACGGAACAGAACACACTCCCATGCTCCATGCTGAATATGAACTCCATTCAAGAGGTATTTTAATGTAACTCTATGTTATACACTATATAATTTAGGTGTTCCTTCATCTCTTCTGTGTATATGTCCCCCTCTGAGCAGAGACCTGTCTCAATTCATTTGACTCCGCAGTTGCTTGCTCCCTCTGTTTACACCCCTCCTCCTCCTGTGGTCCTTTCTCTCCATCCTCTTTCATCAAACGCAGCACATGTCATCCTCCGTTCCCACCATGCCCGCCACCTCCAGCACCCCCCGCCCCCCCAACCTGTGCAGTGCAGTACGTAATGCGATCGCGTTAACCCCCGCTGTGTGTGTCTACATGGGTGAGTCATGCTGGTTTCGTGTCATCGCCTACACCCCACCCCCGCCCGCCCGTGCCTCCTCACTCTCTGCGCCGTGTGCCTGCAGGCCAGCGGTGCCCTATGCACTGCAGGTGAGCTGTCACTGCCTATCTGAGCTATCTGACACACTGGCCTGCCAAGAATAGACTCCCAAACCTCCACTGGGTGCAAATGATACACACGCGGACAGTCACACCTGCTTTTACAAGCATTTAGTCGCTTTATACTGTGGGCAAATGGTAAATACATTATAGAGAATATCATTTTTTATGTTATGTTATTTCTTTGTTTGCTGATTCTTCCAGTCCACATTAGATCAGAAGAATAGCGCCACAGCATTGAAATATCAGTCTCACTCATATTTTACAGGCTGTGACAGTATGACAGGCTTTCAGACGCACACCAGAGACGAACCCGCACAATGTTTCCCCCGTAATACGGAGCTGAAATGCCTCCCACCGTATAATCAAGGTGAAGGCAAGAGTCCAACCTTCAAAGAGCAAAGCAATCACAGCTCCCCTTAAGGCCTGTTATGGTTATAGGTCAACAGTCCAGCTCAGTTCTCCACAACAGGAAATACATGGATTTATTCTGTTGACTGAGTGGTGGCTTGTGTGTGTCTGTGTGTGTATCTGAGTGTGTGCGTGTGTTGTGCGTAATGTTAAGGAGGGTGGAAAGGAATCCAGACAAATAAAAAGGAGAAGAAAGAGGAGAGGCAAACACAGGTGCTGACCCTGACTGTGACTGACCTTTCCCTCCCAGTTTGTTAGGAAACACTGCTATCAGTTGATCGCGACTCTATTTGTGTCCCTTTTAATATTTGTATTTATATTCATTCTATATAATATTTATATTGGTACCTCTGAGCAACCACAGTGATATTCAGCTTATTTGAAATGTAAATGGTGCTGGAGTTTTATTGTGTTTATTCACTATGTATTCTTTGTTGAATATGTAATTTTGTTTCTCATTTCGCCATAATTTAGATCTACAGTTCAAAACCAACTTTTTTTGTTTTTAGGTTTTTGTTTTATTGACCTTATTATTTACATGCATTTACCTTAAGTGTGCCCTTGTGCTTACTCTACCTCCATCCTTTATTGTAGTTTTTTTTTGTTGTAGTCTGGTAGTAATTATTATTTATTAGTAAACATTTTTAAGGCATTCACAGAAAATTTGAGTGCAGGACCTCTAAGCATTTGGTTGAACATAGTAATTTAGTAACTTTTAAAGCTCTTCTGTCAATTTATGTATTACTAACAAGCAGTTTATGTTTTACTATGCCCAAGGGAACATTTCAGATGAAAACAAACCTTAGTAGCTCACTACTGTACTGGTAAATGATGAATGGTCCTGCTCTTGTACAGCGCTGTTCTACCTACTGTAGTGGTAGTGAAAGCGTTCATATTTACCCATTTGCACACACACATTCACACACCAGTGACAAAGCTGCTAGTAGTAGTAGTAGTGTGCTGTCACCAGGGGTAACTTGGAGTTCAGTGTTTTGCCCAAATACATGTCTAAAGGAAGCCAGGAACAGAATAACCAACCCTGTGATTGTTAATTATTTCATTACAAAAAACGATGAGAATAAAAACCCAGTAACAGCAAAAGCCTTGTCATTGCCCAATATTTTCCAGTAGGGTTGTCATTGGTATCATCAGCATAAATGTACATACAACACACTCCAATGGGATGCAGAGGATAACCAATCATACTTTAGCCAAGTTACACCTCTTGCAGACAGCAAAAACATTGAAATCACATAAATGTTTTAGTTTTTGTTGCTGGTCAATTTCTTTTTGGGTGTGAAATTGGGTGTTTTTTGCTGTTCAGCCGTAATGGACCCATTACAGCTGTGCAGAAGACAAAGGCCTTCAGGGCTGTGGAGTGAGTGGCTGGTTTGGAAAACGCATTTCGGTTAAGTCAGCAGCTCTACAGAGTGGAGCTTTCTCCTACTGGGACTGTCTTCTCAGTGAACAAGAAAGTCACCAATGGTTCTAAGATGACAGGTTAGAAACCCTTGAAATAACATTAATCATTTCCCATATGTCAAAAACAATTACTGCCTATAAAGCATTGGCTCTACAGGGTCTGAGTACTAGCTCCAAAATGATTCCCTCTGGACTACACTCTACTGTACGGCACAAAAGGATGAACATTTTCCTCAAATAAAATTGTGCAAGTACATTTAGCTAAATCTTATATTCAACATAACATAACATAACATAACATAACATAACATAACATAACATAACATAACATAACATAACATAACATAACATAACATAACATAACATAACATAACATAACATAACATATATGAGATATTGGAAAGAAAAATATTGGAAACACCATGCATACCTTGTGTAATGGTCCATGATGACAATGACATTACAGATGTTTTTGGAATCTGGCTCGTTGCATAAAAAATACATACACACTAGTTCTTCCTTTTGACACACCTAAAACCTCTCCTTACCAAATGCATAGAACCTGTTGAATGTCCAGAATAAAAGAAAAAAAGAATAAATCTGCAAGAGAATAAAAACAAGTGATATACAGTAACAACAGAAAACATTTACTAATAAAAACAGGACTCTACACCTCTTCACTGGTGACTTGGTGAGTTTCACTTGTGTTGGAAGTTGTCTAGTCATATGTGTTACCTGTTATTCTACTGTATATGTGCATTCTGTGGCCAGGTTATGTTTGTTTGCCTGCACTCACAGTGATTCATAGTTCTGGCATTGTGTCTTTTGAGCTACTGCCCTGCCCAGCACTGGGATTTACTTAGTTTCACCTTGTGTGCGTTGCTTGTTTGTGAACTTTATTAAATGATTAATATTGCATGTCTTGTCTCGCGGGTCGTGCTTCGGGTTCTCCACCTCGTTTGTTAGTCTGTCGGCATTAGAAGCCATTTAGTTAGTCTGTCTCTCCTCTCTCTTCGTCTTCCTCTTTGCTTTTGAGGCTTAGAAAATAAAAGTTCCTTTCATTGTTAAAGCCACAGACAATTTGTTTGACAATGTCAGTCCGGGCAGCGCTGCCGAGGAGAGAATTATTTCTACTTATCGCCGCTCTGATATCCCTCCTTCCCAGCCTTGCTTAATTCTTCCCTGTTATTTCCTCCTCCCTCTGCTCATTTGGCATTAACATATAACTGCTGTGAGCCCCGCCGTAAACACCAGGCCGGGCTCGCGGCGTGCATGCACGCGTGCTGCTGTGTAAGCCAGGCTGCCTTTGATCTGATAAAAACCTCTAATTTGGACGCTTGAAAGAGTTTACATATTATTTTTTTTTCTTTTCCTGCATTTCTTTGCTTTTATTCTGCTTTCCATTTGCATTTGGCTTCACTTCACCGTTGAAGACTCGCAGCTGAGTTTCACGATGTGGACCGAGCCAACGCGATGAGAAGGAAATGTTTTGACAATTGGCTTTGTCAAATTTGGTTTGAGATTTCTTCATCGCCTTGCGCGGCAGACCATTAGATTAAGGCTGCGCTTGTGTAAATCCTTTTCACTCCACATATGATTGATGTTCTATTTCAAAGTAAAGCAACAACAAACAAGTTTCCACAGCGCGAGGGCTTGTGAAGAGCACGCCATTCATCACTGACGTGCTTGGCCTTTTACACGAGTGCCACAAACAGTGTGCGAATAAAAAAATGTTTTCAGACTCCGTTATTAAACAGCAGTTTTATTATATAGACTTTGTCTTTTGATTTGAAGCATTTGCTTAAAATCTCCTTTCTTCATCAACATACAAAGAAAAAGTACAAAAACGCAGAGCGATGACTCACACTTTTAAAAATGTCTCGTCCTGCTCTCAAAAGGAAACTTTTGATGCCTCGAAAAGATATAATCTAAGTTTTAAATGAAAAGTTGTGTTTTTAATGTTAAGGGGTTAAAGAAGCAAATGATAATTCCATCATCAAGTTTGAGCAAGCATGTGGGAAATAATGGAATGATAAACGTCTACACTTAATGATGTCATGCACAATAAGTCTAAAGGGCTGTGGTCCATTAGTGGGCCAGATCAAGCCAGGAGGTGTGCGTTATCTGGGTATTGATTCCCAGATTTATCTCCACAATCTGCTTCCAGCTGCAAAAAAAAACAAAAAAAAGCCTAGTCTGACTTAGAAAATGGGGTCTAAAAGGTTAACAAAGCTGGTGTAATATCTTCCTAATTTGTAGATAGAGGCTGAACTTTGATTAGTTAAAGAATAACTGGGAAACGTAGATTTGAAAACTATTTACTGAACATAGTTGCATGAGTAAAACTCCACACTTCCCTGACGGTTGCCCTTTCACGTCCTCACCTTCATGTCCTCTTCTCTAACACTGGTTCTTTGATGCTCTTTTTATTAACTATATTTAACTACAGTCCACTGAGAAACATGCATCCATACTAACAGAGTAACAGAGTAACAGAGGGCCCACCTTCCACAATAAAACAAACAATGAACATAAGAAAACTGTAATAATAAAATGTTATGAAATGTGTTAAAGTAGTTGATGGCGGCCAGTGGCGTGACGGCAGCTGAAGGGCAGCTTTAACCCCCTCCACCCCCTCTTTCGGGTCCTCCTGTGGATACCACAGACGTTCTTGGAAGCGAGGTGGGAAGTGTAATCCCATAAGGAGGCCTGGCGGAGCCATACTCAGATGGACACGCCTGCACTACCTGCCCAGCAAAATGTTCATGACGGTCGAATCGCTCAACGGTCTCCATCCCTCCTACTGTCCTTGAGGGTGAAACCCTACACCCAGGGAAGATGTATCTCTGCAGGAAAATGTATTCGCGACCTCATTCCCTCAGTCAATACTCAGAGGTACCCAAAGGAGAAAATTGGAACAGAGATCCGGGGATGTTTGAAATGTTCTGGGATGCTCAGGGGCAGTGGCTTAGGATTGACAGATCAGGCTGTTGGTTCTCATTTAAGGAAGGGGTGAAGGAAAAAGCTGACGGCAGAGTGTCCAACTGTAGACACATCACAATGCTCAGCCTCCAGGGAGGAAGCTCACACCACGGTGCATGAAGGGAGAGATGTTGAATGTTGGACGCTGTTCTGGGCCTGACAGTTTACTGTATATCAGGTAAAGCAATACAATTCCACACTAAGAGTCAACACAAACACACTGCTCCATTTCGATACGCACACAAACAAACCACACACCCACACACACACTATCAGTGAGCTCTTCCTACCATTCATTAACTATTGCTCTGAGTTAATTAAAGCTTACTCAGATGGAATAAGGCTTATCTGGGGAGCTTGAGAGTCACTCTGAGCTAACTGCTGACACAAACACACACACACAGACACACACAGCGACACTCTACGCTGCAAAAAAAAAAAAAAGCCATTCAGCGGGCTTATCTCTGCACAAAGACTATCAGATCTACATCACACGCGCAGGAAACTTTGTCTTTTTGTGCTTGTGTCATGTATATTTTACACACTTACTGCACACGCACAGTGAGGTGAGTGTCGGAGCATGCGAGATAAGACGCGCCTATCATCCGAGCATCACACCAACGTATCGGAGGAAAGCCGGCTCTGGAGGCTGACGCGCCGCTCTATTGATGTGAGCGCGGGAAGCGGCTGCCGTCGGAGGATTGAGGCAAAAACCAAACGCTACACGTTTCAAATGTGACAGGAAGCCGCCTGCGTTGCGTCTGTGTGAAGGGTTCCCCGCTCCGTTCGCCGGGAGACCCCGGCGTTTGGCTAACACAAGCGCGTGCGCGCGCGTAGGAGGCCGCGGCGCGCCGCTTTACCTTGTCCGCCGACAGTCACAACAAATTGTTTTCCCTTGTAGAAGAGCCAAGCTGTGCCGGGCCGTTTGTGTATTTAAAAACTGCATTTTCCCAGTGCCAGCGCCCCCATGCTGAGTTAAATGAAGGCATTTATTCTCCAACCGAATCAGGCCTGGAGATATGCTTTCATTAGGACTGCGATTAGCATAGTGCTTGTTACCGCTGGGCCTGTTAGTGAAACAGAGCTGTCTGTCTGCCTCTAGATGTTCCCTCATTACAAACAACATGGACGGAGTTACGTGCGTCACTGTTGGGACACATAGGTTAGAGTTAGAGAAAACAGTTTAATGGCTCGAGGAAAGAAAGGAGACGAATCGGCGGCGGGTTTTAATGCGCCTCGGCTCGCTCGCCGACGTCGGCTATTTTTCATCTGCCGCGGGCCGTGGCCGGTGGCGCGGGAAGCGGACGACAGTTCGCCGAGTCGAACGGAAAATAATTCACACGACTGTTGCAAGAACGGAACAGAGGATTCACACTGGGGTTAGCACGTTCAGGCGCCCTGTCGCTATGAGCGCTAGCGTCGGCGCTGCCGATCAAAACGTTGTGTAGAAATGTCCTGATTTGTCCTTTGCGTTGGTTTCTCTGCGTTTCGACCTCCCCGCCCGCCGCGTGATCGCACATTCCAGCTCTGTTGTTATTCCAACCCTGTTTTCGATCACTGGACCCGACTCTGCCTCATCATTCTGGGCCGGTCTCTGTGAGCGATCGTCTTTTTGACTGGTTTCTGTCACACATACTGTACAGAACCTGTCCTTTGAAGGTTTTTTTTCTCCCATTAGACAGTTCTATGCACCTCTGCCATCTTTCTGGAGTTGTCTGCTGTTTTTTGGCCATTCCGACCTGTCCTTCAATGACACAAACTAAAGGAGGCCCTCCACCAATGATTCTACTTCCTGTTGTTCTGACTGGGTCTTTCACCCCTACCCCCCATGCAATATGACATTTGTTAGTCTGTCCAGCAAGGTCACCCAGCGCTAACTGTGAATGGTTTGTGTTTTCATTGATCGTTGTGCTCTTGTACGGTAAGCGGTGAGTAATATATACAATTTTTAATGCTTTTGTTCTAAACCTGAAAACAGAAGTTACCTGGGGACAGTAACTTTAAAAAGGTCATGTACTACACCTGTTGGTGCCCAGAGACAGAATGAGTGTGCTTACCAGTCAATGGACATGACTCCTTTACACAAAAGACATTTGTCAAATTATTATTTTTTCCCTACAACCTCTGCGCAAAACTTTAGGTCCTGCTTTAACCAGTGTACAACTATGTCTGCTTTCAACAGCACTGGTATTTACTTTAAAATAAAATATAAAATATACCTCTTCAATTTTGATATATGATTAAAAAAATGAGACTGCAGTTCACAGTCCATTTAAGTCAATGTTAATTTGCACTTGTGAAGTATCATAACTTCCATACATCTTATTTTTCAGACTGTCAGTGTTTTGAGCTGCTGATCTGTTCAGGCACATTCCAGCTCGTACAATATTTAACAATATTCAGACTTTGTAATATCATTTAAATTATTCTTTTGCTGAGTGCGGATTCACTCTTTGCTCCGAAAGAGGAAAAAAAATGTCTACGAGGCCATTTCATCATATTATAGAGAGCAGATGTCCTGGCTCACTGCATTTAGCCTTGATGTGGCCCGTCTCCTCAAATAAATCGAAGTGAGAATTTCTAAGTAGTTCCCAGGCAATTGAGACAGCAGGCTCGTTTTATTGTCTCAGAAAACTGGCACTACACATTGATTCATCCCTGCCTGAGATCTCGCCTGATGCTTTTAGATTCCCCCGTGGTTTCTGTGGGGCTTCTCAGTCTCTCTCATTTGTCATCTCGCTCACACATACACACAGCTTTCACTGCTGCGGTTAGATGGTCAGACAGTTTGCAAATATTCCAGGGGCTTCACTGGCCTTTTATTAACGCTGCAACTTCCCTCAAAATGTGTCTTATGGGCAATGTGTAGTCATGTTTTCCCTCCCCTCTGTTGGTCAAGGCCCGGCGCCTGCTATCCATCTTGATGGGCTGTCTTCCATCTCTTTGCAGGTCGAGGTACAGTAAGTGGCAACTGTAAATCTACTCTACCACAGGATGAAGAGGAGCATGGGGGGAAACAGCAGAACCAAGGGCTTTGCTCCTTCCCGGGTCTTGGCTTTTAACTTGCGTAGGGCCACTTGTGCTTTTTTAGTGGTTCCCATTGTTGATCAGTATATACTCTACAAATGCAGGTTCTTACCATAGCAGTCCCTGCACGCCCCCCCCCCCCCCCCCCGCCCAATTATAAGTAAACATTATCATTTTGACAATACACTGTGAAATAATGTTTATGGCCTAATTGTTCTTTGAACTTCTCGGTAAAAACAGGTTTTGTGTGCGTTGTTGTTTTAGAGCCTTCTGTAAAAATAAACTGTCTAAATGATTCCCTGTTTAATTTCACAGATGACAGCCGGCAGAAGCATCTTTGCCTTGTGTGTTGCTTTGCCTGAGCTGTGACTGACAGAAGGTGGTTCCCAGTGCAATCACACATTACACAAGTAACACACCCACTTCTGTGTCTTGGTTTCCTAAATATTCATACAGTACTATTATGAATTAATGACTCATATGGTTTCTATGATCTTTGTTTTATATATATATATATATATATATATATATATATATATATATATATATATATATATATATATATATATATATATATATAAAAGTAGACCGAAGTCTTAAAAGAAAAGATAATATATATATAATATAAAGAAAAATCACTTCTATGTGTCACAGTGGAAACAGGCAACTGTCAGATCCTTCTTTTGCGTCGGACACAGATAACACAATTCAAAGGCAACAGTGGCAAATGTAGCTTGTTAAAATAAGCCTTCAGATGCTGAAGGTGAACTGCAGAACTCTGAACCTCTCGTCTCCTCTCTTTTGCCTGAAGCTCACAGTCCAGTGATATTTTGTCTTATACCACAGGTAGAAAAACAGTGTCTGTGGGGCAGGCAAATACATTTCATGAGTCAGTGAATATGAGCAATTACTACTGTCAACAGAGCACACTCACAGGATGAACTCAAGTGGACGGGCAATAACCCTTTCTCTGAGTTTTCAGTCAGCGGTGGAGTGAATGCCAAGGCCTTTGCTTCCTAACGAATCAATAAAACTAAACACTGAGCAGGTGGTCAGCTTGTTTAAGTGCCGTCCGCTATTATTCTCTTCACTATGGCTGGGTTCTAAAACTTTGCTGTGCATGAACACTGCAATTATAGGCATTTAGCATTATCTTTTTTTTTTTTCTTGCACTTCTGCAATGCAACCACATGCACGGCTCCTGAGGAAAACAGTAGGCATCTCGGTTTGATCCAGCAAGAGTTCTCTTTTATACTGTAATTAAATTGATTTCATTAAATCAAGGAGTCTGTGGCTCCATCGCTAATGATCCCGTGTTTAGGGATTTTATGAGGTGAAGGCGAAGGCGGTAATACCAAAATATTAAATCATTGAAGGAGAAAAAAGAAAACAAAAAGGGAGCACATTTATTCACAGGATGTGATTCAATTTGCATGCTGATTTCAAAACTGATTACTCCCATGGCACAAAGCACCAAAGAGGCAGTGATCTTAAAAACAAAAAAAAAAATAAAATAAATACTTTCCAGCTTAAAGACTTTGACGCATTCCAATAAAGAAGTTCAATTACAGTTCCCAACAGATGAGCATTCAACAAACACAGAAACTCAGCAGCAAACGCGCTCCTTCTTTTGCATGACAGTGGGTGTAACATGGCTGCAGCGGATCTAGAGACGGCAGATGGGAAGAGCAAGCCACGATATCCACAGCCTGGGCCTCAGCATGAGATCCTTCATACTTAATGACACATAATCTCACACGTGAATAATGTTGGTGGGTGTGAAATGTATAAGATCAAGAGGAAGTGGGAGTCTTAGCGTTCTAATCTGCCACGTTGAAGTGCTGAGACTCTGACGGCATCAGGAGTCGTTTGTTCAAACAATACGAGCAGTTCAGTTCATGACACTGTTGGAACAACGCAATCTGACAAGGGGGTGAAGGAAACTGACACAAAGGGGAGTGAGCATCACAGATGAACCCAATTACAGCACCTAAAGCTCCGGAAAGAAGGGTGAGGGAACAAAATGGAAAAATAAAAAAGAAACGAGGGAATAAATGTGCTGAAATTACACACATTTTTGGTCGTTTTGATGGATTTGCTTAGAGGCTTGAAATTTAGATTTAGCCACTTGTTCTGATTGTTCGGCTGGAGAAGACAAAGCTCAGGTGACGTGACCTGGTGACCTGTATCACCTCTCTTTCTTGATAATACTTAAAGGTGGACAAAGCAATAAAGTGACAAAAACCCGTTATGAAAACAATTAAACTGGTTTGGAATCAATTGGACCAGATTGAAAAAAAAAACTAACCAAAAAAGAGTCCTCCTGCAGCAACTGTGGGAGAGCTAAGACTTTCTCAGTCCCTTTGCCTTCTCTCTGAGCTACACTGTCTGGCATGAATTAAAAGCGATTCTTCTATCACCCTCCCACCCAGCAGCCAGCCAGACTACTTCATCACACTACATTTAACCAGGATGACGCTGTGTGTGTGTGTGTGTGTGTGTGTGTGTGTGTGTGTGTGTGTGTGTGTGTGTGTGTGTGTGTGTGTGTGTGTGTCTGTCTGTGTGTGTGTGTGTGTGTGTGTGTGTGTGTGTGTGTGTGTGTGTGTGTGTGTGTGTGTGTGTGTGTGTGTGTGTGTCTGTGTGTGAGTGTGTGTGTGTGTGTGTCACTTGATCACATTAGATGTAACCTGCCCACGCCGCCGGGCTGTGCCTTCATTGATCACAGTCAGACATTGTCGACACTCATTTAGTTTCTCGATATCTAACTAACGTCCTTTACTGGTCAGACAACATGAAGCTAGACAGAGAGAGAGCGAGAGAGAGAGAGAGAGAGAAGAGGATGCAGGAAGGAAACAAAGGATGCACAGCTAAGGGAGCGAGCTTCTCCTCCTTGGCCGAGCTCTAATAACGTGAATCAAGTAGGAAAGAGATGAATAGTACGTCAACATGAGCGTTTTTTCACATATTTCACCTGGCCACTTAGTAGAGGACGATGTACGCACAGAGCGCTCCTCTCCCTCTTCTTGTCTTGTAGGGTCATTTAATCCAGATATAGATGACCAAATACCAAACCCATTGAAGTCCATTCAGCTTCATATTGAATTTGTTGCATATAAAATCATACATTGTTACATCGTGTGCCTAAAGGCTTTTTATAACTGTTATTGTCAAGGACATATGAAATTCAAATAAAACACAGGAAAAGGTGAATAAATACCTGCAAAATCAAGCAGCACAAAAAACTGATGGACAGATTATAGAAACAAAAGTATTGCAAGTACAATACAATGTTACTGTTGATATACAGTAATGATATATACAGCAAGCCTTGATGTAGAGGAAGATTTAGAAGATGTTTGGTGGGTGCCTGAAGGCATCCTGCTTAGGTGACATGGAAGTCGGTTCAGGCCCGTTCTTTTTCTCTCCACCCTGAAGACCTCAACCATCATGGTTCTCAGACGACCAGGATGGAAACGTATCAGAGACTGATGGACAAGTGTGGTCGCATCCATTTTCATGAAATAAATGAAACACTCCACTATGAAACAAGGGGTAAAATGGTGGGGGTGGTATCTGGAGGCTGATACCAGGGAGGTTTAGATCCAACATCAACATCATAGAAGATCAGTGAGATCTGTTTGATCAGATGTGATCTGTTTGTTTAACTGGTACTTGGCAGCTTCTACTATAAAACGTGACTGCTCACTTTATATAGTGAGCATTGTGGTTTACGCAGGTCTTCTGCTCTGTCTTGATTTATGGATTGCTGACCCGCTCTTTACGCAGACTCTAAGAATGCTCCCAGAAGCACAAGCAGTGGCCTCTAGGTTGAATTAGCTAACAGTAAAGCTTTATAAATCTGGCTTGTAACATAAATTAAATTGGTAATGAACTTATTGCTGTTATAACCTCAAGCAGGCAGTTTCCTGTGGCTGCGAATTAGACCTGCACAATCTCCATGAAGGTTTCCTGCAGCTGTATCTCAGGGTCTTGTTCACAGTTGTGCTTCGCAGCAATCTCCAAATTATCTCAGTCTCCTTCCAACCCTGACCTATGACTTGTGCGATGGGTGGGATCAGCCTCACAGACGCAGCATCACGTTCAGACGTCCCATGGGAGCGTGCAGGACGGCCACCGCCGCTTTTCCACAGAGAGCAGCCAGATGAGGTCCAAGCAAATGGGAAGAGGCTCTGGAGAGAGGACGCGTGTGGACTTCACTGCCCTGTGCTGTGATGGAAAATAAAACTGCAGCTCAATACAGAACTACTGGCGTGGAACAGGAGAACTCCGACCAATGTTTACCACCAACGCTTCGGCGTCAGGATGATACTTCTCAAAGATCTAAGAGATCCACCAGCCTGGTATTTCTAAAATTTCAATAAATCAACTGGCTTTTAAAAAATATAAAAAATTAAAAGAGCTGCACAATTAACAGGAAAATGTCAAAGGCCAAATTGAAAACCTTGCAACAAGAGCTGCTAACAAGCTTAGACAAGGCTCTAATAAGGCTCTAAGTGAATTCATAATCAACAAGGTTTTCCTTTCATCCACTTAAACATATTGCATATTGTGCTGAAACAGTAGCTGGAGCAGAGAGGCTTTTACAGGTGTCAGCTGATGGAAAACAAAAGACTGAGACCGTCGCGATGGAAGGAGGAAAAGAAAGGCCAGATCGACGGAACCGCTCCATGGACGTTCTATCTATCGCTCCGACATGAGACGCTGCACTGCTCTAATCCACCGCCGTCGCTGGCGCTGGCTTTAATCTGCGTTTGCCTCCTCTGCTTCACATCTCCGGCTCCATCTTGCTCAGCCTCATTCACATATTTATCTCCTCCTCTCTTCCATCTCCCGCTGTCTTCCTCTCCTCTCGACAGCGCCTCCATCCTCCATCTTAATCCTTTCTCAGCTCCGCCGCACTCGTCGCTGACTCCCTCTTTTTCTGCACCCCCCAATTTTGACTTCCCCTCATCCCCTCTCTCTTCCCATCAGAGACGGCTTCATCAGACTGGTCGTTCTCAAAGTATCTGTCACTTCACTGCCTTTTAATTCACTCTGGGCCAATTGTAGACAACCTTGCCTACGGCAAGGAAGTACAATACTCTCTACTACTACTAATACTGTCATACATTTTAAAAGGACTAGTCAGGCATTTTAGAACTTACTGTATACTTCACAGTGCGTTCAGCTCCACCTGAAGTAGAAGTGAGCGTTTGTGTTGTAATGTGTGATATTTCATGAACCTGTTGCTTCCGTATGAATGAACGTCGGTGGTTTGGAAAGGACAACTGCTGCTGCTCCTCTAACACGTCTGATGAGTGACAACTTTGGACAACAGGGTTTATTAACCTAACTGATCCTGTGCTGATGTGATAGAGAAAAAGTAGTCCTAGAATAAGTCACGCAGTTCGAGTTGACTCGCGTGTTGCTTCAAGTCACTGAGCTGAAGTCAGTGAATAAAGCAGTTTTCAAATAAACACACAAAGGCAAAATGCATCATTTCTCCTGAAATGTTCAAATCCAGTCAGTGGTAGGTCTGATGTTGCAGGTGATGGATGAATGAACGAACCACGGCAAATAACGCCCCCCCCCCCAACACACACACACACGCACAAAACGCACACACACATCAATACATACGGAGGTGGAAGAATTTAATCGCTCCAGTAAATCAGTTATTTCGACAGCACCGACTCGGAAGAGCTACTGGAGCTTTTGATTGGGTTAGCTATGCTCGGATACACGCGCGCCGGCATCCGCGTGCCGAGCCGCGCACACACCGGCGCCAACAAACACCTGTCCAGGTCATAACACCTGTTTTTATGTGCCTGCTATTTACAGTCTGGCGCGGCGGAGTGCTGCGGGCGACGCTGACGCCGTGTTCATTGTTTCACGCCATGTCGCCTGTCCTTCACATCACAAAGAGGCAGCCGGCGAACGGCGTCGCCCTGAGACCACGCGCCGCAGCCCCGCAACCACAGCCGTGCTTCCAGCGTGACTGCGTGTGGGAATGGGAGGGATGAGGACTACAGGCCCACTATGGTGGACTTCATGCAAAACAATAGCCTTTTTTCAAGCCCAGGAAGAGCTCATTATCATATTTATAGAGCCTCTGAGTCTCCAGTTTGATAATACAATAAAGAGCGTGCAGGTGAACACACAGCTACTGCGTGTGCCGTACGACAGCCGAGCTCCGGTTCCGATCGCTTCAGATGAAATGACTAACGCTCTCAAGTAAATCAAGTGCTCTTTCATCCTGCGTCTTTCCACAATAAGGAGTTTTTGCTGTTGGTTTGGAGCAATAAGACCGGGATGGACGGATGATGGTGGGTGTAAGAAGGCACCGGACTGTCACGGCCCGGCCTGAGTTTGGACCTGGAGCGCAGCGTGCGGTTCAGTCCGGGCAACAAAATAACTCCGGGTTAGAGAGAGGTTGGCGTTTGTTTGTCGCGGGTTATTTTCCCTGTTATTCTCCCACAATCTCACCCTGACCTCAACCAGGTGGTCTGAGCTTAACGCGACCCTTAAAGAAATAACTGGATGTCTCACTAACAACCCGGCTCCGTCCGTCCGTCCGTCATCCGAACCACTTATTCTTGTAAGGGTTGCGAGGTGCCCAGCTGTCACTGAGTGAGAGGTGGGGTGCGTCCTGGACGGGTCAGCGGTGCCTCGCAGGCCACGCGTGGACAGACATCCACTCACACGTCGTCTCTGGAAGGTGGGTGGAAGCAGAAAAACACCTGCCCGTCTCAGGGCTCAGGCATCACTATGACGTTCAGCGGCTGGATCATTATTTTATATTATTTATGCAAAAATGTACACACTTAATATTGATATTGGCATTTTAAACGTTGCTTCCCAAACGTTCCTTCACAATTGTATTTATATTTTCTATCAGTCTTGTGAAGTCTCAAAATTACACTATGTTGTGGAATTTTTAAAGGTTTGGTATTAATAGTTTCTATCATTCAATTTATTCAGCCTTTAAATAGTCAAAAGCATCGTTACCAGTTTTCTCAAAGCCACAGACATCATTATATAGTTAACACAGCCTCTCGTACCACCCATGACTCTGACCGTGAGCAGAATGCTGCTTTAAAAATGACCTATTACCACCGCATTCAAGGTGAATGACACTAAATGGTGGAAAGCACACACACATATTAATACTTTGAACTGTACGGGGTGTAGAACTGCGTCATTGTCGAGCTGTCAGGACAACGTTTTTCTATCGATGCATCTGTGTGTGTGTGTGTGTGTGTGTGTGTGTGTGTGTGTGTGTGTGTGTGTGCAGCAGCCCCTCTGAATTTTTCTGCGCACACACAGACGCACACACTGGGAGCTGGAATAAGAGAAGAGGGGGATTTGGTGTGTACTTTCCTTTCAGCAGCTGCTCGGGGATAAAAAGCTACTGCTGGATTACGGCAGATAGCCATTCATAGACTGCCATTAGACTCCTGTTAGCAGAGAGGAGTCATTCACAGGGCAACAGCCTGCTGTGATTCTCATTTCTGAACATGTGTAAAAGACGGATTTGCTAGAACAGAAAACAAATGAGGAAAATGGATTTTACCAGCTGAAAAAGAGCGATGCCGTTCCACCAAGAGTCAAAGCTGGATTTTTTTTGTTTTCCTTGATGTCCACCTTCCAGCCTGTCGCATCAGAGCGCGAAAACAACACGGACATGTAATGAATTATTGTAGGACCGTGCTCTGAATCAGAATCTGAACTAAAGCAGACGGTCAAAGTCGCAATGAAAGTTTATGTGGCTTCAAACTGACATCAAAGTACTGGCGCCAGCTTTTGAGTGACAGCTGATCACTGGAAGGAGAAAAGCATCCCAGTAAGAAATTTTATTGAGATATCATGATAATAAGTGTTATATATCTATATATACAGCACATTTAAGGGTTGTACAGTATTAGGCAGGTAGTACTTGTACATAAAGTACATGTTTTATCAGCAGCTGCTGATTCTTGTCTAGCCATCAGAAACAACAGGTGATACACGCGTAACTCCTCCTGGGACCTGTCAGTCACAATTCATAAAAAGCTGCGGCCTGTTCCCACGATAACCCCCCCGTCCTCCACATCAGAGCGCCTGAGCGTCAGAACTGGATCACTGAGCGCCGGAGACAGGCCGGATCTGAGGAATCGTGTTCCCTTCAGCGTCACGCGAGAAGCCGGAGGAGCTCTGCATTGTTTGGCAAAGACGAGGAGGAGGGCGTTCGGTGAGTGAAGGTTTGTGTCGTGGTGGGGCTCAGATCAGTTCATGGACAAACATGGAGCCTGCTGTGTTTTAATCCAATAAACAGTCAGCAGGACGACTATGAGTTGATATAAGCCAGAAGTGATCTCTCCCTTTCTTTACTGTTTCGCAGCAGACACGTCCGACCAGTGAAAAGAGACGATGTTTAGTGATGGGAAATAATCACCCACGTCCCCATCACAACGACGCTCACAGATCACACTGACAAAGTTTACAGCCGTGCAGTCCTGTGGCCTCACATTTATGAATATTCACTCACTTATTAAGCTGTTTTTTTTCCACATCTCATTCATTATTAGTAAAGTGCAGCGTTTTATCACCTCTCTTCACATCAGAATGCTGTGACAGCCAACTGTCTTCAGCGCTAACCCGCAGCCTGAGCCCGGCAGCCAATCACGGCGCGGAGCAGGCGGCGGTGGCGAGTGTCCTCGGTGCGAGTGCCGTACGCAGGGACGCAGCCATGGGTGACATTACAGCCTCCTCCAATGCATTTCACAGCAGCCGCTCACGCACACACAGCCAGCGAGGGTGTTTATGTGCTGACACGTGCTTAAATACAAATGGAGCAAAGCTAGTGGGGCAACGCACACACACGCACACACACACACACACACACACACACACACACACACACACACACACGCAGACGATATGCAAAAGTGCGTAGCAAGTGGTTGAAGAGGCTACAAGGCTGTAGTGCATCAATACATGATGTGGGCTGCTTTAGTCAGTGCATGGATAAAAGATGTTCTGGGAGGATGAGCATGAAACATAAAATATGGACAACCAGCGATGTCTATGAATATTTTGGAATGCTTTGAATATTAATATAGCTGGGCTGTGTTACCCCGACACCTCCACAACCGCCACCACCGGCAGCATACCAAGCACACGCACACACACACACACACACACACACACACACACACACACACACACACACACATACACACACACACACACACACACACACACACACACACACACACACACACATACACACACACACACACACACACACACACAGCTGTCTCCCCTCTGCGTCTCGCTCTGCATACTGAGCGTACACGTCCAGCTTTCTTTATCGACTCCCCCCCATTGATCGGCACCGCTCCACTGTTTGTCGTTGCTGTGTGATATAGTGGGTCAGTATAAACAGTTTTCTTCCTTCTTTGCTCTTTAAAAGTCTGACGGGGTCCTTGAACGCAGCGCACAATGGCCCGCCGCATGGTTGGCTGTGTTTACTCGCACGCGCGGAATTGGGCGGAGCAGGCTTAATGCAGCGCACTCAGGCTGTGGAAACGCTGAATGCAGCACACAACACGCCATTCTAATGCAACGCAACACGCCATGAAAGAGTTAATGCTCCTTGTTATGGATTTGATGCAAGGACTACATTAACCCACAGAGTGGCGAATAAGCACTTACAAACTAACATGATAGTAAATTTAACAGTCAATGCTTCGTTTCCTCTAAAAGTATTTGTATTTTCAGCTCAAACTGCAGCCACACATCCATCCATATCCTCCTCACCACCCAATCAGCTGACACCTCTCTCTGGACAGCCATAAATTCACTATATTAATCTAAAGATCAGATATTTCTTGTTGTAAAAGGATCCATCTCTTGCTTTGTGTCTGAGCCCGTGTTGAGCTCTGGCGTGCTGCGTTCAGGGGCAGATTGCTTTGCTGCTTATTAATACCTGTGTGTCTGTCGTTGCAGACAATAACATATTTATTCCTATTCAGACCCTGGTCATCTCGATGGGACGGTGGACGGACTTTCATCCTTTGCATGAATGACGCTGTAGATGAGGTTGACTTGAGGAATGTACAGTAACGGTTGTGTTCTTGTGAAAAGTTGTGAGAAAGTTTGCCGGTGGAGTTCGGAGGTTGGAGGCGTGTTGTAAAGGTCTTGTACAGTTACCTTAGAAACACAAGAGTAAGGAAAGCAATTTCACTTATTGACTTCTAAGCCACAACTGCCTTTGGTGACATTTCTCTCTTTATTTACCAAAAGAAAAAAGCGTGTTACATGTAATGACGCAGAGAGGCTGAAAATAACATGCCACCTATAACACGCTACTCGTTTGGTGGAGATTTGCTTTATTTTCTGAAAGTGAGGAAAATATATCAAATTAAAAACACAGGTTTAGTTTTAGTCACGCTTTTTCAAGTTAGTGGAAGATTTGATTAACTGAATAAAACTTACAATTAAACTTTTTATTTTTAAAAAAAAAGCTGTTTATGAGGTTTTATTACGAGGAAAGTGTAATGGATGATTTTTTTTGTGTTTTGCAGATGATTTGCAGTATTTATGAAAATTACTGTACTAAAAAACACTGCGTAGCTGTACAAACATATCTGTGGTACAGTCAGTGGAGAAGTAGTTCAGGGTTGGAGTCAGTCAATCAAAACAATGGTGTTTTGGGCAGAATAATTACAGGAACCGTGAAATATTCAAATACATCATTCTCAGAGTCCAATTCGAGGGTAGAAGGATTATTTTTTTAGTGTGTTTTACACAAACGACACAAATCTTTATTTGTGTTGGAGCGTGTGGAGTGACTTCACATCACAGCACCTGCGACGCTGTTTGGACCCCCGATTGTGGCCGACGCGCCACCGACGCGGGGAACACGAAAAGCACAAGGCGCCAGAGGTGTCCAGAGCCAGCCGGGCTCTAGCTGCGACTCCAGCCCGTTTATTTCATTATCGCCCTTCCATCTCTTTGTTTCCCTCGCTCCCCCTCTCTGCCTTGGGTCTCCTGCAGCGTTGGACTGTCTGTCTGCTCTGAAGTCTTCATTAGCGCTGCTGGCCTGCCAAGCAGCAGACGGGACAAATCGCTATTTAAGCCCCCCCCCCCTCCAAACGTCCCCCCTCTCTGCTCCCTGTTTCCCTTCCTGCTTCCTCCTGTTTCGCGCCTCCTTCCTCTTCCTCCTCCGCCGTCCGAGCTCCGATCTGGTCAGGCGCCAATCAGGCGTGCGGGGCTGCGTGCGCCGTTTGGCCTCCGCCGTGCCCGGCAGCGGGGGCTCCAGGACCGACAGGCACCTGGAGATACGGGAGGCCCTCGAGCAGCTCCACAAAAACGTGTATCACACTGAGAAACACGGCGCTCGAGGCAGCGTCTCACACAGTCGCACAGAACACAGGTGCTCATACTGTTTTTGGTTTGTTTGTGGGAACCTTTCATCCCCTGCATTCATCAACACGCACATGCAGTATAAATATAATGGTGAGACAAAGTCAGAGACTCGATATACTGTAATGTATGTGTCTCTAATGAGTCCGACTGTACATCTTAATAGGACGGGACGGAACCGAGCGACGCCTTTATGACGCGCTGTTAAAAGCTGTGGCCAGGTCCATGAATCCTAATGACTCTGATCATCTCCCGCCCATCGATCGCCACCACGTTCAGCTCAAACGTTCACGCCACACGTCGTATCCTTTACTGGTTCCCTTCAAACCTGGAGCTAGAACGTGATTCCCACCAACCCTTGCTGGAACGTCTTTAAACAGATTGGTGATAATTAGCAAATGCCTCCATGCTAATGTGCAAAACGGAGGGTGGTCATGAACCACAGACCTGCTGAACTGTTGCCAAGTTAGAATGAGATTTAGAAAAGGACAGAACAGAGGTCATTACTGTTGTGTCATCCAGGTCGAGCATCGACGCCGAACACAGCAGTTACAGTATATTTGACAACTACCAAAGCGTTAACAGTGTTAATGATTACTTTTTATAAAGCGGCCCCTTCACAACATAGTTTTTTGGCGTAGCGTGTGAACGGCTTCTCGATTCGCTCCCTGTCAGCAATTTAAACATATGGATGTCAGGCATTAAGGTATTGCAGCGATTTGAAAAAGCATTTATCAGAGGCGGAAAAAGCTCTCGCTTGAAACTCTTGCTGTTGTTGTTGCTGAGGTGCACAACTGACAGGGAGATCAGACCTGAAGACAACATCACACGTTCCTTTGCTTTGTTGTAACACAATGCTAACAAAGCTTCTTTTTCTTATTTAATTGGCATTACAAAAGCAGTTGATTCCTTTTTTTCCCTTTTCATGCTCAGACTGATTCAACTTGAGCGATGGCAAATTCAACTTTTTCATTTTTTCTTTAATTGCCAGTTTGAATTACTTCTCTTTTGGAGTTAGGAAGTGTCTACAGTCAGTTTCCACCCACCCTTCGCTCCGATCCAGGTTCCTGTCTCCTCTTAAAATCATTTTTCCAACTTTTAGCGATGCGGCGGGCGCTGACAGGGAAGGAGCGGGCTGCCTGACAGACACCGAGCGGCAGCGCGGCTCGCTGCATAATTTATGAAGGCAGATGTACAAGGCGGGTTATTAGCTCCCCATGCTACGCTGCTCTCCTGATTTACAGGTTAAGGAAGCAAGTATAACAAATGGAACACATAAACAAATCAAACAGGTGACAAGTTTGTTTGTCTGCGGGTGAAATGCGCGGGGAAATGGTGGGAAAGGAGTGAGATAGAAAGAAAGAAAGAAAGAAAGAATAAAAGAAAGAAAGAAAGAAAGAAAGAAAGAAAGAAAGAAAGAAAGAAAGAAAGAAAGAGAGAGAGAGAGAGAGAGAGAGAAAGAGAGAAAGAGAGAAAGAAAGAAAGAAAGAAAGAAAGAAAGAAAGAAAGAAAGAAAAACGCACATCGGCCAATTAGTGGATGTTTGGGTGATTTTTAATGACGCAGAGCCACTCTGCATTCTGGGTGGGAGAGGCGTCACCTCTGCTACCTCTCATTATAGGAGATGGATCTCACAAGTTTGCAGTGGCTGGAGCTATTAGGCAACAAATACTGTAGGTGGCTATCAAGCAGGACATGGGACCAAGACAGCTCCGTCTTAATGAGAGCCTTTCTTATCCTTAATGAGCCTAACTGACTCTCTCCCTCTTTCTCATGTTCTCTCGCTATCTCCCTCTCCCTCTGAGGAGTTCACTCAGCTCCCTCCATCCCTCCCCTCCGTCCCTCTCTGCGGGGCCTGTGGTTTATGATGATGGAGCTCTGAGGGTAATATACATTTTAATGCTCCGTAATGGGAGGGGATGGAGGGATGGCTGGGGAGGGGGGAGAGAGGAAAGAAGAAAAAAAAAGACAACAAGAGAAACAGTGGGTGGATTAGAAAAGGCCTCCTCTCTAAATGTCTCAGCTTTAAATTAATGAGGAGGCTGAGCGCACCACGATAAATTTAGCTTTTCATGTTTAATTATGCTATGACTGCAGTAGTTCGGTGAGGATAAATCACACAATTATTATGCGCCTCACCCAATGCCTGTGTTGTTTTCTCCCTTCGTTCCATTTCTTCCCTTAACCCATCTATTTGTTGTTGTTGTTTATTCATGAGCTGATGTCTTTTTCTTAATAGTGCAGCGTGTATGAAAGGAAATAAGGCCTAATGTTTCTATCATAGGGAGCGAAACTGTCTGTAAGACATTGCAGGGGGAAACAAATTGAGAGGAAAAAAGAGTGGAAAAACAGCTCTGGAGGGTGAGAGAGGATATTAAGACAGAGAGACACTTAGGAAGGAAAACAGAGAGAAAGGCTGTTTGTTGGGCCTGGACGCGAGGCGGCAACTCATTGGATCATTCCAAATTTTAGTGCGTCAACAAAGGAAATTCAGCAAAGCAGCACCAAATCATGAGGCTTCTTCCCAATCTTTGCCATTAGGGCGATAACGTCTTGTTTGCGGCGCAGTGTTGTTTTTCACACTTAGCACGCGCTACGTAATCCTCCACAACAGTTCACAGCCTGTTTGATGAGTGGACGAAGCCACGCGTCTTCTCTCCGTGCGGCGTCTGCACGATGACCTCGCAGACTTGCGGCCTGTTGGTTAATTGGTGGCTCTGAACGGCCCGGAGCCGGCGGCGTTAGCGGGTTCACTCTGAACAAGAGCGAGCTCAGAGTTCATCGCACGCAGATTAAAATGAACTAATTCGAGTTCAGAGTTAACAATTTTGAACGCTGGGCAAAGTTCACTGTGCCAAAAATATAATAGTTGCTTTATTGGTGGAGGTGCATCGGTTCAAGCGAGGTCTGTGACTAAATGATTAGGCAGGTGAGATGAGGGAGGGCCGAGCAGTGTGTGTAGCACTGTGTGCAGACACTGGAGTTCATTAACTTCAACATGTGTTAATAAATCGATGTGTTGGGTCAATAAAACTAAATTTAACGAATGGATGGATGGACGGATGACAGATGGATGGATGGATGGATGGATGGATGGATGGATGGATGGATGGATGGATGGATGGATGGATGGATGGATGGATGGATGGATGGATGGATGGAGTGGAGGTCTGTTAATGAACTCAAGAATAAAACTTCAAGCCTTTAGCTCTTTAGTTCTTCTTAATATTTCTTCTAAGTGAAGACAAACTGGCTGCATTAATAATAAATGTTATATACATACGACAGAATAGTGAAATTATCAACAGACACTTGCACAAGGACAGAGGGACCTAAAGGGCTCGTTTGATGCTGTGCCTGTTGATGTAGTGTTGTGAGGAGAAGTGCAGTATATATAGTCTGTGAGTTGGGATAGCAGCGATGCAGGACCACAGCATATTATTATCTCGGCGGCCTGTCGGGTCATCAGCTTTGAGTGAGCTTTGACCGCTGCTCGAGCCCCCAGACCCAAAAACAAACACAGTGAAAGAGCAGTTAATCAAACAATAAATGAAAAGAAAAGTTACAATTGCAGGCTTTAAAATCCAAAAATGGATCCAATGGAACGTAGCAACTTCCCATGGGTGATGGAGGCGATAGTATTATCACTTGCACCTGTTTGTTCTGCTGGTACAGTGATAAAACCTACTTACCAGCGGCCATCTGCAGCTCACTCCCCCTCTGCCTCTCGCTGCGTCTCCCGCTCTCAGTGTGAGCGCAGTTTGTTCCAGCAGATGTGAACGAGCCGGAGAATGTTACCGTGTTACCGTCGGTATGAATCTCCCAAATGCCAAGCTACAGGTGCTATAGCGATGTAAATCTCTTCAATCTGCACTAATCCTAGATTTCTCTCCAAATGCCAGATGAGCTGCTGTCCTCAGCAGGGCCCCTGGTAATCATAGCGCCGCGCTATTATAGCAGTCAGTCATGCTGTCAGCGCCGGGTTTTGACTCATGTGGCGAATAATGGTCATTGCATTGCCTGCAAGTAGGTGAAATTTAATATGTTTGGGACTGATGTTTTTTTGTGTGTGTGGGCACTTTAACCTTTATTTCATCAGTGAAGAATGAAGAGGTGGACAGGAAACAAGGGGAATGAACAACATGCAGCAAAGGTTCAGGTCAGATGTGGCCATTTGCTCACATGTTCCTCATTCATTTAAGAATGAAAGAAAATCATATTTTATGAGCTAAACACATGTTATGAGGATTAGTAGGACTTTTATAAGATGCTGAAATCCAAGCAAGCCGAGATATAGAGTCCAGGACAAACTTCAAGCTTTCAGCTGAAGCCGCTCCCAGAAACAGAACCTTTTGACCACAGCCTTCAAGCGTCTTCTCTCTCCAGAAGTATAACGCAGCGAGAAATGGACCAGTGATAGCAGATTCTTGGACATTTGTTCCCAAGCTGCGTTGCGAATGGCTGTCTCTCTGCTCATGGAGTGAAAGTGAAGGCATCACACACAGATCCAGAGGCACCTTGGCCTTAACGTAGCGCCGGGAAGACGTGAGGAAAAGAATCAATCAGCGTCAGCCGAGGGCGGCTCTGCTGGTGAGCTGGGCTCCAACCTGGGGGGCGTCGCTTTCTAACCCAGGAGAGTCTCACGGGTTCCTCGGTTGCACTCTGCTGGCGTGTCACTCAGCTCAGATGAACGTCTGCTCACTTTGGAAAGGCATTTTGCACAAAGTGGAATCCCAACGAGGCCCGATGCTGAACAGCAGGGAGGATGTTGACTGAAGTAGGCCCACATTTTCAGTCCAAACCCGATGCCTGAATCCCATCAGAAAACGCGTAAGAAATTGTTAATTTGATGCTCAGGTTGATTGTAAAAAAACACTGAAAAGCGCTCTTTTTAGGAATCCAGTACAGTGTGTGAGAGGCAGGCGAGCATGGGATGAGTGCATCATCTGAGGGAAACATATCCGTACTCTGCGGTGTCAGTAGTTGACGTTACATCAACCCAGCAATTTTCATTTGGCCTTGTTGCTCTCAAAGCAGCATGACAGCATTTTGCCCTGTATTCTCCTGAAACTGAGCTCTCTGACATGTATTTCAAAATATTTCATCTTTTATCACTTCCATCTGTCCAGCCCCCACCGTAATTGCTTGTCTCTCAACAGTTCGGAGGTGCGCTGTGTGTTTTAAGCTCCGTCGCACGTTCGCTTGCTACAGTCGTTCTTTTTTTTTTTCTTTTTTCTACTGAAGGCAAATCAGTGTTGGTGCTTTTGACCAGCTTGGTTTTACCCAATTTCCTTTGGCCAATTCTGAGATTTGCAGTTTCAAATGAATTGGGGGACCCCTGTCGGAGCTGACTGATTGCATTTCCACAGAGCCTCAGTGGCATGTTGTGCCTGAGATCAACTTGGCATCCTGGCATGAAGGCAATTTCCATAAAACGCACAACTACCCCCACAAGCCAGTGCAGCTACACAAATAACACCAGTGCTACTGAGACACACACACGAACACACACACACTCAAAAGCATGTCCAAGACATTCTGGCTGTACTCAGCTGTGTACAGCAGTCCGGGGTAGTGGTGTGTACAACCCTCTCCTGACTGCCATCAATATGCTAATCTGGGGGAATTAATGAGAGATGGGTAACTTCTGCACTTAGCCACACACCAAGAGGACAGCGCAGGCCCCTGGAAGCCGCTCACTCAAACACACGCACACATGTGGGAGAGAGGAAGTATACAACATGGAAAAATGCTTTGTCTCCACAAAAAATACATTCCATGTACCATAATTAGTAGATCAGATGCAGTGTTACTTCAAGACAAATGAAGGTAAAAGGTCTGATGCCGACTTTTGAGCCTGGCAGCTGTTTGGGTGGAGATCTCAAAGTATGTGAAGAAGGACCCGAAAGAGGTAGAGTCTTAAAGCTTAAAAGTCCACTCTGAGTCACACCTCTGTACAAACAGCTGGCCCTCATTACCACCAAGGTGTACAGATGCACACCACACACCTGCAATTAACAAATATCTTAGTCAGATTCACTCTCATGTGAAATCCTTAGTCCTCCTTAAAGAGGAATAACACAGTAAAGCGTTTTTCCCTATTTCCAAATCACAGAAACCAAATACTCAGAGAATAGAGATGAGGGCGGACAGCGAGCTGATGCTGAGGTAGGATTCATGATGACCAGACTGTAACTCGTGTGAACAGTCTCAAAGACAATGAGTTCAGAGGACGATGAGCCAAATATTTTAGCATATGTCCGTCTGTTGTGTTTTCTGCAGATGGAGGCTTCGCAGCACATTCCAAACATGTCTGACATCAGCATGGCCTCGCCTCCTCCGGCTCTGTTGTGACAATGATAATGCATTCAATAACACGCTTTCCTCTCTGATTATATTTCCCTCAGAAACAATCAGAGATACTATTTTGCTCCTTCCTCTTCCTGACGAAAATTTGGATTGTATTCACTGTGGAACAAAATAGCTGTTAAGTGCTGTGGGTAATGTGCTCATAGTCGGCATCACCTGCACTGCAAAGGTAAAAGCTCTGATAAGAAGCAAATAAGAGAGATACGAAGAAGGGAGGAGATCAAAGGGGACAGCTAGCTGGCAGAATCCATTTGTAGTAAGCAAGCAATTGCTGCTCATTGACACGGCAATGTCTTAAGCCTGGTTGGTGGATGAATATTTTTGCAAATATATTGCATGATTTTACAGTAGACGGCTTGCAGCAGATGCAAACATAGTAAAACGCGAGACAATAATCTTCAAGGGACGCACGGTGCGTGACTTCGATCAGCTCTTATTTCACTTGCAGGAGTCGAAACAATTTTTCAATATCGCGTGGGACGACGCGCGACAATGGGGGGAAATTGCGAGCCGGAGCGGAGCGTGCGGAGCCCCGGTGTTCTCGCACGGCGCGCGGCGCTGCCGGCGGGACGCTGGGGCGGATCACTGTTTGTTTGCCCCCGTCCTCGTCCGCCGCGGACAGGAAAGCTCCGCAGACGCCCTTCAATAAAGAGACGCTCTGTAACTAAAGGCCGACGGGCTCATCAGAGCCCCTCGGAGCCCCCCCCCCCCCCCCCATCGCCACGCTTAAAGTGTCTGTTAGTGGAAAGGAGCTCATTAATTTTACCGGCGGATGAAGACCAGCGGCCCCGCTCCTCCAGAACAAACAGCGAGGTTTTAATAGCAATGGGCCGACAGCTGGGGCGCTTTGCCTCCACCGCCGTCCTCCGGTGGCGCCTTTTTGGCGAAGAGATGAAAACGGTGTGTGTGGACAGGTAAGAGAGGACCAGAGGCGCAGGTCACCCTTCATAAACGAGACGAGCAGAGGCCTCTACCGCCGAGCAGGCAGATTGGAGGATGCAGGTAACAACATACCTGTTTAGTGGATTTCTCCCCTTATTGGGTTTGTTGCTTTCCTGAGCCTGTCAGGAAATCCTTCTGGAACGGCAAACTGTGAGTGAGGGAGGCCCGCGGAGAAACAAAGGGCTTCGAGCCGGCTTTAAGCCCCTGATGGCTCATGTAGATACACGTAGCGTTAAGCTAATGCTATACTTCCTTCGCGCTCAATTAATTTGCACACCTTGAATGTGAGTGTGGGGGGGGGGATTACAGAGGCTCACACCTGGGCTGCCTTTGCACAGCCGGGTCACGCTCCGGGTATCAAGTTTATCGTGTTGAGTTCACGTGGACCAACGTCCTCGTCCACCACAGCGCTCACATCCCCAGGTGCTGGTGAAGCTCGAACCCACGCGCGCTCCCGCTCTTCGTGTGATGAATCAAACCCATCTCGGAGCGTTTCACATGCGTTTATTGAGGCGGAACGGAACGAGACAGAAGGTTAATATTCTAATCATAAGCACATTACAGGCGGTGAGGAGCAAAAAAAAGGCACAAACTCGTGAAAGTCGTCCCGAGATCCCCAGCGAGAGTCTCCCTGCAGAGATCGCAGGCCAGCAGATATATCTCTAAGATTTATCTGAGCGCCTCTCCGGCTAAATAAATGTCCCGCGTAATCTATCAGGGCCGCGGCGATGAAGTAGACGGGGCCATGTGCATTTTATCAGCCTGGTAATTGTTCATGTTGACACACATTGTCTTTGAGAGAATGGGATGGTGAGAGGCACCCGCCTTATTAATGGTTTCTAATAAAGACAGACATTCATCAGGCAGTGCGTCCGGCAGCTTCACAACACACCGCTGCTCTCCCCGTCTTTGTTCAGAGATGGTCTCCGCTGTCAGACGTGAATCCTGTGCTTGGTATTTATTGTGGTTCAGTGAGTCCTGGTCAGTAACCTTTGACCTCTGCCCGATGGATGCTCTGACCGTCTTGGATGGGTGCACATGTGGGTGTTACTCCTCTGTGTAGCGTCTAAGTTTTGTCCAGCCGATGGGTTGGGTTTTGTTTCTTCATGGCTCTGGGTTTAACCCAATGGTCTGACGACTTCTGCGACGCGGATGCTTGAATCAGATGCAGTTGTTTCCAGGTGTCCGTCGGGTTTAAAGACGTCAACACATATAAACCGCATATCACACAACTGCCCAGTTAAACGCCGATGGTGAACTCGGTGACTCCTTGACCGCCCAAATTCATCATTACCACTCACCCCCACACACGCCACCTGTGGCCTTCCCTTCTGTCAATGCCTCTAAAGTCAATACTTGAATTGAGAGAAGGGCTGGAGGGCATTGCTTCACAGAAGAAGAGGAGCAGGAAAACAATGCAGAGGCCCGGCTATTTTAAATCCTAAGCTGTTCCTGGAGGGAGGGTTTGTTCTTGGAGTGTGTGAGCAGCCGGACAGACAACCGCGCCAGGATTTCTGCTTTAATCTGGCCTCTCTCTCTCCGTCCGTCAGCTCTGCCCATGAGCCCTCGTTTACTGCATGTCGGACTTGGGATTGATTGACACGCAGTCGGGCAGACTGAGCTGCGACGCCGTCTGTACTTCAGCGCGTATAATGACCGATAGCAGCCAGCTTAGCTCAGCCTGTTGAACGTCTGACAGGTCAGCGGGTGGAGGAATGTGAGGGTTTTCCATATTCACACTAAAGCACGGGGCGCGTTCCTCTGTCTCGCAGTAGTAACACCTTGATACGCAGGAGTTTAACTGATGCTGGGCTGAAATCGCTGTGTTCAATTATCAGGACTGGCTAAATAACTTCCAGTTCCCCCTCTTATTATTGGCACAAAACAAGGAATTGATGCTGTTTTGCAAACAAAGCCTTTCACAGTTTCTGAGAAAGCGGAGGGAGGAAGGAGCAAAAAAAAAAAAAAAGCTCAAACACACGACTCCCTGCATTTTTGTCCTTTTCAGGGTTGGAGGCGAAAACAACAAAGTCCTCTAAATTAAACCAACAAAATACGCTGTTGACTAAATAATCAAAGTTAATTTCTAGCATTTCTTTCATTCAAATGTTTTACATGATCGTGCTCATCAGACAGAGTTGGAAAATTTTAATGTTACAGTAGTTGCACTAATGTGTGAACTCGTCACCCTTAGAATAACAGCAGCTGAGCTTAAATGACCCCTGGAACAGGAAAAGCAAAGGAATGAGGCACATATTAGTATTTTCATGTTTCATTTTCTCTTCTTTTTCTTTTTGGAGAAACAAAGAAAAGTAAACCTAAAAGTGCTTTTAATTGACAAAACAGAATTATTAGGCGGCCCACTGGAAGCAGCTGGAGGTTCGGTGTCTTCAATATATATAGGAGGAAGCAGAGCTCAAACTGGCACCCGGGCAATTAGATAACTGGCTCTGCCATCTGAGCCACAGCCACAGGTTGGTCTATAAATTAACCAATATTTCCAACTTGCAAATAAAACAACTTGAGAAACAAACACAAAAAAATGTGCAAATGTTGCAACAAGATGTGAAACTGTCATGAATCCATTATAAAACATGTGTAGTTCTAGGTTTTGGCCTCTCCACATAGCCATGTTTTGTCCCACGAGGTAGAACCTCCTCGCTTGTACTATAAGAACATGTACAGAAGCTTAGTCAGAATCAGTGTTAAATCAAGCAATCAAGGCATTAAACAAGCCATGATACGGTAGTTATGTGAAATTCTGAGCTGTTGTTGTTTTAACAGGGATTAAAAGATCTACCCACAATGCACCTGCTGCAATCCAAGAGTTCAGTTGAGGTTTTGGCCTAGACCATGTGAAGACTGACTCAGGTGGGGACCAAGCACTGACTGGACTAAATATCCTAAGCCGTAGCTCATTCATACCCTTAAAACTCTTAATTTGACAAAGACAAACTGTGCATTGCACCTTTACTGCAAGTCATAATTAGATATAAAGGGTTGTTGCAAGTCGAAGCAAATGGGAGGGTTGTGTGCAGCTTCGTGCACATTTGTGCCTGCTCTGTGCTAAATGTGCGGGTTTTTTTGTGGTTCCAGTTTCTATTTACTTCATTCATCACTGCTCATTTTGGTTTGACTTTTCAGAGCTGCACTGAGTTTACTCTTGTTCTTGCCAGGCGGAGGCTAAAGTAATTTCTTTGAAATGACTTATTGTATTGTGCTTTACAGACAATGTCATCATTTGTTTTAATAGAGAGCAGCTCTTAATAACATGCCCCAATGAAAAGGTCAATATTATCTCTCCGGCATGGGCAATATGAGCTTGTGCCCAGGAGGAGGATTGGGAGGATAAAAGAGAGAAGAGAGGGGAAATCAGAGAGAGAGAGAGAGTCAGAGAAAGAGAGAGAGGGAGAGAGAGAGAGTCACAGAGAGAGAGAGGGAGGCACTGCCTATTAACATTTATGAATAATTTAATCCTGCCTAGCTGGCCAAAGTCCAAGTGCATAATTCACTAATTGCAATCAGAGAGGGAAGGCTAAGAAAGCTGGGGGAAGCGGAGAGCGCTGTGTGTGTACTGTATGTGTGGCTGGGGAAGTGGCTTTGTGAATGTAAAAGGGAGAACGGAGCCTATCATCTATGCATGGTAAAGCATGGACAGCTGCTATTACACCAGCCAACATGGGGGACTGTGTGTGTGTGAGTGTGTGAATACATTTATCACTGACTCGGTGTTCATTACAGCATTAAAGAATGAATTATAGCAGACATTATAAAATATATTTAGTGATTCTACTGTTTCCATACAGTGTGTGTGAGATGATTTATGAGTTCAAGGGTGAGTCTGCTGAATTTTTCATCCCAAACATATTTCATGTTCCAGCTTTAATAAGACTGAGCCCCTTTTAAAATACAACAGGTTTATAGGTTGTTTAAAGCAGCACAGGAGTTTTACAGCGGCGTCCGTTAAACAAAGCAAACGAAGAAGCTAAATGTTTTTCAGGAGAGAATTTTGAAAAGGGTCATCGTCGATCTACGTAAACACAAATGTTAAAGAATCAGTGTCATTTTTGCAATCCGGCCACGGACTGTAGTGTTTCAACAGGTGCCTGCTGCCTTCAGGCGCTTCTTTAAACAGCAACAGCACATTTCTGGGCTACACCGTATCTGAGTCGAAGAACAAATGTGTTATTTAAACGGTTCCTATATTATTCCTCCACGTTTGTCTTCCATCTGTGCCACAGAGCTCCATTGTTGTCCAAAAACTATTAAAAGCACATTAGTGAGTCACACTGTCTCACTGGGTAACGTGTTCCTTCATTAACATTTTTTTCGTGGAGGATCATTTAGACAAGAACACAAAGCCGTTATTCTGTGATGCTCTCTGTAACATCAGCATCAGAGTTGTCCTGCTCAGTTCTGTCAATGCAACAGTCTGGGTCCCTCACTAATTAGACTTCTGGTGTCTGTCTTGTTGATTTCACTCTAATTTACAGTTTAACAACAAATCCAAGCATCTAGTCACAGCACACAATCATACAGGCTTTTGTTTGTTTTCTCACGCTACAGTGGCATTTTTTTTCACTTTTCTCATATTCAGAGTTTGACTTATTGACAAAAATAGGACTGGACAGAATCTGAGCTGCAACAAAGCTCTGCAGGGCTGCTGGGAAACTCAACGCTCACTGGTCAGAACCTAGAGCTAATGGTCTAATGGTAGAAGAACCTGGTTTGGAGAGAAGACTTAAACTCCTTTAACAGAGGGAACATTTAGTTAGAAGTGTTACCACAACCCCCTCAATCATCCGTCACAATGTCTGACAAGTCCCAAATGTCAGACAGGGCGATCCCTCAGAGCAGCGCTAACTAGATAGCGACACGGAGCAGATATGGTATTGAACAGCAGGGGGAAAAAAAGTTCAGAGATAGTGCTTTTGCTCATTACAGCCCACCTGATAAATGTCTCAGACTCACATAGTTTCAGCAAATAGTCACCCAGCCCCGACCGTCCCTGGCAGCATCCTGCCAACAGCCCCGCTGCCCATCAGCAAAGGAAGTTCCCATCACTCTCCACACTTGTCACCCTGTCTTGTTGTTTTTTGTTTTTGTTTTTTCTTCCTCCTCCTCCTCCCCAATGATAGACGTCCGGGCAGAATTTTGAAGATGGCAGGGCCCAAAAACTTCCAGCCAATGAATCTTTCATGGGAAGGATCACTGAAGTCAGTTTGATTCTTTGAAATGAGATTATATCAAATGCCACCGTCTAAAATGTAAAGTCGACTGCAGCCGGCTGAGACGCAGGCGTCAGGACGTAAGAGGGGACTTTAAAGTAACATGGTGAATTCTCGGGACTGGAAGAGACACAATTCCCCAACAAACCGGCGTTAATTTTTGCCTGATCCCTAAAAACGTGTGTTTTCTCTACATCCACTATGTGGATGATGTTAAAATCTCAGAATGAGGAACCTTAATAATCAAATAAATTGATTTTTCATCCTTCTTACACGAACATTTGCTCAAATTGGAGAGTGTTGCCTCACATATACTGTAGCTTAAAATATAGCTTCCAAATATTTTAGGTTTTCAGGCCACTGATCACGCTCATGCTCTTTTAGCAATAATACAATGGATTCCTATAGAATTACTTCTGTGTTCGATCACTGTTTATAGTTATCTCTTTAAATCTGAAATGAAATATTAGTTTTCATGAAAGAAAATTACTGGCTTGGTGAACATGTACTCTGTTCATTTGTTTTCAAACTTAGAAGCCAAAAGGCTTAGCTGAATTGAGATACAATTAAAGTGATGTTACTATAGCAACAGTTTAAAAAAAAGCATGGCTGTAACAGCCGGACATAACTTCAAACACGCGCCTTTTTCTTCTGCCGTTGCCGTTTCCTCTGGCTCGGTAGAAAGGTTAGCGCCGCTCTCATTGGGTCCGTTACGCGCCCTCTGTCCTCGCGTCACCCCTGGCGCGCAGCATCTCTGCAGCCTGCTGTGCAACTTGGGCGACTGTCATTTACAGACACTCCTTCTCTGCGACGGCAGGATTCCAAAGTGACTCCTTCATACAGTCTGGAACAAAGGAAACCATGACAACAACATTCACTGATGTGCTCTTTTCAAACAAGGCACCAAAGCTGGCAGTTCACAAATCTCCCCAATAATGAGGCTGAAAACCTTGATGCTCGCTAGATCAATGGCGCGACTGTTCGACTGTACACTTCTACAATTTGTAATGTAAATGATGAGAAACGCTGTACATGAGAGAAATATCACAGGACTAGCAGATGTGTCTCCCTGATGTTTGTATGCAGGCTGCGACTCTTAAGAAACTAACACAGAGCACTATTAGCAGCTCATTAGCAGCTCAGTGTGAGGCGTTCAGGGTCAGTCCGAAATGTCACGCAAAATAAACAAAAGTTGTTCTGATTGGACCAAACTAGGCTGCACAGAATTCACTGCGGCAGCTCAAAGCGTGTCTACAAAGGACTGTATATCAAGGTTACTTTTTCAAAATGCTTGTCTTTGAAACACATTTCTTTTTGGTATTCCCACACATTTCTTTCAGCAAATCTGATTTTCAATGCCCTGGAAGAACAACAGTAAGATTGTTGAATGTTGGCGTGCGTGTCGCTTTCACACCACACTTTGCCTAAAGGTTCATCTCCAATAAGATTTTATTCCGCGTCCAGTCTGCTCCATGTCGGAGCCACCATCATAGGAAGGTACTTGATAAAGTGAGTGTATTACTATCGCCAGCAGAGAAATACAGACGTCTCCTTACAGCATCAGTCTCACTTTTCACAAATCAAAACTTTAAATTAGGATGTTTTTATTCAGCTTGGGTTTAGATGTATATGCATCATTTAGCTCCTCTAAGTGAGCATTTCGAGACCGGTGATTACGGGTATGTGTTCCTGTGGTTGTGCATTCCTTCCCTTTACCTCAATTTGTCTCAGCATCTTGGTGGGGGGGGGGGGGGGCTCAGCTTTGCTCCAACTTACTGGCTTAATTCCAGAGTCAGCATCCAGGATCAATACGCCCATCTGCATTAATGTGACAACGTACACAGCGGTGGCCCGGCTCCTTATGTTAAAGTCATGTTCTTGTTTGCATCGCCCTCATTGCGCCGCTGTGCTTGACCCACCTCGCGCCACCCTTAGCGGAAGGCTCATTTAAATAACATGAAGCGAGCGCTAAATTCCTTCCTCTCCTGGGTGACCGAGTCATTAATTCAAGTGTGGGGAGAGAGAGGCGAGGAATGAGAACCCATAGATAGGGATCATGCCATGTATAGGGCCTGTCCCTCTCTTGGCTAATGGCTGCCCATACATTATGAGTGATCCAGCGGTGTCACTTATTAAGCCTCACACAGACGACAGCTCATTGTGTGGCTGCAGCTTTTTCTGCGCTGACAGACATTTGACTGTCTGTTATAACTAGCCCACTAATGTGACCTCCTGGATTTCTCTGCATATCTTGAGCTGGGAGATCGCGCTTGTCAGGGGTCAGTTGCATATTAGCAGGAAGCGCAGGCTTCACCTCATTTAGGAGCTAAGGGAAGCCTGTGATACTCCACCCTCCTCTGGCTCCACCGCCGCTGCTGATGAGTGTTTGTTTGTCCCAAAGTTCACGGCCGCAACCCCTAGACTGATGCCATGTTGAGATTTAATGATGTGCTGCGAAACAAAGGCTGCACAACCCTACTGGAACTTGTTGGGTATGCTAAATGTCATTCTAATTATTCGTTTTCAGACTGAATCCAACATTTGCAGTTTTTTTTGCAATCTTTATCTTTATGGCTCCGTGTCCATAGTTTTGTTTACCTTCCTGGTGCTGGATGTGTCTTTTTGAACTTGCTAGGTTTCAGCATTTTAAACAAATTAGATGGACATGTTGCCTTTAACGTGTCCTAACGAGCCTTCCCTCACACAGAAAAAAAAAAAACAATCCTTGCTAATATTTGTCACATAAAAGCTGGGATTTGTGGAATTAATTAATTTACCTAATTTGCAAGGGGGGATATCAGGGTCTGAGCTTCCCTGCTTCCACACTTTTATCTCCCAGCCAGTTACAATTAAAGCAAAAAGACAGGCCAGCAAGTGTGACAAATGGGGCCATCAGATCACAGAAGTAAGGATCCGGTTAAGAGATGAGATTATAAGAAAGATTGGCCTACGTGTGCACACACACGCACCCTGAGGATGTAGAATGGCTGCCATTCGGGCTCCGTGGTCTCCACAGACATCTCTGTTGGTCTCCGTCGTTCTCCATCGGTCTCAGAGACGTTTGTAAGTGTACCATAATCTGTCGCAATAAGTTTACACAATCACTCTCACCGTATCACGGGTCGTATAGATGTGAAAGTGGCTCAGCATGGGTTTGCATCAATAATTGCACATTAGGAGTATGAGCCTATTGCAAAGCCATAACGACTGATGGTGTGTGGACATTTCACACAAATGTGGCTGAACTTGCAGGGTTGAATTTCGGCTGACGGTGAGGTCAGGGTGGCATCCTCATGTTGATCTGGGCTTCATTTTAAAGCCAAGAGTACATCATCCATGTCAGGGTCCGTGTTGTCTCAGTCACATTCATTTTTATGTTTACCTTTTGGTTTTTGATGGCCAGATCGGCAAAGTCGTCTAAACTCACTTATAAAATATTGAACAGGTTACTAATCATGTGTAGGCTCACAACAAGACCGAGTTCCTTCACAGTATTTCAGTGCAGAGGATTATTCCTCTCACATGTCGTCTCACAGGCATCTGCACTGAAGGTTCACCTTTGGCCTCCGCAAATCCATCAGAAGTGCAGCTACTGCATAGTTATTACAGAGGCCCCTGTAGCAGCCATTGCCAGAACGCAGCAGTAGCAACACCTCGGCCTATAGAGGGAAGCCTACAGTACACTGGTCATCCCAAAACCCATACGTGGGCTGCAGTGAATCCAGCCTTTCTGTAAGTGAATGTATGGTAAATGCAACTTTATTCACTGATTCATAATGTAGCTACAAACAGAACATTTAAATGTGTGACCAACCAGAGAACCTCCACCGATGTTTCTGTGGATCTAATCTGATATTAGCCCTGTGTTGTGAATAATATAGTGAGGCTGAGGAGAAGAACTGAATATCTATCAGCAATAAACCAATTCTATTTGCAAAAAGCATTATGCCGGTAGCGGATCAATGGACTTGGGAATGAGAGCCACAGCCAGAGTGGGGGAGGAAGATATTGATGGGTGGAATAACACATTGCAATGATACCATCGCAGAGCAACGAAAGCAGGAGAGCAACACGTTTTAGGGGGGTTTTCCTTCGTTTTTGCTTCACTAGGCCACGATAGAGTACGCGAGTGGCTGGAACAGACATGAGGTGGTGTCATGCGGACGGATTCCCACTGCGCTGCTGCAGCACACGTTGCTCCGGCCCCTCGGCTGGTGCCATTTTGCCTTCACAGTGTGACGCGGAGCCCAAGCCACAGCCCTGACCTGAGAGGGAGAGAGGTCACGCTTGACCTTTCTGTGTTTCCCAGTAAATCACGGCTAGTGTTCATATCTAATGATGCAGAAACAGTCAAACATGACCTTTAAAGTTACAATACTGTACTGCGGCAGTGTGACGCCCCCACCTGAAACCTTATTATCCACCTGCACGTACACGGATTGCTGATTTCTACACTTACACGGCTTCCAAATCAAGACAAATGGTTGGGCGCACCAAACATAATCAGTATGTAATTGACATTGATTTGCGAGATTAGGCGTGGAAAGCTTGGCGAGGTGCAGGGAGGCAGGACATGCGATGGGGCTTGGGGCGGAGATGGATGTTGGAGGAAGGTGTTGGGAGTTTCACGGTGATTCGGTGTAGGCGTTGACTGCCAGGGAAGGAGTCTGCAGCTGTGTTAAATTAGGGATAGAGAGATAAAAATAAACAGATGAAGTAGGACGACACAAAACCAGAAGAAAGACGGGGATTTTAAAGACACAAGTTAATTCTAGAGGGTTTGTCGCTTTCCTCTCCACCCTGAAAAATAAAATAGACCTGCTCAAGTGGGATTTGTTGGGTTTCCTATATAGTTGTACTTTTGAATTCTTGAACTTTAGTTCCATGAGGTGACTTTTGTTGTGAGCTACATAAATAAAGCTGAATTGAATTACTGCCGATCAATGGTGGAATAGCACAGCGGCCATTCATCTCTCTCCATTACCAGCCCTTGTCCTTCTGGTGATTTCCACAGTGACCACAATGTCTGTCTCTGCTGCTGGGGGTCCGGTCTGTCTGCTGTCATCTCTGTGCTTGTTAGGAGCCATAGCCCTCGACAAGAGGAGAATCATGGGGACATTTCACCGCGCTGCATAAACAGCGTGATACGGAGGGAGGAGGCGAGAGGCAGGGAAGGGACAAAGATAAATCAAAGGAGGAAGCGGCTCGACAACGAGACATCATCCTTAGTAGTGTTTAAAAGTAGAGGGATTGGTTCTTCCAAACAGCAAACAGCAGCAAACAACAATGGAGGCACCACAGCTAAACCTATTACCTTTAAAACTCAGATGGAGCTGGCTCCAGGTTCCATAGATGTTCCCAGGTCTGTCCCTATAAACAAAGAATACAGAGCCTTTTCTGCTCCTTTCTCTTCTATGTTCTACTTCTACTTCTGTAGTTTGACTAGTTCTTCTTCTCTACACCAGTTCGTGGTCCTAGAGGCTGCAGCATTTAAACTGTACATTTTCCATTTAACAGCTGGCTGCTATACAAATAATGAGGCACTGGATGTTCAAATGTACCAGTTGGGAAATTCAGACACACAAGCTGTCTAAAGATTTCCATTTCTTCCAACGGTGGTCAGCACTGATGGGCTGCACCCACAAAGGTCAGCTCAGGTCACAGTTTGCTATGTTAGATGCTTTTTGTGCAGTTCTGCTCTCTGAGGGTAGATAGTCCCACACACTTACACAACCAGTTTACTCAAACCCAACTTTAATATAATAATCATATATTAGATAGTTTAGAGATTTTGTAAGAGCTCCTGGAATCAGATCAATCTTGATTGGTTCAAATCATCACCCTGCACTTAGTGTTTAACCAGCTCTGTCATGCTTACATAATGAAGTAAATCTTACTGTTAATTGATGCTGCTCCTCCCTCTCCTCCCATCCCTGTTTGTTTTTTGCTCTGCCCATCTACCTGTATCTATTCGTGGCAGCATGGCAAGGTTCTGCTTGTTCTGGATGTATCTGCAGACACTTAATCACACCCAGTACAGCTGTCAGTTACATGTAGCTCCAGTAGAAGGTCATGGGGAGAAGGGGAAGACGAGAACACGGCAAAATGAGAGATGACAAAGGAAAACTGGATAGGTAAGAGAGACAGAGAAGAATGGACAGAAGGGGTGAAGAAATAAGATGGATGGAGGTGAGAAGATGAAGGAGGAGGAAGCGGGAAGTGTAAAAAGTAAAAAATAAGGTTTTAAATAAATAAAACTAACTATATAATAAGGGAAAGGCAATATTCAACTATAAACATTTATTTTTTTAAATATTATAAACTCTTAACTCACTGTGTCCTTTGATTTTATTTTACTCTGTATACATAAAAAGTGATGTAAAATTAAGCTTTAACTGATAAACAATTCTGTTATGGCATAAACAAGCTAGAAATGAACATTTAGACTGTTGTTGTGCTGTTTATTTCTTTAACTGCATCAGTATTTTGTAATAAATGTGTATGAATAAATGAAAATGTTCCAATAAACAAATCTTTAAATGATACTGGACTGAGACTTTCCTCCGTGCCTCTCGTCGGAAGAGGAGACACACTTAAGGGAGGTGAGGAGCGGCGTTAGCCAAATACAGAGCACCTGAGATTCAAAGAGATAAAGAGAACATTGAAGAGCAACTAAAGTGGTAAAGAGAGGATCGGGGGAGGGAGGGAGACGCGCTGATAGAAGGAAAAGGGGAGAAGCTTTTACAATAATTATCCTGACTGTAGTAAAAGTGTCCACAGAGACTTAAAGGAAGCTGCGACTGCAGAGGCCACTGGGTTCACTTACATCACTCAAGGCCAGTTACACAAGCAGCACACTGCACTGTGACAACTCACCTTCTACCTCCAATGAGGCTCATCTGCAGCGCCGCACTTCGCATTATACAAGTACGAAAATCAACAGGCGGCACCATATCACATTCTGATACCCATTCATCAGCCAAAAATAATGCACCCTGTGTTTTGTTGTTTATTGTCTGGGCAGCGCTCTGTGAAAAATACACGGTTATAACCACGCCGGTATACGGCTGAGTGATGCCAAGGTCGCCGCAAGCGTGTTCACATTCAACTGGAACGTTAGCGAAGAAAAAGAATCGCTCTTCAATCGGCGACAATTTAGAATACGGTGAACGTAAAATCTGAGCCGCTGCTGTGGGAAGAGGAGCGACTGGCGCCGTGTGGAAAGGTGTTATTCGCCAGATAACGACAGGTTAACACATTAAAACGTAAACAATTGTGTATTTGCGGAGCGAGAACCTGCCATCGTGGGATCCTCACCACCGGAGGGATTGTGATTCCTCCATGAAAAGCTTCCTGTGATGGTGTTTTATGCCGCCGTGGGTTACACACGAAGGCCAAGTAATGGTCACATAATCATTAGGTAATAAAGAATTAATGTGTCACTTCACACAGCGAGCAAATAAAGAGTAACTAATGATTAAGTAATGAGTAATGAATGAGTCATTAGTAGTGTTTGAGGCTCTGTGACTGATTCATAGTTAATCAGGAGCAGGCTTGTGTCCACAGTTCTGTGCCAGAGGCGGGAAACCAAATAATTAAAATATTACATTTAATAGCAATTATAATCATTTATGAGACTTTATTATATTATTATGTCCTGTCAACAGTTTACATAGCGCGGTTGTTCTATAAGTCAGTTTCAGTAAAAACCTCTGCTCAATCATTTGATCTGTTCGGGTTCATCATGGGTTTTGGGTTCAGCTGCCATAGTTGCTGATGTATTGCCATGGAAACGTCAGTGCCAGCAAGTGGTTTAACGGTGTAATTGCAGTGGCAGACGCACCAGGACACATGTGTGCGCTGTCCCAGCCTGGAGCGACGCGTGGCCTTCTGACCAATCAGAGGCCTCCGTGGGTTCCTGCTGTCAAAGCCTGTGTCTGGTCCTCGCGGCCGCGTTCACCTCCCTCACGCGTCCACCACCGTCGCGCACCTCCGTCTGCTTCCACTGCGCACGTGTGGCTTTAACGTCGTCACGCGTCTCTGCAGGGATCCGGGCATTAATGTGGAGACGCTGAAGAGAAGCGGCCGTGGCGAAAGTGGTCTCTCCGTCCGTCCATTAGCTGAGGGTTGCGGGGGTGCTGCAGCCAATCCCTGCTGTCACTGGGGCGGAGGAAGGATACAGGTTGTCATATGGTAACATATAGAGACCAACCGTATGGGCCAATTAAGCTGCCTGCATTGGACAGTAGGAGGTGGTGGTGGAACCCATGCAGACGTCAAGACATTAAAATTATTTCAATAATCTCACTAACTTGAATATAAATGTAAAATGTAAATAAACTATCCACAGTAATAAAAGTCACATTACATTTAGGTGCTGGCCTGATGTTGGTTAGGGCTGTAGTTGTGGCGATGGCGTGTCAGAATGTCAGCTGTGAGGTCACGCACGGCGCCGGGGGTCGGCCGCGTCCACGCAACGCGCAGGGCTCCGTTCAGCTTCCAGTCTCCTTTCAGCAGATGTGTTTATGTTTCGGTTAAGTCTTCAGTTCAAGCCGAGCGCGGCGCTGTCAAACAAGCCGCGCTGATCCCTGAACCTTTTACTGTTCGTTGCGCTGACTGTTTTCTCAACCCCCACGAACGCGGCCGACACGTAATAGTACAAAACGTGCGCTTCAGGTCGGCTTCAGAGGCTGAAAACCCTCCAGCAGCCTTGAGTTTTGACATTTAAAGGGAGGAGAAGGCAGATAGCAAGCTGCTTTTGTGTGAATATCCTTCCCATGAAGAAGCCAAACTTTAACTTATTGCCTTTATTATAAATCAGTGGTGAGAGACTGCGGGCACAGCCTGACATTTTGATGGAGACGTCCTGTGTGTGATAACATGCAAATTCAAATGATGCTGCTGAGGCTGCTGCTCTGCTCCTACGTCTCTCTCTCTCTCTCTCTCTCTCTCTCTCTCTCTCTCTCTTCCTTTCACTCTGCTCCGTCTCTCCACAGCTCTCTCTTCAAGGCAATGATGCATGATGCTATCTATTACAATGCTCTGTGTATTTGAATTCCTGGTCTGTAGCCAGCATTATTCATAACGTCACAACAGATGATGCTCTGCTGTCTGTTGGGGGGGGGGCAGCGCTGTCATGAAAAGGGGAGGTGGAAGGAGGGGCGCGGGTCATCTGAATCTTAATGATGTCTTTATTCGCTTGCTGTGGACTGGACGGGAGCGGGTGGGGCGGGGTACAGTTGCAGCGCGGAGGATCGCGAGGTGTCTCGCTGTAAATGAAGCTTTTTCCAAAGAGCGTCCACATTCAGCAGCTACGGAGGGAGTAGGGATGGTAAACAAAGCCAAGAAAAAAGAGACAGAGCACTGAACAAACATCTGCTTTCACATCAGGCTTCTGTTTCCTTGACAGGACATTTCCACAGAAGACCCGAGTTTCATTCCAATGGAAGAAAAGCTTTCATTAAAGGTGCCCTGAGCGTGCTTTTATCATGCTAAGGAAAATTGGTCCTTTTGAGGGGGGGGGGCATCACATAACGCAAGCAAGGTCCGATCATAGCATCCTCCCTGTCGCCCTGGAAACGGCCGTCATCAGCCTGTGCCGAACTGAGACGATGGCTGCTACGTCGCGCACTGGAGTCACGTTAGTTTCGTGCAGCGTTTGGGCTGAACCTGAGGTGACGACAGCCGCTGACAGTCATGGATTTTACATCATAGGGGCATTTTAATTTAATGTTTTTGTTAGCAGTAATAAGGTCCCGTTTGTCCGTTTTACATGATCAAATCGTCACTTTGCTGAGTCTTTACCAGTAATTGCAGCTCGGCCATCGTGCTGCTAGAGCTCAGCAATTATTTGAGTTAGTGTTTGTTATGCCTGATAGAACAGAATTACCCTTTAAACGCGTAATCCACTTTGATCAGGAAGCTTTCGATTAAGCAAGCCCTTTCCTCATTTCACTCCTCAGTCTTGATAAAAGAAAGAAAAAAGAGGTTTTATTTATTTTCAGGCTCGATTGAAATGCCAGTTGCCTTGAAACCCGCACACCTGTGCAAGTGCTGTACTTGATTCAGAGTCAGAGCAGGAGCTTTTAAGTAAATTCAAGGATTCCCATTCAAGCCTTGGGAACCTTGGGCTCATAGTCACATAACCCAACACACACACACACACACACACACACACACACACACACACACACACACACACACACACACACACACACACACACACACACACAGGCTGGAGTCCTAGTTACACAGCTCTATTGAGGACTAAAAGCCAAGGCACAGTAATCATGGAGGTAGATTAGCATAACGATACAAAGCAATGCGCCGCGCTTTGGCTGCTAGTCAATGCAAAACTGTGACCTCCTATAATTACAACAGGCAGGAGGCTTCAAAAGAGGTTTTCAGGATGCTTGTTTGTGTGTGTGCGTCTGAGCGAACGCCCTTCACATAGGGGCATAAATGAAATGTGAAATACAAAGTGTTATCATTGTCTGAAAATGTGATGAGTTTGTCTGATGGTCACAGTCTGACTATATATCACAGGGAGGAAGGAAGTGGAGCCGGTGGAGGACGAATAATGAATAACTCTACAGCATGTTGGCTGTTCTCCAGATAGTTGCAGTCAAGCATTGGCTCATTCTGAATAAAATAAGAAAAATTAGATGCTGTTGTGAGATTTCAGTAAAGACACGAAACCAGCCAGTTTAAAAGAATGTTCAGACAAATCTTCATCTGTTAACGTACTCCGTCACTTCCTTCATTTTTCTGTCAAAACTCTTCATCCCTATCGTGACTTCTAGCCAATGATTACCCTGCTTGCTTTCCTCCATCTAATCAGCTCGGTTGGTTCATCCTCCTGTCGCCAGCCAATCCTGAAGGACTTTCCAGTCATCCAGCTTTAGCTCCTCCTTCCACCTCCAACCACCAGCATTTCTTCCTTTCCTCAGCCTCTCTGTCCTATAAACTGAAAATGCATGTGGTTATTGACAAGTATTGATCAGTGCATCTTGAATGTCTATGAACATGACCTGAGATTTTCCAGCCTTCAACTTATAGAAATGTGCAAAATTACCTCGCACTTGAGTCAGATTCGGCGTTATTGCAGTGGTTGGGGATCATTGGTTTAGAAAATGAGTAACGGATGGTTGTCGTATTGACAGAACCATCTAGACAAAGGTAGGATGCTTTAAAGCTGTAATATCGTGGGTGCCCCAAGGAGCCCAGCTCGTCTGGGTGGCAATTTCACTGTGGTAATGTGATTCTTAAAAAACACCTTTTTGCGATTTGCATCAACCACCAAAGAAGATTTCAAACCTGAAACTGTGAGTCTCATTTCTGTAGTTTGACTACAGTGATATTAAACTCACAAAATGAATATGTCTGAATACTGTATATACACCAAGAATAATAGATTCCAAGATAAAGAATACGTTTTGGTTTCTGGACTAAATGGGCCGAGGCAACGTGGACAGGGCTATGGTTCATTAGAGCACATGTTCTGCCACTAGCTCGGCGTTGATGTTCAGATTTTTGTGCACTCGATGGTCAAAGTTCATTTCCCACTATAATCCATTAAAGCCAGAAAGGGCATTTAGAATTCAAATCAATAATAACCACCTATGTGTCGCCGCACTGACTGATGTGAGTTTTGAGTCATACAGTACAGCTGTGTGTGTGTGTGTGTGTGTGTGTGTGTGTGTGTGTGTGTGTGTGTGTGTGTGTGTGTGTGTGTGTGTGTGTGTGTGTGTGTGTGTGCGCGCACTCGGGGGGTGATGGCCAGTAAAACTCCTTTTATCAGTGTAATTGGTCTGGGCACAGACGGCTATTTTTCGTCCAGGGGAAAGAAATGGTTGATTTCTATTGTTGGTAGAACAACCCCTCTGTGGCTCCACCAACGGGCCGGAGACCTCTTTGAAGCCTTTAGCAGACAGAATTACTTTGTCACATTGCCGGGTCAAGACTTTGATCACAAGACTAAGAGGGTACAAATCTGTGAAGGTTGGAATGTGTGTGTGTGTGTGTGTGTGTGTGTGTGTGTGTGTGTGTGTGTGTGTGTCTTGTGCAGCACATAGTTCTGTTTTGTCATTAAAATGTGGAATATATTCAATTATTTAAGCTCAGGACCGTCGTGGAAAGTATAATTTCAACCAACCCAAGTGACAGATGTAAATTAGGAGTAATGTTCATGTGGAGCGCAGAAGGCGGCCTGCTTGGATTAGACAAAGCATGTTCTTAAAAACAAAAGTTTGGAGTTATGCCAAAAATGACATTTCCTAAAACTCATTCAGAAACAAGACATTTTAGTTTCTGGAAGCTGTTTTTTTAAATATTCGTAATAAATTAGTTTGTTTGATGTGTCAGGGCTTAGGATCTGACCAGAACAGCCTGATGTACTGTACAGTTATTTATAGACTCAACACAGAAGACAGAGTTAGTTGGCATATGGGCTCTAAAGGCCACCGAGCTTTTTAATAAGCATCTATAGTATATAAAAATGAACTTATGTAAGAAGTGTCTCAGCTCGACTTCATCTAATGGAGAACATAAAGTGTGATGCAGCTGAACCTCACTGTCTGTTAAGCTGTCACTTTGAGATATTCATATTGGCACACTGCTTGCTAGTTAAATTTCTTCCCTAACCCTCTAATCACCACCTCCACCACCACAACCACTGTCATCATCCAACCAATGTTCCTCCTCAAAAATGATCCCTGTTGGCTGAGGACATGTGGCTGAGCCAGTTAGGCTAAATCCAAATCAATTCCTCTCTTATGGCCGTAGAAAAGCACCAAATCGAGTTTATGCTTGGCTAATACAATCAGCCTGTGGGTGGGGAGAGGATGGCTGTGCCATCATGTCTTTCCTAATTTCATTTCTGCAGGCAGGCGGGCAGACAGGCAGGCTTGCCTGGTGGGGCTGGTGCTGGAGGGAAGCCCGCTGCCACCAGGCGTTGCTGGGTGAGCTCAGCCATAAACTATAGGTGTCAGGGGTTTCACAGGGAGGAAACTTGAGGCCGGAGGATCGGACGGGAAGGACAGAAAAGGTGATAAGAAGGAGAGAAGGCAGCGGTAGAATGTTAGAGAAGGCAGTCAGAATTTTGTTATCATAGTACAGCACTTTACTTACTGCCCTAAATGAGTTGGAACTTTGGGGAATGAAGGTTTAAACACGTACATGTCATCTATTGTCAACTTAGTATGAAGGTATTCTGTCCTTTAATGGTCAAAGATGAACTAATGAGCAGTTTCATAAATGGTCACTATTATCAGCAAACAAACAGAATATCACTGTAGCCCAGTGCTGGTCCATGGCAGGGAAAGCCTTATTTTGCCATTAATATCCCAATGTGGCCCAAAAGCCATCAATTAATACTCATGGAGGCCTGGCACCCTTTCATGGATCCACGGAGCCAAGAGGGTCTCTCTCTGTTTCTGTCTCTGCAGGAACATTTCGCCTTTTAGCGAGTGGATGCCAGCATAAAGCAGATGTCAGTAAAGTGGTCCCTCGGTAGGCGAGGCTGATGAACACTAATGGAAGCGGTTACCTCACCAGGAAAAATGGACCACTCAGTGATGGTGCTGGCGTGGTCCATTTGTACAGATGGAGAGAAGGTGGATTGACTTGAATCGGGGGAGAGCTGAATATTTACTCCCTGGGCTTGACCCTGCGATGCATTTGGCGGAAAGAGGACCTTCAAATTGCGCGAGGAGTTATCAGCGTTTCCTGTAAAGACACTTCATTAGAAATTGAGTGTAAACAATTTTATTCCGAGTTGCCTTGGACGCCTAGGCCACAATTTCACACGAAGGCTGAAGTTTCAGGTGAAGAATTTGGTTTTGTACTTACATTAGGTTCCAAACAGCACTTGAGTCGTTCAGACTCATAGCGCAGGTAATTTCATTCCTCCTTGACTCTTCTTGCCTGTCACCTTACAAGTCATCCCTGCTCACTTGTTATTGCTCCTCCTTACAGTACGTGTTGAGACCACACTGAAGCCGGTCTATAGGATAAGACAGTGATGTGGTTCATGACCATTTTCCAGGTCATGCATTAGCAATTACAGTAGCAACAAAGGTAATAACAGTGTTACTACATATGTGGCTGGCAGAAAGGCAGAAAACTGTGTGCAGGTAGAATATAATAATATATGCAGTATATATATATTAGAATATTAGCAGAGCAACAGGCTCGTCTGGCAGCCCTGCAGCCTGGAGCTCAGCGTCCCCATGAGGGCTGCTCCTTCCTCCAGGGACCGAACGGCTTCCAGTCATAGCTGGAAAAGCTCCACCTGGCTCTTAGGCTGTTTTAGTCTTACTCTGAGGAAAGGTTAAACACAGTGAATAGAAAGAGTCGAAGTTATCAACTCGCTAGACTCTTCCAGTCATACCAGTCATTAATTAATTAATTACTAGATTATGTGCTGCAAAAAGATAATGTGAATGTGTTTCCAATGGTCATAAATTAAAACATTTTAATAAAGGTACACTGGCAACGATACTTTGTCGTCCTGCGGCTGAACTGTTCAGCTCTGGGCTCATTTTTTTTATTTAATTTCTTTAATATTCAACAGACACTTTAGACACAGCGTCTCCATTACTCAAACAAAAGCTTTCTTTATTCCTATGAAGGGACCCAACCTCACACAATGTCTGAGCCCAAACAAAGCCCCTGTTTGTCAGGCAGCTGTTATTTCGAGTTAAGGAGCTTTTCCGCCAAGAAGATTTGTCCTAATTAATGAAAGTTAAATTGCGTCCGAGCAGTAATTTATAAATGAGCTAGTTACTCAAAAAAACTACAATTAGACGCACACAGACGTAATAACACAAATATAGGCATTTGTGTGTGTGTTTTTGCCTCAGCCTCCTTTTTTCTGGGTGCATTAGCCTGTGTTCTTTCCTGCCTTTGCTCCAGCTTTGTTTTCAGCCTCGTGTGTGTGTGTGTGTGTGTGTGTGTGTGTGTGTGTGTGTGTGTGTGTGTGTGTGTGTGTGTGTGTGTGTGTGTGTGTGTGTGTGTGTGTGCAGCACAGAGGAGAGCGGGCCTAGTAGAGTGGAGCTGGCAAATGTAGTGTGGAAAGAGCTGCAGTCAACGCTGTGGAGTCAATGACCCCTGAGCCGGTGGGAAGCCCTGCAGGAAGAAAACTCCCCAAGTCGCCCAGCATCCGCTGAGCACTGCTGGAGGCTGCCGCCGCTCCACGCTCCACTTGTCCTGTTCCGCCTCGGCCTTGCTACAGTACCCGCACAGCCACGCAGCCCAGGCTTTCTGGAGCTGTTCAGCCGCCCTGCATAGACGTCAATCCGCGTCTGCGCTAATGTTTCTGCAATGAAACGATTTTGTAATTTATTTGCACGATAATTAAACAAATGCTAGCCATGCTGCGCTGTGGGGGGACGTTCTCTGAGAGCATAATGTTTAATGAGTGGGAGAGAGCTGTTCAGTGATTTAACGTCAGAACCATCGTCTTGGCTTCTTCATCATGTGAATCCAAACTTTTAAGCGCTACTGTCTCAAGCTCATTTAAAGAAAATGCCGTTTTATAAATAGGTTTGACACCCGTTACCATAGAAACCCTGTAGATGGTTTCAGACTTCGCTTCACCTTTGGTTGAACCAATGTAACAGTCAATCTGACTGACTGAAAAAGCGTTTTCCTTCTTCCCCAAGGTTTAACTTTACTTCTGCTCTGTGAACAGACGAACAGATGTCAAACTGACTGGCGACACACCGGCCAGTAGAAAGCTTGATGTCTGATGTCTGGCGAATTAAATATATTTTATCCATCATAATTCAGCATTTAAGAGATAGATTTCGCTCACAATGTCTTTACCTGCAAAAAATAATGTTTTTTATTCTGTATTCTCAGATTGTTACATCTGTCACAGTTAGTTTGACATTCAGGGCAGAAACTATTGGACTAAACAAGTTATCAATATCCACAGAAAATGCAGTTTCAACCTCTGTGTCATGCATCTGTTGTCAGTTTGTAGAGGCAGAGCACGTCCCAGCTGACTTCCAGTAATACATCACTTCATCTTCTGGCTCTACACCAGTTTGTCCACATGGAAGGTCCCAACCTACTTGAAGTGGTCCATTCCACTGTAAAGTTATAGCAGCTCTACACTGAGCTTTGCTGAGCCTGACCACTGTATAGAGGACATCCATGTGATCTGTCTTACCCTTTAAGTAGTGAGCAAGGCTCTTATTTTCAAAGAGAATACATATAAACTGCAATTAAGCACTTGAGTGAATACATATTACATATTACATACATACTACAGAAGCTGCTTCCCAAATCTTCAGTTGGATTGTTTGAGTTCCAAATAAAGTACGAGAATGATTATAAAATTACCACAAACAGCTTGTGGAGCATAATCCAAAAGATATATTTATGCTATTATTTTGCACAAACCACTACTTTCTAAAGTGTTGATGTTTGTGAACGCCCACACATGACCAAGCCTGGACCCGCTCCATGTTCCTAGAAACTTAGGATGTGTGGGTAAGGTTTGTGTGCTGGGCACCACTTAGTCTCATAATTCAACCAGTTCTCCCTCTTTCACAGTTTGCAAGTGAGAAACCAGCTACCACAGCAGAAATAGTAAAAATACAGGTGTGACACCAGAAGTCCAGCATAAAGTTTTGTGAGCGGAGCAAACTTCTTCTGCTCACAGAGATGGGACTCAAACCTGTGTCCTTGATGAGAGGTTGATCTGCGACGTAAAGAATGAGCTTTGGAACTTAAATACAGACGATACAGTATATTTGCACACAATAGTAAGAACATTCTGATTTTGCAATACAAAAGCGCCACTAAAGCGCCTCGGTGAATGAGTCATTGTTTCCTCCTGTCCTTGTAGCGACTGAGGAGATCAGACCACGGTGGTTGAAGGGAAATGAGACAGAAAGGAAAAAGCTGGAGAGGACGTGCGTCGTGCTGTTTGAGCCGGCCCTCCCTGCAGGCACGTGGAGTGTAGCGTCCTCATATAGGCATTATCACCCCTCCGCTCCTCACACACACACATTCACCATCTTACAGATCTCTCACACCTGTGGCCACGTTGACGCTGGGAGCCCTGACAAAACACCAAACAGCTCCCTCCACCGAGCCGCGAGGGCAGCAGGAAGTGGAAGCAATACATTAAACACGTTATTTACTGCGTCCAGGGCGATAAATGGAACAAATCTGACTTGTTTGTCAAACTCTCACCACAGATGCTCAGATCAGGTGGATTTGGATCCAAGTCAGGATCCTCCATTTTTGTGATGCAGGAAGAGACCTCAGAGGAGGAGGAAGTAGTGTTTCCACGAAGTGGGAGAAGAAGTCTGCAACAATGCTCAGAAAGGCAGTGCTGCCCATGTCAAAGTAAAATGAAAGTAACAACATTAATGTGGTCATTAAAAGAAAAATGATTCATCAGACCATGATACATTCCTTTATTGCTCAGGGGTTCAGTTCTGATGCTCACATGCACGTTGATGCTGCTTTTGGTGACCAGTTACTTCATTAACGTCCATAAAAGACATGGATTGTCTTGGCTTTTAACTTTCAACCACTGATCATAGATATTTGGTGTTTTCCATAAGTGTGACTAGCTTTGTGATGTTGGAATAGAATAGTCTAAGAAATATCAATCCATTGATCCCCAAACCCTCAACACTCACAAACTCCCTGTCCTCTGTTCACACAGTTAAAGGAAAATATCCTATTCTCCAGCAGCTGCGCTGTGGGACTTGCATCCATCTGCCCTTCCTCTGTCGAACAAAGTTGATGCGATTGAAATAGACATGAAAAACAAAGAACAAAATATCCAGAGCAAGGCGTCACATATGTTGCTCAATCTACGATAAACTCACAAAAGGAATCCCTCCGCCTTGAAAGCACGGAGTTGCCCTCCCCTTCGTGTAGCGCGTCTGTGAGACTGGGGAAATTGTATCTACTGATGTGGGAGTTGGGCGTTTGGAAATGCACATTTCTCTGCTGCAGGCAAATGCTACTCAGCTGGAAATAGGGGGTGGTTCTGTAAAACACAAACCAAAGAACGATGGGACGGTTAGTGTAAGATGGAGAAAACGATCCGATCATAGTTTATATTGGCTGCATGTTTAAATCCGCTGCACGAACTTTGAGAGCTAAACATTAAGCCAGAGACCCCAGAATATTTTTCACTCGCCCACTTCCTGGATGTGTCAGGTCATTTAGCTTTCTTTTAACAGTCACACTTCTTAAGCTGGAAAGGTTAATGACCTTCTAATGCGAGAAGAAGCCGGACCAGATCTCGGACAAATCACTCATAAGCATGCGTGTGCAGAATAGGTCAGTGCAGCTTGCTTCGCAGAAGCTGAGACCCAGCTGCGCTGACATATCTGAATGAACCTCCCACCTATGCAATAAAATATCGCACGGATGGGCAGTGAAAACTTTCAGGTCATAAAAGTTCATTTTTCTACATAGCATAACTATACACTGACATTATTTTAAATTTACAAGCAAAGGGTGGAAGACTAAGGGTTAGCTGAAGTCGTTGATCTGATAATTGGCTGGATCGCGTCTCACTAACACAATACACAGTGGTATTAGCTTCTTGGTATATTTTAGAAAAAGTATAATTCTGTATGTTGGGAGAATTATTAGGACCCACACTGGTTCAAAAACAGCTTTTGCTGTTAAATCCTATTGTGCTTTTTGCTGCAGCTCAACAGTTCCACAGAAGCTGAAGTTCTTCCCCTTCGCGGGAGCCTGTCTTGATTTAGCATGTGGTTAGGCTCATGCTACATATAAGCTGACTAGTGCGTCTGAGTAAGTTAATTGAGGTTTTTGTGTGTGTTGTTTTTGGCCTGTTGATTTTCAACACCTCCAAAGAAACTGCAATGTAAATTCGGTGGTAGTCGGCGGAGCTGTAATGAAGAAGATGCTACTTAATTGTGAAGCTGTCTCATTTGCAGATGCCCTGCTGGTAAAGGTCTCCCAGACGCACCTTCACTCCTGTCAAACACCCCAACGGGTAATTATAGACTAATTACAGACACACAAACACACAACACAAGAACGTGAGGAGCCTCAGAGCAGCAAATACACACTTGGTGCTGGAGAAAAACTTTTTGTGTTACTTGGATGTGTTCAGAGAAAGGCATTTATGTATTTAATTAAAAATAAACTTAAATCAACCACAGATCAACAAAACGCAACCTTCTGAAAAACCATCTAGAGACTCCACAATTGTCAGTCGGGGATTACAGTTGGTGCAACAACACCTCAAAACTGATCCCTAATGTGTGTCTTGTGCATTTGCATGTGGGTTCCTCTCGCTGACTCCACTGACCTCCATGGTGGACACCAGCAGGGAGGGAGAAGGAAGAGCAAATGTTGAGTCTACACTGACTTCTACTGGGCTGATGGTGTAAAGATATTAAAAGTGAAATTTAACTAACTCTAAATGCAGAATTCAGAGAAATTAAAACCCAACAAATGAGAAAAACACTTTCCATAGGTTCACGAGGAAAATGCTAAAAGCTTTCACACTTCATCACTCAACATTTCCTTCCTGCTTCACTCAGAGAAATTACACTTTTTTCCTGACAGTATTTTGAACCTTGACTAATTAAAGTGAGTGCAGCTGTCAGCGCCAAACAGATCAACTTTTCCTTTTTTTATTTTTTTTAAATTTCCCATCAAGCTGTTTGCTCGTCATCACTCGCTGCCTTTCTCACTGACTCAATCAGTGACTGTCACAGTTCAGCTGTTATTCAGAGAGGCATCAGTGATTGTATCTCCGACAGATACAACAGCTGTAGACTCTTTAGATGCTTTGGTCAGACTATTTAAACATCAACAGCATCATTAGCAGTTACCCTGTTGCACCTCAAATGATCGAAAGCCAAAATGTCAATTAGCATTGACTTTACAGGCTGGAGTGTATGTTTGTCTTACAGAGCAAGAGTCCTGACTCCAATAGGGATGCTTCTGGTTTCTTCCTCTCCAATCAATGTAAAAAATATAAAACACGAAAAACTGCAAAGAGAAGAACTACTGTAAGAAAATGTGAAGGCTCAGCAGAAATTTGTAGCGTCACACACGGCAGCAGAAACAGGATGAAAACACAGCATACAGCAAAGAGCGGCTTTATTTTTAGCAGCTTTACTGTGGCAAATAAAGAATCTTTAAGCATTAACTAGGGACACAGTCTGCAAAAGAATTAGACAAGACAGATAAAGCGCTTAGATGTCCCAACCTACAAGGATATCACTTCCAGATAAAAAAAAAACAAAACAATATGCACTTCATTATATGTATATTTGTGACTTTACTCGAGTTGTTTAAAGGCAGTTAGTTTGTTTAGCAGGATGAGGCGCTCTTATTGGCTGTCAGGGTTCACTCTTAAAGCCCCGCATCATGTTGATGGTTGATCCTTAGTCATCCAAGTGAGGCGGTGTGGAAGGTGAGTCATGACAACTGAATTTCTGTCTACTAGAGTTGAAATGTGTCGCCACCTGTCAAGGTCTGAGGACAGTCGGGCTTCACTTCACACTTAAAGAAGGGACTCGTTAGGTGGACAAGGCACTGGAGGTGATGAGGAGGTGTGAACTGTCACCTACCGTGACTCCTCCTCCAACCATTACAGGGTCGTTAAGCGTAACCTTCATGGAGGACTTGTGAAGTGGTCTTAAACTTCCTGGCGACAGATGAAACTGTTGATCATACTTAGTGTTATGCAACCTGCCGTTTTGGCTTTCCCACCACTGGCTCATGGGGTAGGTCAATTACAGTCAGGTGTTTCCCATTGCCTTGTTATATACTGTAAATATATACTTGCTTTTATTCTTGGTCTTGTTTTTGTTTTTTCAGAATATATTTTTTATTGTCAGAAGTTTCAGTATCTCCCACACAAATGGGAAGTCATTAGATAATGCTGTGCTTAACCATTTAATTATAAGGAAACTAGTTGCATTTGGATCTCAAATGTAGATGCAAAGGGTATTAAATCTTGCCTCAAAATAAAAGTAAGTGATAAATGTATTGTAAATTAGATAATTTTGTATCTTTTCTGCTTTTTTCTCCCTGTGTTCCATTTGCCTTTATAAACAGGGTTCTCATCATGTTTTGGCAGCTATCAATGCGGGCTTTGGGTGCACTGAGCTGCCTTGTTATCGCATATGCTAGCATCATCACAGCCCATTCATCTGAGCCCCCAGATGCTCCCTCCACGGCCGTACATAATATTTACTCGGCCTGGCTGTTTTCCAGGCATCGCATGCAAATAATAATAGATGTTGTGCTGCGGTGGTGCTATACAGGGAAATGCAGCACGGCCCGTGTTTCGCCCAGCTGAAGAAGTGGCAGCCAAGCTCTGCTTTAAAGGTCGCTGCCTGGTGCCGCTGAGAGCTTCCCGCCCATGTGGAGGGAGGGAAGTGTCGCTCCAGACACCACAGCGCCGCTCGGCTCTGTGGGAGGCACAGGCTGCAAACACACATCGGATCCACGAGCAACAAAATACATTTACTCAAATAATGAGTTTAGTTTGAGTTATACAGAACGGGGGTCTCGGTATTCAAAGGTTGTTTTTGTTGACATTTATTGAAAGAACATATGGAATTATGAAGTAACCAAAAAAGTGTTAAACATTATATATTACAATTCAGGCTCAGTTTTGAAGGACTTCCCAGATGTTAAGTACTTTCCCTTCATTTTCTGGTTCAGCTCATTCCAAACCTTCTGGAGCCCTGTTTTATGAATGCGTATGACTGTGCAGTTGACGGGAGAGGTGGTACAAGAGTCACACGACCATTGCAGCATGTTGGGAACATTCATATGAGTCGCAGTTTATTTTGTTACACACAGAAATGTTTTTGGGAGGAATAACAAAATTCAAAAGAGAAAGAAAACCTGCATTTTTGTCTTCTCCAAATCTGCCTTCAGCAAACTGCCATCTTTATGTAGCTTTAGTTCAACAAGTCGTAGGCCACAGGGCTGAAGATGTCAAGGCTTGGCTAAAGCAAGGATGCAAAAATGGAAAAAGCACACTGCAAACAACCAGCAACAGCAACCAGAGCTGCACTGACTGACAGAGAGGCTGTCGTTGTGATTTAGCAACTCTGTGTGTTAAAGTATATTATAGTAAATGCTGTTCTAGAGCGGAGGAAGCCCCCAAAAGCTTTTGTATACATTTCAAAATGCTGCAAATTGTCACAGCTGAAACACAAAAATGGATTTGGGTAAGCTGCTGTGTCATCTTTCTAAATGCCACCATCTGGCTGAGTAGGTTAATTGTATTCCTTTCTGTAGTGATGGGGATTATACATTTATTTATCAAACATGATTGCTCCAACGCGAGGTAGTTAGGAATAATACCTCCCTCCGGCTGGATGTGAAGTGAAAGATAAAAGCGAGGGAGTAGAAGAAGAATCTGAGAAAATGCTTCAGACTCAGTGGGGATGAACCCCCACCTGTAAAAGAAATGAAGTGCGTCGTGTGCCTGGTTTGCTGACAGTATTGTTGAGAATAAGAACTAAAGTGCTTGTTTAGCACATACAACATTACTGCTATATTAACATACCTCTATTGATAAGATAAGATACATGACCACATGGATGACCACATGGATGCGTTATAAAGGTTGTGAGAGCCCTGGGCCACATCTCAAATAGAATTCATATCTGAGAATAAAATATAAAATATAATAGTGAAAATTATAGGAAAGGTATTTTCTATAATTAAAAATGTCTTATTATTTTTGATACAGTGACTAATTTATGTAATTTTTTTAATTATTTAATTACTATCATTGCTATTACTCTTATATGAATTCAAATAATCGGAATTTTTATAATTTGTTTCTTCACATGAATAAAACGTAAAGCTTCAAGTTGATTTTACGACCTGGCATCAATTTGCTGTTACTGTCTTAAAATTCTGCTCATGCCAAATCAGAAGGTACGATGCCACAACGCGATCGCTGTCGTCCTCTTGCGTCTCGGCTCTGAGCGTAAACTGTGGGTAGAGTTTCGTCCTGAGCGCGCGTGTGTCACTTGGACGTGGCCCGATGAGACGACGCTTGTCTCCAGCAGCGCGTCCGTAACCCCGCGATGGCCGCGTGTTATTTTTAGAGCCCTGACGGATGATAATGAGCATGTAAATGTTTGGTTTCTTTCCAGCGCGGCAGAGAGAGCGAGGCAGCCTCTTTCCCCCTCTACAGATTTCTCTGGTTAAATCATCCCAATTAGCCAACAAACCCAGACGGTGTCTCGGGGGAACATGCTCCCTACAGGAGGGCCAGATTAAATGAATCAGACTGTGCAGAAACGCTTGTGTTCCTTTAAGAGGAGAAAAAAAACTTTTCTTCTCTTCAGTGTCTTTGATTCCACACTGAATGGATTTCCAACAGATACATTTTAATGATTGTGTTTTCCACACCTTTGTGACTCTGTATAGGGATTTAAATTCTAATCTTTGCTAAAACGCGGGGAGCACTCTCACATCCTACAGTCGCTGTACGTTCTGCTCAGAAGTCTGACCCCATGTATAATGAGGATTACCTCACAGAGATGAAAATCACACACTATTCAAGTCACAGTCTAGAGCCTCAAATCCTTTTTTATTTCCACGACTTAAGTTTTAATTTCACCTTATTTTAAGCGTATGATTTCTCATAATTGAGGCTTTTGTTCCACTTGACAGTAAGGAGATGTCATCAGAGGACGCAGACGCTCATTCTTCAAATACTCGTGTAGTAGAATCCCTCTAACTTTTAGCTCGGTTAGTGCAGGTTATTTATGGATAAGAGCAGTTTGACACAGGTCTGGCAAAAAGCTGGAGGCTTTGTTGTGAATGGGCTGTAAGAGATTAGAGCTACGTTAAAAGACAGACATCCAGGAACCCTTCTCTGCTGCAGGCTGGTTCACCTCCTGCATGTGGTCAAGAGCGAAGGGAAGGCCTGTGGGACTGTATGGACACAGGAGCATGCATCAGGCAGTCCTTTTATATTTAGCAAATGGAGCAAAGTCATCCACATCCGTCACACCTGTCAATATGCTCTAGCAGACAAATGTCAGCCGCAAATGAGCAATGCGGCTTCATGGAGGATGGAGGGCAAGATGCCAGTGCAGCACCAGTGGAGCCGGCGTGAAACCTCGATGCTCAATAAGGATCAACGATGGTTCAGATGGTGCAAGTTGAGAAGGTCCAGGAATGGAATCCTCCACGTCTTAATCCAACTGAGCATCTGTTGGCCGAGCTTGTTCTCGAGGAGCATCTGCTGCTAACGCCACAGCGCGGGCCTCAACGCATCGCTGTACTGCGGCGTATCAGGCAGGTGCTCATAGTGTAAAGCCTGGTGTACGGTGCTCAGTCGGTCCTGGAGTGTTTCCAAGCGTCCGTGTGAAATCGCCCGCCGTGTTTTCATGTTTTCATCCCCTTTTGTTGTTGACGCGCTCTGAGAGATTTGTTCTTGTTTACAGTACGTATCAAAGTAGCTGGTTTGAAGACAGGGCTTTTGTGCGTTTTCATGTTGCACACAATGGCTTTTGAATCACAGTCACTGATTAACGGCGTGCCGGCTGTGAGGAATAGAATATGTTTGTTTATCTTTATAGGGACTGAACATCTCTTATCCTGGATCCTTTTATGTCGCTAATTGGCTGCATCTTTGTGGAACGCATATTAAAGAAGTTAAGGTTGAGTCATTTTGAAAAGAATGTTGATAAAATATGATAATACAATTGTGAACCTTGTGGACATTGTCTTTAATAATGTGGGTCTCATTGTATTTCTTTCTATATATATACATGTATATAGACTATACATAGATTATATAGTACTGTTTATTAATGAAGATCTCAAAGTGGTTGTTGTATAATACTTAACTATTCTGACTCTACAAACCCATAAACATGTTCCATGTAGGATTATTTTAAGGTCCTTCATGACTCCCAGTCATCTGACCATATTTAATCTGTTCTGTTTTCTATTCACACGGGACATGGCGAGGTTTAATAAGTGTAGCAGTATTTATTAGAGAATGAAATGTGTTGATTCTCTAGCAGGACTTAGAGGCCAAATACCGTTCAGTAGCAAATTAAAAATCAAGTCACACCGCGCTAAGTAACCTTTATAGCGACACACTCTCCCTTTGATCAGTCCCTTTCTCTAATATTCCCTTTGCAGCTTCATTAGAACAATGTATTCTTCGTTTAATTTCTCGCAAACGCCCTGAGAGAATACAAGACCCCTCTGAGCTATAATAAAGGCACCCGAGCATGTGCCTGAAATAAACTTATTAACCAGCGCCACTTAGGCCAACATTTTGTTTTGGATTCCGCTGCCAAGGAGACCTTGTTAAGGCAGCGCCGAACGAGCACAGAAGCAGAAGTCCTCGCGCGGTGGACGGAAGGAAACACGCTTCCAAGAGTTGAGGACGTGTGAACTAGGTTCAGATGACGCTCACTGATGCTTCGGTTGGATCCTTTAACAATGACTGTAAGAAGAGCAGGCTTAATTAAATGAAAATATTAAAGGGAAATGTAACTGCAGCATCTCATGTTGGAGGAAGGCAAAACATAAATCTGTTTCAGCATCTGGGTTGATTTTAGGAGGAAATAATGTGCAGTGGCCATAGAGGTTGAATTTACTGGCGTTCGTCTCTGCGTGTGATCAACGTGTTCAGAACCACAAGATTCATGTTGACCTCGTGATCCACCATCAGCTACGAATGTGAGCTGATGGATCAGTGATTAGACCAGCAGTGAATGAAAGTGTCAGCGCTTTCTGCTTAGGGTCGTGATTTGTTTTCTCCTGCTGGGCACCAGTACTTGATTGTCTGTCTCTGATAGTATAATAAAGTGAATATGTATAATTTATGAATTCAGAAGTGATTAATTTATCTGGAAATGACTTTTTGTATAACTCGAAGCAGCAGCCTGGCAGGCGCAGTGTGCAGGCTTGGCCCATTTAATGAAACTGTTTTGAAGCAGACTTTACGCGAGAACATGAACATGAACATGTGCTACTGTATGTCAAATTCTATTTTAAAATTAATGATATCAGTCTCCAAGAAGTCCAAACCCTGGTGTGAAGTAACCCTGTCAACTGACCTGCTTTAAACAGAATATAAAGCCAAGCATACAGCTTTAATGAGGACAGGACTGGCAAAGTTTCGCACTTAACTAACAGTCAGATGCATGTGGGTAACTGATATTTTCATGCCTGCTAGTGTGAAAATCAGATCTTTGTTTGTCCAGTGTTCACAGAGTAACAGATCCCAGCCTGGAGTACATCGCCCCGCGTGCCTCGCGCACGGCGCCGGATAATAACGCACCAGGTATCTTCCACATTGAAGCCACGGATCCAATTAGAAGAGCAGCACGGTTAGATGGAAAGAAATATTAAAATGTGATAATATCAGCAATGTCTGTCTGTGTGGCTGCTGATTTGTTCCCCCTGTTGACCTCAGCAGTACCTCACTACAGCTAGGTACATATCCTGACTCTAAGACACAGGAAATTAAACTTGTTTTCATTCGCCTGATAGTTCCTGCCAGGAGATTAGATCACCATGGTGAACTCACCTCGCTCGCTGATGTAAACCCCTCTGATGTCACATTGTCCCTCAGAGGCCACCATAGGGGCCTCTCTGCCACAAGTCTTTCCTGCCAATAATCACCCCATTAAAATGAATGATTTTGCCCAGACCGCGTACTGTACATAATCATCAATTAGCCACTGGCATCGAGATGGCACCTCGGCTAACCTCTAAGAGTCCGCCGGAGCCTCATTATGGGGAGTGTGACTCACTCATGATCACAGCCGGTCTCTGGGCAATAATAGGAATTGAAACATCAGCTTCACGTTCGCGAGAGTCACACTGAGCGACGAAATGAGCTGCGCGCGGCGCCCGCTCGCTGCTTGATCGTCGGAACGAGGCGTTGTTAGGTTGGGTTTGGTTTCTATCAGCGATACACTTACAGAGTGAAGGCGGTGGGAACGGAGGCTGAGGCAACGACACACACACATCTGAAACACACTCCTCACCTTTGATGCGAGTAAATAAAAAAATTACATTTGTTTTTGCTTCGTTTACAATTGCGTTTTTGTCCCTTAACGCATACATATCTCTAATAATTAACAATGAAACGCTTCTTCCCATAAAAATTAGCTTGTCATTATTGTGAAACTACTCCATGTGTGCACACGTTCTTATCAATCATGTTTCAGGCACGGCTCACGCCAGCACACGAACACGTGGCTGAACTGACTGCAAGTAAATGAATGAACGACACATCGTTAGACTTTAATTACCCTCATAGTGTAATTGTTCTGACATAGACTAGCGGTCAGCCAAATCCAGTGATGGTGATATCAATATATAATGATGAGTGAGTTTGGGCCTCAGGAGACTCCAAGCACACGTCTGCACGTAAAGAGAAGTTTAGGAGAAGCCACTTGTAAAATAAATGTGCAGACGTTACATACTGTACCTTAAGCTGAGTGTTGATCTTGAAAAATGAGGCAGATTAAAAAAAATAAAATCTCCAGCCCGTTGGTCTTAATACATTCTGGTTTCTTTCCAACCTTGACGGACACGGAATGGAACGGATGAATCATTTGCACAAACCCACGACGGTTAAAATGAGTGAACTGCTTCAGCCCAAGGTTTCGTTGGACGGGTCCTGTAATGGGTTTCATGTGTTTCTCTGCTGAGGTGGCGAAGGCGTCACGTGGCAGGTTGCATCACACCGGTGGTCCGGCTGACGGTGGCCTACGGCCGCTGTCTCTCCTTCAGGGGCCCACGAGGGCTAAGGCTGGATTTGTTGGGAGTGCAGCTCAGCACCTGTGTGCTGCACCACAGAGGACGGAGGCGGCTGCTCAGCCGTTCTATTAGCGCTCCCGCCCCCCCAGGGAGACGAGCCCCCGGAGCAGCAGGATGAGTGGAACTCTTAATGGCTGTGACAGCGGTGATGAAAGTTACAGTTTTTTAATGTACGGGCACAAAGGGGGGTTGGAAGAGCAGGATTTGCTGTAATGTCTATAGTACAGTACAGGAGGCCTTGTCATCAGGACAGGACAGACGAGAAGAAGAAGAGGATCCAGTTACTGAAGAGCCTTCATTTAGAGGCTTTAGGCGTCAGTCACAGGCATCAGCACCGGGTCTCAGTTAGACGTGGCTGCATTTACATGCATGTACTCACTAGTGGATGACGGAGACAGACGCTGTAGAACTGATCAGTAACGTTTCAGACTGAACCATAGAAATGGAATTGGCGCTGCCCTCGTTCGTTCTGCTCATTGTGAGCTCCCGAATTCTCTCAGTGGTGAGGAATTTCTGTATTTAACAGACTGTGACTGCGAGGGCCTCGGCAGTAAAGTGAGGGAAATGAATGACGTTGGCCAGCGCTTTATGACCTTGTCATTTTCTTCTAGATTCAGAGTTTCTTCAGACGGTCCTCTCTCACTCTGAAACAGGCCCAGCCAGGACTAGAGCAGCGGTCCCCCTTAAAGCTAAGGAGGGGTTCTTTTCAGTGGATACACTCAGCACACCATGAGGCAGCGTGGGTAATAGTCACCATGTACTGAGCATCTCTCCTCCAGGGAACAGCTGCCATTGGCTTTTTGTGGGTGAATGAGCTACTTTGGACGATGCCCGGACCTGATTCTCTACACGATGCTGGGAAGGTCTAAGTAAAAATGGCCGCCGAGGGTCTAGAGGGGACCTTCTCTAGAGGTCATCACTGTGTCCAACCGTCTAGAAAAGATGCAATGGAGAGGTCCGCGAGCTAACGACACATCAACCATAAAGTCAATCATGCATTTCTCTGTTGTGTTTCAGCCCCTGAGCGTCTGCAAATCCCGAAAATGTGGTTCAACATGTGACAACTGTGCAGTGAGACACCCTGAAGGCAGCTGACACGCAGGCTCGGGGCGGCTGAAGCCTGGGCTGAGCCGGGAGGACAGTGAGCAGCCGACTGACAGCCCAGGTATTGAATACGCTAGTCACAGCTGATAAGAAGCAATAAATGACAACAAACAGAGGCGGCGCGGAAGATAAAATTACCCACAGCCGCCTGCCTGACGTCTCAATGCATGACATGCGGCGGGACGGAGCCTGGAGGAAGCCGCTGCCACGCGTCAGCAAGGCCCTTGATGGCAAAAGGAGAAGGGGAAATACCCGCGGGGCCAAGAGGAATCCAGAAGCAGGGCAATAAAACGTGAACGTCAGCTCCCTGGTCTCGCTGCCTTAAGCTGGTGGTGTTACACAGAAATGAAGTCTGTGAAAGAAGAGGTGGAGAGAAATGAGAGATGGAGGCAATTCAAGAGGACGTTGATAGTGTCCCTTATAGCATAACTGGGTTATTTTACACAAGCCACTTGCTTTACTTTCCCCCCTTAAATAAAAAAAACCCTCACATAAATTATTCAAATTGGCCGTGGGAGGGGGTGGGGGTCATTTGCATATAGATAAAAGTCAGCTTAATATTGTAAATTACCTTTTTTTCTCATATGGCAATCTGGAAGATTTGGTTTTAATCTCTCAATAAATGTCTCGCTGCGTGTTTTCTCTGCCTGCGTGGAGAGCGAGAGCGGCTGAGGCGGGGCGAGCGAGCGAGCGGAGGCCTGGCGGCATCGGCAGCCTCGCCTTTAATTAATAGATTATGTACACATGCACACTCCTGTCAGTCGCGCTCTCAGTGCCACTGTGACCCCGCTGCCTCTCTCTCCTCCTGCTGCCCGGCAACCTCCCACACACACACACACATACACACACACACACACACACACACACACACACACACACACAAACACACGCACACACACATACACACACACACACACACACACACACACACACACACACACGCACACGCACACACACACACACTCACGCATATGTATATATCATGCACAAGCCTGCGATGGTTGATGGATGGGTGGGAGACCAGGGGACCGGGCACAAGTACAATCAATGAGCCTCAATGACCGAGCTGATTGTTAAATCTAAAAACACTTAAAGTCTCTGGAAAAAAAATAAAGTTTTATGTTTAAAGTTTCGGGATTAACAATTGAGGTCACCTGTGAATAAAGATCATGGAAAATATGAAGGTAAATAGCCGACTAATTCCATCAGCACCACCTCCATGTCAGGCCACTGCTCCGCCGCTCTCAAGTTCTCTTTGTAGCAGAACTATAATTTTCATACTTTATTTAATTGCAGATTCCACGTTGCCACGTATTTGGCTGCTGTTAAGCCGCCATTAGCGAAAGTCCGCACTTCCTGCAAATGTTCTACTCAGCAGCCTGTAGGGAAAACGTTTTAGCAGCTCAAGCCGTCCCCTTTCCCGGAGGACTTCTAATGAAGCATCTGTGCGGGAAGCGAATTGAGCGTCCTCGAAACGAGAGCGTGGATCGAAACCCGAGCGGAGCAGGCTGGTTTTAAAACTTGATGTTCGCTGCGAGAAAAGTGTGCGCTGGCGAATTTCAAATGAATCCATGGCCCACGGAGACGTCCGACGTCATAGTCCTCCTCTGCTGAGGTGAACTGTTGACGTGGGGGAACGTGGGCCCAGAGATAGACTGCAACCGTCTATTTGCTTGATGACAGCTGGGATTGGCTCCAGCACCTCGGTGACATTTATGGGAGAAGGTGATTAGAGCAGTGGATGAATGGCTTCTGTCTCCGCAGCCTCAGATAACGGCGCGCGGCCTTACTTCGTCTGAGCATTGGCACTTTGTCACTTCTTTTGCGTTGGGTTTAAAGGCAGACTTTCTCCACTGGAGCATCAGAAACCCGGCCCAACAGGTGCCGGTGTCCTGGGTTGTCATGACCCTTAGATGTGATATGAGCCACGAGGTAGTGGATCCCAACTCCCATTAATCAGTTTATCTTGTGATTTCAGCCCAATATGCTCATGATGATTTCATTGGTTGCGAGTTTCCTTAAGGCACCATATTGTAGGAGGTGAGTGATGATTTTCATCTCCCTGCATGAATTGTGACTGCTGTCTTTCTTTATCAGGGACCTTCAGTGTGGAGCAGCTTAAATCAGACAGGGAAGAAGACATGAATCAGATATGGCTTTATCCGTGTCCTGTGCTAGTGGTGGTGTGGGGGGGTGAGAAATGTCCTCATGATAATGTACTCGGCGCGATAATGGTTGTACACCTTGATGATCAATGCAAGCCATAAAAGGAACGGTGACATAAAGAAGTGATAAATCTCCCAGGCCGTCACTGAAGCAAGACACATAAAAGCAGGCAGCTATGGGTTTTCATGGCTAATGCCGGATTCCACTTCCTCACCTCAGGGGCGAAAAATGCAAATAAAATACAGATTATAAAAAAGGATAATGTGTGGGCTTTGGGAGATGAGGAATGAAAATATCAGCGGGCCTCTTTTTGATTTGTATGTCCAGCGGTGACGCTTGAGATGAACGAACCATGTCTTAAATTACCATGTAATAAAATTTTTACATCAGAAGGTGGGTTTTCTCACACACGCGCACAAAAAATAGCACTGGCAGCTTAATGGTGCCAGACTTTGGGGGGAAAAAAGACCATTATATTTTCCCATCTGTGACAAATCCTATTAGTAATGTGTCATATAAAGATGGAAGTGTGCTGATGTTATGTCTAGTGGACATCTTACTCTGTTGATTTGATAATGTGGATCGATGGGAACATAAAACGTTGCAATCAGCATTAGGTTTGGCTCATTCTTTTGCTATGAGTGTGTTGGACTGACTTAATCATGGCACTGGCCTCTGAGGGCAGAAACACAGTCCTTTGATAATTGTCTCATGATCATTGTCACCCTGATGTGATTCATTATATATAAATATATAAATATAGATGGATGGATGGATGGATGGATGGATGGATGGATGGATGGATGATAGATAGATAGATAGATAGATAGATAGATAGATAGATAGATAGATAGATAGATAGATAGATAGATAGATAGATAGATAGATAGATAGATAGATAGATAGATAGATAGATAGATAGATAGATAGATAGATAGATAGATAGATAGATAGATAGATAGATAGATAGATAGATAGATAGATAGATAGATAGATAGATAGATAGATAGATAGATACCTGTACATACATGATAAGTAGTGTAGATAGATGTTTTAACCTTTTAATCCAGACAATGTGTCTCCTCATCCATTTCGTCTGCTCCCGTGTTCTGACAACCACTGGTGAAATTGGTGCCTGGCTGGCGCCAGTGCTACAGGAGGAATGAGAGGGGGGTGGGAGGGGGGAGGTTAGGGAGGAGGGGGAGGTTCTGCCACGCACTAAAAGACACAGAAAGCCAGGAAAAGACAAGAGAACAAAAAGCCAAATCAATACCGTCATTATCAGCCCTCTCATAAAAGGCTGAACTCGATGCCAACGAGCTCCGGTACAAAGTAGCTACTTCAGACCAACACAATCCAAATACAGATGTAAATACATTACAGGCAGTGACACACAGAGGCGTATTTAAGATGACAAAACCCAGGCTGCTACTCACACAGCCTAAAAGTTCAGCTGTTGTCTTAAGAGAGAATTACAGCTGAAGCCTAGAAGTGCAAAGCACAACAACTGTGGTTATGTCTCCTTCAAAAGCAGAATATGTTACATATTATCCATCTGGTGGATCAGTGTGTTGAACACAGGTCAGCATGGATGTAAAAAAGCTTTTATACAGTGCAATAAGTCATATTTGTATTATATATAATCAGCATAAAAATCAACATATTAAACAAGAATAGTATGATTTCATCTTTCCTATGATCTTTACAACGAAGAGCATGATGGAAGGTTTGCTGTGAATATTAAAGTCAGTCATCAATGAGCACAGACTGACCCAGTGGCAGGAATATTTAACACATTAATGCACCTCATTAGTGTGGAGTTGCATTGCGTGGTGGAGCTACTTCTGTTCTGACATCAACAGTGATCCAGTTGAGCCACACGGTGCCAGAATCAAACCTCCAGTGAATGCAGCATGACTGTGCTACGGCGCCACGGCACCGTCAGATTACATCAGGTTGTCTTACCTCAGCTTTAGAGTTCTACTGGGTTGTAGTGGGACTGACGAATGGACCCGATGGGCTTCTTGTTCTTCCTAACTCTATTTATATTCTGATTCCAGATTTGGTCCAAAGTCACCAAATGAAATTGCCTGTGCAGAAATGGTGAAGGAATCAGCCCAAAATACCAGAGGAACGACATGATAACGTGTTAGTAACATAACCTATAAGGGTTATGAGAAATACACATCCACTATGAGACATGTTTCGGGGTGAGACCCGTTCTTCACGTGTTTATGATCCACTTCCAGGGAACAATTCACACAATTGATTTTATTCCTCCCGTGTCTTTTTGAGCATTTGATATTTATTTCTTTATTGTGACCATACATCTGACTGCACACGCTAGAAATGAAGCGTGGCCTCGCTTGGCGCACAAACTGGGAATGCAGGAGAGCGACTAGCCTGACTCCAGTTGGCAGAGCTAAATTTGAAATGAATCCACCCGGCTCCTTTCTCTCTCTGCGTCAGTGACCCCTCATTTGTTGTTTGCCATTAGAAAACTACAGTACTTACAATACAAGAATCCCATTTTCGCCCACTTTCCTCCTTTTTGCTGAACCCGGCAGACGCGCTCTTAAACTCACCTTTTCCTTTCCCTTTGATGTCTTCTTTGTCTGCTTGTTTTTATGGACGCTGTCTCGCTTTAGTAAGTGTTTTTCTTACACATATACCAAACTCATACTACATAAAGATAATTTGGTAAATGGACTGTGGTGTCAAGTGAAAGTGGTGGAGAATTACTGATCCTTAAATATATTAGGTTCAAACACACTCAATTGTTCACCTTAAAAGCCAGTAAGAGCCGGCGCACAACAGAAGAGCCTTCCTCCTCCCATCATCTGTGAACAGAGAGCAGCAGCAGTGATACATGGGCCAGACTGGCTATTGATTGGCTCTGTCCTCCTGCCCTGATGCATCATGCCATCTCTGTTTAGCGAGCAGGACGCGGGACGTCAGCGCTTCCACCCAACGCCGGCCAAATCAGCCTTCGCATCGGTCGTAAGCAGCGCTGGTGTCTGCGCGATGATGGATCAGGTCATCTACCTGGTCCCAGGGCCTGACTGCGAAGCGTCTTCTTCATCGGACGCCAGCTGACAGGACGTCCATCATCGCCAAGCCACGCCAATGGGCCCTGTCCCTGACGGAGCAATGCCTGCTCATCAGCACGCTGGCAGCGGCTTTATCACTCGGAGTCGTTTAGGGTGCGTCATAAATTGAACCTCGGTGGTTGACCACGACCAGCAGGGGCTCGAGGTCTTGTACTTTGCCTACAGTCAGATACAGTTACTACATTTTATTATTGGGATTCAGGTTTTTCATGCACAGGTACACTCAAGTGTGCACTAGAGTGGCAGTGGGTGGCAGGAAGACCCAGATGAATCACATTGGGGAATTCAACATATTTCTACCAGTTACCAGAGTTACTAGAAACACATCAGATAAGTAGATAAATAATGCAAAACTGAAAAAGCCCTTTATTTACACAACTATAAGCCGCGCAGCCTTTTCTAGTGGGTTCTGTCTTGGACATTTTGGCACCACAGGAGAAGGCTACAAGGCCAAACCAATTAAAACCAACAGAGTTCACCCGCAGTGGAGCAGAAACGTGGTTGGAAAACGCCACCGAAATTCAATAAGCTACATTAGCTTCGAGACGAAATAAAGCTTTGTGCTCCATTAGAGCCCGGCGAGGCTCAAGAGGTCATCTAAGGCAATACGATTCCTTCGCTGGCCCAAAAAGCATCTGACGAGAAATCTCTGATTGGTAAAATCGGCCAACCTCACTCACGTAGAAGTAAATACCTCTGCACCTGCTGCTGAATCTTCCCACATTAACATCTGGGGAATTACGGACTGATACATGTTATGTTAACGCTTACAGTCGCGACATTCGACTAACTTCTACCTTACACCATTGTTGGCTGACACCTGCGGACATGAGTCGTATTTTAGAGTCACCATCCTGCAAATGCACTGAGCTCCTATTTATTTGTCTCGCCGGCATCTTTAATTCATTCCCTCATTTGCATGATGTGAGCACCACACATCGCTCCAGCTTTTAGAGGATATTCCGACTGAAATCTTGCCCTGAATATTGGCTGAGCGCTCCTCGTTTACTCGAGGTCATGTGCGAGCGGTAAAGGCAGATATTTTGACTTGCCAACACACAAAATGACCATCCTGACATGAGTCGTATTTTAATGACCATTAATGACCAAAATGACCATCGTTCGCCAAAACAATGTCGGACTCCGTAGTTTTCTCTGGACCCCTCCCCAATGTGACCAGCGATGACATGTATAGCCGGCTGTCATCGCTCCACCGCTGGTTGTCTAGGTGGTGTCCTGCAAACGATGTGGGCTTTGTGGCTAATTGGAGCACTTTTTGGGGAAAACCTGGGCTGATTAGAAGAGACGGCGTCCATCCCACGTTGAACGGAGCCTCTCTGCTCTCTAGTAACATGGCCATGTTGCTTAGTCCCCCCACTGCTTGACAACTCAGAGTGGAGCCCAGGACGCAGAGTCGCAGTCTTACACGCCTCTCTGCATGTTCTCTACAGCCGCGACCCACTCTTAGTCTTAGTTATCGCATAGAGACTGTGTCTGCTTCTCGACCACCTAAACTATACAAGTCACAAACAAATCAAAGAGGAGTGACTTACCAGAATTTAATAAACATCAAAACAGTTCCTCTTACGGAACAAAGTAATAGTAAGCTAATAAAGTGTGGTTTATTAAATATCAGATCTCTCTCATCTAAATCCTTTTTAATAAATGACTTGATAAGTGACCATCACATAGATCTGTTCTGTCTCACTGAAACCTGGCTGCAGCAGGATGAATATGTTACTTTAAATGAGTCGACTCCAATGAGTCACATCAACTATCATGTTCCAAGAAGTACAGGTAGAGGTGGAGGAGTAGCAGCAGTTTATAAATCAGATTTATTAATTACTCCTAAACCTAAACATAGTTATAACTCATTTGAGAGCCTCACTCTGAGCCTTTCTCACCCAGACTCTAAAACTCAGAAACCAGTTGTGTTTTGTATTGTTTACCGTCCTCCTGCTCCATATTCAGAGTTCTTAACTGAATTCTCTGAATTCTTATCTGACTTAGTTCTTAGCACAGATAAAGTCATTGTAGTGGGAGACTTTAACATTTATGTAGATGTTGACAGCAACTGTCTCAGCACTGCTTTTAACTCCTTAATAGACACTATTGGTTTTACACAGCAGGTAAATGAACCCACTCATCGTTTTAACCACACTCTAGATCTTGTCCTGACATATGGAGTTGAAATTGATAATTTAATAGTTCTTCCCCAAAACCCTCTGTTATCTGACCATTTCTTATTAACTTTTGAATTTAGCACAACTGACCCTATAACAGCTGGAAAGAAATGTTACTATAGCAGATGTTTATCTGACAATGCTGTTGCCAGATTCAAGCAGATGATTCCATCATCTTTTGCCTCAATGTCTTGCAGATACACAGAGAACAGTCACCTTAATCCTTATGAACAGGTTGACTGTCTTGTAGATGATGCTGCAGCTTCTCTACGTACAATGTTAGACACAGTGGCTCCTCTGAAGAAGAAGACAGTGAATCAGAGGAGGTTAGCTCCGTGGTATAACTCAGACATCCGCAGTCTAAAGCAAAGGACTAGACAACTAGAAAGACAGTGGCGTTCCAACAAAATAAATGTAAACTGCATTGCATGGAAGGACAGTCTAATGAAATATAAAAAAGCACTTTGTGCTGCTAGAAAAACATATTATTCCTCCCTAATTGAGGAAAACAAAAACAACCCCAGGTTTCTTTTTAGCACTGTAGCCAGGCTGACAAAGAGTCATAGCTGTATTGAGTCTACTATCCCCTTAAATCTCAGCAGCAATGACTTTATGAACTACTTTACTAATAAAATTATCATCATTAGAAAAAACATTCAGCAGCGACTTCTTCCAAATGACAGAAAGCACTGTCTAGATCCATCAACTTTAAATTTATTAAATCCTCTGTCTTACCTAGACAGCTTCTCCCCCATAACTCATATGGAGTTAACCTCAATAATTAACTCTTCCAAGTCGTCCACTTGTCTTTTAGATCCAATCCCAACCAGATTACTCAAAGAAGTTCTACCTTTAATCAGCTCATCCATATTAAATCAAATCAACCAATCTTTACAACTAGGCTATGTACCACAGGCTTTTAAGGTGGCTGTGGTCAAACCTCTATTGAAAAAACCAACCCTTGACCCTGGACAACTAGCCAACTATAGGCCCATTTCAAATTTACCCTTTATTTCCAAGATTCTGGAAAAAATCGTGGCTAAACAATTATCTGACCACCTTAGTGGGAATAACCTGTATGAAGATTTTCAGTCAGGATTTAGAAAACATCATAGCACAGAAACAGCTCTGGTTAGAGTCACTAATGATCTTCTATTAGCTTCGGACAATGGTCTAGTTTCTGTCCTTGTCCTGTTAGATCTTAGTGCTGCATTTGATACAATTGATCATCACATTCTATTACAGACACTAGAACATAGAATCGGGATTAATGGAACAGCATTGGGATGGTTTAAATCCTATTTGTTGAACAGATTCCAGTTTGTTCATGTTAATGATAAATTCTCCACACGCACAAGGATAAGCTATGGAGTTCCACAGGGTTCTGTGCTGGGTCCAATTCTGTTTAGCTTATACATGTCTCCTCTAGGTGAGATTATTAGAAAGCATTCTATTAATTTTCATTTTTACGCAGATGATACTCAGCTATACATGTCCTTGGAACCAAATGAAACAGATCAACTAGACAAAATTCAGGGTTGTTTAAAAGACATCAAATCCTGGATGTCCCAAAACTTCCTTCAACTAAACTCAGATAAAACCGAGATTCTTATTGTTGGGCCTAAAAATCTGAGAGAGACACTATTAAGTCAGATAGCCACCCTGGATGGCATAACATTAGCTTCAGATTCTACTGTGAGGAACCTTGGTGTCATGTTTGACCAGGATCTCTCTTTTACATCATACATTAAACAAATCTCCAGAACCGCCTACTTCCACCTTAGAAATATAGTTAAAATCAGAAGCATCCTCTCTCAGAGCGATGCAGAGAAACTGATCCATGCATTTGTTACCTCTAGGCTGGACTACTGTAACTCCTTACTCATAGGATGTCCTAACAGCTCCTTAAAAAGCCTACAGCTCATTCAAAATGCTGCAGCCAGAGTTCTGACAGGACTTAGAAAGAGAGATCACATTTCTCCTACATTAGCTTCTCTGCACTGGCTGCCTGTAAAATGTAGGATAGAATTTAAAATTCTCCTACTCACATACAAAGTACTCAATGATAAAGCTCCTTCTTATCTTAAAGACCTTATAGTTCCTTATGCTCCCAGCAGAACACTTCGTTCTCAGAGCGCTGGGCTACTTACGGTTCCTAGAGTGTTTAAATGTAGAACAGGGGGCAGAGCTTTTAGCTTTTTTGATAAAGCTTATAGTTAGAGATGGTTCAGGTCACTGGCAATTATTGTTAGTCACAGGAACCATCTCTTAGTTAAGCTGCAATAGACATAGACTGCTGGGGGACTTAATTTATACACTGAGCTCCTCTGTTTCCTTCTACCTCCTCTGTCCCATAACCTCCCATCATTGTCCCATGTTTAACTAACCTTGTCTCTTTCTGTCCAGTAGTTGTGCTTCTCTCCTCTCCCCCCCCACCCCCACTCTTTCTCCCTCTCTGTCCTCACCCACAGGTATCATTGGACTCAAAGTTTGGTGTCTGTGATGGGCAGCTGCGGATCCAACCATCCTGCCTGCATCCAGTCCCTGGTCCTACCATCCTGCCTGTGCTCTGTTGTTGCTTGTTGTTGCTTGTTGCTGTTGCTGTGCTTTTCTATCTCTCTATCCTCTCACCCCAACCAGTCGAGGCAGATGGCCGCCCACATCCAGTCTGGTTCTGCTGGAGGTTTCTTCCTCGTTAGAGAGGGAGTTTTTCCTCTCCACTGTTGCTGTCAAATTAAATGCTTGCTGTATGTGGGATTTGTTGGGTTTAGTTGTGTGAGGTTTTAAACCTTACTTTGTAAAGTGCCTTGAAATAACTTTGTTGTGATTTGGCGCTATATAAATAAAATTGAATTGAATTGAATTGAATTGAGGCAGAGGTGGATGCGTTCCTGGCTGCTCGGCCCCGCGTTCGGACCACGCACCGAGATGTTACAGTAGGCGAAGAACTGGCAGGAACGTGTGGGATGTGCATGGTTTCAATCAAACGGAAGCCAACAACTTGCTAAAGAAGCACGGTGATCCAAGTTCGGCTCGATTCCTGCATAGCGGGACTACTTCCAGCACAAATCATACGTAGCAGCTTGGATGCATGAAAAACCTCAAATGATCCGTTCAACCGCGCTCCAGGAAGTTGATAACGTAAAAGTATATAAAGTTGTGTTGATTGCAGCTTTAAAGTCAATTTAAACATTACAATTACACATACAGTACATCATTTAACAAGTGAACCTGGAACCTATTAGAGCTGACATCGGTCACTCCCATTGGGCTCCAATTAAGGACACATCCAGGCCAACCTGCGTGTGTTTGGACTGAGTGGAATCCCTTCCTGAACCCGGTTGGTGTGATGTGACAGTATTAACTAGTGTGCTAACCCAAAATAAAACCTCTAAAGCCACTCCGGCTGTTAAATCTCCCCAAATCCCACAAATATTACTGGGAACATGATTTCAGTGCCCTCGGTAGTACATGTCACTGCAACCTTTTTTTATGAACAGGATTTTTGAAACCAGTGGGAGCTTAGGAGCACTGGCTGTTCTGTCAACCCGCAACTCCAGGCTGGAACACATATTTACAGATGGGTGACAAATTAAAGCAAAAGCCAACATGAGCTTGGGTATGTGGTGACACACCGAGCCATATCGGTAGACCTGTGCCTGACGGGTCTGCATCATTACACCCTCAGATGTCCGATCACGGCACAGAGGGATGTGGGAACACCGTAACATCCCTCTGTGGTAACAGACCGTTACCGCTGACACACGTCTTAGAATGTCCTGAATTAACTCATTTAATCATTTGTTTGTCTTCTGTTTTATTGCAGTCAATAGCCACTTTAAAAACTCTATTTATTGAGGCGTCTGATCCAAATGCAGATGTCCCTGTTTCTTTTTAACACTAGCCAGTGGAGTAGTCTTTGTGACTGAAGCTCCTGCCTTCTGAGACCTAACAACGGATCTCTTATTCAGACCAGTTCGCATCAAACGCTTAAATTTGAATCTAGTATAAATTTGCCTGTGCCTATAAATGACACAAAGCGTGACAGGATGTTCATTGCTGAGTTCTATTAGTGCACCTGTGTGGAACTATCTGCATTTATTAGATTTATCCAGTCATTCACTAGGGTTCAAACTGTGTCACCCATCTGCAGACAAAGTAAGAGAGATACAAAAAAGAAAGGCAAACCAGCGTCATGCTTCAACTCGAAGTCAAGCTCCAGGCACTAGACACAAGGATTTGGATCAGTGCTGTGTAATCTTACTTAATGTAATCTTCATCTAGAAAATCTAATTTGAAATGTTTTTTTGTTTGTAATAGAGTTTAACTTTGCCTCATCAGCTAGTAGTATTATTATCCAAAAGTGGCTTTACCATGGCATGCAACAAGCCCGTAAAAATGCCAAGAGGGGCCATTGATGTAATTAATAAAGGTGGGAGAGCATGTAGATAGCTCAGACAGGTTGTCAGGAGAGCAGGGACCCTTAGAGACTGATTAGAAAATAGGCAACTACAAAAAGAGAGAAGAGCAAGACATCGGAGGAATAGATTGTGTCAGTTGACAGGGTGGGAAACGCATCAAGAAAATGTACTTGTCCTGTGAATTAGTACCATCAGAGGCTCAATCTGGCTTATTAGAGCTTGTTTTCAAGTGGCTCCAAAATGGGCTTTGGCTTCCTTCCCACCCTGGGACTGAGATTGTTTCAGAAGTGAGCAGAAGAGATAGAACAGAGATGAGAGACAGAGGAGGTGAATGCAGAGCTACAAAAGAGTTTTATTAGGCATGCTACAGAGGTAATGCAGAATACACAAGAGAGGCCATGAGAGGGGGAACTCAAAAGCAGAAAACCAAGTCGCACTTCCCTTTGTTAAAAAATAATTCAGCCTTTAATTGTGCCTCTTCCAAACTTTACCAAATCTTTACATATTTAGCTGTATAAAATCAGACTTGGAGGAAAAAAATATACATATTTTTTTATGAGCAAATGCCTCAAGAAAAGAGGTTCTGTATAAAAACAAGTGGGAATTCTGACAATTTCATGTCTTAAAATGTGTCCTCAAATGCTCGGTTTTCTGTTGTCAAAACGAGTTCAAATAATACTAAAGGCACAGAAACTTTGGTCCAACTGAGTAGCCCTCTCGAGTAAACTGTCACATGACAAATGAAATCACAGTGGACATTTTCTGTTTCCACAGCATGCAACACTTCCTGATCCTATTGTAACTATTCACGCTTTGTTACCATTAACTACACCTCACTGATACAAAAAAAGCATGGAAGGCTTTAAAGACAGAAGAAAACATTTGGCTCTCAGCCATGTTGTGAAAGTCCATGTAGATCAAGAATTTGAAATCAAAACTGGGGCAGAAAAACCTTACACTGAAAACGTGGAATATGTTCTAAGCTAAAAGGTTTGCTTAGAATTGTTTTTTTACAGCAACCTGTAGCAATCATGTTGTGTTATTGTCTTACATGTTGTTACAGAAATATTTTTTCCTGCGGCTCGACTAGAAAGAAAACATCCATGTAAATCTCTGGAACAAAAAAAGTTGGTGGCAGAGCTTAATGATAATTTCATGGTAAAAATAAAAGCTTGCATTCTCACCAACCCCAAAATATTCAATACCAATGTGCCTCAAAAGTAAATAGAGCTAAAATGAACATGTCTACCTGCAGAAACAGTTGATATTGTCAAGTAAGGCACATAAGTACTGTATCTTTACAACTAAATTAAGAATTAAACACAGATCTACATCACTATCATACCGTGGAACAATCAATTATGTCAAAATTCTGACATAGAAATACAGTTAAGCTGGGATGATCCACAATCTGCAACATACTCAATTGTCCTCTTTAAAAAAAACAAAAGGATGCAAGTTAAAAGTTTTAGTCTCTGATGGAATGACAGGTTAAAAAAAAAAAAAACCTAAACAACAAAACTGATTCAATCAATGTGGTCCCCCACCCCCCAGACAGTCTGAGAAAATGCTGACCAGATGAGAGACAGTAAACCCTGATACCATCAGGGCATGTCACATTTTCAAATGGTGGATTTAGAGAAAGAGACTCTCAGGTGCTGGTTGCCTCCCATGTTGCAGTTGTGAAGGTCGATTAATGCCTGGATGGCCTCCTCCACAGTTGACATCTGGATTAAAGCCATTTTGCGATCTCTGGAAGATGTGATACAGTGGTGAATACACAAACTTGGCTGGGGTTAAAAGTGCTATGCATTTTGTCAAAGATGAAAGCTTTATTAGAGTATCAGTAGCTACAAGCTGTTGCCAGACCTTCATTTGACTTAAACAGTCTACTTACTGGAAAAACTTAAACGCTTTCACTGTGCCTCCAGAGTTTGAGAAGAGTAGCCTCAAGTCATCCTCTGTCACATCTTGTCTGTAACAATAAAAGAGATCCTTACGGTTAGAAACACATATTAAAAGCAAAGACACACTTAGAAGCACTCAAATAAGCAGGTTACAGTCGACTTTACGAACACAGGCTGCTTGTCATTTAAACTGGTGAGGTTAGGGGACAACAGAAGTTTGATTTGCCAAGGTAGGTTTCTTAAAAAAAAAAAAAAAATCTTCCATGAAGAATAAAAGAAGATGCTGATCATCTACCACCAGGTTGCTAATTGTAGTACAATCAACATGTACAAAGGCTGCAACTGTAAAATCAAAGAGTCCATAAAAGACCCTTCAGTCAGTGCTAATTTTGATGTTCAGCCCTGGTTCATTGTGTGCTTCCCAGAGTACTTTGTCAGCAGATGTTTGCACTGTATTCACTCCCAGCATCTGACAACTGAACTGATAGGCCTAATGCTTACGGGATGTTGGAAAGGTGAAGGGTGGCAGAGGGCGGGAAGATGTTCTGGAAGTTCTTGGATCCAGGTTTCTTGAAGCGATGAAGTGGGGAATTGGCAAAGTCCTTCGTCAGCCCTTGGTCATCCAGGCCATCACGAGGCAGCGCCACCGTTTGATGCTTTGATAGTGTCACCCGGATAATCTTACCATACATCTTCTGGCCATTTAGGTGGCTCATTGCTGTGGTTTATGGAACAATAGAGAATAAAAAGCAGAGAATAATAATTAAAATACTGCTCTGTGTCATGGAACATTCATTGGATGGGTCCAGCCAGCCTAAAAGAAATAAAACCGTGGTAAATAATTTTAGATTAAGAAATTGTTAAATTACGTTGCCCATAAAGACGTACTGCTTACTGAAACTCTTGGGTCCTATAAAATATGTACAATAAAGCCTTTAGCAAATCAGACTCAAAACAGTCTATACATGCATAATGTGATGAGTAGCATATTAGATATACAATACAAACAAACAGAAAGATACAACAACAATCAAAACTCAAATTAAGAATATAATCTGGAAAGAAAAGAAGCTGGGTTGTCTCCAGAAGCACCCAACGGACAGAACATCAGCCATAAAAGCTGGTCTCCACCACTGATAAATCAATTTAATTTGCCTGGGTATAAAGCCTGCTTACCTAGCTGAGCCTGGTTGGCATCTGACATCTGAATGAGAGCACTGTCCTTCTTATTGTAAAGTATTTTCACCCTCTGGACATCACCATATACTCCTGCATTAGAGCCACAGGCAGGCAGGAGAAGTGGTGAGTTGGAGAGAAAGCAGACAATAAAAAATAAAGTTAGCACTCGCGACAAGGATATTTAAAGACAAGAGGCAGAGAAGAGAGAACAGAATACACAGGAAATTTACAGCAGAGAGAGCGAGAGAGAACGAGAGAGAGGGAGGTGTGTGAAAAAGAACATGTAAAGAGAGAAGAGACACCCTCTTAACTTATAAGTTATCAAGCTAACTAAGATGGATAGAAACAAAAACATGCAAAACTCATAAAATGTGTATTAACAGATTTAAAGGTAATAAGCAATGAATTAAGATATAAATAGGGGGCATTGTATTAATTATAAATAAGCGTAGTGTAAAAAATACATAAGCTCATAATAATCATAATCATAATATAAAAAGATAAAAATGATATAGATAAAGAGAAGAGAGAGAGAGAGAAGTGAGGGAAGAGAGAGCCAACGATAACATACCGAAGAGGGTAAACAGACTTTGGGGCGTAACCATCTTTAGAGGTAGAGAAGAGCAACAAGCAGCGTGAGACAGGTAGAGAGGTAGGAGAGTCGGAGCGGAGCGGAGGTAGAGATGGACAGATCGATCCAGAACGGAGGTAGGTAGGAGGAATGGTGGTTTTTGTATTCCCCCCGGAGAGTGATGGAGGCGGTGGGTCATGGAGGAGGGGAGAAGAGGAGGCATGGAGGGGTTTTTGGACGGCAGGAGAGAAGGAAGGAGGGCAGGTTATTGTGGGAGGAGGAGGTGAGTTGATGGGGTTAAAAATTCGCCACCAGCACGTAGAGGGGGAGGCAGTATGAATGGAGGGGAGAAGTTGGGGAGGGGGTAGAGAGATAGGGAGAAGAGATGAAAAGGAAGGCAAATGCAAATGGGGGGAATAAAAAATAAATAAAAGTGAGAAGGAGGGAGGGACAAAAAATAAAATATAGGTCAGTACACTGGAATAATGCAGGTAGTTTGGTCAGAGACAATGGCTTGGATCAATGTTTTCTTTAGTCAAAATACAGCAAATAACCTGTGCCAAAATGTATTTAACCCTGGACAAGCATGGGGTAAAAGGTACATTCATATAAAAATAAAAAATAAATCATGAAATCAGCAATATAAACAATCATGGGACAAAATTAACATGCAGCAAGTCTGGAATCTGAAGATCTACAATCTTTCAGCAGGGAGAATGGTGCTACAACAATATGAGAAGCTGAGGGGGCAAAATCAGTTAAAGAGACATGCGGTACAATCGGGCATGCAAGAGTTGATGCGAAGGCCACTCGAGTAAAAGGTGGCGTTCACACAAGTCCAAGAATCTAAAAGAAAGCTTTAAGCACAGTATCTTAACATCAGTGATTCGCTCTAAATGCTTTTGATACTGTTAAAAGGCTCCAAGATGACACATTCAATCACAGCCATAGAGAACAGACTGATGAGGAAAGAGACAGAGACAAATTAGACACTACTTAAGGCCAAGTTCTAGAAAAGCAGAAAAACAGGGAGAGAAGATTGAGAAGCAAGTGATTCAGAGGCAGGTATTTAATCCCAGAGTTGAGACACGGGTTAGGAGACCACAGAATGATTTCATATGAGCTTTCATATGAGCTGAGGAAAGCTTAGAAGGAAAAACAGAAGAGAGGCAGTTAGCTGAGTTAAGATACAGTTTGACAAGAGAAGGGATGGGTAGAACATCAGAGGAAGGAAGGAGGGCAGGGTATAGGTGCAATGAGAGGAACAACAAGTCTCCCTCTGTCTTACGGGGACATATGAGTCTTGACCAAAACAAAAAACAAAAGAACAGCAACGCCCTGGGTGTGTAAGAGACACTAGAAAATATGGCAAAGAAAAGGTTAGACAAAAAAAGTTAGCTTCATATGAAAAGAAGCTGAGACACTGTGTTTTCTAAGCCTGGATATCAAATGTATGACTTGTGACCAAAGACAGTTCAATGATAAAATCTAATTGATTTCTACTGATCTCAAATTGTTCTCTAGATAAAAATGGAATCACAAGGGCTTGAGAAATGTATTACACAGTAGCTGTCAGACAAAAGCGGAATCTTTATCCTGTCATACTCTCAACTTCGTGTTTGAAGTTTGTAATATTTAAATTTGTGATGCAAGTGACTTAATAAAAGCCCACCATGGACCTGTGTATTCTGAATGGCAGACAAGACAATAAAAAGTGGAAATGGTAGCACAAGGAGGGAAAACAACAGAGGATGATGGTGGCGTGTATGACTGGTGGATTTTAAGTCATTTATGACCTAAATGGTCCATTAGATTGTGCTGGTATATGGCTTACTGACCTCCTCGTTAAGGTTGCTGACCAGTAGGACGCCGCTGGACCCCGTCTGCCCAGCTAGCGCCACCCTGCCGGCAGCAGCTGCAGCCGCTGCTGCAGCACTCAAGGGGTTCAGCGCCCCTGATAAGGCGCAGAACAAAACAAAACACGGAATGGTGAGAAAATGCAATATTATTAAACAAATTCTAATTTAAAATGTAAAGATAATGAGATAAGGAGGAAGAATAAAAAAATGTGATCTACCTGGGATCTTACCGAGGAGGGAGTTTTCTTTGCTGAAGGCAGCAGCTACAGCAGGGTCAATGCTGGGCTGGCCGTCACCAGCAGGCAGGTCGGGGCGTGTGTAGTCCCGACTCTTGTCATTGTTGTACTTAACATTTAGATTGACCAGCTTGGAGAAGTCGATTCTCAGTGTACAGCACGAGTTGTAGATGTTCTGGCCATCCAGTGCCTAGAAGGAGGGACAATAAACATTGCAACTATTGCACGTGGCATTGCACAGCATAAACTGACCCACCGGGGCTTATTGTTTCTGCAGTACAACTAGGGGAAGCTTCAGGTGCATGAGCACTTACCAGTTTAGCCTGGTTTGCATTGGAAGGATCACTGAACTGGAGGAGGGCCTGGAACTGATTGTTCTTAGTGAAAGTGATTATCTTCATGACTGTGCCAAACTTGGAGAAAATCTGCCAAAAAAAAAAAAACAACAACACTCAGCTTTGTACAGTGAAATTTTCTCTACTTTGTTGTACAGTTTAACAATAGTCGTTACCTGTTGAAGTACATCCAGCGTCACAGGGTAGAACATGTTGTCAATGATGATCCGCAGAACGGGACTTGAAGCTGCAGCGAGAACCTCCTGCACGTCTGAGCTTGGCGACCCGCTGGACTGGACAGCTGACACCGCTTGCAGCACTGCCTGGGTCCGCTGCGGCCAAAAACTTAAAACAATCACTCTTTGTACTTGAGTTTCAGAGGAACTGATTCATAAAAAAGCAGAACAGGCTTCCTCTGTGCTTAGTAAAACTAAAGCGGTCCAAAAGTACCAAAACTATTTTATTGTCGCTAAACTGAAATACACCATGAAACTTCTATCTTTCTCTTTGGAAGTATTTCCTTCATTCATAGGTTTAATGTCAAATAAGTGATAAATGCAGATGCTTTAGCAACAAATTATTTACTAAAAAGACAAAGTCTTTAAAACTTTCCTTTACAGACAGGATAATCAATGCATACCCTTATTAGATAAATACACTTTTTACCATTTTACAGACTAATCAGATAACTGAAAATCAGCAAATTAATCAATAAGGAAAATAACTAGACCTGATTGAGAGCATCAGTCTTGAGCTCTTTGTGATTGGAGTACTGAATGAAGACTGGGACATTGCGGACATGAGGATTTACTGTGTTGTAGTAGTTAACCATAGTGATGGCTGCTTCCTCTGTCCCCATTTCCAAGAACGCCTGGCGGTAGAGAAAAACAGCAACACCGTTACCATTCTAATTACCATTCTAGAGTAATTACATGATCAGAACCTTTTATCTTTTATTGAAAAGTCTTTCCAAAATGTAAAAAAAACAAACTGTATCGATCTCTAGGGCAGAGGTCTCAATGCAATATATACATCAAGTGAATTGTAATTTACCACTACAGTGGCAACACTCTCAGGCAAACAGATGAAGTTGTCTGAATGCTGAGATGAGGCAGCTACAGATCGATCAAGACTGGCTGACACACTGACATTGGTAGAATGGGCAGGACAAAGCAGCAGTACTTGACAGGAATCTAGGGGACAAAAGCAGGGTATTTCCTACAGCCCTCCAGAGCAGACAGACAACAGGCTTTTGTACAGCTTGGTCTGTGGGCATGTTTCAGACACAGCTCGAGATAGCAAGGTTGAATGTATCCAAAAAAACATGTCAGCTGAAAGTTGACATGTTTTTTTTTTTTTTTTGACACTTGCTTTTTTGCCATTTCATTGTCTGTACTCACCTGGTTTTTCCCCTTTAGTGTGAGAATGTTGGTGACTTTACCAAAAGGCAAACCAAGCGCGATCACTTCAGTCTCTGATGCCTCACTGGGCAGCTTTCTGATGTGGAGAACACGAGACGGTGGAGCCGCCTCCACCCTCGGCTTCTTATTGTCACTGCCATTCGAAGCCCCATCTAAAATTTTAGCACAAATGGTGAGCATCTGTGCTAATCAGCTTCACCAAAAAACATGTTTTAAAGCCTCAGACGTTATCGTGGTGTATTTGGATTTTTTCCCCCATTACACTACACATGAGGTGATGCTAAATGCTGATCTACACATCAGATTGACAGGACATTTAGATTATTCTCTAACGTGTACACCCAGAAATTAATCAGATCTGTCCCAGTTCATTCAGTAGTGTAACTATGTCAGAGTCACACAGAATTATCATCAGTGACAAGAAGAACAAGCAGTCCTGCTACAGATGGTCTGGCCCCCACAGAGCCCTGAGCTCATCATCATGGAATTGGTCTGGGATTACACGAAAAGACAGAAGTTACTGAAACAGATTAAATACACAGAAAAACTGTGGCAAATTATCCAAAATATGCAGAACAACCTAGAACGTGGCTTGTTTTATAGGGAACATTTTGACGACAGTATTCTCTATTGATGTAATTTCCAGCTAAAGACAAATGTTTTTCACAATCTTATGTTAATTTTTATGACATGATTTAAGTTACAGTTGCGACAGAATCAGGAAAAATGTGATTAGGAGTCATTTCACAACCCAACAGGTATCCAATTACAGCATATTTAGCTTGTCAGTAATGTGTACTCTCATTTATGATTAATTACATTCAGAAATGATTTGAACCAATGTGACCCATTTAAAGAATTACCCACCTATAGCTCAGAGGGGCACTGTGTAGCAATGACAGACTGGAACTTTGATTAAGTAGGCTGCCAAAACCCTTGTGTGTGCCTGTAGCATTGTTCTTGTTTAATAATTTCTGGATGCCTTTTCTTAATTAACTCTGTAGCTTTCTTTGAGATGCTTCTGATATCATCTAAACAGTGAGGAGGCATTAAAACGCTGTGGCGACACTATGTTTGTTCCAGTCACATGCTGTTGTGTGTGGGTGCCCACCTACTGAGGAGCGCAATGTTATTCAGGCACTGAAAAGCTCCCATGAGATAACAGTTCAAATCACGCAGCCTGTTTCACTTTTCAAACACCTATTATCCCTTTGATTCCTTTTACTGCTTGCTTTCACTGCCGATTAAATGGCTTCATGCAAATTCTGCCAATCCCTCCTCTATTCAGGGGTGGTCGGAACGAACTCACCGCTGATACTGCTCATGCCAGAGTTGGGACTGTTGTACATACTCATCTCGTCAGATCCTCTCTGCGGGGGGAAAGAGAGAGAGACAAAGACAGAATGTCAAACACAGATGTGAAATAATGGAGAAAACGATTTCCATTTTCCACGTAGGCCCTCAAACAGACCATAAGACAGAGCCCTCCAACGATATTATAAAAGGAACAAAAGGAGAGGCGAAGACTAGGTAGAAAGAGACATAAAGCCGCTCAAGAGTGGCCTGGCTCCTCCTCCTCCGGTGTAGGTTTAATCTTGCTGAATTTAAGATGTCAAGATGTGTCATTTCATCCTGAGCTAGACTAAGTCCCAGAAGGCTTGCTGAAGCTGACGGGCGCCCTGTGCTCTTAAACCTGACTGATGGGATGACGAAGAAGCTCGCTAGGGACCTATTACACACACAACTTTATAATAGCTTGATACACCCCCTCCTTGCTTCTGTCTGACTGAATTTGAACCAATTGTTCTTCTGTCACTAGCATTCTTTATGGTTACGATAAACTAGATGTTGTATGCCTTGCTACAGCCACATGACACTAATAAATTGAAAGGGTAATAAAGTTGTCTTAGGCCAAAATGTGAGCACCAAGTGCAGGAGTTAAGAGAACCCAAGAAATTATTTCTCCCCCAACAGCTGGCAACCCTCTCTGTTTTTTCTATGGCACTAAAGTATTGCTGAAATAAAATTGGTGGCGAAGACCTCCATATGAGAGGAATTAGTATTTTATGACTGTTGTTTTTCCTTCTGGAAAGGACTTTAACTTTGTTTCATCAACACAAAAATGCAGCTGGCACGCAACAAATTCGGTTAGGTAGCAAACAATGCGCTTACAAAAGAAAAGTGTGTTCTGTGATAGGTAGGGACATTAACTATTTTATCAAAACCTGTCCGATGCTAGAGAGGGATATAAAATCTAAACAAACATACAAAAAGGAAACAACTGTTCCAACAATACACCATGTAACAAATGACAACTGTTTCAAGATTTACTTTAACTTTTTACTTAAACTTACTAAGTGCTTACTTACTAAGTTAAGCAAGGAGTCAAACAAAATGACTTTAAGTCATTCATTAAAATCTTAAATGCTTAATTCAGTCTCATTATACTTTGACGCTGATGTCTTTACATAAGTTTGACAGTACAGACATCAGTAAAAGAAAAAAAGAGTTGCTCTATAAAAACAATGGTAAAAGTTGAGTTTAATAACTTCTGCAAGTCTGAGCCTACCTAGTGGTTCTATATTCTGTGACTCGTAGCAATGCCAATCTGTCAACATGGCTTTAAGTGAAAGCAAAACATGGGAAAATTATTTCCCTCTATCACAGAATGATTAAGTAGAATTATATTTTTCATGGGGTTTGATTTTATGTCAGTTTCCACAGCATCTAAAAACAGTAGCACTCCCCCTAGTAAGCTGCAAACGCAGCAGAAGGGAGTTTAAGTGGAAACGGGGTTAATGAATGTCACAGAGCAGTGATAAAATGTGGTGAGAGAACAATCCATCAACAAAGCAAAATCAGTCCATGTCATACTTAACCCTTAATAGCTCTCTAAATTACAATTAAAATCACCAAATGTATTATTAGCATGATAAAAAAATGTTATATAATAACTAAAAGAAGAATAGTCGTAAACTAACATTTTAAGATTATGTAAATGAGAAATGTTCTGCTTGTGTTCTCTCCCTAACAATGAGGTAAGATGTAAGACTGGTCTATTTTCCACAGCTCTGTGAAAGAAAAACATTCTACAAATTATATTTTTTTATGCCTCTTATACACAGTCTAACGTCAAACAAAGGCAAACAAAACAATGTTAATTGTCTCTTTTAAGGACAAAATGTTTACCCAATGCTTAATCTCCCGACCTGACATTGTCCCTCAGGATTCCCTGGTGAAGAGCATAATTCATGATTCCCCCAATTATGATAAAGTTGCCATGACCCTAAAGCAGTAAAGTGTGCTCACATGATTACACTGTCAACTCAGTGCTTCACCATAGATATGATATTCTATGATATTTTATGTGAAAACATGTGTTCTGTTCCATACACAGAACAATTCACCAGACACAAAATCATCATATAAGCCAAACAAAAATCAGACAAGCACCAATACCCCCAGGTTTAGCTGTGTAATTTGTATTTGCATTTATTTTACATAGGAGAGAAACTATAACTAATCTTTAAAGAATGAGAACTCTGTAATTCCTTGGATGTTTCCGTAGTTACTGTGTGATGTATTGCAGCAAGACACAAGCAATTACACTGTGCATGTTGTTTCATAACACATCAAAAACCACCTACAGTGTTCAAGGCAGGCACACATGAACTGTGTATTGAAACTTAGCCAGAGCAAAAGGAAAAGTCTTACCTTCACTCCAACTGCAACATCGCTGATGCTGAAAGAGAAATCATAATTATCTATTCAAAATGTGAAAACGATTAACAACACAGACAAGGCAATATTGTCACATTATGATAGGAATTCAACTTTTCCTTCGTTGGACATTTAGTTGATTAGACAATATTAATGTGGATGTCATTACGGTTGTTTTTAGTAAAATGTAATCATATGATGCATAACATAGACGCATAACGCAACCTTTGCTGCATATTCAAAATTCCTTTAGGTCCATGTTAGAACTGAACACACTTGACGATGTTAACAACAACCTTCTAGAGCTAGTCATCTGGAATAGAAACATTCTGTCAAACTGTAACTGGTGTAATTTGTTCTCCTCTTTGTGTTTGTGACCATATTGTGCAGAGGTGTAGAACAGTAATAGGCCTCTTTTAGGCACCATAGGCATTTATATTATGGTTAGAATGTCTCAGGTAAGTAAAAATAAGCCACAGTCCATCACTCCTTTAACACACACAGGTCAGTCAAGTGCAGTCACAATAACCATCAAACACTGGGAGGAAACTAGCTTCCTTAATGAAGAACTGTTACCTGGGCTAAATAACGGTGCGTAAGATTAAAGAAAAATTACAGATGCATCAAATTTAAAGCATTCAGCAGGGACTGTGTGGATGAGGCCTCTATAGTCACACAGATGCAAAGGCACCACCACTGAGAGAGACATGGAGAATGTGATAAGATGGTAGCTGTTTACCACTATGAAGCAGAAGAGAGGGGGTGGAGGAGAAGGTGTGATGGGGACACTTTACGGCTGACGCTGTTGGTGATTTATTATCTTTTTTACTTTATGATAACTTTTTCCCCACTGAGGTTTTCAACACCCCGTTAACCATCAGATCACCTGACCAGCTCAGTTAAGTGGGAACTTCTTGAAGGAATTGTACAAAGAATGCCAGCTAACCATGCCATCCTGCTGTGTGAGAAAATAGCAAAAGTGTGCGTAGCTGTTATCTAAGAGAAGGCAAACTGAAATCAAAATCACACATTTCGCGCGACTCCACATATAACGTCAGTTAGTTTTGACCAGATCGGCATGAACTATAAACATAAAAAAACACAACAGTAAAGAGTGGCTTTAAAGTACACTGCTGGTGTGCAGATTTAAAAGCAGATTAACCTTTAACGTGGTACATGGAGCCGCTCAACCAGCCAGAGCTAAGTTAGCCACTGTTACAACACAAAGGATCAACCGTACTGTAACGTTACATTAGTTAGCATACACGTCTGATAAACTTCACTAGCCGCTGCAGTACAAATACCACTGTGTAGCTGAAATACAGGGTAAAACAGCAGCAACAGAGCTCCGCGGGACCTCGTCACACAAGCGAAGCATTTATTGTCATAGATAACTCGCAACGCAGTAAACACTGGGGGCTAGCTAAGTTATGCTAACATCAAGCACTTCCTTAACAGAAGGGAGCGCGTGGCTATGGAAACCCGTTAACGCAGGAGCGCGTCTCACGCTTTTCTCTAAAATGACGCATTTCCGAAGCAAGTACCGCGTGCAGCCTTGTGGTGTGTGGAATGGGATGTAATGGGTATCGGTGATAAAATTGTAACGTTACCCGTCCATTTCTGTAACGATTTCTCAGCGCGTCTCCTTTCCGTCCTGTTTTCTATCCAGTTTACACCTACACTGCGCGCGCACCCTACATGAGAGCAAAATGGAGGCAATGTGCGGGTAGAGGACGAAGTCGTGGCGGAAATGGCCGAAGACTTCCGAAGTGTACAGATAAGGCACTGCGACCAAAACATAAGCGTGATAGTGGCTTCATGGAGACATTTGGCTAGTGCAAGCTTTGGCTAGAAATGTTTCCTTTTATATTTCACAGAATCACCTGATTCTTTTAGTATGAAAACAAGAGATATCATACGGCAACATGCCCATATATCTGTATATTATAAACTCATTACCATGTCCACTGGACACATTAAAGATCCTAAAAATGTCTGATTAACATTATGAAAAACATTCCCAGGATGTCAATAAAACCATGCATCCAGGGACTGTTAATTTGCTCTCTTCACATGACATTTTTTTTTAGTTCAGGATTCCTTCTGCATGCACGTGAATGGAGAAATTAGAAAGGGGGAAAAAACGGGCAGTTTTTTGCATAATGATTAATCTTGACAGACATACGTCATGCTCCTGGGCTCCTGACAAACGTCACGCCCTGGGTGAAATTAACGCCTAACTGCTTATCTTAAAGGACCTGGGATTTAATTAAAAATGACATTTCCCCAAAGACTTATGCTTCTGAGGCTGCCATGTTGAAATTAGCTGATGAGGGGCCCTCGGAGCCAAAGGGAAATAAGCAAACTGTCAAACGCAAAGCAAATCACTGCCGTTTATCAGTCCTGCTCACTGCTCAGGAAATAACAGTGGACTGACATCCTGCGTGGTGCCCGCTGTACCACCGATACAAGTCACATTGTTATTAACCAAAAGGAGGGGGGGAGGGGGACAAAAAAACAAGCCTGTCAAATGTGATATGGAGACAAACAATGTGGTTGGGCTAAGTATGGGAATAGGTTGCTGAAATGAGCCCTTAAGTAAACACAGATATATTCTGCTGCTGACAAAGCCAAACCTTGTGATTTCAAATTTCTGCATTTTATAATGACTGCTATTCAAACAGTGGGTCCGCTAGAGAATTAAAACAAACAGGGCTGCGGTGCGGAGAGAAGAGACTAAACTAGACTGATATGGTCACTGCGTTCATGCCTGCAAATTCCACAACGAGGTTAATACAGTGAGACCTCAGCACAGAGGGAGCGAGCTTTAGGTTTAGTAAAAGTCTCATGTACAATGTTTTTAGGCATTTGGGGCAAATCTACTCTTGTTCTGATGCTTTATAATTAAAGGCCCGGCACCTAGTGGTAAATTTCCTGGTCTGTCGAATGACAGTGTTGTCTGAAATTTATGTGTACAGGCTCGTGACGGCCTCACATGCGGACGCACAGCTCTCATGTCTCGTTGACAGAGGTGTCTGCCAAGGCATCATCTGGAGGGGGATTGTGACAGTTTCAGTCAGAGGTGATGTCATCACAGCGCGACCCGTGAGGACGAGGGCACGCCGATCCGCTCGGGCTGTCTGTCGCTGTGGGAGCCGAAGGACTGGATGTGTTGCTGGAGGTGTGAGGTGCGTGTCAGCGAGTGTCGACTCCAATATCTCCCTCACCTTTAATCACATTAGTTTTGAGGGTGAGATGATACACATTCCGCCGCTTCCACACAAAAGCGTAGCCACGCGCGCGTGCGCCGACACGAACGGGAGCGTCATTGCTAATTCACCGTTGGTATTCAGGTTGCACGTTTGAAATTGAAACATTTAAACAGAGAACAGTAATGTCATCAAATGTCATTTGTGTCATTGTAACTGACAGGAAGATAAAATGTCATCAGGTCCAAGAATGAATATTTCTGCAGGGTCAGAAAACCCATTTATTAAAATTGCGGCACTGGCCCCCCTCTGTGCTAAAGAGACAGTATTCCCTGTCATGTTTCACAGTGACCCCCAAGCTTGACATTTTGATTTCTCTCATTTTGTCCTTTGCGGTTTTCTCTTAGAGTGACAGCACAAGTGCCTGCATGTGTTTAAGTGTGCCATCTACTAAAAGCTGCCCATCCTGAAAGGCAACACAAAGTGAATGTCAGAAATGTCAGGACGCTAACATGGCCACCGGCGACTTGGGGAACTGGGAAATGTGCCCGGCACACTTGGAAGAAAGAACCTGTCCCCACTGCTATTGAAGACTCCCCTCTCATGCTGTCTGACCCCTTTTTCTTTTTCGCTTCTCAATAGAGATTTTGATGCCGAGGCTGCTTCAACCGAGCACAAGGGAGATGGGGAAATATTGACTCTGAAATGCTCTTTTCAAAGCGCATTCCTCCATGTCTACATGCATTTGAGCGATCCATCATTTGCCGAATGCCAATTTGATATTATGCAAATGCATTCAGCAGAATATCACAAACATTCCCGGATTGCGATGCATTGCAGAATGCAGATTTTATGTGCTGTGACACTATGCTGAATAGCCAATGATGTGGGACCGGCCTGTTTGCCTGAATGCTTGTCACGAGAAAGTGCACTCTAAGCAGAGAATGGCTGCACACCCGCTCGCTTTATTTGATCAAACACATAAGTTCCTGTCAAATCAAACTCTTTCATTCTGACAGAGCAGGAAGCTTTTCAAACCACTTCTGACTGACAAGGCCTTTGTTGCAGTTTGACACAGACACACATTTTTGTGCAACAAATATCAAATGTATCAGCTGATTTGCCATATTGAGCTGTTTACTCCCCTGAAGGTGAGCAGTTAGTGTGTGACAATTATTTTCACATGCTGTATGCGTTATTTCATGATTTAGAGTCAATTGCAAGTTTTCACTTCTTGTATGTCAACAATATAATGACTGAAATGACCAAGAAAACCATAAAATGCTGGAATTTTCCTTCTGCATCAACAAATATAATTTCAGCTACACAATCGAGGTGCAGCAATTCCATTACTTCTTAAGCTGCAAATTCCACATGCATTGTTGGATATGTATGTTCAATATGAGCGTAAACCTGTTACATAAACCTTTTACATCCAGACCAAAAAGACGTAAGAAGGCCTTCACGGAAGACCACAGACAACATGAAGCAGTTGACAACGAAATTGTGTCTGTGGTGAAAAAGATTTTAGTTTTTAGTCAAGCCAAGAGCAATCTCGAAGAGATGGGTATTTCATTGTGAGTCACTGTGAAAGAACAGAAATTCTGCAAAACCTAGAAAGCAATTGAAGATCAGAAAGGCCAAGGAAATGTTTTGAAATCCTAAGCAGCTCTAGAATAAGATTCTTTAGACTCTTAAAACCAAGATTAAATTTTACTAAACTATCAGGTGTAGAGTTGTAGTGGTCAGTTCACCAACTTTATCTATGGTCCTGAATGTTGCACTTCATTTACAGTACGCTACAGACCTTGAAGTCAGTCATCTGTGTTACAGTATGTGGAATTCAGTCATTACTTCCTTCCAGTCATTTCATGTTAATAAAATGTACTGATCTCCTGAGGACAGAGGTCATAACCAGCTGATCCCGTCACCTTCTTTGGTCATGATTGCATAAACAGGAACTGTAAAATGAAGACAGAGCCTCTCAACACTCACTGATATCAAGAGAACCTCACGTTTCACGTGTGATTATAAACACATATTGATTTCCAATGTGAGTGCATGGATGTTTCCATGTGTCGCCATGGGGACGGTGACCCAGAGAGAGCTGTCTCTTTTTGCCTCACAGTGTACTGAATCAATGTGTCGCTATTCAGGTAATAGCTGCACTGTCCCCCCCTTCTCTGTTTCCAATTTGGTGCTCAATTGGAGGCATCATTCTTCAGTTGTCTTCACAGACAGCGGCTGTCAGTGGGGACGTTAGTCTATCCACCGGCCAGTGGGCTGTGGAAGCAGCGAGTGCTCTGGACTTCTACATAAATTCAGGACGACATGCACCTGTGCAAAATACGAATGTGTCTTTTTTATTTTTTTTGTTTGTGTGTTTGCTTTTCATATTCGCCACGAGGAGCAGAGCTGATGGCTCGAGTCGGATGCTACAGCCACTGAGCTCAAAGATGCACAGACCATTACTTTTATTTTACTAATCAATGTCTAAATGTGAAACTTTGATGGAGATCTCCCACCGAAAATTACCACTCGGCTTTGTAATTTCACTGCTCCGCTCGCGGCACCCCTGCGATCCTTAGCAGGAAAAGCAGTTACGGTAATGAATGGATGGATACAAACATATACATCTGGCCTTAATAGGTTGCATCTAAATGCTGGGCTTGGGCAATAACTGCTGTGTTGGGGACAGGGATGTTGGCAACACTGTACTTAACATGATGCGCATGAGGCGTAACTGGGGATAATAAGCACATAATGATAATTAGTACAATAAGATATTATAATAGCCACAATGTGCAAAAACTGTAAGAAGCTGCACAGTTATGAGGAAGCTGTTTGGCTAATGGCACCGTAATAAAGCCAAGGCAACATTCTGGTGCCGCTGATGCTTTTCTCCCTGATGTGTGATGAAAGCCGATCTCTGCTTCTAATGCTTTGATAATCTCCTGCTAAGACATCACACTGCACCACACTTTCTGATACATTTACGTGGAGTATGGTGTTTACATGAAAGTCAGTTACTATGTGGATCAAATGGTGTCCATCCGCTACCTGACTGGTGTCAGCCTCTACATATGTTGGTCTTGAAGCCTGGTTGCATCCTCACGTCTGTCAGTCAACACACACCGGCAGAGACCAGTCACATCCTTTGAAGGCACTTGGATGTTGTTTGTTCATGGTGGTTCCCGCGTGAACGTGAGATACTAGAGAACCTGTCTGTAACCCGATACTGTTTAATGTTAAATCGTTTGCAGATGTGAAGAGCTTTAAAACGATGTTCATGGCCAACTTGCCCCTGTATTCATTGCAGGTCGCGTTGAATCTCATCCACTTCTACTCTTGCTCGTACATCAGCCTAACCCTAAGCAAAGCTAAAGAGCTGGATCTTAAATCAGGACATTCAAGCAGCCTTTGGTACGTACAGTATTTGGTGATGAATGTGCGCCTGTGTATGAACACGTGCTTGCAAGTGTTGTGCAGAGGGATGCTGCATTTCATATTCCTCACGTCTCTCTCCCCCTCTTTTTTTTTTTATTAGGTTGTTTACCAGCAGAGCTGAATGCTGAGCAGTCGGGGGTAGTGAATGAAAAGTGAGGCTGGGTGAACTGGGGGTGTGGGGCATTCGAATTGAGAGCCATTTTTCAAAATTTGATCCAATTTCCGTAATTCTCAAGCCTCCTGTTTTCAAAGGTCCCTTCACTCTCCTTTCCAGTCTGTGACAGACAGCGGAGCCCGAGCGCTGAGGCTTATGGAGTAATATAATCAGCCACCCGCCACCTACCGCCCACCCCACCCAATGGCTGCCCACATAGACTGACGCGGGGCCCATTTGCACAATATTGGCACAGCTGCAGCACCCAGGGTATCTTATGATTATGAAGATGAGGGGAAACAGAGAGCGGCAAGCTGTCTGCTTCCTCCGGGGGCCCATCATCGCCTCTCTCTCTCTCTGCTGCTGCCGCTCTTTGTCTCTCTCCCAGAGATGCAGGTGGTTGTACTTCAGTGTTTCACCTGATGCTTGTTTTTGTCTAACAATTGATGCGTATTTAGGTCATGTTTGTGTTCTTTTTATTTGCTTTTGGTTTCTCTTTTTGCCGTTTTTGCCACAACAACAAGTCTCGGCGGCGACGACGTGCTTGGTTTAAACATTCGCACTGGGTCTGGCTGGTGCAGACTGCTTCCACAGGTGGCGAGAGTCTGATCTGACATTCTCAAAGCTGAAGCGGTTCTGAACCCAGCTTGTCTAAGACACTTAAGCACAGATGAGTGAGGAAGGGCCACTGTGACCCTGCTTAAAGTCCACCCGTCCATCCATCTTCTGCCATTTGGAATCAGGTCGCAATGGCAGCGCGTTTGGCAAGGTAGCGAGAGGCCATATGCATAGAGCTGAAACTTTCCAGCCTTCTGCTTCCACCTTGTGACCTCGCGACCTCTGAACCCGGACCGGGGGCACTCTTCGTCTCAGCTTCTGCTTAAAACCACCTAAAGTTGATATGTATTTACATTACTGCTCATGATACAGTTTGTAATCACATAAACAGCATTTACTCGCGGCCGCATCGATCGTGTTACTCAGTTTGACATCCCGCTCGGCGCTGCGACCTCTGACTCTCTTTGTTCAGGACATCTCGTTCTGAAAGCGGCTCACTGGAAGCGGAGTGCCCGTGTGGATCTGACGTCGGAGCCAGAGGCAGAGCAGCGGAGCCTGCAGGCAAGCCATTAGGCAGCGACAGAGGCTAGATGGGGGCCAGTGACCTTCATGTGCGTCACTTGACGCTGCAATCACAGCAAGGCCCGTGCTAAAATAGCCAAACCTCTGCGTGAACTGAAGATCCAGGAGAAAGTGTCTCTTTCACATGGAAATGATGAGTATTCATATGGGAGAGCCAGCGTGATATAACATAAATCCCTCCTTGTGCAAGTCGTATTTTAGCCACTAACCAGTGTGAATAAATTGTGATGGATGGTGAGGACATTTGCTGCGCGGGCACTTGCATAGATCTAAAAGTAATGTCATTCACATCAAGGCATCACCCCGTTTAAACTTCTGAAGCTGAATTATTTCTAACGTATTTTTTTCCATTTTGCCCTCTGGTTTTATTCAGCGCTTTGCTCCTCCGAGTGGAATGTGGTTCCTAAACATTTCAGCTGTCTTCAACTAAGCTGCCATCACAAATACATAGCCTGTGGGGAACATACTGTAGTGGCAACAGTATTATGATTTCTCTTAACATATCGAGGACAATTTGACAATTAATGTAATGTAATGTATGAGTAAAATGTACAAGATCAACATGCACGTTCTGAAGTTCTTTTCTGTTTTCTTCAGCTTGGGGATAAGATATTTGTGTAATTTCCAGTAGATAGTCACAGGTGAACATGGTGAACATCATCAACTTCCCTTATGAAGTATTTTTATTATCAGCTTGCATTATTGACAATCCCATATTTGACGCACACATGTTTGAGGTCAGTGCAGTAAAGGTCTGCCATGTACTTTAGATTTGCAGCTCATGATCCTCACATCGTTTAGTCCAACAATTAGCCACGTGTAGGACAGAAGAAAAGAAAACCTTCCTGAAACTCTCCCCAGGAGAGTCTGAATTTATTAAAGCCTGTATAATCTCCAACCTGTTTCATCCTCGCCAGAGAAGATGAACAAATATTGTCATTGTGGGAATGACTGTCCTACATCTACACAGACACCACATTATTAAGCATATGATTTATTTCCATATGTTCCTTCCTTCTAATGTCATTTGAAAAATCAGAACGACTTCAAATTGGAGGTTTAAAATCGTTAATCTACAGGTCGCCATACGTTATTGAGAGGAGAATGTTGCGACTGAATATTGCCTAAATGAATTCCTGTGGAGAGAGAATGTAAGGGGAATGGGGGGGGGGGGGTGATGCACATTCATGCATAAACATGCATCTCTCCCAGTGATGGCTCATCCTGAGCACCCTCAGTACAATTGGCTCCTCTTTAAATGTAATATATTCCAATGTGGAAGACACTGTAAGGGACAATGAGGCCGCGTGCAGCAAAAGTGATATCTGCGTCGAGCCCTGTGCTATTGTTTTGCCATAAAAGAAAATTAGCCTGACAATGAGCCTGCACAATATACAGCACGCCTCCTGGAGTGCATATTGCATCCCCACCTAAGGGCCGCGTTGCCTTTTCTGTGTGTTATTGGGTGCAGTTGGGAATGTTTGATCTGAATGTGAAGGAAGCGCATCTGAATCCCAGCACAGCGATTCGAGGCGTCTTCGTGGCAAGGTGCCACCAGCGCTGTTTGTGTTCCCCTCACTAGTGCCATTAAACGCTCGGAGCAAAACAAATCTTTTCTTGTACCGCGAGCGCTCTCGCTTCCATTTACAGCCACCCAAGGCTAACGCTCAACACCTGCAGCCCATTACACTAGTCGGGGAGGAAATTCTGCACCAAGTGTTAAGCGTGGAGTCTTGGAACACGTTGACACCAAAAGCGGCACCTTCACCTGGTCTGTGACCCTGTGTTTTTAATTTAAAAAAAATGTATTTACAGCCATTTATTTGGATAATAAGGCTGTTTAATTAGGTCAGTTCAAAGATTAAATATAACCTACAGCATCAAAACAAAGTAAACATGGATGTCACCCAAAAACATGCATATACTGTAAAAGTACAAGCATTTCCAGTCACCTACTGGTGCTTGGCAAGACTCCTTAATGAATGTACCGAACGCCTTAACGCCACCACTTAGCTGAGCGCTAATTTTTTTCCACCGAAGTTGACACAAATGTGCAGGCACCTCACCTCATTTGCCAGCAAATGGCAATACTGAATTAGATAATATCTATTCCGAGAACATTTCCCTCGTTTTAGGACATTTGCGTCATACAGGTTACAGCCAGTCATCTGTCATGAGTTGGAATGGAAGCACCAATGTAACTTTACACCACATGTTCTGAAATGAGTACTGTTAAAAAAAAAGGAAGATTTTCTCTATACAACCACATCGATATGTGGAAAGGTTCTACAGCTGCTGTGTGTGTACAATATTACATTTTGCCTGATAGTTTTTAGTAGTAAACATACAGTACTGTAGTAGCAAAATACTAGTGGCAGAGGACGACTGAATGTGACACCTGAACGCATCACATGTGCAGCTAACGTGAATGAGGCAATAATAATCTGAAAAACTCTGCACTGTACAGTAGATGAAAAACAGTGTTTCTACTTGACTGTGTTCTTTGATGCATCTTGCTTCTGCTTAGATTAAAGGTCAAAACTTCACTTCTTGATTTGCATTAACTTTTTTATTTGTTTATGGTTTTGACTTTTTTTTAAACACTGTCCCTGAATGCAGCAGACCAGATCTCCAATTGTGACAGACAACTCATGCTTAACCTTCGATTTCACTCTTTCTACATAAAACCAAATGCAAATTATCCTTTTTGTACGACTAACATTGCATTTCTATATCACTTTCCTGAATTTGGAGCGTCAGGAAGCTGCTGTTGAAGCAAAGTGCCGTTAGAAGCCACACAATGGCACATCAGGAGAGCATGCTAAAGGCTAATCCAGGCCGGCAGAGGACACTGGATCGGAGACCTTTCTCAAAACATAATGAATATTAGGTAAAATAAATTTAAATATTAAGCCCTGGATACAAAAAGTGGTAAAATGTCTGAGAAATGATATAAAATATAAAAATTGTTCAAACGTTTACAGCACAGTTAAAAGACATTAGGACCCATGTTACCAAAGGATGTAATATTATTATGACATATCATCTTGTAACGCGTTTCACTTTCTTTTTAGAAAAGCATTTATTTAGATTTAGGATTAATTTATATTGTACGCAGATCTCTGAGGACTAATGCTTTGCCAAAACATATTTACTCTTTGAATTTGTTTGCAAATCTGATTTGATCTGGAATAGTACGTTCTTTTGTTGATTTTGTTCTTTGTTCTACAATGTTCTTTCTTTTAAGAGGCTGCACGAATCAGTGCTTTTTCACAGCTCGTAGCTTTTGTTGGTCCAACACTTCAAAAAGTGGTGTGTTAAATATGTACAGTATGTTCACTGTAGCAGCAGTGATGTGTGGATTATTTACAGTTTGGGGTGATTAGCCAATAGAGAGAACCAGACACCATTCCTCTCATTGTCCTGTGACATTTCACTTATTGATAATTTATGTGATGACAGCATTGTGCGCTGATTAACAGTGTGAGCTATAATCACAATTTATTCCCTTCTGCTTTATCCGGAGACATGGGTGAATTCATGTTTGTACCACATTCTAATTATGATTCACGGTGGTAGAAGGACCTGGGGTGGCTTATATTTACTTATTTACATTAACTTAAATTGGCACAATAAAAGCTTTGCTTGGCTTTCTCTAAAATTTTCATTGGATCTAAGTCATATTTTTGCACACTGGTAAATTAATTACTCCAAAACATGCAAACAAAACAAAACTAAGTAATTTGACCCTTTTACTGTTTGCAAACAGCGAAGATTTAAACAAGCTGCTTAGGCAACAAATATAAGGTTCACCCCACAACAAGGGGACTAGTCTGCTACCATCTTTTTGACGATGTGAGCTGTCTATAAGCTGCTTCAGTTGTACGTAAGCACATCTGGCACGGATGTAAAAGAAAGTGAGATTTGCAGCTTATTTACTTAGCACTACTTTTAGAAATGGGTCTGGGTAGATTGATTGTAGGTCGCATGTTAGCAGACGCTTAAACTGCTCATTAGGGCTTTAAATACCTGGGATTGTTTTAGATCAACATTAAAACATGTTTTATGGTCGCACCCAAAGAGATAATGTGACATTTTGAGAAACACGATGAAATGCTTCCTGCTGGAGTTAGATGAGATAGTGGCTGGCTTGATATAAAGCCTAAATCAGAGGGGCATAGCTTCTTCTTCTCAAAGATACCACATTCAATCCACCAGCAGTAGTGAGGGTTATGTTGTAAGAGGTTATGCTACACTTCCCGCTGATTTACAGAGAGTTGCTATTTCACACATTATGGCCTGGAAATATTCCATCCATCCTAATCACATTTCCTCCTTTAAGCATGGCAGGGGTGCTGGCGCCAATCCCAGCTGTCACCGGGTGAGCGGCGGGCTACACCCTGGACAGTTCGCCAGTCTATCACAGGGCCGACATATAGAGACGGACAACCATTCTCGCTCACATTCACACCTGTGGGCAATTCAGAGCCACGATTTAACCTGAGCGCATGTCTTTGAACCGCGGGATGAAGCTGGAGCACGGTAGCAGGAGGAACACTGCTCCAAGAATCCAAAATGTCATAGGATTTAGTAAATCGGAATAAATATAAATAAATAAATCAGTTTTTAGGAAGTAATAGTACAGGAAGCGTTTATCTTAGTTTCTCTGTTGACATCTGGATGACAATAATGGCAAACCTTTACTACTGCGGTATGTTTTCACTGAAACACTCACTGAGCCACTGGGCAGTGCTCGCCAGCCTTCCTTTTACATTTCAGTCTGCCGCGGGTAATAAATCATGTCGGCGTCTCCTCTTAGAAGGCCGCAGACGTTTTAATCATCTCGTATTCTTGTGTGTTTGGCCATAATAATTAGGCTCTATCATGCAAGGACAGTCCTGCCGGTGATTTATGTGTACGAGCGCGGGGACGAGAGGAAGGAGGAAGCGCAGCCGGAACGCAGCCCGAACGCGGCTGCTGTGGCTCTTTGGCTCCTGGTTCTCCGCTCCCTCCAATCGTTCATCCTGGCGTCTGGGTTTTTATCTGTTTCCCTCTGCGTTGCAGAGACACAGACGTCCGTGTGATGCGTTTCATGAAGCCAGCTGCAGAAAACAGCAGCTGGACAGTCAGTGTACAGCAGTTTTGCTGCAGGTACATCTTCTGTGCGTTCTGCTGAAGCCTCATATTTTTCATTTCCTAAACATATGATGTAACTGCTGAACATTTAAACTCTGGTGCATGTTGTGTGAATGTCACATGATGACTTTTGTCTTAATTATACATCCTTGTATTCATCTGTGTCACAGCCTCGACTCAGGAGGAAGTTGAAAAAGCTATAATACAGATTTACAATATAAAGTAATTACCCAGCTAAAATATCATAGTTATTATGTTATTTCCACATCACTTCTATTTTAATGATGCAACTATTTTTGCAGAAATCTGTTTTTAATTCCAGCAAAGTTTGCCTCATTTTTGTACAGATGCCCATTTGTCAGTAATTAATAGGAATATAATACTTTGCTATTGATGCACAAAAATGTACTCATAAAGTGTAGTGATTTTGTTACAATTATGGTAAAACCTGTAGGGGTTTGGTTTGCAGAATAACATCATTTACAAATAAAACTCATCAAAAGTACATTATAAAAGTAAAAAGTACAAGTTGAATTTGCGTCATTCCTTGTATAACCAGCCCACGTGATATTGACTGTCTGTAAACCTGGAGAGTTTTCCGTAAAGCTTAAACTCCGCATTTCAATGTCTACTCCCATTTACAGACATCTACAGCGTTTGGAAGCAGCCAGCAGCATCCGCACACTCCGCTGAGGTTTAGTCTAGTCGGGTAATAAACAGTCAGGTGAGACAGGGAGCACAGCCAATCGGGCTCCTTCGCGCGCCAGCTGATTAGGTGTTGCTGCCTCATTAATCACAAACAACAGCCTGGGCCTATTGTTTGCAGGGGAGTGTGGCTGCTGGTGGTGGGAGAAATTACAGGGCTTCAGTGTGAGACCTGTCTTGGAAAAAAAGCTCTAATTGAGATATTGGCGGCGTCCGAATGAACCAGATGGGTTGAAAAACAAGGAAGAGATGAGTGGCACCGAATGGAGTGACTTCTTCATTAGCACACTTCCACTAACAGGGGAAGTTCGGCCTGAGTGGCGCTGCTTACCAGAGGAGACTAATGCACACTAATCCAACTCAGCTGCTTCTGCTGGCAACGCGGGGCGTTTTTTAGTCCAGCACATTTCATATTTTAGGTTCATGCGGTGAAAATGACTTGGCAGCTCCCAAAATACTGTACACCCAGGTTTTCGGTCCAACGCAGCAACGAACAGCACATAGGCCTCATCTGGCTCAGTGCAGTGAGCGTGGAGGGGTGTGGTGCAGTGTTTTTATCAATCAGTACGTTTTCTCTTTATGCGTGAGACTGATGTGTTTCCTTCCTTCCCAGCGTCTTCTGTGTTTTTCTCCTCAAAGTGCACGTGAGCAGAAACTCTTTTCACTGTCCTGTGATGCATTTTTTCAGATATGGAAATATGACATCGCTCTTCAGTCCCTCCTCTCCCTCACTTCCTATCTCAGAGACATCACCTGTTCAAACCATTACTGCAGGTTGCACCATCTGGCTGCCATAAATAATCTTTTATTAACTTTCTGGTTTGAATTTTAATAAACTACTCACTAAAAATATTGATTAACATAATGAGCAGTGTGATTAACTAAATTCATGATCCCGTGCAACTTGTCAGAACAGACTTTTTAGATACTTTGTCATAGAGTCGTTTTTTGAAAAAGTTGACACGATGATCAACATAAAGTTAAGTATGATATTAAAAAGCACTAATTTGTTACTTCTGTTGACTTATCATTTACTTTTCATAATAACCTGTTTAAATCACACATGAAGTACTTCAGTAGTGCATCAGTGTCACACACCATGTACAGACTGTTCACTGTGGAGCAGCTTATTCCATATGGAGTCTACCTGAACTCTCAGTGCCTCTGAGTTGTTATTAATTCCCTGCCAGAGCTTTAAACACTAGCCTGTTGAGGCGGCACACGCTGACCTCCATCCACGTTCTGTCTGTCTTCTGACGGGAATACAAATAAGGATTTATACAGACGAATAAACAAACGTTTCGTTTACCTGAGTGGCCTTTTTACAGGGGGACTCACTGCCCCTCGTTTTTACAAGTTCTCCCATTTTCTGAAATGTCAGCTCTCCTCCGCGCGCTGTTTATCTAACCATCTAATTCCTGTCACAGGGAGAGAGGGAGGCAGGGCGAGCGACCGGCTGGTCACCAGTCTCGCGTTTTTTTTTTTTTTTTTTTTATTGGGCTGTTATGGAGAGGTTGGCCTTTTTGGGGCTTTGAACAATGTTCCGGGAGCACCCTGTCATATCTCACTCGGTGACTTTTAGGAGCTTATGACTGATGGTCCTCTGCCTCCCATCCCTTCCGCATTTAACCGGGACCAGGATCACTCAAAGTAGGCCTGTAATGCACAAATAACCAGCAGCCATTTTAGAATAAATGCACGGCTGTGGCAGCGGGAAACAGAAGACCTTTGGGTGAACCCCCGAATGGAGCCTTCTGTTTCCTATTTAGCCAATGACTGTGATCTGTCATCACAGGGGAGGAGTGTGTGTCTGCGTACATAAATACTCCTTCCCAGGACTGAAACAGCCACTTCTATCTCATGCTAGTTGTTTTTCAGGTGGATATACTCACATTAACGCACACCCAGGAAACTGAGCTTGCTTTTCATCTACATACGAAAATAACACAGTGTTGCAGGAAATCAATTTAAAACCACGGAATCTGGTGGCGTTTCAACTTCTCCATCTTCATAGCTGTAGAGACTAATGCTCCGCAAACAGAGGCAGAGGCACAGACTAGTTGCTGGTGACCTCGGTGCATAAAGCACCAATCACCAACGTGTATCGCGTCCGCGTCTGCGGCTTATATTCTTGAAAACTCCTAGTGGGCATCAGGGAGGACACACTTCAAGATTCAGAGAACTGAGAGTTGTTCTATTATTTCATGAAGTTATGAGTTTCTCAAAAATCCAACTTAAAACACTTGAACAGTACGGTAATAATAGGTATGCTAGCACTTCAGCCAAGATGGGCATTTAAATCCAGGTGAGTGTTTGATATTAGTCCACATAAACAGGCAGCGTACAGTCCCGCGCGTGGAATCTGTCTCTGATCAGCAGCTTATTGGGCATCAGCGTCCTGCTCTTTGGATGCGACGTGACAAGCTATGAAGCGAGCTGCCTGCCGGGTGATTGATACCATGTCTGGCATATGCATGCTAGATAGAAGGAAATTGCTTTTGTCCGTCTCATTTGCACTCATTGATCCATTTGAAGGATGGAGCGGGGCAGAGACGGAGAGAGAGAGAGAGAGAGAGAGAGGAATGGCTGATTATCCCTCAGTGTCGCTACATACAGTCAAGACAAACCCCCGTGTTGGTCGCTGGTGGTTGCTGCAAAGGTCAAACATGCACGTTTTAAAAATACAGACGCTTCCAACACTTCATTATTATCATTACTATTTGCCTGTTATCACATTACACCAGCACATCATCGTTGTTCAGACACTTCAGGAACCTTGTTTTAGAACAATGATATATTTTGATTGTGTAAAGTGTCATTGGTGAAGTCATTCCAGTGCAGCAGATTGTTAGATTCCTCAGTGCAGGTGTTGATTGATTTCATTTACTGCACCTTTATTTTTATGTATGTTATATACCTGCAAACCTTTTTGCACACCTAAGTCATTTTCTTTGCATTCGACACCACTTTTATTTGTTGCTGGAAAGTCTGAGTGAAGTCAACAATGTGTTTTGCTTTTACTCTGTACTTAATTACATCATCGGCAACCGCTGATTGCAGCATCTGGGCTCGTGTGTTGTATAAATGAAACGCTCCCCGTCCTGTACGACGGGTGAGACGGTCGCCCCGACAGCTCGGGAGGAGAGTTTGTGCGCTTGGCCCCTAAAGTGTTCCCAAGTAAGGGCTGGCGTGCCAGCGGGGAGCCAGGCTCATTACTCAAGGCCTTACATGGGATGTTAAGCTCTCCACAGCCTCAGCTGCTCATTGGTCCAGGAGGAGACTGGGAGCCACAAAGGGAGATTGAGACTTAAACCTCTGTCTCCTCAGCTTCACTCCACCTCATCTTTCTCCCTACAGCTCCCCGCTACAACAGTGGAAGCAATATTTTGTGACAGATTCTCTCAGACTATTAGGCACCCAGAGGCGCCCCTGGGAGAAGGAAGAAAAAAAAAAAAGAGAGAGAGAGAGAGAGAGAAAAGAAGAGAGACGGAGAGGAGAAAGAGAGAGAGTAGAGAGAGAGAAGAGCCCACGAAAGAAGAAGAGAAGAGCGAGAGAAAGAGAGAGAGAGAGAAAGAGAGAGAGAGAAGAGAGATCTCTCCCTCTCTCTCTCTCTCTCTCTCTCTCTCTCTCCCTCTCTCTCTCTCTCTCTCTCTCTCTCCCTCTCTCTCTACTGGCACAACAGCTGTTATCTCCCGGCGACGCGCGCCTCACGCGCCTCACGCACGCCCGCCGTTGTCGCACACAGAGCCGTTCACCCGCACATTAACCCCCGTCCGCACACGCGCTGCCGGCGGCGGCGGCTCATTCTGCGGCAGCTACCGTGGAGGGGGCAGAGTGATGCGTGCGCTGCAGGTGAGGAAGACCGCGGCGGAAAAAACACAGCGGAATTTGTGAGCTGTGAGACAGAGTCGGACGAACGCCGGCTACGAGCAGTGGGGAGGGGAGCAGCATTAAAGGGTCAGTTAACCCAGGAACAACATGCAAACGCAGCGCCGGAGGCACCTGGAGGTGCAGCGTTTACAGCCAGACGTGGATCTCGGCCTGCGTTCCTTGCTCCTGAAGCTGAGACTGATCTGATGCATGAATCAGGGGGGTCAGCTTTGGCTTTATCTGGTTGGGTCTCCATCCACTGACAAATGGACATTCCTATAGAAAATTTGCCGAAGATCTGTTACACGCCATGTTTACCTTCACTCCACTCACTTCTACCTTGAGGAGCAGCAGAAAACACAACCAGACATTACACCAATCATAGCAGCAAAGCGGTAACGCAAACTTGATGTCCCGCCCCACTGCTTCTGGCCTTGTTGCTCTTACTGTAGACACAGCCCCTCTGGGCGGTGTCCAGATAAAGGTCGCGGCTGCTGAGGACCGTCCACCTGCTCGCAAGTGAACAGAAACACTTGTGCCTCTGCACAGATGTAAAGGAGCTAAAGAGCGGACATCCAACCCGCCGCACACTGAGACTCTGCCTGTGTGCTGCGGTGTATGAACACACTGTCCATTTCAAACGCACACTTTTGTTTATCGCAGCCCCCCCCCCCTCATTCTTCCTCTAACCTCCTGTTTGTTTATATTCAGACGTTCCATTACACTGTGTGCACATTTGCCCTCCGCGACGGAGCCACGGGGAGGTTTACTTGTGCGTCTCGGAGGCCGCGGCGCGACGCTGCGAGGAGCCGTGAACCGCGCCGCCGCCGAGACGCTGAGCTCTTTTAAATGATGCCATTATCCCGCTAGCGGCGGGACGCGCCGATGCGCACGGGGGTTGACGCGCTGTCAAAGGTGAGAGCTGAAGCTGCGTCACGGCCCTTTTATCTGCACTCACCTTCCTCCGGTGGACGAGTGAAGTTATTTGGTTTGCTCTGTTGGAAGACGATGAGTCGCACAGGAAGCAGGTGTTTTTTTTTTTCTAATAAAAGCAACTTCTGCTCCACTGCCTTTTATCCGGGTGTGGATTAGTGCTTGATACTCCAGATATTGTTCATGTATTGATTTGTAGTTTGTAGGCTAAAGCAGGCCTGATGAAAAGGTGATTATATCCCAATACACACGTGTAAAACAGTCAAAGGCCACAACGCCCTGTGCAGCAGTGTGGCTTCTTTAATTCAGTTTTCTGGATAACAACACATTTTTACAATAAAGGCACCAAATACGTAAACTTGTCAAAACAATAGGAGCAAATTTCACTACTGCTACTGCCTGTGCTGTTTATATTTATCATCATGTAATTCTGAGACCTGTAATAAAACAACAAAATTGTAAAAACTCCTATTCTGGAGCTGTTTATTCAACCATACGATGATTTCGAACGGTACCGGGTTAAAATTTCTATGATTTGGTCCACCTCATCCACATTATGGAGCTAGGCTGAATTACATGTACACAAACACCTGGCTGTAGAGAAACCAAGCAAAGGCATCGACAGACAAAATGCTGTGACAGCAATTGAACGACTTATCGAACACGTGTCCATCTGACACAGTAGCGTTTCTATTCTTGCTTCGCTCTGAGAAATACGTCACATGTTGCAGCTACACTACGAGTCAAGTGCTTGAGCTACTCATCTATATTTGTCCAGCAGGGACTAACCGTGAAGTCAGCCAACCACTTTTAATGTGCACACATGGTTATTGTTTAATCCTTTTGTCTTTCCCTGAATCATAAGAATCTGATTTCACCAAAGATTTTTTGGGGATTCACCAGGAGACCAAGTGTTAAGCCAGAGCTTTGCGGTGTAATACCCGCAGAGAGGTTGGTTAGAATAAACCAAAGCTCTGTTCAGCGGGGATTACTGAAGATTAATTATTTGTAATTACTATTTTCTAATTTGAATTCAGTCGACTGATCACGTCAGTGATTCCCGTTCTCAACCACGGTTTTAATTTCAGCCCCAAATGCCTCCTGTTATTCAGCTCGCTCAGAAGTGGTCTGATAACTCCGCTGTCGCTCCACAGAAGCTCCTCTGGGTTTCGGCTCATTTTTACATGCTTTACTCACCAATTGTGCCACTTCCCCAGTGGCAGCCAGAACACTGTTTAATTTGTTTCTGGGAAAGTAAAGACAGTTGACTTGGAAGCTTTTAAAGAACAAATATGGACGTTTTCTTCCTTATGGGCTTTTGTTGCTGAAACAATAGAGTGTGTGGAGAAAAATTCACTTTATTATGAGGCTTTGTTTTGTGCACTTGAAGTGTTGCTCTGTACAGTATGTCAATAAGAAATGATAACGGTTCAGCCCAAATATGAAACACCAGCATTTACCCTGATGATAAAGAGTCAGGCAGGTTAGAGCCAAAGAGTTGCATTCTCATGTAGAAGCTTTTTTTATTACTTTTGATGTGATGAAGTATCAATTATTGAAATGAAACACAATTACATTCAAACCTTTGAAAGCCTGAACGTACACATCAGCCAATATTATGTTGACGTCAGGTAACATTAGCCAACAGCTGGAAAAACAATCCAGCAGTGGGTCCTTCAGTGATGACGGTGTGTGTGTGTGTGTGTGTGTGTGTGTGTGTGTGTGTGTGTGTGTGTGTGTGTGTGTGTGTGGCTGTACATCATCTGAACAGCTCATGGCCACTTCTAAAAAGGCCTCTCGCCCCTGAGCGTGACCTCCTGTACCTCCCGCTGTCCTTCCACCATAAAGGAAGCATGTTTAGTTGTGTTTTTTACTTCACCACGATCATGTCAGTCTGTTTAATATTTTAATCTGTCGCGCCAGACGGCTTGTCAGGTGACAAAACGTATTCTGAGGGGAGCGTGAATAAATAATCATCTGAATGTGCTCGGCGGAGCGCCGCTGGAGGAAACTAAAGCGCGCTCCCCGCGGAGCGTCGCAGCTCAGCCGCCGCCGCCGTTGGGAGGCGCGTGTCACGTTCGGGCTCAACGGCGGCTGCCGGCGGTTGCTGAGCACCGACGCCGCCGCCGAGCTCCGGCAGGTAAACTGCTCCGACGCTGCCTCCCTCCTCGCACGATGGAACTTCAGTCTTTTACCAGCGCCAGTAGATGAAACGCCCTGTTGCTGCGGCTGCGACTGTTGCTGTCGCGGAAGACAAAGGCGCGGCGGCGTTTCATCTTCAAAAGCATCCTCAACGCTACAAGCGGGCTTCCCCGCAGAAAGGAGGGATGGGTTGGTAAATATGTGTTGAGTAAACTTCCAACAGCAGGACTGGGCGCCACTTACCTCACCGCCACCGCAGAAACGCCGCGGCAGAGCGCGGAATCGAACGCTGGGTTGTTACTTTAAAACGCGAGCGGCGCCAGGCTGCGGCTCCCGGACAGGAAGGGCAACTTCGCGTGACACGTTGCCAATAAATCAGCAGCATCTGGTGTGGAGAATCCAACAACAGACGGCTGCAGAATTGTCGGGCTGTCTGCTCTCCTGCCTCGCGTCTCACACACGCGCAGACATCGTTTTATAATAGGACCGGACAACAACAGGTTGCGGATTGTGACTTTAATGAAGCATTAAATATGTTTCCGCCACCTCCAGCTTCTGCTGCGGTTCGGGGAGGCGAGAGAGGCGGCAGAATGAAAAAGGAGAGAGAGAGACACAGGGACACGTGCGGAGAGGAGGTAAAAGCGAGGTACTTGCATCTCCTCCAGTCGAGCAGGCTGTGGGGGTTTAAATAATTGTCGTGGGGCCGACGTCTGCTGCAGTCATATTAAACAACAGCTTGTCTACAGAAATAAGCTGCGGGGCTATTGGTTTACTCTCCATCTTCTTCCCACACGTCTTCTTCTCCCCTCATTCGGTCGGTGTCAGCGTGCGCGCGCGCAGGGATAATGCGCCACTCGTGCGCCGCGCGTCTTGCTCTCGGTGTTTATCTCTGCGCGCGCGCGCGCGCGCGCTCGCTCGCGGGACGGCTCGAGCTGCGTTGCGCTCCTCCGCCGCCGCCGCCGCGCGCGTCGTAGGCTTGGAGATGAGATTTGGATGTGAGCGCGCATACGAGTGTGTTTTTCCAGATACACACAGCGAGTCCCCTGTGCCCGGCTATTGATTTAGAAATGACCGGCCTGCTCACTCACACCATCTGCTCTGCTAATGAAGAACAGCAGAGGGAAGGGGGGGGGGGTATAAAGAGACAACAGCAGAGAGAGAGAGAGACGCTCCCAGGCCCACCCGTTCAATCCATACAGCGTTTTAAAATGAAACAAACAACTCGAAGAAGGGGAGCGAGAGCAGCAGGACGGATCGTGATGCTGCTGTTCGGATGGAGAGGGTGCAGGTGGACCAGTGGGCAGGTCATTGGTGTGAAGAGTCGCCGTGGTTCATCGGGCAATAAAAGACGATCCATAAAGACAAGTCATATTCCTGATGCTGAAACCACAATACGTTCTTACTGGGAGATGGGGTTTCAAATTTCCGTGACTGTTGTTATTGTTATATGTTTTTGGTGAAACATAACACCCGTCCACAGGAAAACACGGGTTGTAAATGTGAACTGTATACAGTTCACATTGACAACCATCATGAAAATCACCATCATGGTGCTTATAAGAACCATGATGGTGAATTAAAACAAAAGACAAAATGCACTTAGAAGACGGTGGGAATATCATGTTTAGCTTTAGGAAACGTGTGCATGTGTACTTGTACTGTCTTTTTTAACAATTACTTGAATCTAAGAAATACATCAAATGTTCTGGTCTGAGATAACAATATCCTCTCTGAGTCATGGTGAATTATATCATTTATTTCATTTTGAATCAGTATGAGTCAGTTTTGACTCACATGTATCTTCCAGGCCCATTAGCATAAAACATAAATGACATCTGAGGCTGATGGGAACGTTATTAGCATCTCAGGCTTTTGGTCAGTGTCGGGCTCATTTGAGATTTCGTTCTCAGTCATTCAGTCATTTTAGCCATTACTCCTGGACTGTAGTTACAGCACCGCACCAATGTGCACATCTGTTCTTAAAGTAGAGAGGCTGAATGTGCTCACATCTGGCAACGCTGCTATTTAAGCAGTGGGTCAGTATTGTTTAGTTAATGTTAGTTAATGCCTGCACATCCCTGCATCTGTGTGTGTGTGTGCGTGCGTGCATGCGTGTGTGTGTGTGTGTGCGCGCGTGCGTGCATGTGTGTGTGTGTGTGCGCGTGCGTGCGTGCGTGCATGTGTGTGTATGTGCGTGCGTGCGTGCATGTGTGTTTGTGTGTGTGTGTGTGTGTGAATAGAGATGCTCCATACAGGTTGGCCATGTGTATTTCATCCCGTCTGACAGCCTGTGTTGAATATTACATGCATCCCATGGTGTTAGCTGTTAAAAACTGGAGGTATGTTGCATGTAATATTCATTCAGCGGAGCCCTACAGGATGAGCTCCACAGACCATAATAAGCTTCATATTCACGTCCATTCACACTCACAATGAACTAATACACGGGCGTGATGAAAGATGCATTAAGGGTACAAAATCAGGCGACGCATGCTAATGCTCACACGGCCACGTCTGCAGGAGAAGCACGGGAACCTGCGAAGTACACGAGGCACAGCGGGAGCATCAGCCAGCGTGTGCATTGTTTGTTTCTTTGTCCTCCCCTGCTTCTCCCCCCGTGTCTCCCCTCTCCTCCCGCAGTGGATATCTGTCTGCAGCTTGTTATCCGTTGACGTGAGCCGGAGTGTGACAGTGTGATAATCCATGCCGATGTGTGTTGCTGACCCTGTGATGTGCTGTGAGACCCGCCCGCCTGTGTGTGTGTGTGTGTGTGTGTGTGTGTGTGTGTGTGTGTGTGTGTGTGTGTGTGTGTGTGTGTGTGTGTGTGTGTCGGTGTGTCGGTGGGGGGGTTCAGCTGCTTTTAATGTCTTCCTCTGTTTCTTAGATCTTTGAGCACCTTGCATGCATGTGCGTGTGTGTGTGTATGTGCATTCTGATGTATAAATGCATCTCTGGATCCAGCCTTTTTTTTTGCTCCTCTCTCTCCTTCGTTGCTTATCAGGTGGGTAGGCATATGCCACTTCAATCCTCCGGGATGTGAGAGAGCTCGTCGTTTTGATATCCAATATAAGCTGTGTGAGACTTTGTCGAAGCCACTTTCACATTTAGCACGGTTCACACACGCCTCGCTGTCATTTCTGACACGCGGCTTTGACTACCACCACAGAGGAGGATGCTGCCACTCCACTCAGTCAAATATATTAGTTTGCTGACACAGCAGTCTTATCGCTCATCAGACTTTGGGGGAGAGCACAAATGCCAGATTGTTCTGTGGAGGCACACGCACAATTCTAACTAAGACTTCCAAGACAGAACCTAGAAGAGAAATGTAGAAAAGTTACAAAGCACAGTCATGTTTCAGACTAGACATTAATTAAATCCAGAGCTTCAGCTGCAGTAGATCACACTGGTCACATCCCCCTGCTACCACAGTCGCTGGTTCAGCGGACGTACGACATACAATAAACAAAATGTAGAACTAGCCAGTAAAAATCATCAAATGCAGATACGGATGCTCACAATTATTTGTAGTAACTTCTAATGAAGGTTCAACCAATGGAAGTTTTGCTGACACCATCTGATCACACACCTGATCGGCCCAATGCCACTGACCCAACAAATCGAAATGACATTCATATTTTAACAGGCAAACAGCAAAAAAACTGGTTTTAGAGGAAATGTATTGTCGACATAATGACAAAAACAAAGTTAATGAATGTATCTGGCAAGTCATCAAATATTGACACAAAACGTGTCCATAAATCGTTTACTGACAGCGTGTTTCATTTGTTTTTGTGTAATATCCACGTGTCAGCCGAAGCCCGGTTCCATTTGTCAGGGTTGCGTTCAGGGGGCGAGGGGAAAAAGCAGAATCCTTTGTGACTGACTGATGGGCTCCTGTGTTCTTACTCCACTCCGGCCACTTGAGCTCCTGGTTTATGGACACGTACGTCACCGTTCACTCACAGTCGTCGCTTGCCCACCAGCTTTTATGTGGCTTCAGTCTGAGACGCTGCCCTGCGGTCGCCCCAGGTACTCCTGCCTTTCCCAGTTACTCCTGCCTTTCCCAGTTACTCCTGCCGTTCCCAGTTACTCCTGCTGTTCCCAGTTACTCCTGCTGTTCCCAGTTACTCCTGCCTTTCCCAGTTACTCCTGCCTTTCCCAGTTACTCCTGCCTTTCCCAGTTACTCCTGCCATTCCCAGTTACGCCTGACGTTCCCAGTTACTCCTGCCGTTCCCAGTTACCTGGTGCCCCACGCCCGCCTGCACACTGGTTCCTCACTCCCCGGAGCCTCTGTTGCTCTCTCGTGTTCCCTGCCACAGGGTCCCAGCCGTGGCACCCAGCCCTTGCTGGTCTTTTGCATTCAGCGCAGCTCTCGCTGCCTCCCAGTTTTTGACCTTCTGCCCACTTTTTGGACTTTGGCTCGTTGCCTGCTCCCTTTTGCCTTTGATGCGGGTGTTTTCGTCTGCCTGTTGTCGACCTCTGCCCGCCCACTGACCTTGCTCTGTGCCTTTCCCCCTCTTTTACCTGGTTGCATCTGCATCACTTTGAATAAAGGTTTTGAACCTTCTCTTGGTGTGATCGAGTTTTGGATGTTTTTTTTTCTTAGCTTTTGTAACTTTTTCTGAATATATTTGCAAAAAAAATCTAACAAACTCCATTTAAAACCTTGTTAAATGTGTATCTGTGACACATTCATGACATGATTACTTCTGAATGAATGATCAGAATGATCTGTTTTGTTTCCTATAATACATTCATTCACTTCACATACATGTCAAAGCTGTATAGTTTTTTTATAGTTTGTGTCATTCTCATTTCCATCTTACCTTTATACTTTAGCAACAGAATCACAGTTATGGATTTTTTTTTACAATAAATCATTTTGCTACATGATAATTTCCCAGCTCCAATGCTATGGTCTGATGATTTAATTAAGTTTAAACGCCCAGCTTTGCATTTAAGCTAATTACGATAACCTGCACACATGCATGCATTCACGCAGATAGAGCCAACTGAACAGAAATAGAAATCTGGTTATGGTTATTATTGTCATGGAAACCAGCTGACAGCAAGCATAAAGCAAGCGCTCTCTTTCTCTCCCTCTCTCTGGACTGCCGCGAGAATCGTCCCAAAGTAAAGGATTTACTGTGTTGGACTGGATCCAAGAATTCAGTTCTCCCTACACACACACACACACACACACACACACACACACACACACACACACACACACACACACACACACACACACACACACACACACACACACACGCAGTGCAGCATGTTGAAATTTCCTCAGAGTCATGCACACGCTTGCACACATACACATAGTCACGTAGGCAGGGCTTTAAGTTGCACACGCAAACTCGCACCTCATCCACTTCACACCTCCTGCAGCGTGTACATACCCAGAGCTTCCTCTGCTGGTGACAGGGGTAACTGCACAGAAACCCGATGTCTCTGTGTGCAGCAGCAGCAGCAGAAGCAGCATCGTCCATTTCAGACTGATTTTCTACTTTTATTTTCTGTGTCAAGTATGAACTGATTAATTAAAGTATTTACTAACACAGTGTTGTCAAAAAGGAGGGTTTGTTGAGGATCATTTTCAGGGGCAGTGACATTAGCATTTCAGGCTACGTGTTAGGAAGATGTGTCCATTACTGCTTTCAGTGGACACATAGGATTAGTCTGGACTAAATTAGTGTACTTATCGGCATTATGACCATGAGCTATATCTCATGTTCAAACCTAAGGAATTAACCAGCGAAGAACATTTGATTTGAACCCTGAGGAGGAAAAATAAAAGACATCCAGTCGCAACTGTGGAACATAGATCTTAAAAATCGATAAACCCAGGGAGTCATCGTACAGATTGATGCACACACAGCTACACACACGGAGCCCTGATCACACTGACGTAAACACAATTATAACACGTAAAGCTGTGCCATGGAAATACATGCACGCACACACACGCACACACGCACACACACACACACACACACACACACACACACACACACACACACACACACACGCACACACACACACACACACACACACACACACACCTGGCAGCAGCAGAATCGCCTGCTCTTCATTAGCAGCTGGTCAGTAATCAGGCCCAGATGAAGCAACAGTTAATTAAATGTAGCCACACTGGCTCCTTATGGCCCGAACGCCGTTCAGACACGTTCGCCTCTTATCCCGCGCAGTTGTCGAACAACGCCAGACACATGGTTTAAACCCTGAGCGACATCACTCTGGCTGCAGACAAACTTCAGGCTGAGCCCAGAGTTTTGCGTTTCAGACGCCGAGCAGATGCTCTGATATCCACGCAGGCTTACATTAAAGAGATTTTCAGATTTTATTGCAAATTCCTGCTGAACAGAAATCACAGATGAGGATTTAGAGTTGAGCCGAGAGTCTGAGACAACAGTATTTGAAGGGGTGTGAAAAAAAGCTGCTCCACTACCGAACCAAGGCCTTATTTTACACTTTTATTTTCTGCTTAGTTATATACTGAGGTCTTTTATTCAAATAAACCAAAAACAGAGGAAGCATGACATTTCTCGGGTTTTACAACATTTTTGTTGTTTTATAAAAATCAGTGTTGTTGAGTCAAGTTCTGTCAAACCACAATATTCTTTCTTTTGAGCCTGAATTCCAGATACATGTAACTTGTGCTAAACCAGATAACGTAGCTGGTTTTCATCTTTAACCAGTAACAATGTTAGAATGGAACTGAACTGTTCAAACCGTATAGAGACTGTGGTGCAATCAGCTCAGCATACGTCTGCACACAGTAATATGAACGTCACAGTCTTGAGCACCAGCCTGGGTTGGACCGAACTAAGACGAGCAAAGACGTGTTGTTTGGTCCCCAGTCAAGTTCAATGACGGGAGAGCTTCTTAACGTAAACAGGCTGGAGTCTGCTTTAATTATATTAAACGGCTGAAGTGTGAAAAGCGCGCTCCGCAAACTGACACTGACTTCTGTGGATTACAGGAACAGGAAGAGCGGGCGCTTGCGGAAAGCTGCCGGCGCCTTAATGTAATCTTTCAACATTTTCCAAATCCTAAGCTTTGGATTCACCTCCTTCAGAGTAGCTGACGGAGCCACGCAACCTGATTGTACTAAACCAGTGACAGACTCTGAAGGCGCCGCTGAGGACACGCAAGTCAGGGCGGTGACTGACACGCAGACACCATGCACTATGTGTAATTGCCTCGCTTAGATTCAGTGCAGATCAACAGTAGCTGCCTGTCGTCACCTGCTCGCGCAGCCTCATGCAACTAATCATGGACGCTCTCCTGTTAGACGGAGGGGGTGGGGGGGGGCTTGTTTTTCAGCGCGGGGCCGGGCTTTACGGCGTCTCTCGGCGGCTCCGCTGTCACAGCGCCTTGATTACAAACAACCGCAGGGTCAGAGCCCAGCCTCGACATCTTCTTCTGGGAAGAGGATTTATTTTTCAGTCCGGGAAAGCATAAGAGTGGAAGCCTTTTCACACTCCCAGCGGCTGTAGTCATGCATAACCAAAACCCTGTAAAGTACCATTGCTGGAGGAAAACAGGCACACAAGCAGCCCGAGTGGACGGAGCCAGACAACATAATTAGGGCTGTAATAAGAGGTGAAAGTATCCCTGACTAAAAGGATGTTTAGACATTGTGCAGCTTCCAGAGCTGGGACTGAGACGAACGCGAACCGCAGTCGCTGATGAAATCAAAACACGTCGGCGGCGATGTGACTGTGCTCAGTGTAGCAGAAATGAGATTTGTGATAAACTGTTCAAACAAAGGGGCCCCGAGGACGATCAGGCAAACGAACGCGGGGCCGGCTTTAAGGAAAGCAGCTGCTAAACGCGTGCAAATGACTTCTTGCTTCACACAAACCTTGTGATGTCCTTAATAAATGGATGCTTGGAGTGACCCCCACCACCTAATGAGTCCAGGTTGACTGTATGTTATATGGCCTAAATGAACTAATAGATCACAGCATCTACAGCAAAGTGCCTACGCTCACTATTCACTACACATATTATTGGCTTTGTTCCCCAGCATCTGTGTAATTACTACACATGAAGTGAACACTGAACAAGGCCCAGACGCTTTTTTTCTCGCCTCCCCCCCTCTTCCCTTTTGATTTGTGCCTCAGCCGTTTGCACCGTATGGGTAGACACTATGTGACATATGTGGGAAATAAAGGCGTAGCTAAGAAAACCGTTGGCTGTCTGAGGGAAATCCATCTTTGTATTCCTCCTCACGCCATAAAGTGCTGTATCCATTCAGCCGTACACCCTGGATGCCTATAAATCTGACTGCTCATTTCCTCCACTCCCCCTCTGTCCAGGAACTGCTCTATTTGGCTTCCTTTACTGCCTTGTGTGTACTTCACTATATGTATGATACAAGCTGGTTTTTAAACAAAATTGGTTTTAAGCGCACTGTTTGCTTTTACGACTTGACAGCCAGGTAAAACTCAGACTGCTGCAGGAAGAAGAGAGGGATTTTTTGTATTTTCTTTGAATCTGGGTTTTGCAGTAATGCTTTCGCTTATTTAGGTTAGCGTTGACTGTACACATGTACGCATGCTGTAAGCCAACCACGCCCACTGCAATGGGTGTGACTGCCCCCAGTCACACCCATGGCCTCAAGCCACGCCCATTGCATCCAGCCACGCCCACTCCCTCTTTTATCACCAAATCATCCATTTTGTCTGATGATGACATTTTTCCCAAACACTAAAATTTGCCTTGGTGTTTGTAATACTTACATAATCCAGGTTTCAAAATGTTTTTGTCCGATATAATGATGTGTGTTCTACCATCTAGTTGGATGCAAGCAGGTGAGACAAGTCATGGGTGTATGATGTCTTTATATGTCTCAGTCACATCGAGCCAAGTCTTCTGCTCACCTTTAGTTCCCAGCCTTTTGCTTTGCTTTTTGTTTCAATAAGATCATTGATTGATTCTTTGGTAAGTGGCCATTTTAAGTCCCTAGTTTTAGGTGACTGCTGTTGATGGTGGTGTCTTTGGTTGCACTTTGTGTAAATTAGTTAAAGTCCTTTCCTTTTGTTGCCCTACTCTCTGACTCTCTGCCATTTTATTTGGGTCTGTAACAGGAGGAGATGAGTTCTGTTTACAGAACAGGTAAATCCCACTGGCTGGCAGCTGACATGCTTTTGTATTTGTATGACATCATTATTATGACTTAACTGTCAGAAAAAAAGGTCTTTTTACAGTTGCATTCGCAGATTGAATGCCTCCAAGAAGACAACTATAGAAAACTATGGCTGCTAAACTTTAAAGTGCAAGTTGAAATGCACAAAGATGAAGAGACACATAAATAAAGAGAGGAAGAAAAAAGAACGAGACAGAGAAACATTGATTTTAAGACAGGCGGAGGGGGGCGGGCTATAGGAGCAGGCAGATTTATGGCGGTGTGAAGGTGAGATAGATAGCTGTTTGACCAGTGGGCTGCTGAAAATGGCCAAGTAGCCTTTTATGGTCCAGCAGAGAAAATGAGGCGGCTCTCCCACACCTATCCATCAGGGTCATTTAGTGGCTTGTTGGGGCCTGTAAATGGTTGTATATGCGCGTTTGTGTCTGCGTGTGCGTGTGCTCATGTGGACATTAGATTATTATGGCCCTCTGTCTTAATCGGTGCCTCCATCATGGAGGATGCAAGGCTGCAAGGTGAAAGGTGAAGCTTCTGTACAGGAAGTGAGTGGGGTAAGGGGTCGGCGGCGCTGGCCGGGCCGGCGGGTGTTTTGTAGGTGAGACTTGAGCTGATCACTGTAGATTGTTAAAGATCACTGCAATCTTTAGTCCTGATTGACCAAAGTGTCTTTCATTTTTAATACACAATATGATTATAAACAGTGAAATTATATATAGGAAATCGTATAAGACACTGTTAATCCTAATTATAAGAAAATGGATCAAAGAAGGTAAATTCATTCCATGGTAAGATTCATTTAAGGCAGCTCATCATACAAACACACAGTGATCTATATCCAAGGAGTGTGTGGTACAGTATACGGATATTAAAATCAATGAATGCTTCAAGTTGGACAGACGTAATTAAATAATAACTGTACTGTGATGCTCGAAGCCTCAACAGCTTCTGATATCCGCTAAACAATCTTAATGCAGTTTAGGGGGTCAAATCATTTGGAGTGTGCCTTATCCTTAAACAGTTGTATCAGCTGCTACATTAGCCTGTAGACACGGAACTGGTTAGTGGGGATCAGAGGTGAATTCGCTTGAAAACGACGTTCATTTACTTGGCATAATGAGTTAATTATGTCATTACCCTGTGAAAATTACTTACCTCAAGACAACAATATGTAACGGGGAAACAAGATAATCAGCTTAAGAGGGGAACAAGTTGTCTGACTTAGAAAAAAACATGTCGGCGCAGCTTTGGGAGGAGACGATAAATACAGCAGCTACTGTAGAGATCATGCTTAAACACTACGAATGCCATCACTGACTGGTGGAACGAGGCGGACAGTGAACCTCGGTCTCCAGAGTCGACATTAAAGCCAATAAGTGTTGTCTGCATATGTAAATTGCTGTTTTTGATTAGTTGCCAATGAATACGCGAGACAGGGCTGGAAATTGAAGGTGTGCTCTTTGTCATCACTTATTTGATTGCGCTCGCTCGCGTTCTCCGCTTCGAACAGATGAGCCGAGCCAGCAGAAGCCCCCCACCCCCCGCCCCCTCCCACTCCCCAATTGTCTGGAGCTCCATCGTCCTGCCCTTCTAAAGCTAATAACACAATAAACCTAATCTATCCTTAATGCAATTACACCTATTCAAATCTAATCCCATCCCATCCGCCTAATTGGATCTGGTGGATCGTGTTACACCCTCTAGCTGCCTTGTTGTCCCGGTGATGGTTGGTAGACGTCCAGGCCTGACGGCGAAGACGCATCGCCTTCGTTGGCTTTGAGTGCATGTGGAGCGGGAGCTGAGCTCTGAGGCCCCGCGGGCGCATTTGCTGCCTGGTGAAGGTCACGGCAGGGTCTCATCATTAGAGTGCGAATATTCAACAAACCTGAATGGAACGACAGAGCCTGCCGTCACGTTTCATAAAGAATATTTGTATTAATTGGGAATTATTATTATTAGGATTTATTTCATCTTTCTATAAAAGCACAAAATAATATGATGTGGAGCTAAATGTGATTGACAGCTGCGTTGGCCTTACGGAGGTTAGTACCAGTAGATGGACATGGCCGAACACGGACCATTACGACCCAGTCAGTGTGAACACTGTCCTATAAATTAATAACGTGAACTGGGTCCCACCTTCACATTTTGTGCTAAATTGAATTTTCCATACATTTGGGATATTCATGGGTTTCTTATTACACGACTGAGTTTCTCTGCAGGGCAGTGCAGGGCTTCTGATCGCTGGTAATTCCACGCCACATCAGGCGGATTTTCAAGCTGGTTTCGGGTCAAATTTAAATGTTGTAGGGGTCAACCCAAGTTGTACCACTCCTCCTCCCCTTGTTTTGGCCTCGTTCTCTCCTCAGACGTCTCGGCCTCCTCCTCTCGCTCTCCTTCTGTTTCTTTCCCCGGCTCTCGCTGGGCGCCTGTGAAACTACATCTCCAGCCTTTTAAATAATTGAAGTTTCAATATGATGTATTTAATTCTGCTCAGAAAAGGATATGAAAATGTAATAACATTTGCATAATTGTGTATTAATTATACATTCAGTAGTTTTAATGAGTTAAGCAGACTTTTGGAGACAGCAGATCACTAATAAATCAGGCACAGGCAGAGCTGAAGCCGGAGAAACTGGGCGAGCATGAATCTAGAGATGGTTCGACTGGCAGGGAGGACGATGCTGATGAACCCAAAAGTGATTTTGAGCATTAATTTGAAAAAAGATCTACAACAGTAGCCACTAAACTTATTATAAAAATATCCAATTTGGTCATGTTTTGGTTGGAAAGGAATCTACTGCACAACAATCGGCAACAGGAACACCAACGGATGGACTGGGTCCAACATGGGAGCTCAGGCTGCTGCAAACCAGCATTAAATTCTGCCTCCGCTCTCCCAGAATCAGTGTGGCACCTTAAAACTGTGTGTGTGTGTGTGTGTGTGTGTGTGTGTGTGTGTGTGTGTGTGTGTGTGTGTGTGTGTGTGTGTGTGTGTGTGTGTGTGTGTGTGTCACACATCATTACTGACATCAGGAGTTCTGTGCAGTTCTGGCCTCTCACGCTGCTCCATGAACCCAAAGCCGCGCAAATAATTAGGCGGCGCCGCGCCGAGGGGTCGGCTTTCACCGGGCGACATCGTGTCAGGGGCCGACAAGAGGTGTTTGAAAGAGCCCCATTTGCAGATGTGAAACGGGTCTGATCCGCCTGCAGCTCTATGTTTAGGACGCGCTTCTGTCAAGTTTTAAGATCAGTGCTTTTTGCCTGGAAAAAAGATTCCACATCAACAGCGACAGGGACTGTATCATCAACAGTTAGCGAAGACGAGGATCTCTACAATCACCAACCTCCATTTGTGCGCTGGTTGATAACACTTTCAAATTACGCATAAAAACTAGCCTGAACGCCCCTTTGACCACAATCAACTGGAATACGCTGCGTCTAATTTAAGAAAGCGAAAGTCTCCACACAAATTACCCGTCGCATTCTGCTGAGGTCCAGCGGTGACAACTCTCCGCGAGTCGACGTCTTGATAAATGCAGGTTTAATGTGCGTTTGAAACAATTTCCTCTCTCCCACTTTATCTCCTTCTCCTTTTGTGAGCACAGAAGCAGAGCTGGGGTTGTTACCCGTTTTCACTTTCTTACACCAGCCTTCAGTACTAAAGAGAGTAACAGGCTCATCGTGTTATTCCGTGAGAACAACTCACAAACCTCCTCTAGTCTTTTATCTTCTGACGTGATGTTGGTTGAGCCTTGCAGACATTGTTTGGTTCTGGAGGCCCAGTTGTTCTTCACCACCTCCTCAGCGCCTTTCACTGTAAATCCCAGTTCTTTAAGGCTAATATTGACAGGCTTCCATTGGAAAATTATGCTAAACACTGCTAATGCAGGGATATAAAGGAAAGCCAGTGTCGGAGCTCTGAGTTTACATATTCTGATGATTTGTCAAACTGTCCACTGTGTGTCGCCATATAAATGTTACCATTTACATTTTGCACTTGAATGCATCACGTGGATTGAAGTGACAAACAGCAACAGCTTGTTCCTGCTGTTCACCACTTTACCTCTTGTCTGCACATGAAGACACTTGCCGCGGGTGTTCAGGGTTCAGTAACAGTATCAGCCTGAGGCCTGGACCATAATATGACATATGAGCCAATATGTCTCCGCGATCAATTGCTCCTAAATTATTCAGCAGCAACAAAGGAGTAATGCCGGTTCACATGTTTTACTAGGACGTAAACACTGCTCACAGATCGTAGGAGAAATAAAGCTGTTAAATTACAACTGCACACTTTCTTTACAGAATGTGCTCAAGGATCGTCTCACCTTTCCACCTCCTTTAATTGGATGGCGGTTTAAATGCTCTGTATTTAACCACAGCGAGGTTAGGATGTGTTCAACACAAGCACAAAATGGAGGTAACTCAGTCAGACTCAAATGCATGAGGATTACATGGAAGTCGTTGCTTTGATGTTGTAACACAATGAAATAATTGCTGCAGAATTTTCGCTCGCTTTCGTTTTAGTGTGAAGGAGTCGCCAGCATAGCATTGGTAGCAGAGGCGGTACAGGAGAATGAAAGCACCGAGGTCATAGAGGTCTTGAAAATAAAGACAGATCGACCTCTTCATTCAGTTTTGCATTAGTTCCACCTGTGTTTCTTTACAGTGCTGTGGCCCCGACCGATGAGTCTGAGCAACGTGTCACTGTCTAAAACAGCCCAATGAAGGCTGTAAGAATAAAGGTTTAGAAGTGTCCAGAAAGTTGGACGTTGTGGCTTTAATTAGAAGGTGCAGTCAGGATAACACAGTGTTGTGTGATGAAACTGTTTTTTTCACTTTCTGTGTGAGACACCTCTAATGATACTGGCCCCAGTTGCAACTTGTTCACACAAACTCTATTAGACTAAAAATGGGCTTTTCTCGTGTGTGTGTGTGTGTGCGTGTGTGTGTGCGTGTGTGTGTGTGTGTGTGTGTGTGTGTGTGTGTGTGTGTGTGTGTGTGTGTGTGTGTGTGTGTGTGTACTTGTAAGAACCAAGAGACATATTTTCCCAAGTGAGGACATTTGTCACTGTGTCAATCAGCATGCGGTTGAGGCTAATAATACAGCAGGTGTAGAAATAATAATGAGCACAAAACCAAGGTTGAAGAAGAATAGATGCTCTGGTCTCGAAGTCTCGAAGTGTGAAGTCAGTGTTTTTTACACAACTTTGGAAAATAATTATTTAAACAAAAATAACATGAGGGTGAAAAGTATAAAATGAGAAACAAAGTGCATGAGGGTTGTGTATTTAGAGGTATTTGTTGTATTTTCTGAGATCGCTCATTCCCACTGTGTCCCTGGCTTCAAACAGAGAATCAAATCAAACCCCCTTTGGAACAACGTCTTGTAAATTGTGTGTAGGCTGCGTATTTTCATCGTGTTTACTAATGAGCAGGTCATTCACTGGTCTGTGAGCGTTGAACAGCTGATGTTAAATGATCTGTTGCTCTTCAGTTAGTCGTCTCCTAGAAGCTGTTGTTGATGTGGTGATTTGTTAAAAAAACTGACCTGAGGTCATCTTTTTAAATCATGGCACACAATAAGAATGTAAGAAATCTACTATTAATTTACAACTAAATCGCCCTTTTGTTCATAAGTTACAGTATAAGACAAACATCTGGACACTTTTCATTCCCTTGCCCAGTCAGTGTCACTCTGCACTGGTGGTTTATTTTTTTATCATTATTTCAGACATTTGGTTTTGGATTCAATAAATCTAGGGAAGCAACTTTGTCCACTACAGTACTGTACGTCCATAACGGTGACATTTACATGGCACGCCTGTTAGAAATGAATGTAAATCGCTAGAAATCTAGAAAGTAGAAAATCATTTCTTGTAATGCGAAAGGGCACAATGCTCCTTTGATATGAAATAATTTCAAAATTGTGCGAGGTGCTGCTGATTCCCTGAAAAATCAATACCTGTCAGCTAGACAATGTGTCTGTGACACTAGAGGGGCTTAACCCCCCCTCGCTCCCACCACCACCTGTTTATCTGGCGTATCTCCATTTGGTGTATTATACTACAGTCCACTGATATTTGCTCTGCTCTGGGCTCCGGCCAACAGGCCAACAGCACCTGGACCGTTCTTCAATCCCAGCCCAGATACATCCCCTGAATGGAGAAACGTCAATGAATCAATGTCAGGCCTGAAGCACATGGTGATGGTGTGATTGTTTGAGCAGGATTAGGAAGCAAGAGGCTTCGGGCTGTGGTGTGTGTGTTTTTGTGTGTACGTGTGTGTGTGTGTGTGTGTGTGTGTGTGTGTGTGTGTGTGTGTGTGTGTGTGTGTGTGTGAGAGAGAGAGCAGCTATAGGCCTAGTGACCTGAAAGGGGGCTGGGATTGTTTATTGTAGGTCATCTTTCTTATCAGCTTCTGAGTGACGGAGAGAGTGAGGGCGAGCAGGTGTGTGTGTGTGTGTGTGTGTGTGTGTGTGTGTGTGTTTGTGTGTGTGTGTGTGTGTGTGTGTGTGTGTGTGTGTGTGTGTGTGTGTGTGTGTGTGTGTGTGTGTGTGTGTGTGTGTGTGTCACAGAACTTATATTTCATTTATAATGTCCATATAACTTGTTTTAAAGCACAGGTAAAGCTGTCGTGCGATGAACCACTAGAGCTTTAGAGCTGCTTGTAGCTGATGTGGACGCAGAAACGAGGCCTTTAAACAGGTCGCCTGTTTACAAAGTTGCGTTGAAATGGTTATTTGTGTGAGGAACCATTTTCCACCACAAAAAAGTAGTTCTCATGAAATATGTGCACTGAAGATATGATGTCCAATAATATTCCTTGCTGCTGATAGCCTTGAACGTACTGTTTCATTTCTTGCGAGCACCAAAACACAGAAGTACAAATTTCCATTAAACTGTGTTTTATTGTTGAAGGGATAAAAAACTCACAACCTGAATCCTGAATCTGAAACTACCTTTATGGATGAGACTAGAGGAGAGTGACAATACTATTATATTTGGTAGTAACATACATCACCCATGTAATACAAAGCATCAGAGTTATACACTGGGTGAAATGTTCCTTCATTGGAATAAACATAGTGGAAGAGTTTGTAGAAGAATCCATTAAAAGACTAGTGTCTGTTACACACAATGGAACCAGCAGGTCTGCCAGTGTGGCAGTAGCTTCACAGCAGTGTTGGTCCGTGGTTGTGGACTTCACAGCTGGTAAGTACCACACTTCTAATACATCGTTGTGTGTGGTCCATTGGGTGAAACACAAAAAAGGGCTTTAATTGGATTTGAATGTAAATGTGTTCTTGTGCTCAGCAGCTCGACCCGCTCCCTCTCCTGTCTGGACGGCTCCAGCCACTTACAGCACATCTGTCATCCGACGGTCTTAAGAGGCCGCTAAAGCGACAGCGCTGGAATAAACTGTTTGCTAGCAGCGTCTGACAATAATAATAATTTCTCAACCCCCTGTCGGCCGCCGCCGCAAATCTCGCCCACCTTAACTTGCTCCTGCGCTGTGTGAACGTGGCCGCTCGTTGCACTTTGATGGGCCAAATAAAAAACGCAGCGTGATTGTCTGGGTTTGTTATTTCCTTCAAGATCCCACTTCTTTCTGCTTCGCTGTGAATCAGATCCTCAGCAGCGTGGACAGATTTTACACAGAGATGCGGAAATGCGTCCGTTTCCGTTGCTTGTGATGGAGCCGCATCAGTCAGAAGTGACTGTTGTGACTTGAAAATATTCAATTATGGCCAAATTACACAGTCCAGCAAACAGTAATTACAGCTCAGGGGCATGCATTTTGAGCAGGTTCGAGTGGTGTGAGATAATTATGGACTTTTAAAGCAACTAGTAGTTTACGGCAGCCTGGATTTGATGTTGAGACAGAATATTAATTAGTAAATGACTGTTGAAGATCCATCTGCAGGGGATTTCTAAATATTTGGCCAAAGCCCACAAATGTAATAACACACGAAAATGGGACTTTACTGTCCAGTCCAACGAGGCTGGCATCATTGTCAACTTGAAAATACAATATGAACTGTTCTGCTGCTGGGCAGATTTAAAGTATGTCTTTTTCTTGTGGGGCGCATGGAGGAGTGTGCACACTGTAAATGTTGGAATACCTCACTGTATGAGTTTGAGGCACTAGACTCAAAGTCAGAGAATAATCCCACTGGGACAACAAGTGTCTGCAGCAAGGTTTTTTAAATAGCTCTATTATTCAGTCTGTGGACATAAATGCGTATCCGGGAGAAAATGTTGGAAGAAAATGTTTTAAGACGCGGTAGTTTCAGATTTAAACCTTTTTTTCGTTGTAGTGATAAACACTCCCTGATCTTTTCTTACCTGCGAGTTAAGTCAAGGGATCAAAATGTCTCGCTGCAGCATACAGACCATGTCATATACTGTCTATTGCCATATTATTGAATGTGTTGTAAAGATGTAGTGCAGCAATATGTAGGAGTTACTGACCGTACAGGACACGTACGCTGGCTGCTCCCGCCCGTAAACCCCGTCATATTTCACATTGAATATATACACGAACAGCGGCTTCACGTCTCCTCCTGCCGTCGGAAATGATTGCGGGTGGTTGGGGAGGTGTAATCAGAGGTCCCGTAAAGTCAACAAGCAGCTTTATCTGAGATCTGGCTCATATTGGCCACGGAGCAGACACCCCACCTCTGAGCCGCACTACGGGACGGCTCCGCTGTCCATCACACAGGCTCCCGTTGTAGCTGGGGATTAACAGGGCTCGGCACAGACACACCTGTCGCCTACACAGTACAGAGGAACCAGCGTCTGGACTGGTGCCAACACGGGGTTGGAAGAAGCATCCAGGCATTAGAAAGAATATTTATGCACATACAGATCATCAACTCAACAATACAGTGATGATCAGAACTTACAATATGTAAGAAGGCGAATGGCATCACAACCATCCACTCAGACAAAGGCCGAAATGTCATCTTCATATACTGTGTCAGTCTAACTTTTCTAATAACCTGAGATCCACACACACACACACACACACACACACACACACACACACACTGCGTAAAGCCCTCTCTGGGCCAGCCTGAGGCCATCGATTGTCTGGCTGTGGCCTGGGATGAGATTCTCAGATAAAGCAGTGTCTAAAGAGGCAAAAGATTGACGCTGACCTCTCTGTCCTCAACAACAGCAGCAACTTCCAAGTACAATAAAACATGTCTGTCAGCTCTGCACCCGCAGATTTGTGGTGTTAGCCAGTGACATTTTAAGCTACAGAATAATCGGGCCGTAAATGTAACGGTTCAGCTGGAGCGTCTCAGGAACCAAAGACAACCATTGCACGCAACATTGTGTTATTTATCGATATTTATCGATACTTGGCTGGATGTTTATTTTGTTTTGTTTTAGCACCTTTTTTCATTTCAAACATTGAAAACCCCACAAATCAAAACATTGAGCAAACAGTACCCACACTGGAGAGGAAAAGGTCCCTCCAACAGAACCAGCAGAACCAGCAGAACCAGGCTCCCAGTGGTACAGTGTATTACTGTAATTTTCCATAAAGGTGTTTATTGTTTGGTTCTATTTATTTGTAAAATGTCAGCTATTTAGGGATGACGAAAATTCAAGTACAGTATTGGTTGAAACACAATCACAACAGTGACACTGTGTTACAGTTTGTGTTAGTAGAGAAAGGCCTAAAAACTGCAAGTTTGAACAACGAATGTAACTCAGTGTCTCATATCATGAGCTGCTTCATGCTGCAGGTCACAGGCAGAGCCTGAGCCGGGTGTCATTGAAGTCGCCCATCACTGGGTCACACATACAGACACCCGCTCACTCCTATGATCACACCTGCGCTGCATCTACTGCCTGACTGCGTCTTTGGACCGGGGGAGGAGACACACGGACTCCACCTGAACGACCCTGGAGCAAATCCAGGGCCATGCTGCTGTGAGGTACGGTGGCCTTTAAAGGACCCACAATCAGGTGCAGAGTGGATTGCATTGGTTACAAAAGAACAAAAAGCCTGTGAGCCCTTTTATTCATAAAAGGAGCTGCAGTCATTTTCCGTGACTTTTTTTTTATTTAAAGAAAATGACGCAGATTTTCTATTTTAATAATTAATGAATCGCTTCCACCCTGTTCTTGTACATGCTGTGCTGTGCTGTGGTAGACCTCTAACCACCAATTAAACTATTAGGCTAAAAGCGGAAAATGAGGAATGGTCCGCATCAGCCGTAATGATTTCTAATTGCTGGCTAGTCTCCTGATCAGCTCTGCAGAGCCAGAACCCTCTCCCTCTTCCTCTCCCGGCTTCTCTCTGTCTCCAACCAAGCTTGCAGAGCTAATTTGGTGGCTTCAGACTTTCTCATGACTTTATTAAAGGACCTTTCAGATTTCCACTTTTCTATTACTCTGAGTGGTTCAGCTGCACAGGCGCAGCCTGGGGCAGCTGTAAATTAGATGACTTGATATCACGTCAACACCAATGAAGATGGACCCTGAATAGCAGCGGCCTCCTCCCTCTATACTCATCTCGTCTGTTGTCGTTCATCAAGCCTCTAAAACCAGCAGTGGGGAAAAATAATAGGGCCTTGATTTCACTCACTGGTCCAGCGTTTTATGGGCTGTCCTTCAAACTCGCTGGTTTGATAAACATTTAGATGAAGGGAAAATGAGTGACGGCCAATGGGGAGCTGTTTGATCAGTCTTTCATTTTACTGCTTGTCAAGCTGCCTGTTCTCTGTGGGGTGAGGAAATAATAAGTTTTGGGTACAGCTTAATTTTAATATTTGACTAAATTGTTGGTGTGCTCCAAGGCGTTTTTGCCAGATTCACACTCAATGACTTGTGACACTGTGAATCATCTCATTTGCAGGACAGATGAGTGTTGTGTAGTTTAAAATAATAATTAGTAGCTTGAACAGGATAAATATATCACCAGGTTAATAACTTTTATTGTTTACCTGTAAAATCAAATTGCCAACTTTGCTCATGTATTTCAGCATAAAAAAAATCTCAATTCTTATAATTACCAGCAGGTTAAAGCAGAGTTAAACTAAAACTGGATAAAACTGTATCTACTGATGTGTAGATACCTGTTAGTCAGCAGGTTCAATTACTGTAGCTGCTGTGTTGTTCACAACAACAAATCAAAAAAAGTATCAGAAACAATAATGTGACACTTATAAAAACATGCAGCACTGATCAGTGAAACTGACAACAATATGCTCCTTTCACTTTTTCCTGTTATAGGCACGAAAAGAGATGAGATCATTACAAAGCTGTTAATATGTTGCCGACTGGGCGGAATGAGAAGAGACCCGGGTGCGGTTCAGGCGAGTCACTTTTTTGTCCGTGGCTCAGAGCTTGTCATTCTGTCAGTCTGCTCCTCAGTCGGAGAAATCACACTTAGAAATGGACTCTTTGTGGGAAGGAGAGTGCAGTGAAGTATAGTAACAGCATAAAGCAGGCTGGGCGAAAGGGAGACGTCCACGGGAAATAGGTGGGAAGTTTGTGGTGTTGTGTTAAGTAGTTCAGAGGATTCTGGGTGTAGTTGTGTGTGTGGGGCGTGTGCTTGTGTTTAGTAGATGGCTTTAACTAGTAGGACCTAGTGATGATATTGTAGCACTGGAGACGAATGTAACACTTTTGTTCTCCATTTAACTTTACTCATCATCCTCCTTTTATTTGCTCTGTAGATGTTTGTACTCAGTCTTGAAGAGTTGGCCAGACTCTATCTCCAATCACCTCCCAGATTAGTTTCTGGTGCTTGGCATTTAATTAAGGCAAGAGTTTTATATTTAGAAGGAATTGATAGAAAACTCGGGCCTTGTTTTTTTTTTTTTTAGATCCAACCCTGGCTGTTACATCGAACCAGCTTAATCATCTTTCCAGCGTTTCACACTGAGCGTAAGCGATCGTCTCATCATATCCTGCTCTGTGTGAATAGAGAAATTATTATTCTTTAACATAAATATATACATTGTCTGTTGCATTATTCTTACGCATTTTAGACCAGGACACATCGTGAGCTGTGGCGCAATCACAGTATTGCTCAGAAGATACAAGTTCTATATATACAGAGAACACACAGTATGGATACAGAGGACAGGACAGTATGATGATGCACCTTCCAAAGGCTTGAACTGATCAGAATATTGGTTGCAAACGTGGTAGAGACTGATTGAGTGCAACAACCTGTGGTAGTGAATGAACAGAAAGTGGCAGTGGTGATGAATGTACTGTAGCAGTAGCAGAAGTGCCAGGGGACTGAAAAGTGAGCCGGTGACTCCTCTGCTGGACGGGACATTTTAATTCTTCTACACAAAGAAAAACACGTTGCATGAAGAAATTGAGACTTAATCTGCTTTTTTTTTTTCCTTTTTGGTTTTTCTTTTAAATCGCTGGCAAATGCTCTGGAGAACAGAATCCATTCAGACAGCGTGAAGTCTGTGGAGAAAACAAGGCCTGAGCCGAAAGGAGGAGACAAAGTGAGGGACTGTAAGGACAAAAAAGGGATGCCTTTGCTTTCTGTGAACATAAAAGGCGCCACTGTACTGTTGGTATTTCAAACATGCACAGCAAGGCGGCTGGCGCAGTGCAGCTAAATGAATGTTGTGGGCAAAATATGAAAGGCTTGAACACAGCTACTTTTAGTTCTGATATGTCACAACAAAATCAAAATCCTTTCAGATGGTGTCAGAGTGTTAGAGGCAATTTGTTTGGAGAATTACATTCCTCATCAAACCCCAACGGTTTTCTTAGCAGCGCTGCGACTGTGGCTCCCGGTGCCGTCGTCTGTTGCACCGATACCACACCTCAACCCGCAGAAACAACTTATTATGTCCGTCGCCGCGAATTTGCAAAAGTAATCATTTAAATGGATTTTCCTACCAAATTGTCTGTGATGCTGCTTTTTCCGTAATGTGTTTTATCGAGCAGCATAAACTGTGATTGAATATAAGTGCAGATTAAGGCCATGGATTGAGCAGGTAAGATGTGACCTTTGTGGAGATCTACACGATCAGCAGTTAATCAGACCCATTGATCAGGTTGATCAGGCTCAAATGTCCACATCCGTCTAATTATGAAATACACACTCTGAATTCTTCAGTAGTTTTTGCTTGTCAAATAGGAAGTAACTATGTTTAATATTTAACTTTGAGTAATTACTGAGCTCAACTATGATCTTATATTTTTGCCCTTGTCATTTCTCTTTGCGCAGGACTTTGTATTTTTGACTTTGTATTTTTCATCCATTTTCACTCTTTCCATCAACTTCAACCATCAGCAGCGTCAACAAGCAGCTCACACGGAGGGGACGTCCCTGAAGAGATGAGCAACGAGATGATTAAAGAGCACGTACTGATGCTCCGGTAACGCTGTGTCAACTCATCCAGGCAGACAAAAACAAATGCACGGAGCCCTGCAGACCTCGCTCACCTTTAAAGAGGAAGAAGAGAGAGAGAGAGATAGAGGGAGAGAGAGAAGCCATATGTCATCCAGAATAACATGATTTCTCTTGATAAGCCTCCTTTTCAGTATTTGCCATTTGAATAAAGCCCAAAATCACAATCCGTGCAAACATGTTACAGTTTGAGCGTTTAGTCTAGTTTCGTCATCCTCCACTGTGCAGCTCTGCCACCACACCTCCACTGATCTCCCATTTTTCTTTCTTTCCTCCAACACTCCGTCCGTGCACTCTGCCAATAGTAAGTACTCTCTTCTTCCTGGCAGGTTGCCTGATGCTACAAGACTTTGATCTACTGCGACCTTTTAACAAATTCTCCATTTCCTGGTAGAGCTAAAGGGATCGAAGGAGACTGGGGAGGAAGAGAAGGGGGAGAGGCGCCCACACAGGAGGATGGAAAGAGGGTGAGACAAATGGGCGATGGAGGAAGAGATTGAAAGAAAAAATCTGGAGGCTTTAAAAAAAAAATGGAAAAAATAAAAAAGCGCTTGCCGTCAAATTGGGCTTAATTTTTTCTCCTCCGTGCTTTTACTGGAGCCTCTTTCTCCCCTCGGTTTCACAGGGATCATCAAGCCGCAGTGTGGCAACATTTCAGGGTTTGCTGCTTATTGGAAAGCTGTCTGCCCACGTTGATCCAGCACTTTCTTAGCTTGTACCACACACCGGATGGGAAAGACTCCTTCCTCGCTACGCTAACAATCTGAGGCCTGCACAACAAGTTTGCTCCGACAAAACAAACCCTAAAGCCCAAAGTTTATTCCTTACAAAACAGTGGCACACGTGGGTGGTGCAGACACACTGGAAAGGATGTTACACTTATTAGAAACTGGCATCAACATACAGTACAGCAGCAGGAAGGGCTTTCAGAGCTCCAGCACTAGATTCACAGCCAGATGCAACCCATAACAAAAATATGAGTAAATAAAAAGTATGTTTACAGTAGAATAACACTAGCTCCATCACTCATGCTTTCTTTGAGCATTAAAGACTCCTTCACCATCTTTAGGCATGATTTGCATCATAAGTGTGATTGATTTCAGGTTTTAGCATTATTAGCTCGGGAGGAGAAAGGAATTGAATAGATCCTCCAGAGCAGCCAGGCGTCATGATTCACCAGGTTTAATGTAACTTCCTATAAAACCAATAATCATGTGGTAAACACTCAGACCAGCTCTGTTAAGACTAATTATTCCATTAGCACGTCTCTATTTTAAAAGATACCACACCAACTCTTCTGTCATCTGTCTACTTGGGCCCTGGTGGATCTCATATGAAGATTCATCTTTGGATAATTCGATGGCGTTGATGTATGTCATCATGCATGTTACCAGGATGCAGAGTCCATGTGCATTCGAAAGAGCCTAATTCTGTTCTTGCAACATTGACAAGGCACGTTTCAATTATATTAGTGGTTTGCCACTGGACTCAAATCCATTCTGTGTGTCCTTTAAGTTCTGAAGGCATCTGAAGGTGAAACCTTTCCCAAACAGAGCTGATGGAGGGCGTGTCCTCCGGCTGCCCTGTCCTGTTCAGTTTGAGGCGAGAGCGAGGCCGCCATTGTTTCCTGTCTGCCATGTATCTGGCCGGAGAGGCGAGGTGGAGGGAGCGCAGCACTCTTCATATTTTATTGAAGCCATCATCTGAGTTGAGTAAACATATTATAGCCTACATTATTAATTCCAATTTCTCTTGGAATCTGTTTGTTCTCCCACAGCCCTGTTTAACTGAGGTCAGATTCCTCCTGTGCCGTCGCCCTGCTCGCTCACTTAGGCAACAAAGAGAAAGAGAGAGGAGAGAGAGAGGAAAGGAGGTTAAATACAAGACCAATGCTTGTGGAACGGTGTTTCCCCAAATTTTAAAGTCTTTATTGTGAATTAAACTGTTCTGAGGTCTGTTCAGATTACATTATGTAATTGTGTTTGACTTCCTGCTTCTGTCTGTTCCTTTTCCTCTGAACAGAATCGTGGACCCAGTCGGTGGAACTGGGTCGTATCCAAGCGTGGCTGAGGCAACACGTTTGATTTATTACTGAAAATTCAAAGTCGGATGTCTCACAACCCAAATGTGTCTTAAGATGTCACAGAGCAGCGATTGATAAAAAGGATCCGATTTTTGATTAGATTTCTTTGCATTAGCCTCACTTCAGGAGCTGCAGCGCGTCTGAGCGTCCACAGGTCGACCCTGTGGTCGGCGGCCGACGAGGTTCGTTCAGGGGTAAAAGGTGTGGAAAGGGAAAATGGGGAGCGATCGGGCGCCAGAGCCCTCCAGCACCCACAGAATGGGCACATGCAGTGACAGCAGCAGTCAAAGGTTCTACGGCCCGGTTCTCTCCGTTCTGAGCAGGTGATGGACCTTTATCATCGTCTCGTCAGTAACCAGTCTGCATTTGCCAAAACAAATTAGCACTGTCAAGAAAATCATTGTTTGGATTGTGATATCTTCCGTCAGCATCACTGTGTCCTGGCTCCATCATGGTGTACTATACATAATCCCTTGACTCCCCCTGACAACTAAAAATATCTCCTCGGCGGCTCTCTGCTGTGAGCCCCTAATGAATCACTCACAATTAATTACTCTGTGGGCACCAGGAGAGTCTGTAGCCCCCATGCCACCACCCGCCAAGCCCTGTCTGACTGCGGTGGGTCTAATGTCTGATAATGAGCCCTGATCTACAATGTTCTGCTCAGAGGGGGGGCGGTGTTCGTCCCGGTCAGCTGGAACCCCCCCCCCCCCCCCCCCCCCCCCCCCCCACCCCGCGGCTCGGCTGCCAGATCTGTCTGTTAAGACAAGATAACAGATGATAGCCTGACCGATTCACCGGCCGGCGCCTGCAGGGAGGGACAGCGGCCTACTCAGGTCTCTCTCTAGTGTAGAGTAGGTCCCTGCGACTCGGAGACAGAAAGACAGACAGACAGACAGACACACACACACACACACACACACACACACACACACACACACACACACACACACACACACACACACACACACACACACACACCTTTTTACATTTAGTTAGCATCTCAACCTCAATCTCAGTCTGGAGCAGTGTTCTTCATGCCAGTGAGGGCAGCTGCCTGTCACACAGTGGAAACGTCCTGGTTTAATAGAGTTTGAGAACATCTGGATCATGGTCAGGCCCATAAACGTCCTGCTTGAATTAAATTAAAATACAAAAACATGCTTTCTGGATTTGATGAGCGTCACCTACGTCCAAAGGCTTAAAGTCTTCAGGCCACAGTACACAGATTGTCCTAATGTGATTTGAAGGCGTCTGTTGGGGGTTAAACAATAATAATCCTCGTCCTTTATAATATTAAGACTTTGTATTGTGTTGTGTGTATTTTGTGTGGTCTGATTTACTAGTGAGAACGCCACTTAACAACTCAACACTGTTAAGTGTTGTATTTCTATGAAGTGGACAATTTCTGAACCAGTTTCTCTCGTCTGTTGTGACGATTCCAGAGCGACGTCTACTGACGCCTTCTCTCTCAGCTAACTGACAGTTTGATGCACGCCGAGACGCCTTGAACGCCACCAGCTGGAATCCAGTTACCGCCGCCCTGCGCCACGGCCTCCAACTACTCGCACAGCAGCACCACCAGCACTAGCGCTGGCTGGAGTTCAACCGGTGCCAGAGCCACTGCTGGTGTGTGTGTGTGTGTGTGTGTGTGTGTGTGTGTGTGTGTGTGTGTGTGTGTGTGTGTGTGTGTGTGTGTGTGTGTCGACAAGATGAATTTTTAATCGTCCTCGTGAGGAAACTGAGTCGCGGGGTCAATAATAATAGGATACAGAAAGAGGAGAAAAAAAGAATATAATGAATGATAAATGAATCAATTGCGTTATTATAAGGGTGTGCTGAATAAGAGCAGCCAGGCTGAAATAATCAAAATATGTATGTGAGTGATAAAGTATGGAAATGAGAGCAAATTTAGTATTTTATCAAGATGTTTTTAAACGTGTGCATATGTGCATTTGTCCCGAACAGTTCTTACAATGCACAACACAGCGTGGGCAGTGCTGATGTTTAAAACAGTAGCCAAGAGGGAGGAAAAAAAAATCCCACTAATTTATTCTTTTGTGTCTGAATCCTCCAACAAAAACAAATTGCCAAGGAAAATAAGGATAGAATAGAGGAGGGCAAAAATACAGAACCGCAGGGCAGGAGAGATCTGTGGTTTGTGGATGTGCTTTGAATACAAAGCGCAGGCCGCAGTAATGGCTGTCAGACACACACACACACACACACACACACACACACACACACACACACACACACGCACACACACATGCCTCGCAGAGACGCATGTTCATTATCAAGCATGTACGACCCCAGATGTGGAGGTCGGCCTGCATCCCATCATGTCAAACAATCAGCGTCCACCTAATTAGACCCTCCCGTCTACCACATTTAAATATGCCTCTGTTCCTCCACAGCTCAGCTGCTCCACCGACATACAATAAAGTCGAGTGTAAACTCTGCGAGAGACAGAAGTCTTCCCTAAAGGACGAGAATGCAGAAACAGGGAAGTGATTTAGATCCTTCCTCATTTTTGCCATCGCTCAAGATCTGAACTCCAAGTGAAACTATTCAACACTTATTTCATTTCTGTCTGTTAGAGGCCAGAGAACGAGCAGAACAAAGAGAGGAGCAGCCCCAAAACCCCACGGGTGCGATTATGGACCTCTTATAAACATACAGCTGTGGTGGTGATGTACAGTGATGTTTGTCTGAACCCAGCTAGTGTTCTACCAACATTAAACCAATGAAGAAGGAATGACGAGTAGTGAATCGTGACTGGATTGTACATAACTTCATGACACAGTCTCACATATTATCATTATTAGTACGAGCCTAAACAGTGTCACAAACCCATTTATTTGCTGCGCAGGAAAGTTTGGTCTCAAGCGGCGCGGGTGAGTGACGGCCATGTTTTCCCCTCGGGGCTCTTCATGGCGGCGTGCGCCCCCCGCCGAGCGCTCAGGCTCTCAACCCGCGCGCTCGTCTGACTGGGCCGCGGACGTGTGCCGTCGAGCAACGCGCTTTTCCGGTTCCTGCGCCGAGAGAGGAGCGAGAACGCAATCTAAACGAAATCCTGACATAAGAGTTTAAGCCACACACAGTCAGAGCCGTTGTGCAGTAACATACGAGTGGGTAGTTGAGCTTCTCATTTTATACCAACAGGTGGAATGGGTTCTAGTCGGCTTCTTCTGACCCCATCAACTTAGTACAATATGAATAGTTGCTATATTATGTTCCCGCATTAGTGAAGCCAAGCGACCTGCAGCCATAACTGATGGAGGCTTCTCCCATCGTACTGTATGACACTCTACACTGACTTACGCTACGCCACATAATGAAGCGCTAAAGACTCACTACACAAATGATCAATCAGCAGCGGAAGCAATTAGCCCGTCGCGCTGCTGTTCGGTGAGCGGCGCTGCCCAGGTGGAGCCGAGGGCTCAACGCCAGGAACGACGCATCCAGAGAAGCGTTGAGCGTGAACGCGGTTATTATGCTCATTTAATGGAAAAGGCCGGTGAAGGCGACAGCAGCGGAGGACGATGCAGCGGAACGTTCAGCACGCGCGATGCGGCCGTTATCATTTACGCTGGTCGCCATCAAGATGTTTCACCGAAGAACAAGATTCATTCCATGATGAGTCGCATCAGGTCACCTGGAAAATCTAAATCACGAGTATAAATGTAAATAATATTACCACCATTATCGTGTTTCTTAGCATCTGAACTGCTTCTGTTGCATAATTACTCGTCTCATCGAAGCAGGATCCTCAAGGAGCGAGTGTGTAAAATGAAAAGTGTTTAAGGTGAAATTAACAGCCTGCTATATTTATCCATCTGTGCTTTATTGCTCCTCACCTGTGCCTGTGTTTTGGATGTGTGAATTATCATCACAATGGACACATATTGCATGTCCTCCCAAACAAACAAGCTGCCTCCTAAGAATTACTGCACCGTCTCGCCCATAGCCTTGCCTTCCTCTCCGTCTCATCGGTGCCTACTTCCACCCCCGCTGCTTATATTTCTGCCTGAGACTCAAACATACAGCAGTTATTTATTTCTTGTCGGAGATTCATTACTTGTTGCTGGCATACTTTGAATGGTTGGTGTGGGCTTAATAAATTCAGCCTCTCCTCTCCCGCCTACTTCCACACAGCTCCCCACCTCAGCTAGTCCAGAAAGATTGTCTTTGTGCGTGTGTGTGTGTGTGTAAGCGTGTGTGTATATGTGTATGTGATTGCCAGTGGTGTTGAGAAACAAAGCCTTGTGATAGAAAGCGCCACAGAGGTCTCTGTTTGAGCACTAACACAGTCCATAATAAGATAATTCAATCAGGGAGCCTGACAGTTTAAGCCCTACACACACACACACACACACACACACACACACACACACACACACACACACACACACACACACACACACACACACACACACAGCCTGGTTCTGTGGTTATGTATCTTAAGACGCTGCTACACTTCTTCTTTACTTTTATTTTCCTCTAAGTCTCTTTCACTTTTTCCCTCCTCAGCCTTGTGTTTCTCCTCATCTCCCCTCACGTATTGTCAAATTGGAACAAAAGGCAAGATACAGTACGAGACCATTTCTGTCAGCATTAAAGAAAAGTTGTTGACATCAGGTAAACATGGATAGAAATATATTTATGTTTTCTCTTTTCTATTATGCGTTTCTTTTTCTTTCACAAGGACTGCAAATCAAAACCTGACAAGTTTTGAAATGAGTATGTAAGAGGTTCAGCAAGTTCCTAAGCACAAAATACAAAAGCCAAAGTTATTAAAAACCTTGTCACGAAACAACATTTTTATTAAGTGATTTTCATTTATTTTAATGTGATTTCTGTGCTTTTGCTGCATAGACCAGGCTGATTTGCCTCCGTCAGGGTACAGTACATTCAGTGGGAAGGTCACAGCAGGGACACGTGGGTGAAACCTGTTGAGTGTAGAGGCCCTTCCAGTTTGTGGAGTTCAATGTCTTGACATTTTCTCCCAGAATGTTTGCTTGATGCTTGGTGACGGGTGACACCGCTTCCAACAGGTGTGTATGTGTGAACAAACCACTGCCTTTCTTCAAGTGGACGTGTGAACCTTCACTTTTCTCCTTAACTGCCTTTTCTTAAGGACATTTCAAACAGTGGACATCTCAGGCTGGATGGACTTTGAGATCTTTTTTAAAGCCTCCCCTGCGGCGCAGGCATCGATTAGCTTTATTTTAGATGCTCGGTTTAAAGCGAGTTGGTCGAAATGTTTTGGCTTTGTCATTGTCATACCCCAGCAATTCATAACTTTAATAAATGGGAAAATTAGGGCCTATTAGGCTAAAAAACAATAAGGTGGTTTTGATTCCTGCTTCCTCAGTCTCTTGGCTCTTGTACAGTATATACTTTAAGTCTTCGTAGAGGAAAAATGAGTCAGAAGCTGAGGGAGACGAATCTGTCTCTGTATATGTGTAATATTTATATTGTGAAAGGTCAAAGGTTAAAAGACAGCGCTATCCCCGAGCCCCAGGCAAAGTGTCCAGCCTCTCCTGATAAGCCCTCATCCTGCTGCAGTCTATTTGTTGAAGATGGGTTTGTTCAGTTTCCAGCAGATAAAGCAAAATGTGTATTGGAGATATAAAGATTAACTCGTGTCCTGCTTGTTTGGGTCTTCTTGGACAGGTCTTACTGTGTGTGTGTGTGTGTGTGTGTGTGTGTGTGTGTGTGTGTGTGTGTGTGTGTGTGTGTGTGTGTGTGTGTGTGTGTGTGTGCGTGCGTGCGTGTGTGTGTGTGTGTGTGTGTGTGTGTGTGTGTGTGTGTGTGTGTGTGCGTGCGTGTGTGTGTGCGTGTGTGTGTGTGCGTGTGTGTGTGTGGTAGCAGCAGGTCCGATGGTTTTTCAAGCATCTCTTCATCTGCCTGGAAACGCGCGCGCGTCACAAATTAGTCCTGCTCCGATCTGCCTTTGAAAACCCCCTCCGTGCTTTCTAGCACAGCTCTCGAGGCTCAGTCGAATCAGTATTGATGCTGCGCAAAAGGGAACACAACTGCATTTCAAATTTGAATTGCATAAAAAAATTGAATTCATTTTAAATTCGACAGAATTGAAATGCATCTCATTGCTTTGGGAACAGCCACCAGATGCTGAACCCTGTTTATGAACCTCTCCCAATATCAGCGCCGTGTGGATTGGGCTTCCTCCAGTCTGTCTGCCCTGCACACATCAATAACCCCAACCCAACGCTGCATCACAACATGATAGTTGTGTTCTCCACCAAAAGCTTCAGCTATGAAGGCATCTATTTATCATATAGCTCTATCTTTAATAAACCTGGAGTTGCACAGAGCCGCTATTTGAGTCGATTCCATATAAAGTTATTGCAAAAACTTTTGATACTTATTAACGCCCGCCATTTTATTGGAAGCACGGATATTTAAACAAGAACTCTTAATGAACATAGATGTTTTTGGCTAATGTGAATGAATGGGTTTTTTTTTGCTTCAACATGACTAATCCAGTCACACTCATGTTTAGGTATGGGGTTGATGTTGATCCAATGTGTGACACACACATGTACATTATATTTTGCTTGCATTGGTTTAAAAGGTTGTATTTTTGCCTTAGACTGTTTGATTATGTTATTTGAATGCATTTACATTATATATACAGTGGATTTGCAAAGAGGTACCATGAAAATCTTATGTATGTCAAGGGTCCAGGCAGTTTTGCTGCAGGGTGAGATTTGCAATTTGATTATGTTTTCTTTTTTCTTTTTTTTGCAGCTGAAAAGCAGCCATATCATAAACACGCTGAATGATAATAGGAAGCAGAATTTCAACGCTTCCGTGCCAGGAACGATCCAGGTCCTTCTCAGGGCTAAACTGCAAAGGAGCACTTGCAATAATTTAGTGACACAACAGCTGAAGAACAACATGCGTGTAAAGTCTCCTGGAATCTGTGCTCACTGCTCTGCCTCAGTGTGTTTCTGCTACTTGTGCTGGAGGGGATCGAATTTGGCAGCATGGTTCCCAAATAGTGATGGACCTACACACACACACACACACACACACACACACACACACACACACACACACACACACGCTCATATATGCCCACAGCAATTGGCCATGAGATAGTTCCTCTGTGCTCGGCTGCCCTGTGCGTGGAGCTGATGAATCCTGCTTCAGACTCCCACAGACTGGGAGCTTGGCTGAGCGCCGCTACACTGCACCGCGCGCTAACGCGGACGTGAGTGATTTTATACATTCACATGGGGGCATTCCTGCTGCGAGGGGGTCTGGGTTCGACATCTGGGGACGGCGCTTATATCTGACAAATGGGTTCTTGACCCTCCGTCTCCGTTGTGAGGGGAGCGCGTATATATACAGTGCGGCTGGCTGCTGCGGGGCGTTAATATATTCACACGCCGCTGCAGTCGCTCTAAAAATACGCGTGCATGTATGCGTTCAGGAATAAATATGCAGCTGGGTTAATATATACGCTCATGGCTCCTCCGTTCCTTTGGAAGAGACAGCAGTACATATAGAAATGGAGAGGGGCCATGGAAACTGTTTAGAATTTCAAGAGTCATACTTTTTTGTACAACATCAACACATCTTAATACTTTTGTTACTTTTTTATAGCTTATCTAATATTATTATTATTCCGCTGGGAAATGGAAGGGTTTCACTCACGCTGCTTTCGCATTAGAGAACAGCTGGAAAGCTGCAACCTGTCAGGCTGTTGGTTCCAATGCAGCAGCTTCCAACACGAGGCACGCAGGAGTTTCAGCCCCACGTTTACCTGCATAGGGAAAGACGCACACTCGGACCCCGTTTGGGTCAAATGGGTTGCGTCTGAGCTGAAAGGACCATAAAAAGCACGGCTTTAATGAGCGGTTCGCTCACACTGACTGATTGTCGGTTACAGCGGGTGCCAACCAACAATTAGTCCACGCGGCTCAGCCTCAAACTTGCCATGAGCCGGTTCCTCCAGTGAAACCCTGCACTTGTTCAGGCTACGATGACATGAAGCACAAAGCGGGCGGAGGAAGATTGACGAGCATCACGCTGACTGTTCCGTGTCTGCGCCATCTTCTTTCACGGCATCAGTGTTCTGTTCATGCTAAACTTGTCACGCCCACTGTGTGACAGTGGCTTCGCTCCAGAAGAAGAATGCAGAGTGAAATCTCCCTGACAGGCCAGCGCGTCCTCCCAGGATTTATTTCTTCTGTCTTTCACTCTGTTGTTTCATCACGCTCGTCGCAAGCTGAGCCGCGGAACCAGCGCCGACTTAGTGCAACAAGTAACAACTGGCGAAGAGTTGATCAGAGTATCAGTGGACAGAGCAGTAGCAGGAGTGGTTCAATCTGCAGACCATGGAGCAAATCCACTTATTTTATGTCTTTATGTCCACAGTTTGTGGCAAATGAAGATTATTACTCTAAAACTAGGTTGTTGCCATTCAGGACTTCGGCCTCAGCTCAGCAGAATTTGGAATCCGATGCAGTTGTATGTGAATTTGTCTTCTACCAGCGTCACTTAGTGAGCATAAATTCAAAGCAAATCTATTTCTGGCCATTGTTGCCACTATTTTCGTCCCTGCTGACAATTTTTCCATCCAGATGTGCCGCCCATGCTGCACTTTTGAATGCACCGTATCTTGTGTGTTCACCTTTGCTTGTGCGCATATGTGTGTAACCGCGGGGCGCTCGTCAGCGGGGAGCCGGGTCCATTTATCAGCATTTGGAGATGACAGCTAGGGGTAAGTGGTGTCTGGCTGCAGCGTGCGCTAGCCTCACTTAAACGCACCCGCCCACGCACACGGGCCGCGCGTGTGAGCGTGTGACGAAGCAGAGGCAGACAATGGGAGCGGAAAGACGCAGTCAGCTGCTGCTGTAGTGGCTGGTGGGCAGTGAGGGATTGTGAATCACCACTCATTCATCCTGTTGGGACCCGGTTGATCGGATGGAGCACGGGCGGACGGCCGCGTGCGAGCGTCGCCGCAGTCATCCGCTAATTGGCGTTGTGAAACATCAAATATGTGGGAGGCTTCGGTAAAACGCTGATCTGTGTGTACATGTGTGAGTGTGTGTTTGCTCCTGAGAGGTCGGATTAGAAGTGTTTTTCAATTTCCTGGGTGAGGTATTACAAACTCGCTCTGAACACCCACATGGGGAGCAGGTGTAAAGCTGACTTTAGGGAGTCCAGGGTGAATACCAATAAGCCTCACCCACTGTGTGTGTGTGTGTGTAAAGGGGCGACTCCTCGCACACACACACACACACACACACACACACACACACACACACACACACACACACACACACAGTGAACATACTACATACCCAAAAACTACAAACACACATGTTTAAGTCCAGGCTGATAAATATGTAACATTCGGGTCCATTCCAAAACACACAGCGCCAAAACTGGAAACAGTGGAAACAACACTGAGCTGCACTATAAATTAATCAGGACATAACTGGGCTGATTCCACTGACCAAACATCAACAGAAGGCGAGAGAATGAGCTGAGGGCCACTCAAGAAGGAAATGAACAGTGTTTGTACACTGTAGTTATCTTTTTAACTTAGTGTATATCTGGATTAGCTGTGATCATAACTGAGGCCTTAGCGAGTGTTAAGAATCTCTGCTCTCTGGAGAACCCAGAAAGTGGCTCTAAAATGGTGATTATCAATCTCTTCCCAGTGAAAAGAACAGCTTTTATGAAAAAAAAATGATGAAACGTTATTTTAATCCTCCTGCCTTTTATTCATGAAGAAGAAGAACAAGGGAAGCTGAAGCAGCCACGGAGGCTCTGTCTGGATTCAGTGTCGGGAGTGACCATGAGCTTTCAGCCTTCCACAGTCTGTGAGCAACAACAGAGTTGCACCAAATTATTGAGGCTCAGCTCTGTAAAAGTCTAATGAAAGCAGAGCTGCAGCTTTTCTAATAAATTTGAACAAAACCTGGTCACCACAAACAAATTACAAGCTGGCTACTAAAATTATAATAATGATTATGAATAATTAGGTTTATCTGGACAGCAGGACTCATATCAGACACGCAACAAACACATAATCTCACTTCACATCTACTTTTTTGTTTGTTTGTTTTTTTAGGTTACAGTCCGTGAATTCTAATGAACGTCTTTATTCAGTTTTGAGTCAGTCCGTTGTAATATGTGCACTGAACAAACCTGTCACAACTGTCACAAACATCTTTTGTTCCACTTCCAATAGTAAAAGTGTTTCACTTGATGCTAAGCAACATCAACAACAAATACTGTAAGTTTTTTGTGTGACTTACTCCATGTTAACTTCATTATTCATTATATATTTATAAAGAAATTAGGTTAGAAATTATATTACAAAAAGTAGTAACGACATCAGGAAATAAAGCATTAACAGTCAGAGAAATCAGACTAGTAGAGCTGGTGCCTGTCAGTGCTGCAGTCGCCCTGCCCAGGTGCCCATGGGCAGAGCCAGACAGTCTGCTGCCACCTGGCCTGAACGCATGGCTCCCCTTACGAACACACGTGGGCAGAGAGAAGCAACCTCACATCTGGTTTCAAAGGGTTCTCACCTCACGCCTCCCAGTACGTCCCCACAGAGCCTGGCTCCACCTGGGAGGTGGGCGTGGCCTAAAGGCCTAAAGGCCTAAAGGCCCAGCTCCCCGTCACTGGGCAGCTTCCATCCTTCCCCACGGCCTCCTCGGCTCCAAAACAAAACCAACTGGCATTTTTCATGCATTTATGACCAATTCCTTTTCCCTCGCGTTCTGACTGGGGCAGAGGGAGTTGGACGTTTTGGAAGGTTTGACTTTCCCTCAAACGTTTCACACTGGAGTGAATGGTCTCAGTGTGACCCGCTCTGGACCCGCTTGTGTTGCCATGAATTGTACCTTAACAGCGATGGCAGTGTGAAGCAGCGGGCCGCAGCGCTGCCTCCCAACGACTTCAGAGTTTTGTCAGATCGAAAAAGGTCAAAGCTTCCCCATTATGGAGCGCTGCAAATCCATTTTGTTGGACCATCTGCATTGTCTGCTTCTCTTTTCTTCAGCAGCGCTGCGACAGAGGGGGTGGGATATTACTTACAGACAGACAGACTGAGCAGATGGCTCGCACTATCCCCAGTTCCAATTAATCTCTGGCTTTTACCGCAACTCTTCTTAACCTGCACTCGCCGGCCCAATCATCGAGCTACACCAAAACCCATATGGCCGGGAAACTCGCACAGGTGGCAGTTCAGCTCCGGCTCGCTGCCAGATCAGCATACTGACGCTCCCTCGGCCCATCCCAGCACGCCTGCACGCACACACACGCACGTCCACGCGCACACACGCACGTACACGCACTCACACGCACGTACAGTACACGCACATACATGCACACACACGCACGTATACGCACACACACGCATGTACAGTACACGCACATACAGGCACATACACGCACACAGGCACACACAGGCACACACAGGCGCGCACGCACATACACATGCACACAGACACACAGGGGCGCACGCAGGCACACACATGCACTTAAAAGCACAAACAAATGCACACACATACACACAAACACGCACACACACAAACACAAATACACACTGAGATGCACATGCATGTACGACCCCAGATGCGGAGGTCGGCCTGCATCCCATCATGCATTGCACAAGTCAAACAATCAGCGTCTACCTAATTAGACCCTCCCCTCAGACATACAATAAAGTGTAAACTCTGCGAGAGACAGAAGTACGAGAATGCTGATTCTTCTTCTAGTGTCACACACACGCGCGCGCACACACACACACACACACACACACAAACACACACACACACGCACACGCACACACACACACAGTTACAGTACACCCCTCACTCCAAACAAAAACCTGCTATTCTAGGAAAACATTAAGATTTTGTTTGTGAGTCAGTCTCTGCTCTCGTTTCTGTTTTGGTGGATGCTGAAACCTGAGTTCGGAGCTGACAGAACACGTCCAGCTTGTTCTTGTGCTTCAGTGTTCATGTAAACCTTGTGTATTTCATATCTCCAGTCAGCCCAGCCGGGTTGTTTTTGCGCCTAAACTTATTGTGATTAATAGATGATTGTTTGCATGACAAATGAGCAGCACGAGGCCACGCACGGTTCAAAGTGGAGGAAACGCAGCCAAACACCTGTTATGGAGAATGGTGAACAGCCAAGACAACTCAGAGGAGACTTCAACTTTTTGCCACTGTGGCCAAATCCTAGTTTCCAAACTTGTAGAGAAACAACCTGACGCACCTCCAAGCGATTACTGCTGCCAAAGCAGCCTCAAATTATACACGTATACAATTCAAAGTGTGTTTAAACAGTAGAAACAATGAAAAGTGGAGCTTTTGAAACTTTAAAGACAGGAAACGGTTTGACGGCAATAAACTCCAGTTCAGCGTCCTTGCAGAGAAACTTTTCCAGTTAGCGGACTCGTCAGAGGAGGAATCCATTTGTTATGATCACTCTATTTTCATTCACATCCTCCCACGTACACATCATAATTCATCTGTGGTGATGAGTTACTAATTGCTTTACGCTCGCGAGTAGGTGTGAGGATGTGATTTGCTGCCTGTGATGTGTGCACAGGTGACACCGGTTGGTGCGGAGCGCACTTCCTGTGCAGTGGAGGCTTCCAGGCACATGTTGTTTTTAGCATAGCACTCGTTGCCAACGCTACTAATCAACTAAACGCACAAAAACGCACAACGTCTACTACTCCAGATCTACTAATAAAGCCTTAATGGTGTGTATTATTCCTTTCTTTTTGCCTGTTAGAAGCTATATTTAAATGAGAACCTGGCCAAACTTCAGGCCAAAGAATGCATTTGGTGCTGCATTTCAAGGTTTCATTTCAGTTTCTCAGCAGGACATAATTGCATTTGTTTCATGATGCTAAATGAGCTCAGAAAGGCCACACAACACAACAAGGTGCATGTCTTCTCCTGTGTTGCCTCCCAGTGTCACCAAAATAAAAGCACAAAAATAAAAATGACATCACGTTTTTTGTTAGAAGGCTTTGGTGACTTCAACTGATTGGTCAATGTCACGTTGCATAAAAGGAGGAAGAAGTGGAGGAAGCACTTATGTAACAGACACAAGACTCCATCCAGTCCCTCGGCTCCAGGGATCTCCTCCTCATCCAGGCCCGTTAGAATTTCTGACGATAATAACACGTGCTGCTGATTTTAAGTGGGAGGACGGCCCCGATAGGAGCCAGAGAGAGGGACGGGAGGAGGGAATTAGGAAGGAACACCTATTGAAATTTAAATGGCGGTACACGTGACGGTCAAAGTCCTGAACGAGCGCGAGTCGGGTTGATAATGAAGCCCTGGAGAGACGGAGGGATCTGAGAAAGAAAACACATTTCTGTGAATGACTGCAAGGTCGGCCTTGTTAGAGCCAATGAGGTTCTGTCATTCATTTGACAGTGTGCGGATGAAAAGCTGCTTTTACGCCATAAAGAAATCACATTTTGATGGAAATGTGGCCTCTCATAATGAGCTGGCCGTTTATTTCAGGAATATAAATGAAATGTGACATGGAACATCGTTGTGCATATTCATAGATGCAGCTCTCAGTGAAAAGAAGCAGGTTCACTCAACATCATAGTTTTAGCGTATCTTCCACTGACGACGCTGAGAACTCTTACTGTGAGCATTGGATGCTGGATGAAGGACCGTGCAGCCGTCTTCAGATATAGTTCACGGCTGATGATTCATAGCTCGTCTGCTTGGTTTGGGTTTCCGTGACTCACTGTCAACTCGACTGTGCTGATGCGGGAGCAGAGGAGCAGGAGGACGTACAGTGTGTGAGCCGGGATCAAGTACTGGACGCAGCAAAGATACGCGAACATTCAATGAAGGGTCGATGGGAACGAAAGGATGAATATAAAAATAAATAAACTTTAGAATTTAAAACTTCTTTTTCTTTACAGTTTGTCAACCTAAAAGTCTTGAGTACGTTCAATGTAAGTGTTGGAAGGAACAGACTTAATGTGGTTTGATTTTCGTTAATTAATGGAAATAAAATCCAGACTGTTGGACAACTGGTATCTCCCAGCTCAGTTTGTTGTCTGGCTGTGTGTACGCATGAAACCTTCTTCTCTTTGCATTTTTAAAAAAGTGGACTTGTTTGTTGTCAGGCTGAATGTGTTTGTAACTGCAAAGTGTAGTCGAGCCTAGAAATGACAAAGAGACGAGATGAAGGCGGCTCAGCGCCTTCTCCTTTGCCCAGTTTGTTTTAATGAGTTACCACCAATCAGTGGTGTCGTGGATGGTGAGGATAGGAGACGCGTGTGTGTGTGTGTGTGTGTGTGTGTGTGTGTGTGTGTGTGTGTGTGTGTGTGTGTGTGCGTGTGTGTATGTGTGCGTGTGTGCGTGTGTGTGTGTGTGTGTGTGCGTGTGTGTGTGTGTGTGTGTGTGTGTGTGTGTGTGTGTGTGGCTAATATTCCTGAATATGTGTGTGCGCATGGCACTGTAAGTAATTGCGGCTCAGCAGCGAGCCCGTGCAGCCGGAGCAAGGTAAGAATTGACCTTTCCAGATGTGACACTTAAAATGGCATCAGCGGACGGCACAGCGCCGAGCGAGGGGCCGGGAGGAGGGTGTCGATGGCGCCGACTGGCCCGAAGGCTGCGGAGCAGGAAACACCAGAAAAAGTCGAGCACGATCCAATTCTGGCCATTAAAATATCCAGCGTCTATGCAAACACAGCCTTTAATCCTGTTTACGTACATCTGGAACAGCTCTTTGGATAAAATCCTGCACTGTGTTTCATAAAAATGACTGTTTCACGCAAAGGAGAAAAAGCACACACGAGCAAAACCATGACGACAAAGGGTGACCTTTTCACGCCGATTCGCCTTTTTTAGGGTGTGTGTGATGCTGCCAAGGAATTGGTCCTGGTGACATTAATCCCCAACAACAGGAGAACAAGTTCAATGGAGGCATCATCACGGTGGCTCATTGTTTAATCCGCAGATATCAGAAATATCTGCAGATATGTGTGTTTAAAAGCTGCTCTCAATAACGTGTGTGCTGGTGCTACACACACACAGCACATTGTTGTTGGCTCCTAGTGGTATATGCCATGTTAGCATAAACCTGAGTAATGCTGCTGTATAAAATAATTGGCAGCAGACTGATTTGGTGAGAGCCTCAGACCTCAGCAGCTGCAGGAGCAGAGTCAGGCTGAACTTCACCTTCAGGACTTCCTCTCTCGCCTCCTGAGCGTTACGAGGCGTTTGACGCGTGCCGGTTGTTGCGGTTGTGAAGCGGTGTCATGTACCTGTCGTGTCCCGGTCGTCACTGTCTAATTCTCATTTGCATTTTACACACAGCAGCAGTCGGGGAGCGTACGACAGCAGCAGATCAAAGACAGTGGAAGCAAAGCGCCTTGTTGACCTTTTTCTAACTAACTTAACTGTTAATTTGCTTTTTTTTACCTTTATCTTGTTTCTTACACACATTCTGTGAATACAGAAAAAAAACGTGGAGAGATTTCAATTAATGTCAAAGGGTCTTTGTTAGGAGAGAACTTGAATAGTTAATACAAATATTTCACAGAGGGAAATTTTCATCAGTCGTGAAAGAGAAGAGACGAGAAGTGGAGGAAAACAGCTGAATGTAAAGAACAAAGCAGAAAGGGGAATTACAGCGGCTGGAGTCTAGTGTGCGACTTCAGAACGCGCGAGAAGCGACCTTGTACGCGATGAAGCGATCATTTCAAAGAGACGCTTTGTAGCACCTGTGTGCCGGCGCTTCAGGTACTCACGCCGCCATTCACACACTCAGCCATGCGTCTGTTTTGGCACTTGGAGGTGCTTCACATTGACTCCGTTCACACTAGGAGCCCTCGCTCCATGTGTAAAAAATAAACCCTGATTGAATCGCGCCCGTGTCTGGGCCTTGACATTTGTGGAACGCGCTCTAAAGACAAACGTTCAGCGCTCGAGTCGTTACCAGGGGGATTGTGGTAGCGTTCAGCTAACAGGTCCCAGACGCTGATGAGTTACTCTGAAGCCTGCGTTTGCTCAGATCTGGTCGCACTGGGTCTGGTCAGGTTCAGTCAGGGAGTTTCCACCCAGTCTGAACTCCACGTCCTGACTTTTGGTCGTCACCCGCTATGATACATGATGACAACGACACAAACTCAATTCACATGCGTCCAGTGTGATGGTGCCTGGTGGTTTTTTGCCAGTTGTGCCTGATTGGTGGCCATTTTGATGTTCTCCTCTTATGGTGTATATACAGTTTGACAATGAACACATGAAACTGCAAACCTTGAAAACACGTCTCCATTATTTGGCTACAATTTGCTGAAATAGTTCACAGACATCTGCATGTGACTGTAACTTTTCAAAAATTTAAAGTTACTAATTAGCAGAGATGAACAATGGCCATGAATCCAAAGGCGCAGAGCAGCGAGGTCCCTCTTTTTTTAGAACCTCTTCAGTCTTTCGACCCCAATGTGGACACTACACGGGAATATAGTCGTAAACTATTGTTGTGTGGTTGCTTGTGCTGTCTGACTAGTTCTCCATCCATGAAACACTGCACACACACACAATAAAGCAGATGATGGTCAGTGAATCTGGTCCAAAGGTGGAATCCAAATATCCAGCCATTCACTTCATAAATGTCCTGGTGGATTCAGATTCAGGCCCAGCAAAGATGACTGCTTACCCAGCGCGATGATTCACCTCCTACCGCTGCTGATCCACATTACCCTTCTGTTCCCAAGGACCAGCACGAGCTGAGAGTGTCCATTATGGAGTCTTTGGGGACACAGCTCTATCGGAGCCATGAACATTTGATGGGGACATTAGTGAAAGGCAACACGTCATTACATGACCATTTACACATAATCACCCACTTAGGAAGACCCCATAGGACAGAGCTGCATAGCATGGGCCATTTACACACCCGACGCGTCTCTGCGGGTGCATGTGTGGATGCTAGTGTGTGTGTGTGTGTGTGTGTGTGTGTGTGTGTGTGTGTGTGTGTGTGTGTGTGTGTACGTGCGTGGACGCGTGTTTGCGCATATGCTCTGGGCTAATAGTCCATCTGACACATGCCTTATGGTGATGTTCAGAAATAACCATCAAAATGACCCATGTGCTTCCTCCGTCATGGCATCACACAGCAGTTCTAGCACACACACACACACACGCACACACACACACACACACGCATCACACTTTCTCTGAAGCTCTCACTCATTCATGATTCCTCACCCCTCACCCTCTCGGGTCCTTTGGATTTCATATCATGCCTCTTCATGCGCTGTTCTAATGTTCACCAGTACGAAGCCGAGCTTTGCTATTCACTCGGCTAATTTAGTGCACAGAAAACAATATAAACAGTGACGTGATGCAATATTCTGAACAATTTGGAAAAAAAAAACAAAATCATAACTTCGATTGCTGATCATTTTCTTCCAAACATGGGCATTTGCAGCATGTCATCTGTGTCTGGATTTTTACATTTTCAACCAATTAGAAACGTAACTGAGTTGAATTTGTGGTCGGCAGTCTTTTGATATTCTACATTTAAATCAAATTTCATTTTTCATAAAAAGTACTGAGGTATTAATTTTATGTTGCCGTAAATTTTGAAATGACTTTTTTTGTCTTTGTCTGCTTTTTCACTGTTGAAATTTTATTGTGAAATGTTGAGGGTTTGAATTTTGCATCCTACTGTAAATGAAGCCACTACTGTAAATGATTTCTTGTTCTGCTAACTTGTGTTTACTGATCGCATTTTCTCATTCTGGAGGAAATAGTTTCTTCCCAGTGCCTAAAATAGCTTCAGATTTCAGTAAATCATTTCCATCTTGCCTATTGACTCGGACAGCACTAATCTTAACATGACAAGAAAGAAGAGGAAGGACGAGTCACTCAGTTTAGTTTGGTTCAAGCAAATTGCAAACAAAGGAACAAAAATGAGCTACATGTAAAAAAAGCTCTTTGTCTGGATCCACTTTTGATTTTTAATATGTCGCCATGCACGTGCTGTACTGCTCAGCTCAATGAAACCTAATTAAAGGTTAATATCTCACAATTTGCTCAATATGACATTTTGAGGAAAACCTTGCATCCGTTATTATATTTCTCCCAAAATACAATGCAAATATAATACAAAATAGCACCTTATTAATGCAATTGATTAAAAATAACCTGATATTAAATAGAACTAGAAGAAGAAATCAAAGTTGACTTAGAGCCAGACAGTTTAATCTCATTTATTTTGAATTGAATAGTCTGTTCTCTCACTTAATTGCTGCTCTTGGAGGTAAAACATTTCTCAGCTGGGTCCTTTCTAATCCTCCCACACACACACCTTGTGTTTGGATTTAACTCCCCCACTTCGAGTCGAGTAGAGATCTACTTCAACCCAAACTACTCTCACAATGTAATAAAAAAAACTGCATAAAAGTACTTTTTCTTTCATCACCGGTGCTCAACATCAATGTCCTTTGAGTGAGTTTAGTATAAGAGAGAAATGGATGTGATTCTCAAGACTGTAGCAGGGAGAGAAGAAGAAAGTACAGATGTAAAACTATCATCCAAGTCCATTAAAAACATGTCAGTCAAATCGGATGGACCACAACTAGACATGCAAGATAATGCTCCAGTGTGTGTGTGTGTGTGAGTGTGTGAGAGTGTGTGTGAGTGTGTGTTGCATGAAAATAAAGTTGTCAGTCAATGAGATTACAAAGGCCTGTGTGATATTGTGGGAGAGGGCCATAGGCTTCTGAAATGAGATAGCAGCAGATATGCAGGGTGATGGTGAGTGATGCCCCCATAATGTTTCTGTGGATATTCTCCTCGCTGTTATTGGTGTTGGCTGCAGAGTGACCCAGCTTTATTACTGCCTGACTCCTCGGCTGCAAAACTCCTTTTTTTCCTCCCTCCGCGTGTTTCACTTCTCCTCGCGTCTCCGTCACCCCCCCCCGTCCCCTGCCTTTGTCTCCTTTCTCGAGTGTATTTCTATCCCGCTCTCACGATGGCTCCCGTTCAAATGACCGAAGGATTCGGGCGAGCGGTTCTCCGAGAAGCGGCGGTAAGAAATGAGGCGACGGACAAAAGGGGGGAAATCTGCAGGGGTCCATTTCAGCAGGCTGTCCGGCTCGGCTGTTTGGATGGGGAACGGGCGCACAACGGAGAATGGGACCAAGGGATGCAATAAACACTTTGTGAAATTGATGTGGAAGCAGGAAATGTAGGAGCAGCATTATATAATGTATGTGCTGACGCTCCAATGTTCCGCTGGGGTGATTTCTCTTTCCTTGTGAAGATACAGTAAAACACACACGCCGTCCAGTTTGAGAGGTAGCTGGTCCTTTTTACGTGTCTGTTAAAGACGGGGGGACCGCAGGTAAACCTCTCTAGATTGAAGCGGACTCTGCTCCTGTCTCTAATTCAGAGGAGCGTCTGAGGCAGATGGAGGTGGAGGCTGTCGCTGACAAATCACATTCCATCGTGATGTCATTCGTCGTCAGTCTTTTACCACCTTCTCATCCGTACTGATATTAAGCATGGTTTTTAATGGGATTCAGGTTCTATATATTTTCTAATACACATAATCGGACGCAGCACACGCATCCTCTTGGACTAAATATGAACTTCATTTGTTTATAGTTGTCAACATTTAAGAGCCTTGTGACCTTTCATTCATTCATCTCAGGTGCACAGGAAGATTTCTTCTCACATAATCATTTCTCCTTTCATATTGAGAATTTAAACAAAATTTAATAATAAACAATAAAGTTTTTCTAAAAAATGTATGCCGTCCTGTTTCTGTACACTTCCATGAAGGAGGAATAGTGGATGCTGTAGGTGTCCGTTGGGGTCTGCAGCAGTACAAGCGGCCTCCTTCTGGACCCACTTACTTACGCTGGGCGTGCGCTGAGTCTCCATCCCATAGAGGACGAACTGTGATCCCTGTGCTTTTCTCACCGCCCGGTCTAAGTGTTTTCTGTGCAGTTGTGCAGCTTGCACCACACTGTTATGAGGGAGCTCTCTGCTGTGACCCTGTAGAACCTGTTTCAGTTTCCTGAGGTAGAATCGGCTCAGTACCTGTGTCCTGTCCTGTATAGTCACAAACTGGTCATGTATTTGAGGCGTTGTTCATAAAGCACATGCTACTTATGGATCTCGGGGTCATCACACACATGCGTTCTAGGTGTTAGGGTAACCCAACTACACATGGCTTTGTCATTAAAATCACGAGAGTCAGTGCTACAGTGTTAACAGAACATCAAGTGAGTCATGCTAGTTGGGTATAAAATATTAACAATTAACCACATGCCAATAATGATGACATACATTCCTGCGTCGTCATGGTAACCTAAAATTTGATCCCCTGGAGTCTACTGGGGTATAATTTCTTTCATTACTGTCTCATCTGAGTTTAGTGTCTGGCCTCACTTAACCTCACTATAGGGTCATGATGATTAGATCATACACAATCCCAATAAATGCACTTAAGTCAGGAGGCAAACTGCTGCTGGGCTTGAACTGATTTTCATCACTTCTCGACTAATTGCTTTGCAGGAGCAAAGTACTGTTGGATTTTTATATTTTCACTTAGAATGTCATGTGCATTCATGTTAGAACGAGACGAGGGCAAAAGAGGCCGTGTTTGAACAAAATAATTATTGTGATTTGTCTTCTTAATGCAGGATCTTTGGGGGAAACAGTTTTATTGTCGGAGCCGAGGCCCTTTTTTTCTTAATGGTAATTAAAGTGAGTGTAAAAAACGAGAGCAGTGGCTTGAAGGGCTGCATGACTTCTAATCTGTGGAGGTTTGGTGTCCTCAGAGATTGTTCATACAAACATGAAATGCTAATTACCTCAAGCGCGGAAGTCTGTGTCGATAATTAGGGCAATGGGAGGAATGCCAATTAGACCAGTGGAGTGACAAAGAGCCACCATGACTCGAGCCGCTCTGCTGGTTCTTGATTTCACATTCGGGCAGTTAGACACTGTATGTGGAAGCAGACCTACAGCACTGATCCACTGAGAAGGTGACAACCTGGTGAAAAGACAGTAAGAAGTAAGAACAAATAAATCTAGTATTATTATTCGCACAATGTAAACAAGGTATGTTTTCCATTTTACCTAGCTCACATTAATTACAAAAATTCAGTCTGAAAGCAAAAAATAAAAAAAACAGGACAAGTCAGTCAGGACTGGAAATAAATTGGAGTATAATTAGACCTGATCAAGGAAGCAGCCGACCCTGACAGACCCAAACAAAGAGGGAACACCAGCAGCATGATGCTCCACCAATTAACAAGTAGCCCCCATGAACAAAAAGGAACAATATACCGCTCCTCTTTCACACTTCACATTCTCTCACATTCTACTGTGATGATGACAGTGAAATTTGCTTGAAACTTTGGGTTTTAGCTATTTGGTGTCTGTATATTGTGCTGTTGCCATATCTTTTGGTTGCTGGTGATGAAGCAACATATTTTACACAATCAAGAGAGAGTCTCAAATTATCTAAAAGAGCTGGTTACTGTAAAAAACTCTTCCGCAAACAGGACGGAACGAGGACTTTTCTGCTCTTTTCATACACTCATCTCCTTCTCTGCTTGAATATAAATAGCGTTCACAGTCACAATAGTGTCCCAGTGCCCTTTGCTCATCAATACCTCACCTTGTCGCTGTCTGTGTGAATGTTTTTAACAAGCCAGCTGCACTGCCTCTGCCCAGGCTGAATAACAGAATGCAGATGAAACAGCTTTCCAGCAATTACTACATCTGATATATAATTTCACCCTTCTCCTGGTTTACAAGCTGCATAAAAAAAAAAATCATAATTCTGCATTTGGATGGGGGTTATTAACCGCTGGCCACAGGTGCTGCGGGGCTGCCACTCCCCAAGCACAGGAGGTAATGAGAGGTAACCCTTGGCATATATAATAGGTGTGTGTGTGTGTGTGTGTGTGTGTGTGTGTGTGTGTGTGTGTGTGTGTGTGTGTGTGTGTGTGTGTGTGTGTGTGTCATGTAAAGTCCATGTGTGTTGGAGGATGACAGCTCTGTGTAAGATGGATGTTATAATTAGCAGAGCTGAATACTGTTGCACAGTGGTTTATGTTTTCACCGAAGGCTTAACAGTATGGTGTCAGTTCAGTTTTTAATTTTTAAATCAATAATCTATTGAAAATTATTGTAATCAAATCAATGAAAAACATTTCTCATTTTTTCACCATGTTCAACAATGAAAAGCTTTGACAGGTCAATAGAAATGGTCTTGAATGGTTTGCATACAGTACAGTAAGTCAGTTGTTAATACTTCACATACACAGGAATATTTATAATGTCCACAAAGAACACAATAGCATTAGTTAGTCCAGTTTCAATATATTTTACTTTTTTACTTTGAAAGAAAAAGCAAAACAATAATGTGTTCGTTTTTAGATACATATTTAAAAGAAAAAACAAGAGAGCCAGTAATTAGCCAGGACCCATTTAGGAAATGGTGAAGTATAATTTAGCGACCCATTAACACGTCTTTCAAAATAAATCAAAGCAAATTAAGAACATTTGATAGTATAAATAAATAAAAAGTCAAAGTTTTTAAGTATAGTAATGTTTGAAATTGGAAAATGCTGCATTTTGCTACTTATGGTTAGAATTCCACCCACAGGAAAACACAAAGTCTGTGTTATTTGGCAGCAAGGCTATTTCAAGAATTTACTGTGAAGTGAAGAGAAGTTACAAAACTTATAGCCATGTTTAATATCCCTTGACAAAGAGCTTGTGATTTTTCGTGATTTGTGGTGAGGGAACAATGTGAAGATGTGACGAGGAGGACGGGTGGAACATGGACCAGCAGCTGAAGAAAGGCGGCTGCTTTGGACCCACAGCTCCACGTTGGGAGCTGTCGCTGGTCTGAGCGTAAGATGTGGGCTTCACAGACAACACACACATGCCACTATTACCACCACAGTAACAGTCGCGGATGCTGGCATTTACCCCCATCCCTTTTGATGCATGTGTAAAGAGCCAAGAAGACGTGTCAAAGGCAACTGGCCACATTGATTTGTTCCAACAGCACAATATCCTCAGAGGAGTAAACTGTCTGACAGAGCAGTCTGTCATCTACAGCAATATGAAGCCTGTCACTCACACAACCCAACGAACCATCTCTGCCTGGGAGCTTCCGTCTGCACTACACTGTTCTAACTGCTAAAACTGTTGGACGCCACAGTAAATGGTGATTGTGTTAATTCAAAGCATTTCCCATTTATTTGTGTCGGAGCTGCCACACATTCAAATTCAAATTCAAAACTCTTTCCAGTTAATTGTTAATTGTCCACAGCCTTAAGAAACGTATGGTCACTTTTACACACTCATGATTCTGTTATTGTCTTCTACTGTTTATGTAAGTATTTTTTTCTACAATTTATTCTGTAATATTTTAACACTAAAGATGAAATTTCATTGTACTGTATAAGACGTATTGCGAATAAAAAAACTGGAGAACATCGTTTTGCCTGAATATAGTTGCTCAACTTTCAAAAGAAAAGAGAGAAGCCACAACCAGGAAATTAATCTCATAAATCTTATCACAGCTGGTCACAATTAAGGAAGTTTGTCTCATTCCCCATTATTACAACACAACAGTACATTACCACCTGCCAGCACTGGCCCATTTCAAGGTAGAGTAGTGCATACATTCTGACTGTTTGATTTTGTTGTTGGCTGAATATTTGCAATGCACACATTCTTAGGACCAGCAGGAACGCACACAGTGGGAGCAGCCCTGCAAACACTGTGTGATAAAACGTGCAGATACTGAGCTCAGAGTCAAAACTCGTCATGATATCTCCATATGGGAACGTCTACATTCAGTCAGCCTGAAGCAAATGTTCCTGATTTTAATATTCATGCCACTCAGTCCAAGTCACATCTGGAAACCAAGCCTCAAATGAATGGCACACTCCCCATGTAACGTTTATTAGCTTAAGCAGCAAACAATGACCAACAGAGCTCCACATTACCTGTCCCCATCCAAATGCCTGTCTCTAGGCTAAACCTAACTACAACATCGTTTGCACAGTTGTATTTCAGCCTTTTTCACTGTCTGACTGGGAAACAATTTCAAAGCAAACATTCATTTTGGTGCCTTTGTAAGATATTGTCAGGTGACATTTTGGTGTCTGGTGTTAGTAGGATGCAATTTCAAGTGTCAACTGGTGCTGTGGTGGCGCCTCTGGGCGTGTTGTGGAAGAGTAGGGGTGAACATTGTGGTTGTGTATGTTGGAACAGTGAAAGTCCTGATGTAGACATAAACAACTGATGTGAATGAATGCGCTAAAAGAAGATTAAAAGCTTCCGTCTAGTGAGTGATGCAGATCTAATATATCTACCAACACCTGAAGCATAGAGTAACAGATCACTCATGTATATCGTTATGAATGTTTTGTCATGTTTTTTTTTTTTTTTTTTTTTGTTAAAGCATGATGACGATGGCTCTAGAGTCAGAGTGCAATGAAGACAGCGTTTTGATCCAACTTCAGCCGCTCACGGTCGCCGCCGTAATCGACGATGCTTTCCACCACTGGCAAGAGACAAAGAACACATTTAGCCGGCCCATTTAGCCGGCCCACTGAGGCTTTCAGCCGCTCCCACACTGTTGATCAGTCGCTGTCACCGCATGCATCAGGGATGAGCCTTCATAGCAGCGGGGCTATTTGAAATCAATGGGGTCATAACTGTGGCGTAAATAGATAGAAAATTGGGCTGCTTGCGAGAGGCCAGATGAGCATGTGGCCTACATCAATAGCTACTAGCCCAAGTGGAAGAAGCGGCGCTCTCCCAAGCTCGGGCTCCAAATTCAATTCCATAGATAGATAGATGGGAAATTGAAAACATTGATAAACCTCAATGAGCTGCATGAAAGCCTTGAATATGTGTTTTTCCCACTGGGCTGGGCACACGGGGCATATTTTGATACCAGGACATTGGATTCTATGTACTGTATTTGATCATATGAGAGCCACTAAATTGGCAGGTGGAAGATGATGGATCATTGTTGTTATGAATGCCAGAGGTAATAGAGGGACTATGTGGATACGCTAAACACTACAAAGCTACCGGAACAGTAGGAATGATCACAATTGGTTATATCCAATCATCTCTACATGCAATTTGAAAAATAGAAAAATGGCCGTTGAATTATTTATCTTGGAAGCTTTACAGCAGACAACACGTGCATATATTCTTCTCCCTCCAACTGTTTTATTCATCTCTTTATTCTAAAGCTACAGTCGTGGCTGCTATTGATAAACCAAGGCTTTCGACGGTGTTTGTTTGGGAGGGCAGGGGGTCACGCGTCTGTAGTCCCTGAATGTGAATTTGTTTTGGTCTAAGTTTAGATGTGTCTGTCAAAAATGACCCACTGCCTTCCCTCCAAGCCAATAATGGAAAATAATGTATGGAAAATAGAAATTATTAAGAGGAGAGCTCAGAAGCTGCACCGTTGTTATAAAAGACAGAAGATGATTTGGTGTGAATTTATAGTTCCACTCCGTCCTGGTGTAGTTTACAGCTGTTGGAGCATGTGAAGCTGCACCTTATTTGCGTAAGACGCTAATGCTAATGCTATGTGCTAAACTCCCCCACACGCCAGCCTGGCTCGTTTGTCACTTCCTAATGAAACCCATCTGTTTACCGCGTTGTCAACTCATCACTCTAGTGGTGTTTCTGTACGTGGAGGAGAGATTTCCTGTCAAGGGTCAGAGACGCCCTAAACTGCAGAACTTTTCTTTAAAATGACTTGACCTTTACAAACACACCACGAATGGCTTCCAGTCTACCAGTAATGGCTCAGTTGTCAATCTCATTTTGCTGTAGTCTACACCCCACACTACAACCCAGCTATGTCAGTGTATTTTAATCTGAATAACGACTCAGCCTTAATGTTCTATTTTTAAAACAATCATCAGACATTTAAGGCTTCCAGTCTGCCTGAACTGAGACTGCCTTTCTCCATCGCTGTGTTCTCCACCTCTCTAACTGTCTGGAAACTAATTGCAGTAATTAATTTGCGTGACCTACAGTTATTTCCAGTTCCTGTTATAGCCCAGTCTGGGTATTACTGGAGTGTAAAATCAATTTACTGCTAATCAATGCAGGTGGGAGTCTGTAGGCTGGGTCTGGGGAGCCAGTGGACACACGAGATAAAAGCAGCTCTTAATTCACTGCTTCTGTTCAAACAGCAGGAAGGAGAATGAAGAAGAATGGAGGCAAGACAAGGAAAGTGGTGTGATCAATTGTTTCAGTGTGTGGCTCCACTTCAGCTGCGTTCAGTCAATGGCCTGATGCTGTGTAGCAGAACAGAACATACATGTGAATACTGTGCAAAAACGGTTGTAGACAAAGATGCGAATGCGTCTAATTTTATGCAGGGATCTTAACACAAAAGTACACTGTAGGCAACAAATGAGGCAAAATAAGATGTTTGCATGAACTAAACAATATAAAAGGGAAATGATGTTTTAGTCTATATGCAATAATTGTTTCATCAACATTTTATACAAGGATCAAAGCAAATGCTGACCCCCGTGAGGAGATTTGCTTTTTAAAGCCACCCGGTGATTGTCTTATTTGTGAATCCAGCCTTTGCGCTTGTTTGACGTCTTGCGGTGTTTGTCCTACTGTACATGAAGCAGCCCAGCTCGCACTCGCTTTCCTCTGCGATGCCCAGATATTGATGACATTTCAGGAGCACTCAATTTCAGGTGCGCTCAATTTTCCCTCAGACGCCAGGTCACGGTCCACACATATAACAACTCACCACCCGTTCATTTTATTTTCATCCGTCCATTCAGCCTGTCATTCATCCATTCAAGCTTTCTTGCTGTGCTGAGACATTGCTAACCACTGTGCTGCCCTTCAATTTAAATTCACCAAATGGAAATCAAAATATCTTAAGCAAAACTGGGAACTAAGCTCAAAGAAGTCAAGAAGCTCTAAAGTGCTGAGGAGCTTTAGTTTCAGGTTTAATGGCAAATCTCTGAACACTGGACCCCCACCGTTCACACAAAAACAATGAACTGTTTAACAGGTATTTTTCCCCTGGTTTTTGACTTTCAGGCTTCTCTTTTAATGCTTGAGAATGATGGGTCATATGTAGTTTGAATTCATTGTTACCAAATGAAACACATGCTGTGGTTATTTAAATTTGAAGTAATACTGTAATAACAAAATAAATAATATTATTATATATATTAGAACAGCTCATAAATTATAAAAAAAAAAACAAATTAGAAATTAAAATGAAGACTATGGTTGATAATAGCTTTAAATAACTATTTATATTTTTCTCTGGGTTTTATTATTTCATATACATCTGTCACAGTCGTATAAAATAAAAAAAAGGATCAAAGTTGAAAAAGTGACCATGGATCTGTAAAGCAGAGAAGCTACTTTGTGTAGCAGAACATTTCTCTTTGACACTGAAGTTATCCACAGAAGACATTTTGATCAAATTTCCAGTAAGTATAAAATCAGTCCGTGGCGTAAAATCAGCCTCTCGGTGCGCTGTGACTTGGAGGCTTTTCCACCAATCTAAAACCTGGAGAGGTTCAAACTGGGAAGGTCACAGATAATGACTGTGAAACACTCCAAATCATGCTCTTGCTGAATTTCAAAAATATGGACAGTGCCCTCGCTGGAGCAGTTATTTAGCTTTAAAGCACCAGAGAGCTCCTCTCAATCAGCAGCAGCAGGCTGAACAGATCGAGCATATTAATACCTCAAACGCCCTGAAATGTACCACAATATACCTTCTAAAAACACATTATTATTGGCCCGTGTGAGAAAATTGCTCAAGGTAGCACAACTTGGTCTTTCCATAAAGACAAGAAGCCGCTAAAAAAACACTGCTGTTGATACTTGGAGCTTTCAATTGCGAATTTCTTCTCAATATCACACAGCCCTGTGTCAGGATATTGCATCAGAAATGTATTTCCCTATCTTTGCTCCTTTTAGGTTTCTGGGTAAACAAATGAAGCTTTGGACCTTGAACCGGAGGGTTGCAGGAGGGGAGAGCGGCGGGGAAAGGAGGGACGGGCTGCTGCAGGCTCAGCGCTCGGTGTTGCTCCCCGCTGTGAGAGGAAATGACCAGGTGACACTGACATGACTGACCTTTTCCGTGTGTGTGTGAGTGTGTGCGCATCAATGCCTCCTGTTGCTCGTGAAAAGGTCAGAGAAGGAGAGGGAACTTTGCATCTTTATATAATCCTCTTTAACAGTCTAATAGAGACGTGCAGGATTACATTACACGTGATATATTTTGTTGTTGTGAACTGATGATGCGCTGTAAAATTATATAGACAACACACTGTTTGCTCCAGCAGTGCGGCTGGCTGGACACTGAAGCGCTGCAATAAGCAGGGCAGAACAATTGTCAATAGATAAAAGAAAAGTTTGCATTTTTGATTAAATACCTATTATTGTGTCCCTTAGATCTGCCGAACACATCGATGCACCGTGAGACCTTATATTAAGACCTGACGCTAAGTCAGCCACTATACAGTAGCTGACTTAGCGTCACCAGTAGGTGGATTTGTGTCTGAATGGCTGAAGTGTTTCATGCAAAGCGCTGCTCTGTCACACTAGGCTCCAGGTTCAACCCCACAGTCCTGTTTTTGCCTCACTGCCACCGGATCGATCTTCGCGGTCTTAGCTTCAAAACACAGAAGTTTTGTGAGTTCTTCACAGGGATTAATTGCATCTTCCGATGTTATTTAATAATTCACTTTGCATGTGGAGTTTTTCACGTTACAATCAGTTACTCAATATGCACCTAAACATATGACCTTTGGCATTCCTTTTAGCAGTAAGTCGAATCCAAATCGAACAGCTGTCTGTCTGATACTCCCATAAAGTCCTGCTTTCTCGTCAAAGCTGCTCATCTAGTCCAGCCACTGATTTACTGGATGACTGGAATGTGAAATGAACGTGAACTTTCAGGATGTCAAGTGTGGGTTAACAAATGAGACGGACGTTTGAAGCTTTAGGGGAAAATCCCTGGAGTTAAAAAGAAGAAAAGTTGAATGTTGAAAAGAAATATCAAACCTGGGGTCATGCGGTATTTCTGTCAGTGGCCTTTGCATGAGTCCACACCGATATCCATAACAAAATCCCCAGTACCTTCCACCTCACACACGTTGGCCACTACGACCCATCTCTGACAACCTCAGGGGGCCCCTGAGGGACGCTGGATGCCACTTTAACCACAGGTATCCACTGACTTCTTCTAAATCACACCATCAATAGTTTTCTCTGCTCTTTGGGCAGTCTCTTACACTGTAAAGACCACACACACACACACAAACACACACATGCTGTGAGCCCTGAGGCTATTCCATTGGTATGCAGACAGTGGATCTTATTTTAAGCAGGGGTTTCTCTGGCTATCCTTGAGACCTGACCCAGCAGCACCGTGGTCCAGCTGTGTGTGTGTGTGTGTGTGTGTGTGTGTGTGTGTGTGTGTGTGTGTGTGTGTGTGTGTGTGTGTGTGTGTGTGTGTGTGTGTGTGTGTGTGTGTGTGAGGAATACAACAGCAGCACCCACACTGTTCTCTAGGTGACTGCTGGGTCACAGTGACACACAACAACACATGTAGCGAGATGCAGACTTGATGTTGTTGCTCCGACCAAAGATCTCATAGCACAAAGAGCAACAGTCTATACACTGTACTGTTTTATTACTATATGAACTGCAGTAATGGGATATATAGTGCATCCATCGGTGTTTATACGTTTCCAGGCTGTGCAGCAAAGACTCAGGCTACAAAGGTGATGGTGTGTGCTGTATTAAAGGTCCTGCTCGTAGACGTGGACAATGTGGGTTGACAACGTCTGTAAATATTCTCAGTCAGGTCATAATCCTCCCAAAGGTGCAGTTCAGTGACAGCTCGGCTTGCTTTTAGTTCTTACATTGCGTCCAACAGCTGTATCAGGTTGCAGTAGCAGCCCAGTTGCCATTGACCAGCACCTTTAGTACTGACTCTGTTTGTTTATGATGCTCTTTTATGTGTTACATCTTTTAGATCAAAAATAAACATTCAGCATCCAAAACCAAAAACTAGCACTTCCAACATGCAGAAGTAGTATTGGCTTTTAAGCTGTTTTGTTTAAATTAACGGATGTTTTAAAGATGTTTAAATGCTATGAATTTGTCTTAATTTTCCATTGTGTTCAAAGCCAACGTGAGTAACTAGTAAAATGTCACACTCATCCCAAATTTGAATATTACTTCAATTTTATGATTCATCAACATTTATGATTGATTTGAAAAACTTTAGATTCAATCTTTTCTAGTATCACTTTCAAGTTTAGTTAGTTTAATAAGAAATAGTTCTAATAGTATTTCAGCTTTCAGTTAAAAATACATATGGTTTTGTTTGCTCATGTTTCACATGGATGACTTATGACCTTGATTTAACTCCATCTAACACCTGCTGTCGTCTTCCCTTTTTCATTTCATCTTTATAACTCCCATCAATCGTGTCAATAGCACTTGAATACCTTGAAGCAGCTATGAGTCAAATTGGACTCGCTGGTTTATCACCTGCAAAAAGTCCCACTTTAATGAAGAACATTGAAGCAGAGCAGGAGAATCAGCATTCGCCTGAAGTTACAGTGGCACAAATTGAGCAATCTTCTACTGCGGCTCCATACGTGCCACCGTCCAATGTCCAGTCCCTCTGCAATAAACCTGACAAGCTCCGGGCCGAGACACTTCATCTTTGGGAGTAGGGAAATGCCCGTGGACCGACTGGCGTTCTGAGACTGACTGCTCCTCCGATTTAGTGCCCATGTGCATACTGACAGGGAGAAGGCCACACAGGAGGGTTCCTTCAAGGCACACTTTGTCTTTATATCATCAAACAGTGGTACAACAATATAATCCCTAACATGATTGCTGTTCCTCTGATTTATTTCCCAATGGAATATCTACAGATACCGTGTATCTGTCCGCAGCGTACATGCTAGCAAGTAGCCAAAACACAACAAGCTGTTAAGTTCTACCAGCTCAAAGAGGTGCTACTTCTTGTCCTACAGTAGGTGCATTTATTCATGTTTCTAACACATCAGAATCACAATGTAAACTACAAAATAATGATAGACTCAACTCAGGTTAGTGTCAATCAAACATCATGTTTTATACACTCGTGCCTGTTTTGCCTGTCTGTTTTACAGTATGAGGAGTACCCCCCCAATCATATAAAAGTCTCCAGACTACGTTTCCAGCTTCTGGAACAGCGGATTCTAATTGGACTAAGCCGTAATGTGAAGCCTGTGATTACTTCAGGCTCCAAGAATGGAGTCAGACTGCGAAGTGATTTTTGAGAAGAGGCCGATTTGCCTGTTTCTATGGGTGTAATGAAATACATTATAGTCCATTTGGAGGTAAAAGTTAATTGTGACCGGTGTATGCAGAGAACCATTAGTAATGGAAATCAATACATTTTATAGTTACAATACAAATCAGGAGGCACAAAGACTTTGCACAGTTGGATAAATGGCTAAAATGAACAGGTCGCCTGGTGTGATACATTTGGATGTTGTGCTCTGTTTCCTCTACATAGGTTTCAGTTCATGTAATGTGCTTTTCCACTCTTTAATTTAAAATGTTGCTTTTGCCGCGGAGCTTTCCAATCTCACTGGGTGAACAGCAACAGTGGGGCAGTTATTCACCCAAATGTAAGCGAAGTAAAACCTACTGTACAATTCAGTTGGACACTTCCAAAACTAACCTAAAGGCTTTTAAGGGGTTAAAGGTGAGGTTGCACAAAATAACTATGAAGGATTCCATTCAGTGTCAACAAATCACCTTGGACTGCATCGAGTGGTGTGTGTTTACCAATGCGAATGAAAATGACCGATGCTGCGACATGTCAGGCAGCGGGTCTGCGCTCGAGAGGGGCGGCAAGAGGGGGCAGAGGGTCAAAGGGCAAAGGTCAGGCGGGAATCTGGGGACGCGAGCGGGTGAATGGGAGCGCTGGAAAGCCATGGTCGCAGGGCTCGGCCTGGTGGTGGAGTAGGAGAGGAGAGGAGGCAGACTGGGGATTGGAGGAGAACATGGAGGCGTGAGGCCTGAGCAGCAGAGCAGAGAGGACGCAGCAAGTGTGGGTCCTGTCTGAGTGTGTGAGTGCACGCAAGTTCCGCTTGCAATTTATACACAATGCTGCTAATTAGTAATAATGTATAATAATGTATGCAGGTGTGTGTGTGTGTGTGTGTGTGTGTGTTGTTGTTGTACAACATCACAACAACAACGTTTCTTTACAGCCGCCTCGCATCGCTCCTGGTTTTGTTGCCCTCCCCTTGTAATTGTTCGACGTCGCCAACCAGCACCAATCAGGACGACAACGACAACAAAGACGCGCGCTTTAACGTCGGCATCAGTCAGGCGCGCCGTCCGTCACGCTCCCATTTGTGCGAGTGCAGCGGAGGGTGGATTCGCTGCCACATGATCCGTACGCTACACATCCATTACACAAGCATTTGCCGTTCTCCCCCCGTGCGCCGGCTTTTGTTATGTATATGAGAGCTATTATGCGCAGAAAGTAAATGTATTGGATGGAGAGGAAGTGGGGGGTGGGTGGGGGGTGAGGAGGGGTTGACTTTTTAATAATATTCTTCCGTGTGTTTGACAAGAGGGAGCGCTATTTCCCTAGAGGACAGTCTTCAGGGCCACACTGCACCCCCCCCCCCCCTCCTTCTCACTGTTGCTCCATTATCTCGCCCTCTCTCCACTTGATATTAAGACAACAGGGAGGATTATGTCGAGCGATGACAGCGAAAAAGCAAAAAGCAATTTGGTCTGATGGAGCGATGGAGGGTGGGGGAGGGAGGCCGAGGGTGAAATGCAGGCTGAAGTACTTGACTCCGGTCTTCACTTTTCTGCCTTCTTATCTCTTCGATGTTGACAAAATATTCATGCCGGGCTACAAATTTGATTTATTCTCTCCCTCACTGCTTCGATTTCAGGGATTTGCATGCTGAGATCTTTCTGTGCATTGCTCCCGCGAGACGCTATAATCAGGCTGGTGAAGTGATGCACAAGTGACCAGAAATCACGAATTTGGCGTATTTGAAAACAGAAAAAGAAGAAAACGATCTGCCATTAAAATAAAGTGTAAAAATCTGACGTCAGCACAACAAAACAAGACAGTGGTTTGTTTCCTATTTGCTTACAATATGCAGTTTCTTTTGGCTTATTCACAAACAGCAACATTTTTCTATTCTAAACAAAGTGTGTTACAGTTCATTCATTTTTCTTCAGTTGATTCTGATTTGTTCTCTTCTTTATTATGCAGTCTTTCATGTATTTAAACCAGTATACTGTATTGTTTATATTCAATTTACAGCTGAAAAAGCAAAGGGGAGCATTTCAGGTGAATTCACTGTATGTAACATTTTATTTTTCTGGCTAGTGGTTTACTTGCCTTGTTGGACATGACTGTTTGTCCCTTTCACTGTGAGTGTGGTATGTTGTCAGTATCAGATAACCTGATTCAATGCACGACAGTTCACTCTAAACAATTCCAAACAGGAAGAACACGACAGAGGAGGTTTGATGAATTACTTCTTACTTGAATCAAAGGTGTGATTTAAAGTAATCCCAAACAGCTTAAGTCTCACTGAGAGGAATTTATTGGAGTGCTCTAACTAATTCCTAAAAGAGAGCCGTGATATATCGGTTTAACTGCTGTCATCATCTCCTCATCCCTCACGTTGCTTTTCTCCAGGTTCAGATTTCAGCTTTCATTTATGAGACTGGCACGTGACATTTACTGGTTCTTATTCAACACATTAGCACCGAGTGGCACGATGGTTGTGATAAAGAGTCTGATAGGAGCAAAGTCATTAAGGATTAGCCCAGCTTTTTTTTTTTTAAATTCCCTTTAAGCAGAGTGTTTATTGGACTTCAAATAAAAGTGCCACCAAGCTGATCTGTTTGCATCCACACCCACCTGCTCTGAAATATCTGATTAAGTCACATGGCCAAAGATAGAGCTTCAAACAGAAAGGAAGGACGTAAAGACTTTATTTCTTGCTGTTGATAACATGCTCTTAACAGCTTCCCTAAGTTTGATGAGTGACTTTATTCTCGGCGCTTTTTTTCCTCTCACAAGTTCCCTCAATCAAAGCAAGCTGGACGGCTCAAGAAAGCAGACAAACAACCTAACTAATAAACCGACAGGAAGAACAGAGACCAGGCTGGCAGAAAACCATCAAGTTTGATTATCAGCCTCTTAGCCCTGATGCCCTTTACCTCCTCTCTGCCATTCGTCTGTGGTGCTTTCTTAATGAAAAGCCAGCGGCTGAGCCCGTTCTGGATCTATCTGTAGGAGTGGAGTCCTGGCCAGCCAGCACCGACGCTGATCAATAGCCTGCAGAGAGGACAGGCGCAGCTCTGGACTTTCAGGGCTTTAATGGGAGAGAATGGGACTGAAAGTAGAAAGAGCAGAGGTGTGCTTTTAAAGGCCGGCCCGGTAATCTTAGCGGAGAGAGAGACCTCAGAGAGAAGCGCAGAGCCGAGGGTTGGAGGAAGAATTATGTTTAAATGAGGCTAAATAGCAAGCGAAGGTACTGGTTGTAGCTCAGAGGGTTTGACCTGGGAAAGACAGGCTGGTTGCCTGAAACACACCACTTATTGGCTTTTGACTTCCCAAACGTAGGTCCTGGCTTTTACGGAACCTAAACATCAAACAGCACTATGGAAACAGAATAGGATCTTTACAATTAGGACAAACACTGTTCGTTAATGGACTTCTGCAGCATATAGTGCACTCTACACATCCAGTAGATCTTTAGACTGAATCTACACACACACACACACACACACACACACACACACACACACACACACACATACACACACACACATTTCCAGATGTTGCCATTCACTTAAAACTGAAGAGCAATAATTTTCAATTAAATATGAATTCAGCATGATATGCACCAGTAGGTGCAGATTAGCGATTTCCTGCTGTAGCTTCACTCATTATCTTACTACAAGTCATATTATACTGTAGCTGTGAAAAAGTAGATCACCAGATGTTTGGATCGCAACTAAATGCATAAAAGCAAATAACCAAGTTCTTTTATTTCCCCAGATTGCCGTCCCATTAGCCCGTACAATAATAATAATAATAATAAAATGAAGCCAGTAACTTTGGAGCAACACCCGGCAACAGCAGCTGTGAGGACTGAATTCCTGCCAAGGCCACTAAACAGAACAACACAATGCAGCGATCTTTACACCACACAGATCTTTCAACTAAGCGTCTCTCTTCTCTTGCGTGTAATGAATCAGTGACTAACCTGAATCCCTTCCACCATCAAAAATGTATTTTTCTCATTTTGTGTGTTGCTCATGTTGCCGGCAGCAGCTCCTTCTTACACCAGATGACTCATGACGCCCGCTGTGCGGTTCAGACGGCCTCCTGCCGCGCACCCAGCCAGGAGTTTGTATCCCATTTGTGTTGTGGAAAAGACCTCGCTTATTATTATTCTTATGATTAGTATTATTATTAATTAGTAGTAATAGCAGAGGTAGAGCTGCACTATTGCAGTTTTATGGGATTGTTTTATTTTATCCTCGATTGCAAATTGAGTGTGTTGTCAAAATGTAAAATCTAAGATCTGAACAGATGGAGCAGCAACACTTGCAATAATATTAGCTCAACAAAACTAATGTTACACATGGTTCTGCCAAAGCTAAGACCGCATGCAACTTACTGCCGTCTCAAAATGATTGAACCCATCAGAACTGAATCAGCCCATATTTTATTCCCCTGTAGCTGATGAGTGACCAGATGATTAAATATGGAATTATATATATGCTAAAAAGCTCAACCTGGCTGTAGTGTTGCTTGGTTGCGGCTCAGTCATTGTCTGGGGCTGCTTTGCTTCCACTGTCACCACAAAGCTTCATTGCATTGTAGGCAGCGCTGTGTCGGAGGAGGTTGAAGCTCAGACGTCGCTCAACCTTTCAACTGGGCAGCGACACTGAGCATATCCCACAATCCACACAGATTTTAGCCGTGGAGTCCCTTGATTGGAAAATGTGTGGTGGGAAAGTCTGTTTTAACCATTTTATTCAGTTCATAAAGTCACTATGGAAACAGGAACAGCTTTGTATTGTATGTATGCGCTAATAGAAAGAGAACACGCTTCTCATGTACTGGAACAAAACTCTCTTCTCTCACTAGCTCTGCAAATACCGTCTTCAAAAAGGTCTCTTCCCAAAAGAATTTCAATCAGAAGAAACCACCAGAGACAGGAAACACTTTGGGCTTTAAATCACAGAACAGAGTAAAATGCATTTTGTTCTCTACACTATTGAAATCTGGGATCAGGGATACTCTCTCCTGACATCACGAATGCACAGATTCGATGATGGGGGTTGAAGGTGGAAGTCGCTGTGTTCCAATTCTTCCAATACCTCAATATTTTAGAAACACCAGAAGATAAATTCAAATTACATCTGTTATGACTCTGCTTCCTCGCCACCAGGGGGCACTCTGGCTTAATTTTCGTTTTGTGTCTTTTTGTTGGTCTTTGTGATGTCATTTCCTGTAATTACCCGTTTTAGTCATTATTTAAAGTACTAGTTTTGTGCACAATCTTTGTCGGTTCGTCAACTGTGTTTTGTCCTTGTGTTTGTTGCACGTTTCTATTTTGACTTATTGATTAGTTTTTCCTGCACTGCAGTGATTTTCAGTTTAGTTATCTATGTGTGTTAGTTTTGTATTTCCAGTTATTTGTTATCCTGCATCCTCAGCACCCTTTTCCTTTGGAATCATTTATTTATTGAACCAATTATTATTAGCTGTGTCTACGGGCCGTGCATCTGGGTCCTCCCTCTCCTCTTGTTTGTGGGCCTTCGCAGCCTCTCCTCCCGCTCGTAGAGGGCGCGGTCTGGTCCCTGTTCGCCCTGTAAATAACATCTGAGAAAAACATCAAGTTTGTGCCATGCATGAACTGATAAGAAAATGACACGAGGCGGTAAGTTCAGGTCTTAACACCAGGCGTTTTGTGTGTTTTAAAATTAAAGGTACAGGGAAGTAACAACATACAGTAGACAGGAATTAATTGTAACATCATTTTAAAATCACTTCACATATATGAACCATCAGTTCATCTTCATGCACTTTAACTAACCTGCCTCTTGACGGTAGGTGAGCTGTGGAGTAAAGTGCCTTCCAGTGTAGAGAACACTGATGAATTAAGGGCGGAAGAATATGCTGCACACACCAGCTGCGCTTTATTAGCTCCGTTCACGTGGAGCACAATGAGTGATGGTGTGTAAACATGTTTGAGGTGTCACTAATCATTCTCCTAATGTTGACGTGATCCTGGAGACATGTGAGCGCGCGGAGCAGAAGCTACAGTTGCCATAATGGCAGCTCTTTAAATAGCTGCATTTAATAGCAGCGCTAATAGTCTCACACCCCACAAGAAGAAGAGTCTGAAAAATCATTTTAGTGCTGCAGATTTGACAGTGACACTGCAATTTATTGTCTGTCTGCTTCTGAGTTCTAGTGTTTCATTTATTTCACACAGTGGAGGGATTTAAATACCTAAGACTGAGATGAATCCGTGTTACAAGGTTCAAAGACGCCACAGTGAGTCCGCGCTGTCACTGAGAGCAGCTGCAGCAGGTGAAGTTTCACTGGCGCGGGCCAAAGGATTCAATAGAAGCACGGCAGCGGTGAAAGCGCAGGTGGGATTATTAGCACCAGTAACAGTCAACAGGTTTCAGTTCGGCTGCATCTGCGGCCGCTGTGACAATCCAAACAAGCCTGATGTGAAAAACGCTGGCTTCACCCCGTCAGCTTTACTTCTTTTATTTTGCTTAAATAATAATGATAATTATGGAATAACGCATGATGAGTGTTATTCTCTGGTCAATCCATCAGCATCACCTCCTACCTGAACAGTATCATTTCTTGGACCTGATGCCGTGTCCCTATTAGTGCGCTTCTTATCAGCCGCTGTGTGCTTTAGCGCCACAGCCCAATCACACACAGTGTAATGTAATTACCATCACTGTCTGTCAGACGTCTGTGAATGCGTCCGCCCGTTCTCTCCACCCTGTGAAAGGGAACCACACAGGACCGCAGCGTGGCCGACACCCGCTTCTGATCCCTGTGAACGGAGGATGACTGGAGCAGATGAGGCCACGTCCCACCTCCATCGATAGCATCCACCAGCACTGGGTCAGCTTTGAGCTGTATCAGCTGTCTGGGCTGGTGCCACCTGTAGTGTGTTGTTTTTTTCAACCCAGTGTGTTTGTTCGAAGTGAGAGGGTTCGATCTTTATAAAGAATCTTTAGTAGAGAAGGGAACAGTCATTAGCATTGACATCACATATGACTGAGCTGGTTTCTAAATGCATTGTGGGTCTTTGCAGAATCACTGGTCACCAGTGTTGTTGATGAACACTGGATTATTTGGGTTCAATCAGTCGTCATGGAGCTTTTCTTCTCCACAGGTTATTGCACAAGTTCTCGCTTTCCATCTACATCTGCAGATTAATTATTATTTCATGCTCTTACTGTCTTGGCGTAAACTGAAGAGATAAAACCCCTTTATTGCGTGGCCTGGTGGGGCGGCAAACAGAGTCCCATTTCATAATCACCAGGACAACAGGTTTTAATAGTGGATTATTTGTCTTTCCAGGGCGTGTGATACCACGTGAAAGCAGCCGCACAGTGGTTTTACAGACAGCACACAGGTTGGCCGGAACATTGTTCAAGTGTTTGTGGGTTAAAGACTGTTTTAATTGCTTTTTGGCTTCAGCTGGAGACGACTGGGCTTCACCCCGTGGGTGTGTGTTGGAGATTAGTGCTTCCTCTGAGCAGCAGGTACGTAATGCTTTGCAGTGAGGGGAAATTAATGTCATTTAAAACCTCCAGAACGGCAAAATGTAGGAAAATGTGACGAACTGGAATTGCCCTTGAAGGCATTCTCACACTCCTCAGGCTGAAGACATGGTTGAAAGGAAAAAAAACAGGACCCTGACAGGCAGCGACATTAAAGCTGTGGCCAGTGTGTGTGTGTGTGTGTGTGTGTGTGTGTGTGTGTGTGTGTGTGTGTGTGTGTGCGCACGTCTCATTGCTGTTGCCATTAAGGCAAAGACTTTTGTCTGTTCAGAGGAAAAGGAAGAGACAGAATTGATCGGTAAGTCCTCAAGCCACAAACAAGAGCTTCCCAAATGCCAAAAACAAACACAATATTCTTCCACTCACACGCACACACAAGCACACACAGCCATGAAAAGGGTCCTCTTTCAAACAGAGCCGGTACACAGTGACCCCCCTTTGAGAAGTGTTGCACAGAGGTGTGTGTGGCGGGTGAACGCGTCGCACAAAACCAAGTCTCTCTGCAGCAACTTCCTCAAGTCATAGAATGAATCACACATTTTGCCCCATCATTAATGTATATGTTTAGTTACAATAATTAATTTATGTCCTCAATAGTACAGTAAACTCAGGTTGAACCAAATGTGACTGGAACAAAGACTTCACAACCATAATAATAATAATAATAAACTCTGTTGTTCACAATTCAAAGAGGCAGCCAATTTGAAGCATCGTATTGAAATGTGTTTGTTGTGGACTAATACGTATTTGTTTGTATTCTGTGGACTATTTATTAGATTCATTCATCACATTTATTCACCATTATTTATTCATCATGGTTGCTATGTATTATTTATTATCTGTATTTATTAGAATCATTCATCACATCTTCAGCTGTTCATCTTTAAAGCTGCAGATCAGCAGTACTTTTTAATATTATTACATACTGTATGTACACATTACTGGACAACCTGCTTTATAGTAGCTTTATTGTATATTGGATCATCTTTTCTTTTACTTACTGTTGTATACAATTTGCCACAAACCTTATGCTCAGTGATGCTATAGCAGCCCGCCTTGTTTTGAAGCCCATCTCACAAGCCTTCAGATGAAATCGTTCGACCTCTAATGAGATCCCATCCCCCAGGTTGACGGCGATGCCCTCCCTCACGCGCCGCTGCCTGTTTCCCTGCACCACAGCCGTGATCCCCTCAGAGGGCACTTATTCTCCCACCGTCCGGCTCGGAACCCACGCGGACGCACCTGCCGTCAGCGTGAGCGGCCCGCCTCACGTCTGTCACGTGGAGGAGCCGCTTTACACGCGAGGAGCGCCCGCGAAGCGCTGCAAAGCCGCCACGACTTAGCAACACACAATTCATATTGCACGAATGTGAGGTGGGGGATTCGTCAATAATTGATTAAACGCACATAAGGTGAAGTGATACATAGGTAGCGTGAGACGTTTAGGAAGAGAAAAGATGAGAGCATGTAGCGCCAACAGATGTTGAATCTTTCATGTCTCAGAACTCGAGGCAAATTCAGAGCTCACACTGTGTTTAAAGACATTTCATAAGTTCTAAAGGCACCACTATATTCTCAATCATCCTCTTACTTTTAATTCTTTTCTTTTGCTGCTTCTACAATACAATGACCCCAGAGGGAAATTAAGTAGCACAGAGGCAGCAAATACGCAGCATCAAACCCATCACATGCGTGTGTGTGTGTGTGTGTGTGTGTGTGTGTGTGTGTGTGTGTGTGTGTGTGTGTGTGTGTGTGTGTGTGTGTGTGTGTGTGCGAGAGAGAGAAAGAGACGTGACAAACAGATGGTTAATACACAGGTTATCACACACCGATGCGCGAAAAACACGCGCGCGGTGAACTGCCCGACACACTCCATCACTGCAACACAAATGTTCCAATCTTATTTACAGAAGTCCAATTAAACGAAACTCTCAACGTCGTCTCTCACTCCACTTTCATTAAGTTGCGTTTCTATAGGAAGGCAGGCGAGATGAGCGTTGACAGGGACCTCCCACGCCTCCGACAGCTCCACACAGCCGCAGCCGCTGCGCGGTGCAACAGCAGCCTCTAGTGGCCGGATGCTGGAATGACAAAAGGATTGTTTCATATAATTCTATAAAGCTCTTGCGGGTATAGAACTCCCAATACCAAGGGGTTTTTAACAATAGTGATAATAATAATAAATCATAAAAGTGATGTACAAAGAGTCTGCATTGTGTGCATCAAAGTGTGGTTTCAGCAACAGCAGTCGGCTCTAAATGCTCATTAGCACCCGATTCACTTTTACCCAGCGTTAGACTGTTCCTTCCCCCTCGCTGCTGATGCTGGCATGTGTTCAGGATGAGAGGGAGTTTAGAAAGTTGAAAACACACTCCTCAATAGCAGTAGCAACAGTTTGGACGCTTACCAGCACAGGCAGGAACAGTCCATCATATTTAGAAACATTACAAAGGGAAAGTTGTAATACATTTTGTGTAATGCACCAAATGGCTTTTGGTGAAATGTAAAATCATGGCCCCCAGGAGATGACATCACAGGTGATTTCTCCACAGGTGTTGCCCGAGTACCTACGGCATTTTAGACCCGAGGCCCGTGTTGGCTCTGTAGCAGCTCCGCTTCGTTTGCTCTCCAGGCTTTCATGTGCATATCAAAGCTTCTTCATCAACAAAAAAACTGAATTCCTCTAAAAAATACACCTAAAACAAGCCAGCTCCCACTGAAACGCGGAGCGTAGAGGGGAGCAACAGGCCAGCGACACGGCTCAGCGGGAAAACCATAATAATGAGGAGTTTAGAGAGAGGCGCGCGAGCGTGGCGCTGACGCGGTGTCGGTCCACTGTGACTGCGCCACCGGGAGCTGGCTCAGGATCAGCCCACGGCATCGTGACTGCGCAGTCGTTCACACGCAAGTGAAAGGCAGCCGCGATGATGGCGTTCGCACACATTAGCCAGTAGAACAGAATGTGTTCACCGCAATCATGGATGAGTTGAGTTTGGATGACTCAGCTGGTGACTGCTGAAGGCACGTTTATACGTTTGCTTCAGTCGCTCTTTGACCTCCTGCAATCGTCCATCTGTATATTGGGTTCATACCATGACACCTCTGTTGGTTTACAAGTTAAAGGGCTCGTTCCTGCAGAACAGCCCAAAGACTTGTCTGTTGTCTCTGTTTATTTAAAGCATTAGTTAATCTTTCTGTTCACCTATAATTGTTCAAATTGTCACAAACAGGAAAGTGGAGCTGCTGGGCTATGACTAATTACTGGGCTGCATCATTTTAGTCATAGTGATCCTGTTTAAAGGTTTAGCCTTTTTCACTGTTTAACTTTTGGCCTGTAGCTGAATTCACGGTTGACAGCCATGATGCTCTGCACAAAAAGATTATTTCTTACAGGTTAGATGCTGATACTGGCCTTTTGCTCAAATTGCCCTGTCACCATGAGGTGATAGATGTTCTGTCCTGAGACATAAACAATCCAGACAATCTGATATGAAATTCATTAAAATCCTCGATTAAACCTGTTAAATGGAACCTTCCGCATTGCTGTGTCTCGGATATGGTTCGAGGTCCCTCAGCTTCCTGTTGTTGCTTCAGTATGAGAGTCTTTGGAAATGCTGCATTATTTTACCATGAAAACACCCACATTCATAAAAGCTATGTCCTGCCACAAAGCGTTCACAAATACCAGCGCGGCGTCTCTGCTTTTAGTTCCTCGTATCTGTGAAACACTAATCCCTGACAAGTAGAGCCGACCTCTTTGCTTTAATTGCAAGGCTGTGCATGGTTTGTCACAAAACAGCCGTTCTTGCTTAATCACAGCAGCGTTGTGTGTTTTTCTGTCTTTATTCCTGAGCGTGTGGTGCAGAATGCTAATGAGCTAATGCAGTCCCACTGTTACTGCAATTAGGAGCGTGCACAGAGGCTAATGTGAGCACGTGGCGGCTAACATTAAATGCTAATGGAAACAGGTGTCTGCTGCTGCTACTGGACGAAGTAGGGAGGCGTGCTAGTTGGAGTGACCACACACTGGTCTCAAGTCCATCCCAGAATGCACTGCTCAGACAGCAGCAACCCCCCAGAGCAGCCTGGCTAAATGAAAAGGAAGAAGCATCTTTACATTTTACTCTCACCGTCTCTCCCCTCCCCACCCCCACGATCCTATATTTGCCGGTGTAGCATGCCAGTCTATCACAGCAACTGGCTGTTTTTATTTCAATTTTGCAAAATTGGATTTTAATGAATTCCGCCATGAATAACCAAGCAACAAATTATTTTCCAATATCCTCCCATGATATTCCACCATCCCTCTGTATTAGCGGAATTAATACTTGGAGCGTGCTGCAGATGCTCCATCAGGTGATGCAGGATTTGATTAGGAGTTTTCAGCAAATCAGGTGTGGAGGCACAACTGTGTTTTTTTTTTCTATTTTGGTTTAGAATCTAGAATAAGCAGGAGCGGGGGGTGGGGTGGGGGTCTAAGGATGTGATTAGCATACAGGGCAGGTGCCTTTGCCATTTGCTCTCATGTCTTGGAGGACGCAGCCAGTAGCTTGTCTGTCTTTGATGGAGCGTCCAACAGTTGGCGCGTGTAAAGTGGACCTGAATAGGATGGAGGCTATTGTGGTCGGCCCTTTCAAGCCCCTTATCCACAGGTATTGCTCCCTGATTGTGCAGTGTAGTGTGACAAGAGAAAATTGGTCTGCACACAGTACAAACAGTGAACAAAGTGTGTAATGCAAGATGTACATACATGTGCTGAACATTATTAAAGACACGCTGTTAGACAAGTTGTCTAATTCTACTGTGACACATATAATTAAATTAAAGTATAATTTAAGAAGGCTGTGTTTGTAACAGTAGGTCCTCCTCCTGTAGGAGGTGGTTGGGATTGTTTCGCTTTGTGTGGTGTTTCCTGGTTGCTGTGTTTGTCATTCAGTCTCATTGTCCTGTGTACAGGTACATGTACTTACTTTCTGTGTGTTCTCCTTAGTCCTCGTTCCTTGTTCTGCAGTGTCCAGAGATGTGTCAGTGTCTAAATGATATCTAAGAAAACCTGGCTTTCTTAGCTAATAAGTTATCATACATGTGGTTTTACTTAAATGTAGGTTACTGTATGTGTATACTGTTTTTGTGCAGCACTAAAGTCCCAAAGCCTGTTTCTCTGCTTAGCTTCTCTTTATCTTGTCATTCCTGTTTCTAACAGGAAAAGCAGCCTGTTTTTTTAACCTGTTACCTGTTATTTTAGGGTATATTACAAAGGCCTTTATTGATGTCAAAAGTAGATCAGGAGACCTTTCATACAATATGTAACTGTAACAAAAGGGTTAGAAAAAAACAGACCTCACTTCCACTATATGCACACGAGTCACTTAGTGGCACCAGGTGCCTACATCACTTACAGCACCTGAATCATTACTGCATCTTTGTGCTGTCTTTGTAAGTTCTTTTCTTAAAGCATCTCGTCATCCTGCTCTTCTTTAGGTCTCAGGTTAGGAAGTGTGTTGTGGTTATACAGTATTATACAGGATTTCTAGTTTCTCTTACCAATAGTATTTTGTCCTGCACAGCAGTGATGTAAACCTCAGTTAATTCTGAGCTTCTCCCTTTGTTAGTTATTTTTTTCATTGTGTTTGTATTATGTGTCCTATTATTATTATGTGTCTGTATTCCTTTACTAAATGATTTATATTTGTATCAGTCTTGTGGGTTGTGCATGTGGGTTCTCCCTCTCCGTTGAAGTCTGGCCTCATCCTCTATTTGGTGTAGTCGAGTTTCACTATTTCATATTTAAGGATTCCAGTTGGTCTGTCGTCAGTTCAGCACGCTTCTAATGAGCGACAGCATGACTCGTACTTCATTTACCCGTATTAAAGGAAACACGTCTAACCCGTAATTGTGTGGAGGAGGGGTGAATCTGTGCTAATGCATTGTGCAGAGCCTCATCAAGCAGGCTTTCGCACAGGTTAAATACAACTGCAGGAGTGAAAACAAGAGGAGAATATACCAAATCCAGATTGAAATTGAATCATGTTCATTTCAGTCATTTCAGGATTTATCATTATACTGTAGCTTAGCAGATGGGAGACAGCGGACGTGCAAACTACCACAAACAGCAAACACCCTTCAACACCAGGAAGCATAACTGCATGACAGGTCAACTAGCTGCAAACAAAGACTCAGGCTGCTGGGGTCACCTCTTACTGAGCACACCGAGCTCTTTCATTGCTTCTCCTCCTCATCAAGAACGTAATTAGTGCTTTGCCAGACGTGTGTTTTCTGCCTGAGCACAAACAAAGGCTCACGATGATGCGTGTGGACACTGAATGCATCGCTCATCCATGCATGCGAAGGCAGAAAGCAGGGGTCAGGCTGGATTAGAACACCAAGAAAGACGCAGTGCAGTAAGGTGTGTACTGTACATGTGTAACACTCCTTGGACTGTTCATTTCACGTTTTATTGCTGATTGTTTCAGAAATGCAGCTTCACCCTGAGGTGCAGTGCATTTGTTTGAAATGTGCGCTTCATATGGTTTCTTTTCATTTTTTTTTCTGCACAATAAAGTTACGCATAGAATGTTTAAGACTTGCTGTTTGTTATTGTTGTTATTGCTTGTATACTGGTCATTCTTTCCACCAAAGCTAAACTCTTACCTTCAGTTCATCAGACACTTACCCTGCAGTCTTCATAATGATGATATAGTTACGCCAGCACCTTAGTTAGTGTTCAATTATATCACAACCTGTCAGACATAGTTTGGAAAGTATTTGAAAAATATCACCCAGAACATTTTCTGTGGCAATTAATTGGAATACATCTATTGGCAATATACTAATTAACTGAACACGGCTTTGTGTTTCTCTATAATTAATTAGCTTCCTAGAAAATGATAGACCTGAAAATAGAGTGAAAGGTTAATGGGAAGTTACAAGTCCGAAAAACATTAGCCTGCTTCCATGAAAAGTGGATGGAAGGAGAGTCAAATTGTTTTTATAAATGGCCATAAAACCATTTTGGAATTAAGGAGATCATGCTGAGATGAGGACAATAAACAGAGAATTGACATTAACGACCATTGGGAGACAGTCCATTGAACTGTCTGTGCTCTTGGGACGGTCTCTAACTCCTAGGCCTCAGCTTCCTCTCTTCAGGTGTGCTGTATGCAGTTTCAGGGACGGTGAGGTAAAAGCTGTGCTCTAACATGAAGTTTATTCATAGTCGTCCTGGACCCTGAAGCACAACTTTGAGTGAAAACTACTCTATCTTTTCTCTGAACATTTATTTGGTCTGTAACAGTATTCTTGTTTTTCATTGCTGATGTAGTGTTACCTTCTGTGTGGCCTGGTATCAATCTGAAATATCTGCAGCCTTGTAATATTCAAAATGTTCTAACTAGTGTTATCTCATCTGGTCTTGGTTTAACTAAACAGGCTCTTCACTCCGTGTTTGTTATCTCTCCCTCCTTTTTTCATTATAGCGCTTCATTAACTGCTTATCTGTTTTATTGTGTGTCGCTTTTTCCCCGCATACCTTGGACCTCTATTTGTTCCTGTCTCCTTCCTCGCTGTACATATGAAGGCATTATCAATTGAGATTAAGCGCCTTTGTAAGCCATCAAGGCTGCGTCTTGTTATATTGATCTAGCATATAGGGTGAAACAGGGTGATCATTGTAGAAGTAATTATAAAGGTCTTTCTCCCCAGTCGCTTTACTTGTCGTTTATCGGCGCGCTCATTATCTCTCCGCTCGCCTGTCGACCGCACCGTAAAAGTCTGCGGGTCATGGCTCCCGGTGGTGCGATAAGGGGCCCGCGCCAAATTGGAGGAGGACTGATTATGTCCCCGAGGAGACGTGTGATGAAGCTCTCAGCTCGGTCCGAGCCGTCTGCTAATTTCATCTCATCAGCTCATCCGTCTTTTGCTGCTCTGTCTGTGCTGTTGTTTGGATGTGTTACACGGACGTCTTCTACTTCATCTCTGGGCTTTTGAGCAGAAGGATGCATTCGACAGTCCCTTCTGACTGACCTGGAAATACCTTCATGAGCTGCCACGATTTTCTTTCAACGTAACTTTAAAAGCAACTTTACAAATAATAACATTTATTATTGATGGACAGAACAGTGTGTTGCCGTCTCATGGTCTGAGGCTGCATCGTGGCTTCACATTCAGTACATAGTCAGTACAAAGTTCTTGATTTTTCTTGAGCGGTAAAGTAGAAAATGTTCTATATCATTTTAAAAGTTCCTGATGACCCCCCAGGATCAACCCACAACCATAAAGCACAGCATGACCTGACACATATAATTTACCACAGTGGGTGTTAATTGAAGTGTAACATAATACTTTAAATTAATTTCAAGAAGCGGTACTGTTACGAAATTAAGTTATTATAAAAAGTTGCAGACAATGTTTTACTTTTATTGATAAAGCAACTTCTCTTATAAAGCAACTTCTCTGAAGCAAACAGTCTGACATTTTCATATATATATATATATATATATATATATATATATATATATATATATATATATATTATATGTTTTAAATGTATCACCCAGACACTTTAGTCCTGGTGAGTTCCTGTGGTACAAAGGAGGCTTAACCAGCAGCTGAGCAGACACAGCTTCCACCTGCTCCCTAATAATGGAACAGCAAACCTCACGCCCGGGGCACTTCAGGAGGAAGCCTCAGTTACACAAGGACAGAGTCTCACGAATTTTGCAGCAAAACTTTTTTTTTTTAATACAGAAGTTTACCTCAAAATAGCAAAATACGGCTTCATGGGGACAAAACAGCCACAGGCCATGAAGCTACAGGCAGCTAAGGATGAGGAGGCCGAACTGTATGCGTGGGAAGGCAGCTCCACTTTAATGAAGACCACCAACCACCCCACTAGTCTGAATGTACAACATGACACCACGGAGGTGTCACCTTCATTACAGTATGTTCAGGAAACGCATCCATAACAACTGTGGCTGTGTCCGTTTGTTAAAGAACAGTAAGAACCACGAATCCCACAGTCCAGCCTTTTGCTTTGTGAAAAGCCAATTAAGGCACAAAATTCATCTGCCGTCCCCTCAGTTCACTGTATTCTTGCGAGAATTGGCTTTTCACAGAGCCTTATGTTGCTATAAGTGCTTTATTTCATTTAATGAGCAAAGTGTGTGACCGTGTGTTGGTTTGTCAGACGCACTGCGCTGAAACTGGAATAAAACCCTCCTTCATGGGGGTGACACTGCAGTCTGTGCACCCCTTCCTTGAACATGGGGAGCTTCACTGCACTGCACTCACAACCGTTAATGTGTGACAGCAGCAGTGATGTCTTTGTGGCTCATGAACCAGGGCTTTATCAACACACAGACGGAGACAGTTATACATACAAGTACACTGTTACCTATTGGTCTATTCTACTCCTATTGGAGTTCTGCTCTAAAGATATAAACACAAACATAATATAACATAAACTTTATGGCATCATATACCGACAGTTGTCAAAATCTGATATAGAGTAAGAAAGAGAACCTAAAATATGAATATTTGTCGCTGTCATTAGAAAGAGAGTGCGTGAAGAAGCTCCAATAAACACTATTGAGGTAAACCACATGCGCACACAGCATCTAACTGTATGTAGACAGGTAGGTTGGCTGAATAGTCCAAATTGATCCAAATAACACAAGGGGCTAAAATGCTCTTCAGAAATATGCATTTGATCAAATTACCTGTAATTTTGCAAACTGACCAGGAGATGGCGCTAAGACGCTTTATAGACTGGATGCACATTAGTTGACTGGACTGGAAGCAAATCAGCAAATCAGTACCTGTTCATAGATAAATGGAGGATCTGTTAGTTCTTTTCAGATGCGTAGAGAAAACATAAAGAACCAAAGAAAACAAAGTCTGGATGATGCTGTGTCTGCTGAATTAAGCAAATATTTGACTATATTTAACATAGCAGTTTAAATGTTTATAGGTTTATATTATTTTTCTTCATTCGCCTTTTTCCACGTCAGGGGTCGCCACAGCGAATGACTCGTCAGGTTGCCCTTTACTGAACTCTAGTCGCATGTCAACTTATCACCTTTAGCCAAAACCTTCACATTCAGCTGCTGGTTCATTTTTAGCACATTTATTTTTTATGATGAATATACAGTTACAAATAAGTTTAAGCATCCATTAACAGCAACGGCCTGGTCAACCATCACGCAAAAGCACTTTAATAAACCTTGCACTGTATCAAAATTAACAAAAGTTTTATTCTTGCCCCTTTAGAAATGGCCACCATTCAACTACAGCATCTATACCAATGTTATAGTAAAATTTCACTCTAACTGTTGAGTATGATTTCCTGTTTTCACATTTTTTTTCGACTCACTGGCCTGCTTCTTTTAGAGCTTTCTTTAGTAAAAAAAAAAGCTCATCCATCCATCTGGATAAAGTTTTGATAGTCAGACTATTATTTTTATTGTTTAAATTATAATTGTAGTGGTTTGTCCAGGTTTGTTATACTGCAACTATAATCTGTCCCTAATTTGATTTAACATGTATAAACCATTAAATTATTAATAAATCATTTAACACATAATCGATATACTTGTGTGACTGCTTATTTTGCAGACAGCTACAAATATTCCACTGCATGGTTGACAGAGGTCACATCCTTTGACTGAAGCTGACACAGCCCTAAAAGATGCAAACTGGCCATGACATGCGAAAAACCTATCTTCTATGAAGCCGAGAGGTGCCGAGTGCAAAAGACGACAAATGCGGCTTTAAGTTCCTAACACAAGCTCGTACATTAGAGTGTAATCAATACTTAAAGGTCGAGTGGTAGTTCAATGTGTTTTGCATCAGAAATGAAAAGGGAACGTGTAAACGCATAGCTAATCCAATAAGAAATTGGACAAACTATTTGTAGAGCTAATAGGGCTAATTATCAATGCAAGATTCAAAACAAGAGCCCATTGTACGTTTCCCTTGGTGAGCGTGGAATTCTACAAACCTCGCGGTACGTGAATGCAACAACATGTTGTCGCTTCCTTTCCTAAACTTGTTCGCGAGCGGCGGGTGAGAAGGCGGGTGCGGGTGCAAAGGAACGATAATAAAGTAGACGTTTGTCTGTACCGTGTGCACAGACCTAAAACAATAGAAATCCAAATTAAACACTGTGTAATTGAAATAATCGAAAATAATCGCAGTGCCTATTTTTTCAGATATTTTTTTGTAATATTTTATTAAAATAATAATTAGCGCACTAATGGTTGGATTTAGTATATATCCTGTATATATATGTATATCCTATATAGCCTGTATTTTGAAAATATTCTAACGGAGGACTTGCAGTGCAGTTTTTGCTCATAGCATCACAACTGGTCACACAAAGTACATGAAAAGAAAAACTATTTCCCTACAGGGTTAGATATTTAGTGACCTTAAATGGAGTTTTGTTTATTTTGTATATTTATAAACGAGTGTATACTGTTTTATATATCAATTTTTTTTCTCCGTTTAAAAATATTTATTTTTTTAAGGTGGGTGATTTCCCAGGGTCTTGGAGATTATGTAATTTTTAAATTACACGCCAACATTTTCTCGGCTAATTCCTCCGTTACTGCCATGACTGCTACGCAACTTGTGCGCACGCCTCCTAAATCGTTCACAGCGTGCCTGCGTACTGCGTGACAGACGCCTTTTGCACACGGCCCTTCTGTTCCAATGAAGCTACTGTATAAAAGAGCCAGTCCCTCGCTTACTGTACCAATCAAAGCGTAGACTAAACTAAAGACTGAAATATCAGCTTCCCTGGAAAAGAAGAGCATCAACTGAAGGAATGGATCGTTGCGAGTGTGTCAAGAGTAAGTGTTTATACAACTGTTTGGTTCTTATTGATTTCTCTTATTTTATTAAACTGATCAAGACAAATCTAACCTGCCTTGTGTGTTGTTTAGCTGGAAGCTGCAAGTGTGGGGGATCCTGCACCTGCTCACACTGCATCTGTACCAAGTGCAAGAAAAGTAAGTTAAAACACCTCCCTACATTTAACTTTAAAAAATAAAAAACTTTGCTAATGTATGTTTTAAATATTGGTCAAAATATTTTAGAGCTTCTTAAAAATGTGGTGCTTTATTACTGTTTTGTGTGGTTCCCTTGTTGAATGGTGACTTCTCTAGTAGAATTTCTGGCAGCTACAATCAGTAAGAGCATATGAGGTGTAAACAATGCCTGCCTCACCTACTTGATCCTGGTTCCGTCCAAATTCTGCTTTTTAAATTGCTCTACATAAGTTGGTTGTCCTTGTGGCATAATTGGAAACACCATCTCCCATTTGATGAGGGATAATGAAGCAGTGAGACATCAGTGCATGTCCTCCTGTGTTGATGCATCACAATTTCAACTGACTCATGAAGCAACATAGCCAAAACAAAGCACACCCATGACAATAATATGTAAAGATTTTAAAATATTACATATACCCCAGGTTTGAATAAAACAACATAAAACATGTGTATATTACATGTAGCTAAAGCTCTGATAATGTAGAAAGTCTTAAGGGGTTCCTCCTCTTTTAATGGAATGCTGACACGTCCAGACTGACTGGTCTGGGCTGTCCTGGGAACACCTTGGGGTCATCCTGGAAGAGCTGGAGGAAGTGTCCAGGGAGAGGGATGTCTGGAGCTGTCTGCTTAGACTGCTGCCCCCGGGACCCGGCCCCAGATAAGCGGTCAAAGATGGATGGATGGATGGATGTACATTAACTGAACTGAAAGTCTGACTAGCAGCCACCGGATGTTCTTCAGTTATATTTGTATTTGCCAGCATGTAGTAGAAGACCACAAACATTTTATTCAGGGGAGTAGCAGCTTTATCACATTTTGTTGACCACCAGACCTAAAATCGCTTTTGATACAGGAAATGTTGTAGAAAATGAAATCTACGCTTATTCAATCAATAAATAAAACCAGCCACAAAACTATAAAACAGAGCTGATTAACAAAATTCTCAACAACTTTTATAGAGTTCATCCCTTTTTATGTGAAACAGAAAACAAAGTAAGCAAAGAACATGAGAGTTTATGAATTGGTCATCTGGCTTTGGTTTTACCTTCATACCATCTACTGTCATGTCCATGTGATGTCAAAGGGGCAAAAAAAAGAAAGGGGAAAGAGGTGTTGTCTTTAATGCAGCCCATAAAGACTGCAGTCGGGTGGTGGTCAGTGAAAACAAGCAACACCTCAAATACCCAGCAGAATCATCAACACCTCTGCCTAGGTCAATAAAGATTATCAATAAAAATCATTTTAGACATTCACAGATGTGGGCTGTGTACATGGACATGTACTTCATCTCTACAGAATTTTAGCAAATAATACAGTATTCTTACATTAATCTGTTTAATACTGGACTTCCACTGTGCGAATGGGTAATACACAGCATGTACCTGCACCTTTTGGAGATTCATTTCACAGTTTCATTTCAATAAAATCACTACATTAACACACATTGTGCTTTCTCTTTAGATTTTGGCTAGTTGTGGGTATGAAGGACTAGATTTTTTTAACAGGCTGCAAATGTGGTGAATTGGTTTGTTTATCATATTTGTCTTGAAAGAAATTACATACACAATCACCCCCAAAGCAAAGGTTTTAAACATAAATAATGTAGGTAATGTGGGACTGTAACACTTGTGTTTTGTGGTTGAACAGATTACTGGAAGCAATATAATGCCCCTGTATTAAATATTAGCTGCAATGAAAGTAAGTCTGAAATAAACCTTACTAACAGCAAATATGAGGCTGTATTCATTGAGTGAGGAGCTGTTAAAATGTCTGATAAGTACAGCACCACATATATTGCCATAAGCAGAAATGACAGGGCATATCCACAGTCCTTGTGTGTTTACACTGCCACCCTATTGCAAGTCTCAGTGTCTTAGGAGGTCCAGCGCCACCAGGCCACTTTCATGCGATCCCAGATGGCCCCTAAAGAGTCAACGGCAGGGCGTACATCCAGGATGGAGAACTGGTAGTTGTCCATGTTGACTTCACCCTCGTAGTAGTCTATGACATAGCGCACCTCCTTACCACAGCGGTCGACAATCCAGTCGTGGCGGTCAAAAGGCAGCTCATACCTTAAAATGGGGAGAATTTTTTTTTCATAATTTAGACAAATGAAAAACACATTTGGGAACATTTAAATTTAATTTTAGAAAATATAAAAAGGGTGATATAGTGGTGTTGTGGTTGGTACTCTTTCCTCACAGAAAATGTGTCTTTCTGTGTAGAGTCTGCATGTTCTCGTTACGTCTGTGTGGGTTTTCGGTGTCCAGTTAAGTGGATTGGACTAAATTGCCCGTCCAGTAGGTGTGAGTGTGAGAGGTTGTCCTGTATATATATATGTGATAGTCTGAATAGTTTGCCCAGGGTGAACCCCACAACCCTTACGAGGAATGAGCGGCCAAGACAATGAGGAAGTAAACGCATGGGAAATTATATAAAGGCTTAAAAGTGGGTCTCAATAACAATATCATTTATAAGTTCTTCTATGAGCTGACTCACCCCATCCAGTGTCGGAAGCGAGCCCGGGGTGAGTACTCCGTGGCTTTCCCACCAAACCTCTTCAAGGTCGGACCACATGGACACTCACTGGAAGAGGACACGAGATGAGACGGTTTAAAGAAACACTGCATAACAACTTAAAGAAGGCTGTTGTTTGTTTCATGGCTCACTGTGCATGCATGGCCTCCCATTTGAGGATCTCATGCCAGGCCTGCTCATTGTTCTGGTTGTGGATTTTAATGATGTTGTTCATGTCCTGAGCTGTAAGGGCATCATCACGCCAGCGCCACCTACAAGGATCACACACACAAAGGACACATCACACAACAAATACTTGTACCTGCTGACTTGATTTTCTTCATACGTTTCATTAGCTACTTAATAATATATAAAGTCCATGTTTTAAGAACAAACCCTTTCCGCAGCATGGCATTCCAAAACATCTGTTCAGATGGGTAGACCCAGTTCTTGTCTGCACCATGACGGGGAATGTTGGATTCCTGCCTGGTGACTGAGAGCTGGAAAGGCTGGTCTGGAGCTGGGGTTTGGTTAGGAGGCGGCATCTGTACACAAAAGGTCAAATGAAAAAACATCAATATAATTTTGCATCATTATTTATTCATTCTTGGGCAGCTTTCACATTCTCACTCCTTTCTCCATTCACCCACTCTATCGTTCCCTAAGCCGAATTGGTGTAGTTACCATATTTGCTGGGTCAATATCACTCTTCGTGTCTGCTGCAGCGTTCATAGGACACTCCACATACTCATAGGCCCGTTCCTGATGAGCCGGACCTGCTTCTGCTCTGTGCATTGGACATCCTGATGGAGGTGATGCTGCAGAGGACAAAAACAGCTGAAATATATACTTATGTAACAAACAGGAGGCAACTCGCTGCACAGAATTTACCTTGTACAGGCTGAGATTGATGCATGGGACACTCCAAAGGAGGAGACACTAGAGTGGAAGATGTAGAAATGCAAGTTGTTCTCAATATTATGAAACATAATATTAGTCAATGGCTCTGTTTTAATATAGCACTACCTTTCACAGGCTGGGCTTCATGGTGCATGGGACAGCCCTGAGGAGGGGAGACAGCCTCCGCCCTAACTGTAGGAGCAGCAGGTGTAGATCCAGAGGCTCCCATTCCACCCTGTCATGGTGACCATGGAACGACAAAAACATGCGTGGTTATGATTTAACATAAAGTGTAGTAAAAGTGCATATAAGCTGGTGAGCCAGCAATTGCATTTAACGTCACATGTTATCCCAAGTCTGGATATTATCATAGGAGGAAGTAAGTAGTGGATTAAACACGTAACCAGTAACCAGTAACAATCTGCAGCAACGAAGGTTGGAAATTAAGTTTCACTGAACGACATGAAATAACTGTGTTTTTTATACAATACAACAATATCTAAAGCCGTATATTGTCAAGAACATTTAAATCGTTCTTTATAGGATCAAACCTAATTAATTATAAAAGGGTTACAACAGGTTAAACAATAAAATATTAGATTAAACCTGGACATTAACATAAAATGTTACCTTGTTACACAGATAACTGAGCTCTAGTTCCGCAAAATTTACTTTGTTTATAACATACCAGAATAAAAATGAATTATGAAATGGGTCTCATCGTAATAAAGACTTAATGAACACGAAGCCAAATGATCCAGGAAGAGCTAGCAGCTAGCATCCTTTGCTTTTTGCTAGACTATTTTATAGTCATGTGAACACGGTGCGTGGATAACACTGAATCTATGCATTTTCTGTCTGTTCAAACAAACCGAGACAAAACGCAAACCAACCCAAAGCGGACCAATAACTAACCTGTTACACAAGCGCTGCTGTGTCCGGATAACGTTACTAACGTTACGCTCCCAATGTCAACGTGCAGGACAGATGGGTTATCCAAGGTGCGGCATGTGCCGGATGTAAGACTTCTTCAGGTGGTGCGATTTACGTCACAGAACAAGCGAGCGCTGCGCTGCTGCCGCCTCTGGTCATCCACAGTACTGCTCCAATAAAGACCAATAATGACGTCCACTGGAGGGCGACAAGACACATGAGCACGCCATGTTATACAGTCATCCTTATATAGTTAAATTCTATTGACCAAATGACATATGAAGACTGTCATATGTATTTTATTCATGCTCAGTGCGACAAAACAAACCTAGTTCAGTAATGGTGGAGTCAGAGGTGCTGATCTACTGTAGCTACAAATTCTCCAGGTCTCATTCCATTCAAGCATTTGTGGGATATCTACTGTATGTTCGACTGTGTTGTACTGGATGATGTCACTAGAGGTCAAACTTCCACTTCCGCACACAGTTTATTACTTAGATTAAAGCCACCGTTTGATTCAATATTCATGCTTTGTGTTTTTTACTGGTGTCTCAAACATTGAATGTTTAATTTCGGTAATTAAAAAGGAAAAAAAAACATTTCTGTGGATTGTTGTTAATTAATGACAGATGGCAACAAGTGGCTATTCATGTAATAGTAAACTAATACATTGATTATACATTAAACCAACTGTCTTCATAACAATTCTGATTCTGCATAAATGTAACCAGTGTAATTCTGCGTTGTGTAGTGGTTGTACAATAGTAGAGACTCACAGTCCGGATTCAGAATAATTCCAGTTTATGCTGGTAAAGAATAAAACACAAACCCGCACCTGGGTAAATATCTCTCCTGTACCCAAATGCACCGGACACAAACACGTAGTGTAACTGAAGTTAGCTTACTTTGTACCGCTTTCAATATATATATTTATTGATACTTTTAAAAATATAAACAATCTGAATCTGAACATAAACAATATAAAATATAAACAATCTGAACAACACTTGACATGAAACCAAGGCTGGCTCTGGGCAATGGCGAAATGGCTTAAGGGGGCACCGCTCACTTTTTTTGGGGGGGGTCCATGTTCTCGCCTACGGCACCAAAATGACTAGGCTAGACTGTATGAAACTATTGTATTGTATAATGTAATGCATAATGTACTGCGAAACAGCACCCACCTCACCCACAGAAGTCATGAGGAAAAGGGAAGACTCGGGGGTGGTGCATCTGTCGTAGCATTACAGTATTTTATATAGTGCAATAATCAGGTTTTGTGTAATTATAACATTATTACAGTATAACCTGGTTCACCTGGTTACGTAAAGATGTTTATTAGATTTCTCTGTTTTTGGTCTGACACTGAAGAACGCAAGTTTGTTTTGTCTACAATATAAAAATATATGAAATGCATTAATGGTTAAGTCGTTTTTCTGGCCACAGGAAATAAGTTCAGAGGCGGTTGAGCAGCCCGACAACCCTGATCCAGAACAGGCTTCAAGTAGAGAGACACTCACACCTTCACACTACACAGAGTGACTGAACCAGAAGTGATCCTGAACCCAGGATACAGAGGTTCAGTGAACGTGGTGCTGAAGGTGTGGAGGTGGATCAGTTTGTCAGAGGAGACACAGTAGAAGGACAGAGTCCCAGCAGAACAGTCCACCAGCACCGATACTCTGTTGGAGACGGAGGGAGAGGGGAGAGATCTGGCCCTGTTATTGTGCCAGGCGACGTAATGACCGCTAAAGCAGTTCAGACACCAGGACTGAGCGTTTCCTCCGAACAAGCAGTCGTAACTGTCTCCTTTCCGTCCGATCCCTCTGTAACTCACTGAAACATCAACATTTCCTCTCCACTCGACCTCCCAGTAGCAGCGACCGGTCAGAGCGTCTCCACACAGCAGCTGAGGCCACACGTCAAATCTGACCGCTTGATCGAGATACGGCTGAGCCTTCTTCACGCGTGTCACCTTCCTGTTGTTGTGAGACAGCTGCAGCTTTGTGTTGACGGTGTGAGGGTCCAGTTCCAGTTCACAGACCCCTGATGGAGAGGAAAAGACAACTCAACTCAACAACAATAGGATATCAGAATTCAGCAATATTTTTATGAAGGTGGCGACTGAATAAAATATCACTGATAATAATGGACCCTCATCTTTCAACGCAGCAGAAACAAGCTCTCTTATAAAATTCTTAACTCCAGGACAAAGTTCACATTTACATTGCAGTTAGTTCTTTCTGAGTATTAAACCTCAAACTGACTGAATTGACTAAATGTAGTGGAGCATGTGTATCTGTGTCAAGTTTAAAACACACTCACACTTCCTCAGACCAGGTTTCATCATCTGCAGTCCACAACAGTCCAACCTGAAGGAAGAGAGCAGTCAGAACCAGCTTCAAAAACCTTTACTCGCTCCCACTTTAAATAAGTTCCACAGAGAGTCTGTGCTCACCTGAGAGCAGGTATGTACGTATGAACAGTATGGAAATACTGTAGAAATCATCAACCCCACGTTCCAAGATTGAGTGAAAAGACACAAGAACGAAGCTAAACTAAATGCAAGATGCGATGGAATGCGATATCTCGAGCTAAAAGCTGTTCTGCCCATATTACAGTATGTGTTCACCTGAGAGTTTCTAGTCTCCAGTGAGGATCCTCCAGTCCAACAAGCAGCGGCTTCATTCCTGAGTCTCCTGGATGGTTGTAGCTCAGGTCCAGCTCCTTCAGATGGGAGGGGTTGGAGCTCAGAGCTGAGGCCAGAGAAGCACAGCCTTCACCTGTGATCATACAACCTGACAAACTGAGCACAGACAAAGTTAACACATCCTCCATATGAAGATACAAACCCTGTTGGTTGGACTAACTGTTGTGACCTGATAATTGTAAAAAAAGGTACAAAATAAAAGTATATAAACAAAGTGGCCCCAGTAACTCTGAAGTCTGATCAACAGCTGATCCACAGCTGAGTTTCCACCATCATGAAGAGACATCACAGATGCCAGTTCGGGGGAAAGGATGTCTCATGTCCTTTCAACTTGTCTGATGACTGGTTCAAATGAGTCACATACTGACCTGAGAGCTTCCAGTCTGCAGTCTTGTTTTTCTAGTCCAGCAGAAAGCAGCTTCACCCCTGAATCCTGCAGGTCATTGTTACTCAGGTCCAGTTCTCTTAGACGAGAGGCCTGGGAGCTGAGAACAGAGGCCAGAGCTTCACAGCTTCTCTCTGAGAGGTTACAGCCTCCAAGCCTGAAGATGATTAACACATTTGGAATGTATCATATTGTTACTTTTTAAAACATTTTTAACATTTTTAAAAACCTAAAACCTTACTTGAGGGTTTCCAGTCTGTCCAGTGCAGCAGACAGCTGAAGGACCCCTGCATCCTGCAGGTAATTGTGACTCAGGTCCAGTTCTGTCAGACTAGAGGACGGGGAGCTGAGAACTGAGGACAGAGCTTCACAGCTTCTGTCAGACAGGTTACATCCACCGAGTCTGAGGGGAACAAAGTGAACCAGTTAAAATGTTCTGGGTGAAGACGAACGTAACCAGGCTCATTTCCATTTGACCCTACAGAGCTCTGTTGGAGGCTTTAACCACAGGCAGCAGCCTCAGAAGGGCCTCATCTGAAGCAGAGTATTTGCTCAGGTCAAACACGCCCAGATCTCCTTCTGATGACAGTAAGATGAAGACCAGAGCCAACCACTGAGCAGGAGACAGTTTATCAGTGGAGAGACGTCCTGATCTGAGGTTCTGTTGAATCTCCTCCACTAGAGAATCATCATTCAGTTCATTCAGACAGTGGAACAGGTTGATGCTTCTCTCTGCAGACAGAGTCTCACTCACCCTCTTCTTGATGTACTGGACTGTGTTATGACTGGTCTGTGAGCTGTTTTTTGTCTGGGTCATTAGGCCTTGTAGGAGCATCTGATTGGTCTGCAGCGAAAGACCGAGGAGGAAGCGAAGGAACAGGTCCAGGTGTCCGTTTGGACTCTGTAAAGCCTTGTCCACAGCACTTTGATGGAGTTGGTTTAGCTCAAGTCTAATCAGTTTAGACCACGGGGATTTTGGTTGTTGTGACATCAGGTTGACTCCAGACTTAATGAAGGTCAGATGGACATGAAGAGCGCCCAGAAACTCCTGAACACTCAGATGGACGAAGCAGAACACCTTGTCCTGGTACAGTCCTCTCTGCTCTATAAAGATCTGTGTGAACACTCCTGAGTAAATTGAGGCTGCTCTGATATCGATGCCACATTCTGTCAGGTCTGACTCATAGAAGATCAGGTTTCCTTTCTGCAGCTGCTCAAAAGCCAGTTTTCCCAGAGACTCAATCACCTTCCTGCTCTTTTTATTCCAGTGTGGATCTGTCTCAGCTCTTCCATCATACTTGATGTTCTTCACTTTGGTCTGAACCACCAGGAAGTGGATGTACATCTCAGTCAGGGTCTTGGGCAACTTTGGTCTCTGTCTGGTTTTCAACACATCCTCCAGAACCGTAGCAGTGATCCAGCAGAAGACTGGGATGTGGCACATGATGTGGAGGCTCCGTGACGTCTTGATGTGGGAGATGATTGTTGTGGCCTGCTGCTCATCTGTGAACCTCTTCCTGAAGTACTCGTCCTTCTGTGGGTCAGTGAACCCTCTGACCTCTGTCACCAGGTCAACACAGCCAGGAGGGATCTGATTGGCTGCTGCGGGTCGTGTGGTGATCCAGAGGCGAGCAGAGGGAAGCAGGTTCCCCCTGATCAGGTTTGTCAGCAGCACATCCACTGAGGTGGACTCTGTGACATCAGTCAGGGTTTTAGTATTGTTGAAGTCCAGGGGAAGTCGACACTCATCCAGACCGTCCAAGATGAAAACAACCTGGAACTGGTCAAGCCTGCAGATTCCTGCTTCTTTAGTGTCAGTGAAGAAGTGATGAACAAGTTCCACCAAGCTGAACTTTTGCTCTTTCAGCACATTCAGCTCTCTGAATGTAAATGGAAATGTGAAGTCTGTGTCCTGGTTGGCTTTGTATTCAGCCCAGTCCAGAGTGAACTTCTGTGTTAGGACTGTTTTCCCAATGCCAGCCACTCCCTTTGTCATCACTGTTTTGGTGGCTCCATCTCTTCCAGCTGAGTCTTTAAAGAGGTCCTTAGGTCTGATGCTTGTTTCTGCTCTGACTGGTTTCCTGGAGGCTGTTTCAATCTGTCTGACCTCATGTTCATTGTTGACCTCTCCAGTCCCTCCCTCTGTGATGTAGAGCTCTGTGTAGATCTGGTTCAGAGGGGTTGGGTTTCCTGCTTTAGCGATGCCTTCAAACACACACTGGAACTTCTGCTTCAGGTTAGACTTGTGTTTACATCGACACACTGCAGCATCAGTTCCTAAACAAACAAAAAAGAAAATGTGTGGATCTTATTAGTAGAGTTTGGACATGCGAACATCATCCTCTTATTGTTGTGCAGTCGCTCAGCCAGCTCTTCCTGCTTCATTCTCCTGAGGAAGTTCAGCGTGATCTTCAGAAATGACTCCTGCTCCTCATCCTTCTGACTCTCTAAGCATTCTGGGTAATCTGCTCTCAGGACGCTTTTGATCTTCTTCAGCTCAATCTTCACAAAGGTGACAATGTTCTCCTCCAGCAGCTGGAACACAATGAGAAGCGGATATTTAATTTAACTCGGGTATCTGAAGAACTGCTGGTCTGAACCTGGTTGCTGGTTTAAGGTTCGACCAGGGTTTGTTGGAGTTAATAAGAAAAGTGTGCTACATGGTGTGTGGACATGTACAAACCAGAAACACAGAGTCCAGGTCTGGTTGATGCTGCCTGGCAGACTGATCTCTGGGAACCTCTGAGCTCTCTTCATCATCTCTGGTGGAAACCGAAACGTAATGTAGACCAGATCAAACAGTTTTCAGCCATAAGGGAATTGTTGGAAGTTATGATTGTGAGTACGCTTTTTATACAGATTCAGTGAGTCAATAAAACAATTTGTTTCAGCTTCTCACCTTCCATCAGCAGGTTGTTCATCTTTGAAGTAAATAGATTGAATCATAGACCATTCACAGACCCTGCTGGGTCCAGAAGAATCTGATCTCTGCCTCTGCATCCTGACACAAATGAAGCTTTAGAAGCTGATAACTGAATCTGAAGGTAAAATCATAAGAATCTCTACTAACCATAACAAATGAACTGTGACCAGACTGTTAGCAACTCTATAGAAGTTGATAGAAACTTACGTAACGTAAATAGAGAAAGTGGATGAGTAACATTCTCCTCTTCATGTCACCTGATGAAAGATGCTTCTGCTCTTAGTGGTGTGTTGACTAAATCGTGGTCAGCTCTTTGGTAACTAGGACACTTAGCGGTTCATAATTTGCTTTTCTAAACTCTTGCTGACTAGTTGAGTGGCCAGAGTGACCTTGAGTGTGAATAATGATGCAACAGTGACTCTGACATGGACAGAGATCCTCAACTCACTGAGACTTGCTCTGGCTCTCAGGATCCCCACATGGTCCTGTCATGTTGTTAGAGGGAGAAGCCCCCTCCTCTCTGTGCTCACACTGATTCATAGCTGAGTCCACACCTGCTGGGAGACATGAGGTCAGTTCACATTTAACATCCAGCCACAGAGAGGTAGGAGCTCCAGCTAGACCCCAAACACAAGGAAGAAGTTACTGTAATTGTGCTTCACCACCATTTAATGACAAAGTCATAATAATAATAATAATTGATTCTGTTATGCACATAAGTTCCAAGCTTTTGTCCATAATATGGTTTTGTATAAGGGCTGATTTATTTGATATTTTTGGCGTATTATATTTCTGTCGAGATCTCGCACAGTTTCCCGAGCTGTCTGGGAAATCTCGCGGTGTTTGTTCATACTGTAAACACCTAGCGTAAACACATTACTCTGGTGACGTGTTTGTTGAGCGACAGGTGTCCGTCCAAACGTTCGCCGGGAACTTCTATGGATGTGGCGCGGTCTGCGTAGAAGTCCGCGTTCCTCTATGGCTGCAGTGCACGTTCGAAAGGAATAATTGTTATGACCTAACAATTGCAGAAATGTGTATCTTGGTAACACAAGAATTTTCCCATTGTGGGATTAAGTCCTATCCTATCCGACGTGTCGTTCGTGGAAAAAACACTTTCAAAACTTGTCACCCGCCAAGAACGAGGCTGCTGCTGGTGGTTTTAAAAGAAGATAAACAAAAACAAACAAACAAACAATCAGTAAAAACGGCGGTCTCTTTCTATTGTATACCGGTCTGAGACCAGTTTAACCATCGTGATGCTTATGATGCTATAAATCCCAAGGGACGTCATATCACATCTACTTTTTACTGGCAGAAAGAGGAGGAAGGCGTCATCATCCTCATCAGTAACCGCCAAAAACTTTAGATTGAGACCAAATTCAAACATTCACAAGTAGATTTATGTGATAAAGTTTCTGTTTGAAGCAGAGACAAAAACATTAATGTTACTGTTACCCTGATGATAAACAAACAGCAGCAGCGACAGAAAAGAATCAGAATCCAAACAAATCGCTCTCACCAGCGCTACAGGTTCACAGCTCTACCTGGTCAACAGAGTTCAGGTCCAGTGCTACAGCTTGATTCTCCAAAGTCGTGTAAGTTGTAGCGTGATCATGTTTATAAAAAGTAAACAAACAACATCAACCAGAAAAACCTGTTTCCATCCCAGGGCTGTTCTTTTTTTTCTTTGTACCACGTGTACAGTAAGTGACATCCAAGCAGCTGCACTTCCCTTCAGACGCACTGAGTCCATGTGAGAACTCTGCAGCTTCTGGGACAGTCCACACATGTGGACTGAGCTTAAGAGTCCATGTGTGTCTCAGCGTTCTGGATCAATGCGCCTCAGCCAAGTGGATCCTGTCCGACCAGTTCTGACACTCGTGGCATGCTTGGCTGATGGTGTGGCTTGGATTCTGTCACACCTTCAGAGCTTCAGAGTCCTCGTGTAACGTCGGAACCAGTGAAACCAACACAGGAGATAGGTCACATCAGACGTCGGAGATCTAGCATCTGTCCACTAGGTGGCGCTGTCTGACAGAGAAACTCCACTACAGGAAGACGTTTATGATCCTTCACTGATGCTGAACAACACCCTGAAGTGAACCTGAATGATGTGGAGTCACACTTAGACCTCTCCTCGGCCCCGTGTGATCCCTTCTGACATCTGTCTACTCACAAAAGGTGATGAGACCAGAAACACACAGATGAGCTAAAGTTGTAAGACTTTACATGACAAGCTTTGGATCTAAATTGTATTTACAGGGAACCTATAATGGTATATATTATTCCTGCTACAACCTTTGCAAAACTATTTTTGCAAAACAAGGTTTGTGTCAGTTATTTGACCAATTGGATGAGAAGCAGCACCTTCAAGTCTGAGACTGTGGCTGTGGTTCCTGACTGCAGGTGAGGGGAGGAGCTCAGGCATCTTCAGAGTTTGAAGGATGGAGCGTGTGATTGCAAGATTAGAGTGCCTGCTTTCTGTATTTTCATTCAACACGTTTCAACACGTTAGAGCCCCCCCCCCCCCTAGTGGTCGACATGTGAACTACAGGACAGACATTTCCAGTCTCACCTAAGCAACAAGTCAAATCCCTGAAAAACTCCAGACTGCAATTAATGTGAAACATAACCCCTGCCTCACTGATTAAAACCTGGCCTTTCACACAGGTCCTTTCATTCATGTTAAATTGGCCGAGGCAGAGGACTTCCCTATGTTCCAGAACTTCGCACAGCATCTTCATGCCAGGAATAAGACTTTAATGTTGCAAAGGGGGATATAGCCGTAGATGTATAATCATATGTGACTAATTTAGCACTTCAGCTGTAATCGTTTGTGATAAGACTCTTATGTGGACTTTTACTTATTTAATTGTTTCATGCTCATGCTTTGTTTTGCCGCTAGTCTTTCTCTCCGGTGGTGTCGTCACTTGGCACTTGACTGACTTGTTTGCTCATGTAAGTCTGTGACAGAAAATAAGGAGCCCAGTTTCCTTGCAGCATATGCTATATGATAATTAATTATTTATTTGAAAATTATTAATTAAAATTAATTATTTTTGAACATGAGAGCAGTGTAAGTCCTTATTCTTCTCTGCTCTGGCCCATCCTGCCAGCATCTCTGTGTTTACACCGTCATAGCTTGTGAAATCAGTTCAGGTGTCGTAGGGTAATGTCACAGCTGAGCCTGTAAATACAGTCTTATTTAACAGGACTCTTTCTGGCCTCCATTGCCAACTATTTTCTCCGCGGCTTTGTACTCCTGATTAATTCCAGTGCGTTTCACAGCTGGGTCAAAAATGGATATGATTGTGTTTCTTTCAGTTTGCTCTTTTTTTAATACATTTCCCTCACTCATTGTGCTTTTATCTGTTTTTGTTTTCCGGTGCTCTGGCTTTGATCACACATGAGGTGACAAGTACGTCTGTTCCTGCAGGAAATCAACTAGAGGCTATATTTACACAGACAGGTCCTTTTTAAAGAGGGCTTATATAAGCATGGTTAGAGCAAGAAAAGTGGGGTAAATGCCTGAAAGATCAACAATATATATGCATGTGTGTATATATATTGCTGCAGTATGTAGATGATATTTTCATTCGCAGCACCACACAAGATAAATATGAAAATACACAGTGGCACTTTTAAAAGGTCACAAGGTCAATATAGACTCCTCCTAAACCTGTAACAAAGAAATGGATGATACCTTTACTTGGAATGTGTTCTTATTGCATTTCGTTTCATTCCCACCTACGCCGTCCTTGAAGCCTCTCTGAGTGCTCTCATCCACGGTAAAAATCTCCAACTACAGGCACCTACAGTAAAACCTCGACACTTGAATCTGAAAACGTCTTCCTTGAAATGAAACTTGCTCCGCAGTCCAGTCAGTCCACAGCTGCATGGTGGCATTTCTCTCACAGCAGAATGGAGGTGAAATGTGACGTTTTCAGTTCAGTTTCACTCTCTGACTTAACCCCGCTGCTTTTCTCCAACAGACCTGCAGGAAACACCACTACCTTATCCTGGTTTAAATCTCTTCACAGATGAGTCCGCTTTTAGAGAGCCTGATAAAAGAAAGGTCTGGGTCTGAACCAATCAATTCAGGTTCTCTTCTTCAACAGTGCTCTGCTCAGACTGCTGAATCGAGTTTAACTGCCTGTAAACTGACAGCAGGTGAAACTGTAACGCCCTGGACTGAATCTGACTATGGTTTCAACAGAACCATGACAAAATGTCTGGTGGCAGTTTACAAATGCACTGCACGCACCAGGAGGGTTGATTCTGTTCCAAAGGCAACCAAAGTGTGGATGCTTCTGTCTGCCCAAACAGTTTTTTACCTTATTTTGCTAAATTAACGCGTGGGTTGGATCATCAGTGGAAAGGGGTTTTAAAGGTCAGTCCTGGGTGATTTGTGCTACATACAACAAACCAGCACAAGTGAGAAAAACTTTGAACGCATTATGATTTAATTGAATTAGCGCCAAGATAAGGCATATAAATACTGTCTCACCATATGTGGTCAATGTGGATCAATGCAAAACGTGATGGCAAAGGTATTACTGACAAAAATGATTCCTAGATGGGACGATCTGCAGGGACAAGGGTTCTCATTTTGTAATTAAAGCTATTAATCACATGGCTGTGCTGGAAGTGGGACTTCCACAAGCTCTGCCTGTGGTGGTAATGTACTGTATATGAGAATGAACTAACCTGAGCCCATTTGAGTCCTTCACTGTGTGAAGTCTACGTCTGTCCGCTGTTCTGTCACAGATCTATCAGCATTCTGTGGAGTGAGAATAGATATACCATTGGTCACGCAAGGTGCCATCTTATTTGTACACCCAGAACATCAGAAGGTGTTGGTGCAGATTCTATATTTTATATATACAGTATATAATATGGATATGTAAAGTGAACCTGTGGATGAGAAGGTGTCAGTCTCGATTCGAAACTCACATCACCCTTGAATAATCACGTGGCAGATTATCTGACAACGTGCATTTCAGCTCTGGTCACAGCTGCTCAAATCCACAAAATCAATAAACGCAACCAAAATTTTAAACCACCGTTTTCTGTTGAAATGCAAATCCGAAAATGACAAGTTAGAGGCTTCTAAACGTCTCTTCTCGCCCAAACACAGCCCGACTGACCTCCACGCAGTGTAAACAATAGGAAGACGCACAGAGGGGAACAAAGAATCAAGGCTAATTTAAGTATTTGGCTCATTTCAAGTTTAAAGACGTTTTAGGCCACAAGCCTCTAAATGTGACTTCTTTTCCCTGTGGTTGGGGTCGTCCCAGTTTTAACTGGAAATTACAGCTTGTGTCCTGTTAGTGGAGGGCAGCCCTGAGGAGAAGGGTTTGGCTCAGCAGCACTGGGGCAGCAGCAACCGAACCGACTGGTGGGCGTTACAATGTAACAGGTTCATCCTTAGGAACGCTTTTTAATGACAGCTTTACTCGTAGGTATAGAACAAGCCTTTCGATATTTGAGGTACGGTAGGTGAAGTGGTAGAAGAGAGAGGATATAATATATCACATTACCATGTTACCAGTCATGTTCCCCTGAATGGATGTTTGCTTGGCTTGCGCTTGTGCAACATCAGAAATAAAAATACAACGTTAGCTGGGAAACAAACATGGGTTTAAGGACGCTGTTTAAACTTTGAGGTTCTTTGTGTGCCAGTATTTATTCCAAGACTCCGGGGTAGGTAGGAATATTGTACCATCCACAATGTTTTTTCCAGTAAGACGGGCAAGCAGCTGCATCCACCCTATTTATACGGCGCTGGGTTAAATATAGGCACACACAGAGCAGGGAACTGGTTATTGTGGCCTAAAGTGTCTTTTTATAGATGTTTTTTTAAACAGATGGTGGCGACTCTGTTGCAAGACATATTATTTGCTACACTGAACAGATATAACATACAGGCTGCTCATGACATCTCTTCTGAAAATGCTCTGGAGCGTTTATCAGCTGCAAATAAAGTAAAATGAATTATTAGTGCAGTGTTACACCTTTTCAACTACTGAATGAGCAGTTCATATTTTTAAGGTCAAGAACTTTGTTTTCAACCAATTTTTAGACACTAGAGAGGACCTAGTGTATAACCTCCAGCAGATCCGGGCTCAGGATGGACGGCCATCTGCCTCCAGCCGCTGTGTTTAGGGGTTGGAGAAGAGAAAACAAGCAGCAGTGATGTGATCATGGACAAAGACCTGCAGCTTCCTGGTGGTTCCAGTCGTCAGGAGCCATAACCTCCTCACAAGAGCCGGACAAAAGTACTGTAGATAAGAGGAAGGACAGGCGAGAGCTCTCAGTGAACAACTACACGTAAGCCTTGAAATGGAAAAGTTTGCTAAATAACAAACATTTGCAACCAAATGTTTCAAATATGATTTACAGCCTGTAGAAGACAATCATTGGTCTTTTTATTTTGTAGAACTCTGCTGTTGGTTTAGCTGCTACTGGTGGAGCAGCGGTTCTCACCGTTACGACCTGGAACTGTTTCTGTGTCACATTTGTTTTGCTTAAGCGTGTTTCCACTGGTTTTCTCGCATGGCCCAACTCACGACAGCACATTATTCTTGTCCGACATAATATATGTCCTCGTACGTTTTAAGGGAAACACTCCATTTGGTCTCTGGGATGATTAGTGTTTTGTTTACAGCACCGAAAGGCGGCTCCAGGTCGAATTGAACCGGAGAAGTTCAGGGTGGAACATGATTCATTCTCTAGCAGCATACAAGGAGCGCTGCTATAAAAAAGCGAAGCGGGCGACTACGACTATGACAGGGATGCAGTCAACAGTTTTCAGAAATGCCAACGTTTGACATAATTAAATTAACTTCAGCCCTAATCATTATTACTGTATTGCACAATAGCATGTTTCTCTCTGAACATGGAAAAAGCAGTGGACGGCTCCATCTTGGCCTCAGTCTGAATAAAGGCCATGTGTTTACAGATGTGCTGCCCACATTGCTGTTTTGAAGCACTGCCCGCACATATAAAGAGGCATTTATTAAGTGCGCATACCACACACACATTAGCAGATGTGGGCCTCGGAACATTTAAGCCGCCTACATGGTGCTGAGGATTCCACGTTTCCTGAAGCCTCGGCCCGACCGCTCGCACTCAAACGCACCCTGGAATAGTAGACTTTTATATCACTGCAGCAGGAATTAAAGCACTGGAGGCCGACATGAAAGCGCGGCCTCTTGCTTTTATACTACATACAAGACCCAGCGTCAGTGTCCAACGCTTGACACGCTCGCAGTAATGCCTGGATTTGCTGTGACGGATGGACAGAAAAACGTATCATTTATATTAGTGCTGTGATGTGTTTGGTTTCACATACTGTAGTAACTGACGAATTGACAGACCATCTTTACGAGTAGATAAAGTATTCACGGTTTCAAATTCTATCTGTCTCTGTAACAATTATAAAATAACAAATACTGTTTGAAATGAAATCATGAAGATGTGGCTGTGAAGTTCCTTTATGACGCACAAAAGCTGTAGTTGTAGTAGTGATCTGTTTTAATGGTTCCAGCTAAAATCATTTACTGTATTTTGATGAGTCAAAGTTTGAAGGATATAAGTTGTGGAGTCATTCAGAATTTAATTTGATTTACTGTTAGAATTAGTCCAAGGGCTTTAGACAAAAATAGACAAAGAACATAACAACCGGAGAAAGGTCTTATTTGCGTTTTGCTCTGGGATGAGCTAAATGTCAACTGACAGAGCTTCACATTTCTGTTCTCAGTTAATATACAATGTGGTCTGAATGTTTTTCATGAGCCTGTGGGTTTTTAACTCCGCCTGGCGAAATTAAAATATAAAACGAAGCACAAGTGGAGAAGTGGAGACCAAGGAAAAAAGCTTCAAATAGACTTTGAAGCCTTATAATAAGCTAAATAGTGTAAACATGCTGCCAGCCGTTTATGATAACACCATCCACATCCTCTCGTTCCCCTAACGCACTGAGATTACGTGAGATCACCTGTGGTGATGTCATGGCAGGTGTTGATGGGACACCTGCTGTGACTTCACTGAGTGGCGTGTTGCCAGCAGCGCAGCATGCTGGGTCTCCAGCTGACAGCAGCAGGGCTCTGCCCTTTGTGATCCAGTTTATCAGAGAAAACTCTGTTGGGACTCGAGGGAGTTGTGTTTGTCATTAGTACGTCCTGAATACCAGCATTGATTTATTTGGAAAGCTGTGATGTTTAAGTTAGGGATTAATTAAACATTTATTTGATGTTCATGTAAGTTCTAGAAAGTACATTAGTCATCAACTAGAATAATGACAAATGTATCCTTAAACTTACAGTAAACCCAGCTAGAGCATAGAGGCCACTATCGAATATGAAGCTGAGAGTTTTTGAACTTTTAAGTGTGTAAATACAGCAAATAGGTACGGTGCTCTGCTCTCAGCTGACAGCCTTGGCTTCACACTGGGCCCCAGGTGGCTCATGTTATTCTCCTTTCAGTGGCATTGTGAGTCATGGCTTATCTCACCCATGTCAAACCCAGCGCCTGGAGACGAAGCAAACAGCTCAATAGTGAGGGGAGATTTCCAGGGTGACAATAGCAAACCATATGTTTCTGCTCCCCATCCATCACGGCTGACACCAACACACATACACACAGTCCAATGCAAATGACCCAAGAGTGTACAGTGTGTGTGTGTGTGTGTGTGTGTGTGTGTGTGTGTGTGTGTGTGTGTGTGTGTGTGCGTGCGCGTGCAGTATGAATAGATGCTGCATAGGAGCAACTGGTGCGAACTCGACAGATGTTTGCTTTAGCAAATGAAGTGTTTCCATTGACACCTTTCACCATAACCCCAGCCTCTGTCAGTGTGTGTTGTGTTTTCAGGTGACAGGTAGTGAAAGGCCATGTAATGCAGCCCTTTCACAAAGGCACAGCTTCCTACCGTCTGCATGCAGCAAGTCGCATGCTGTGGTCCTGAGGAAAAGGTAGTTTAGCTGGAACCAGCTGTCACTAGTTGAACAACTCAGAAGGCTTAAGCTGGTGGTGATAATAATACACTATACTGCACAAAACCTCAGCATCTAGTACTTTATGAAGTATATCCAAATACTTAAAAAATAAGGCTGTGTCACCCTTTCATAACCCTAATACCTCTGGAATGAAATTGCATTATGATTAATACCATCGACATCTACTCTGGGACACACATGTGAAATTAGTCCATGAGAGCCTGCGTTTCCTCACTGCATGGACGTCTGAGCCGAGCCAAGTGGTTCACCAAAACCTCAGAATTGTTGGGAGTGCAGCCAGTGACTGTGGACCATCACTTGAACAAATGCAACACGGCGTGGCCCAGTTGTGTCCCTGAATCCTCCAAGCTCTAAAGTAACAAATGACTTTTAATTTGGAAAAAAAGCAAAGACAGATACTTCAGCGCTGAGCCTGACTTTGCAGGTGAAGCAGAAGCAGAGCTGTCCAGGTGGAGCGACGAGGAAGGTCCCGGTGCTCTGAGCAGCTCAGCCGAGGAAACCAGCGGCTGATCAAGGCAGGATTATGGAAGCTGTGCAAAATTTAGCAGGTGGTCATTATGCCTGACTGCTGTATAATCATGCTTATGCTGTCTCCTTTTGTACTGCAGACAGAGAAGTGGCCCTGAGCGATCGGCCCATGTGTTCCAGCGCTTTACCTTGTACGATCCTGTTTCATGTGACTGAAACCACAGCACTCTCCTCCTCGGAGCGGCCCGTCACTGGGTCTCGTACTGCCGATCGACCCAGAACATGAGATTCTGATGCTGTGAATGGAATGTATTGTTATTGAGCGACGTGTGATGAGCGATGTGCGAAAGGAACACACTGGTGTTGCTGTTTGATTTAAGCTAATTGTGGTTTTATCTTAAGGGTCCACTTTTTTGATTTGTGATAAGTTTAGCCTCCAAATGCAGACAACAACAGCGTTGATATACTGTAAAACAATGCTACAGGCTTCCAACTTTTGTGCAATCATAGCTAAATTATGAATAGTGCCGCCCTGTCACAGCGCAGTTGATAGCACCACGGGAGCAGCTGCACCTTAACAAACCCTTTTCATGGCTGTTGTATAAAACAGCAAGCAGATAGAAGCCAAATGCAGACAGACGGATATAGAACATCAGGTGACTTCAATAAAGTTAAAACAGGCCTGCTTATAAGTCTGAGCCAGCAAAGCAGGCAGAGATGACAGGAAAAGACTGAAAATGGGGCTCCAGACCAAACAAAAGGAAAACAAGATATCACTCAGTGGGTCAAGCAAAGGTGAAGCCCAATAAATGTGATGCAAACCTAAAGTATCCAGGGGAAAACAAACCCAAATATATAAAAGTTAGGCCACAAAGTAACAGAACGGAGGAACCTGTGTGTCCAGCTAATGAGGGAAATGAAAAGCAGGTGTGTAAGTAGGTGGAGCAGGTCAAGCAGTAATAGGAAGCAGGTGTGTGGGAGGCGAGGAGGAGGCCAGGTAAAGGAATAGAGTATGTGGGCGGTGGACGGGGACGAGAACATGGAGGAACCAGGACAGCATCTTCAGGGAGCTCCAGTCTTAACGGTGCCATAGACCTTTTTGCGCTACGTTGTTCGTTTCTGTTAAGGCAGACATTTCCTAAATTGGCCATGTGTGAGAGAGCAGCACCCCCACTGGTATCTGGAGCTGTATATGCCGTCCCTGGGTTCATGGTTTACCTTACAGTGCAGATTATAAATCAGCGCTGGAGCGTCTCTGCGTCAGGAACCTAAACCATCCGTGTTCAAAGGGGAACAATCAGTTCATCCTGTTTAAATGAACACGTTGAATCAAAAGCAGGAATGTGCAGACCGCACTAGGTTAAAGCCAGTGTTTCATCACTCCATCACAAAGAAGCAGGACGTGAACTGACATTGCCAGACTCACTCACTGCATATTAAGGAACTTTGATACGACCAGACGAAAGCTGTTTGAATCTGGACAGGAAATATATTTACTGATCAGACTCTGTGTCTGTGTTGGGTTTGTTGGAATTAAATATGTGAATGGTGATTGATGTTTGTTGTGTCCTGTCTGAAATGAAGAGAAGAGCTTATTTTGCTGCAACACACAAACACACACACACACACACACACACTTGCAGACATCTGTAAAGCCGTGTTACAGCTGAAATGAAACATCTGGTCAGTGGCGACAGCGAGAGGTCTGGTGGAAAACAGCGACGCTGAATTGATCGCGGTGTCGAACTACTACATCTGCCGCGACAATGGAGCGTTATGCCTGAACTGGGAGCCAGTTGGCCCGTCGGTTAAGGCAGGAACCTCTGCCCTCGGGGTGTCTGCAAACAAGAGAGTCAAAGTTGCCCTTCTGCTGGTCTGTCAGCTGCCCATGTGGGAGGACGCGTCTGCTCACATGGTGTTAGGGCTGTTTCGAGTGGGTTTTACATAAATAAATATATCGTATTTGAATGTAAATGCCTCGTCCAAGGTCACACACATACTGCAACGAGCGAAGGGCTGCACGGAGCTGCGTTGGAGCGAGTTGGAAACGTACAAAGCAAATAACTTCTGGTTAGGTTTGGTGTGGTGGCGGAGCATCAGCAGGAAAATTCCTGTTTGCAAAACCTCTGCCAAACCTCCAAAAATGTTGTGGTAGAACAATAAGAAGGGCCCTGCAGACGCTGTTGAGCCATGTCCTCCTCCACCCAGTCCAACCAGTGCGACGCTGGTAGCTTTCCATTGGGTGAGGGTTCCTCTGGTTGAAGACAAGGAGAAGGATTCGCTTCTGGATCAGCGTGTTCATATCAAACCTATTTAAACCAAAGCCTCAATATGGAAAAACAAATCACGAGAGCTTTGAAACGCAGGACCCGCTCTCATCCCGTTTATCTGAATGCGTTCAACTTTATTATGCAGAGAACAGTTTTCATGGCTCCCCTGTGTTTCATTTGATAATTTCCTAGACAACAAAACATTGGCACTGGTTTGATTCCTTTTAACCTGAGCCTCATTGGCAGACATTGCTTAAGGCCAAATACTGTACGGTGACACCAGCCTCAGCCTTTGCCAGGATGAGCGCAGCCTGCCAGACTATGGTCTACGGGGAGGAGGGCAGAGGGGGCCTGGCTGCTGAGCATCAGCATTTATGGTTCTAAAGAGATCTACATACCCAAACATGAGACACATGAACATGATCCAGATTGGTTATTAGCTCCTCTCAGTCTCATCTGGACTGTGCTCCTGCTTTAAGTGCAACCATGACCTAAAGCAAATTTTATACATATTTCTGACGGATCTTCTCCTGACATTGGTACAGTATGTAATGAATGATATGAATGTGTATTGGCATGTGGACGCTGTCAAAACCTGCAGCTCAAACGTTACGTTTTGGAGACACTTTTATTTATAGAGGGACATCGGAACATGGTTCCATCCAGTTTTATTTTATGTGGATGCACAAACAAAGTGCAGTTCGAGCTGTAGAAACCGGCACCATATCTTCATTTTATGTATGTGTTCACTACTACTATGCCAATTACTTGCTTGGCTTGTGTACGGCTCAACAGATTCAAAATGATATGATTCAAAGTCATATCCAATTTTAAAAACAATATTTGACTGAAATGCAGCCGATTTAATAGCATCATTTTCCAGTCATTGGCTTTTACAGTGCATGTATTCATGCTTGCACCTCCCTCACGACCTCTGTACATCGCTATGAATACATGATTCATCGCCGCTCCCTCTGCTGCTCATGGGCTCTCGCTCCATGGCCCCTCACAGTTCACGCCTGTCAACAGCATGCTGTAGCCACATGGGGCTGAAACGCTGACCCCCCCCAACACCCCTCCACCTTTGACCCGCTACAAAAGAGGGAGTCTCCCCTGGACAGAGATTTTCCTGCTGTTTAGCGGCTCCGCGGCACAAAAAGCCGCCTGGTCCTGTTGACACGGGTGTCAGGAGGACAATGAAGCGACAGGCTGAGAGGCCTGCTGAAAACCACTTCCTGTCACTACATGGGTCTATTAAAAAGTTAATATCAGTGTTATAATAATAGTGATAGCGGTATCTGCCTGCAGTATTTATGCTTATTCATTGTACTTACAGTGAAATAGACCTTAATCCCACATAACTCAACTAGTACTGTACTAAGTTTTTAAAATAGTGACATCACTCTGTGGCTCCATTGTTTAGTTTCTTCCACAAACAAGTTCAAACTTTTTTAATATATTTGCAAAAAACAAATTGAACATGAAACGTTGTGACTGGAGTTTGCGTGTGGGACGAGCGGCTCTCAACGTCAGAACATCAGTGCAGAGTCAGGTGCAGGGTTAAATTCAGGTGAGCTGAACTTCTGCAGTCAAGCCTTAATGGTCTGTGATTGTGTTTCCTCACAGGTCTCCATCCTTCTTCCTCCAAACATGCTGCTGACGCATGCAGCAGGTCTGACATGTTTCTATTAGGAAACACATATTTATATGGTCTTGACCATATGGAGTCTCTGCTCATTTAAGACAGTGTGGTGTATTTCTGTCCCTGAAACCTTCAGCATTTATTGAGCTTATTGTTTAACCTGAAGCCCCGGTGCCTGTTGTCACCAAGCCTGGCTTCAGGTCTTCTTCTTCTCACTCAGGATTATTCTCCACCTGCCTCTTTAAATCTGAGTCAAGCCCTTGACAGCTTCCTTTTTCTGCCACATCCAGGTATTGCAAAAGCTCCTGCTTCTGCTTTGACATTGAACTTGAACTGTTTAGGAACTTGTGCCTTGGTGATTTTGTTTGTGTCCATTTTCAAGTTTTTAAAAGGCAATGCTAGTTTTTATGTGCAAACAATGAGACACACAAATCATCCAACAGTAATGATGTTGCTGAGTAACAGACCTTGTCTAAGAGGTATGTTTAGCCTGTGTTTAAGCTTTACATTTAACTCTAACAGTGAATAAACACGTTTCCTTTATGTACGTCTGTTAAGTTACAGTTTTTACATTCATTAAAAGTCTCAACTAACACCAAAGATTTCAGCTCGTTATTTTATGAATTGGGTCTGTGTGTGTTTGTTATTTTATTTATTTATTTGTAGTTTTACACGTGCATGGTAATTGCATCTTTAGTAAAGTACAAAGAGACTTCACCACCGCCTGAGTGAGAAAACGTACTTGTTGCTTTGCTCCACTGACCATAACCTTGACTTTTAACTACACAATCAGTGCGTTTTGATTCTAGTAAATGCGCTCTTTTGTCACCGTTAAGTGGCGCCGTGCTCGTTCTGCGCATGTCATCTGCGGTCTGGCCAACCGGGAGGAAACCGGGAGAGAGAGAGAGAGCAAGAGAGAGAGAGAGAGAGAGAGAGAGAGGGAGCGATAAGTTAACAGCGGACCCATGGAGCTCGTCGCAGCACTAGTGTTTTCTATGTCTTCTTGTCCACAATGCACTTTAGGATTTCAATAAGATGCGTGTGTGTTTCCAGATAATCAGTTTCCTCTTCGCCGTAAACTTTTACTGCCAGCCGCTCCGAGCTCAGGGTGAGTATCTGATTTCAGCTTCATAACTTTGGGTCATATCGGCGTCTGGGTGTCAATCTAGCCAACGATAAAAATGGAATACAAGTCAAGCATTCAGCCCTCGTACGAAGCTTCTGACCGACTTGTTGGTCCAGTGACAGTTGCCATCCTGTTTGGCCGATTTCGCTCCTCCGTTTTGGGAATGTCACGCCAAACTCCATTCCGGAGTCTCAGAACGTACCGTTTGTCGGCTTTTGCTGAACTCGGACACATCGCTGGCCAGTTATTTGGGACATTTTCTGAATCCCAAAGCTTCTCTGGTAAATTCGGCTAAAGCAATAACCCGGCAGTCTCCGGTTTGTTTATTCAAACCCCTGGATTTGAACCGGTCCAGAATGCTAGTTGCGCCCTACCGCGGAGTTCCGAGGTGGAGAACGACTGTGGGAATAACGGGAAAAAGCAAAACTAAAAGTTAAACGTCGTCATATTTATTGTATTTAATACACGCCGAATTAAAACCCACACGCTTCACATTCAAGAACATCTTTCAGCGCTGATTTCTAGTGTTTACTTTTGCCGAAAAGCAGGGATGCGCTGATTTAATCAGCGTGACGCTCTGTCCGTCACGGAGATCGAAACATATGGGGTTAGCAAGCATTTTGTGACAAAACACCGCTCGTGCGCTGTTAAAGTTCCAACTGCAGCGGTGGCGTCGTTCATTTGACGTGTACTTCGCGCTGTGTTCGTCCGCAGGTCGGATATAATAACTTGGAAGGATTTGCCGAACCGCTCTCCGGAGGAATAAGCAGGGAAAGGAAGGAAACAGCGCTGAAATAGCGGATTTGGGGGAAAAAACGGGAACGTTACCGCCGGAGCAAACTTCATACAAAGTTTTAGCACATTTTCGATTTTTTTGGTTATTAAAAATGTGAATTGATTTTATAAATTTTTCTTTAACGATGTGTTTCAAGATGACACTTTCTTTATTTCGGCAACCATCCTATACCGTCGAAGCACATATTCATATTATATCCCGGGATTGATCTGTTCCCATTTACAGTTAAGTAAACGCTGGCAAGTTTTAAATAAAAAGCTATTCAGTAGCAACCAGACATTTATAAGTGTATTGTATGCAGTATGTACCTGTGTGTATGAATCATTTTCACTACTCATTTCACTTCTCCTTTTCTATAGACCAGAAACTAACATTTGGCTTTTTAATCCTGGGTCAATAGAGGATAACTGGAAGTGAGCAAATCAGTCTGAACCAAGGCTCTATTTGCTTTTCAGTGTGACGATTCATTCAGTGGGACTTGTTAAAGCAGTTGCTCACCTCCCTGTGTGTCGGTGCTGTAGAGCAACTGGCCATGAATTTGCTTTTACTTGTTAATTGTCTGAGTCAACATGGGGCAGTCACTTGGTGCCTTGTTGCTGTTCCTGAGCCATTTGGCACCAGACCTTCAGCTGCAACACTGCAGAGCTCTGACACGGGCTCGGTCCCAGCCTTCCTCAGCGAAGGCTCGGTCCAACGGGGCTCCATGAGTCGGGTTATTAATTGGTCTAACGTGCTCATGGGTAGGTCTTTGATGTTAAGTCCACATGGGTGCAGGATGTGGATTTGCTCTGGCTAAATGTCGCTGGCACATCTGCCTGGAACATGAAAGAAGCGCAGCTCTCAGATCCTCATTTGTGGTGCACATTGTCGCCCAATGTCTTGTGGAAGTAGTAACGCTCCCAGAAAACGTAAAATAGGTTTAAGGTGTGATAAACAGCGCCAGGTGGAGTGAAGCTCCATACGTTTCCTCTCCAAACTCACCCCCCTCCATTTATTTCATGTAGAAATTCCATACATTTTCCTCTTTTATTGTGTTTTTGTCCGACTTTTCTCCTTGATTTGTTTCACGTTGCGATTTCGGTCATGGAGGCTAGCCGTGAGAGAATGCATCTGGAACCAATTTGACTCCTCAAAGCAAAAGCCAAGGAGGAGGGGAAGGAGGGTAGTGAACGGCAGCCCCTTTCTTTCCATGTCCACTGTGAGCCGCCATGGGCCGAAGTCCCACAAACCTAATTATAGTTTAGTGAACATAAAATTAAAGTGCAGCATACAGAGTTGAATTTTTTGGCCATTCCTTGATTCCGTGATTGCTGAACTGACCATGAAATATGATGTTTCTCCAACTGGCAACCCTGCGATAGTAGTTTGTCCAGGCACACAAGAAAGTTAAAATAGATATATTATTAATATCGTATAACAATATCCCTGTAAAGAATTTGCCCAAAGGCATATAAGGGAAAATATATGAATCACAACTTTTCCTAATATTCTCAAAAGCAGACTTTCACTCTTTCACTATCACGGTTGCACTCTGACTGAGACCACTGACCCTGCTGTGTCCCCTGGAGACAGGAGTTCAAAGCTCTGTGCTATCGAAGGCAGCATCAGCAGTCTGGTCATAGCTGAGGTTTACATGCTGCTAAACAAACATCTGCAGACCAATAGGAAAGCGCTCAGGCTGCAGGTTTATCTGCGGAGACCTGGAACATGGCACGTTCAGACGTTGTCCCCATTAGGCACCACATGCCATTTTATATATGTATATCAAATATAAATACAAATATTTACTACACACGTGCTGCTACAGTTAATTGGTGTGGATCTCGATATACTTGGTCATTGGCGATAGCTATCATACACACTGACTTTGTGGAAACATTGTTTATTTTGCTGACCAAACACATAGTGGCAGGAAGGTGTGCAGTTGTGATGTAATTTTCCCCTGCACAGTGTGTTTGCTTGCTCAGCGACGAAGCCATAACTCAAAACTTCTGCTTAGTTTCCTTGTTAGCGCGTTGGAATATTGTAGGCGTCCTCCCCACGGAAATGACCTGACACACATTGTCTTGCCGTTTCGTAACGCAGGTGGCTCAGTGTGGGGTTCAGATCGGCTTTGATGTTCAAGGAAGCTGCATAACGTGCATAATATTTAGTGTGACTGTATCAAGAGAAATCACAAGGCAGCTACTGTGACGGAAAGGCTTTATTAAAATCAAGAAATTGTGTAAACACTTAAAATATTGTGACACAACAATAAAATGTTTGTCTCATTGGTGCTAAGAAATCGGTAGCTTCAAATTAGCGTGAGAAGTGAATGAGACCCGAGCGCTACAGCGCTTTATCGGATGTCAGAGAAACATCGAGCCCAAACGTCAGATTAAACCAAGCAGTGCTTCCATCTCACAGTATTTGAGCAGTCAATCTGCTGTTACTAAGGCAGCTCCAATTCAGTCTTGTAATTGTATAGAATTCATATTAAGTAATGCAGTGAGGTGATAAAAACACAGAGGAATCGTTCTGAAAGCTTAAGGGCTTCTGTAGCCTCACTGTTGCCCCTGTGGGTAAAAAGTGTAGCAATAAATAACAGGATAATTACATTTTCTGCTCATTTCCTGACAGTCTTCATCTTATGCTCTCATAATGTTATGTTTGTGTTATGACACCAGTCTGGATGTCCCTCTCACTGTTTTTTTTTCTTCTTTCTGAACGCTTTCTTATTCCCAGTAGAAACGCAATTAAGGTGTAATTGGGTAACATCAAACTTTATTTTCCATTCAGCTTTATTGGCCACAGCTGGTTATCAGTTACCCGGGGTTGGACGCTGGGTGACAAGCAGATTCCTGTACAACCGCAGAAAATGCCTTAGTTAATTGTTTGGATGTTGAGAAGATAACAGGAAACAAAAAGGATGTCTTTTTTTAATACATTATCAATGATTCAAAAATACCCAATCTGCAGCACAGCTGGGTTAGACAGCTGGAGTTTGACTTTGTAGAAGTGATGGAATGGTAATAGTGGGGAGCAGGTGTTGTACATTTTAGACGTTCTAGCTATTGTGGTGTGTGTGTGTGTTTGAGTTGTGGTCAGGCAGGAAATCTCTATCACATTACTACCAGACCACAGTTACTGGCTACAGTCAGCCTGATATCCTGATGAAGTGATTCATCAGTCACAGACTAGTATGTTGTTTGTGTAAAACAAGCAAGACTTCCTTTGGCCCAGCTGCGTATCTGCTCCACACTACTGTACTCAGTGCACTGTGGATCAGCATCACTGTGTCTCAGCTCCTCGTTCAGCCTCTCTTCCATCCTCCCACTGCACACAGTGCTAAACACTCTTAACCACTCATTAAAATGAACAGTATATAATGTAACATTATGATGTGATCATCAGGACGACTCATTGTAATTTTCTCAGTGGATCCATTCTAAATGAACTAAGGATGATGAGCCTCAGGTGTGTTGAGCAGCGTAGGCCAGAACTGATAGAGCAAATATGTGCAGTGAGCTAAACTGTAACAGGCTTACTGAGATTATGTCAAATGAATTTCTTTGGCTGTTAAACCTTAACACCTGAGTGAAAGTCCTGGAAGAAGGGTCATTTTCCTATAAGTGAATCCCGTCTTCTCATCTCACGTCTCCTTACACTTCAAGGGCACATGCGTCTCATTATGTCCTTTTTCATTAGACACACAGAACACAAGTTGGACCAGGTCTGTGTCGGCTTTTAATTCTGCTAATTGAATATGAAATGAGGGGGTGGGACTGCTGTGTCATCTGGAGGCCTGCGTCTGGGCCGGACATCTGCTCTTTGTTTAATAGGGTTCAGGTGTTCCGGAGGTTTGGCGGGTGCGTGTACAGTACACACCTGGTTAACATGTGGCTGCATGGGCCACTCTTCTCTCCTTGCACACAATAAGTACATCCATACAAATCAACCATGCATCCCTACATGCATAGGTTTCATATGCAATAAAAGTAATCATCAAGTGCTCTGCCGACCTGATGGAGATTAATCCCAGACCGCTTGTTGCTCAACTAGTGAGCAAATTTATGCTGTTTCTGTGATATGGTAATATTTTGGATTTAAACTTAGCAAGATAGGAAGATCCTATATTTTTAGAACTGACTTGTTGGAAGAGAGGGTTTTGTGGATAGACACAAACCCATATTAATGGTGCTAGTGTGACACATGATGTGGGGTTATGGTCTATGACTGCTTACCAAAGTCACACACCAGGAGAGCCACGCTTCACAGCTACTTGTCAACAAAGTCAGCTGACGAGGCCTTTGGGTCCAGTAAAACTTTTGCTGTGTCCATCGCAGGCGGATTTTTACCCAGAACAAGACGTGGGTCCGTCTCCCTCCCTTCCCTGAAGCCTGTTCACGTCTCTTTCTGGCAGTCGATGTGAGGCCCATATCAGGAACGGGCATTTGCTCCATTCATCTCGTCTCCCACCGACTGTCAGAGAAGCTGTTTGAAGTGCTGTCAGTAAAATTTTACATTGTTTCAGACGTCACCAAACGTTACCAAAAAGCCACAGGATCGCTCAGTTTATTCTGATTTCTTGAATCGTTTAGCATTTGGGCCACTGTTGAGTCAGAGCAAACATATGCAGACAAATCACTTACATTTCCATTTATTTAAATGCAATTACTTCACAAACTCTCAGTTAATTCCCCGGGCAAAGATCCTTTTTATTAAATAAAATGCAACTAAAGGCAAAGAATACAACTGTTTTTATCTACCACACATGAATAGCTGATTCTTCAATACTCAGCTCCGCATGGCAAAGCTCAATTAATCACTGCACAGGAAGTGACCTTTGACATGCATCGATTAAACTCTCCACCCGGAGAGTGTGCAGCGGCTCTGAGGAATGCAGGAAGCAGAGTGGTAGCACACATGAGGAGTCTTAGGTCTGCGTATTTGTGGGGTCGACTCACATTCTGCTGCTACAGACGCACGGTGACGGCCTACGTTTGCTTCAGCATGCTCCTTTTTGCCCTGGCACGCTAATGCAAAGGCTAAGCGGCCTCGTTCAGTGCTTTATGAAACCTGTAAACATCCTGAAGGAGTTACCCTGACTCTCTGCTTCCATGGACACATGCGTGGAGGAAACTGGCCGGCAGGAAACCCAGAGTAATGTTACATTTGACGAAAAAGGGGGTGCTCTGAAATTCCTCCCCCTATCGTCGCAGTGGCGGGCTCCCACTCATGAGTGTGCTGATATTCACATATTGTCAAAACTCAAATTCTGCTTTTTTCTCTGTAGCCAGCTTGAACCCCATGTGTGGCAACGGGCAAAGGACGTTTCTGCAGCTGCCATGTTTTTCTTTCGTGGGTAAACCCAAACTAATGAATTTTCATCCCTCGGCCTAAGTCAGGAATAATTTTTTTACCTAATACTCTTAATCTCTTTAAGCTTTTGTACATTGTATTGAGCCTTTTGCAAAATGACGACCTGAGCTGAGGAAACGTTAACAGAGCGTTTCTGTGGCCTTCACCTCTCTTCACGTGTGACTATGCTGATGAATCAGTGGTTTTAGCCTCCGGCCCTTTAAATTCTGAGATATCCCTGGAGTGTCTGCACCCATCACTGTCTGCTGTGTAGAGACTGAAATGCCAAGCAAACTTCAATTGAGAGATCACAAACCTGTAAATTAAGAGGAGAAGATAAAAGAAATGCTGCTAAAAGCTCCACGATGTTCATCTTCTGACTTTGTCTGCAGCTGAGAAGTAAGGTTGGTTAACTTGTTGCGTTCAATCCAATTTATCAATTCACTGTGACTGCTCAATCGTGAGTCATTGAAGGCCTGGTTTGTTGATAACCCACATGCAGTTGTTTATTGCCTCTATTACAGAGTGGGTCTGGTCTGTGGGAACGTTTGAAACAGGACATCAGGAAGAAAAGGAAAAAGTAGTGTAGGTATAGAAATGTGAAATAGTTGCCAAATTGCCAAATATGACAAAATAAAAATATATTCCAATGTTGGAAATTAACCCATTATCAAACAAAGTAATGGTAATTTTGATTTCTGCCTCTGAGCAGCTTTGACTGCATGTAAGCTCAAAGTGAAAATCATGTCTCTTCCCACTTCTGATCTTTTTTTCCACTCCACAGACACTACAGCAGTGTTTACCATCACAGAGCAGATATGTTTCTCACTCCTCACTGGAATGACTCCCTTGCCTCCAGTCTGGCCTAAATGTGGCCACCCGCTGGCTGCATTTCAACATTTTACACAACATTTCTATCTTCGTATCACAGAGACACAGTGCTGGAGTTCTCATGCTCTTCCTTTGATATTAGATGAAGACCTATCTGTTGTCTCATGGTTTGGATGTGATGTTGAAATTATTAACAGGGCCTTGTACAAATAGAGCTCATGTAAAGTATGTATGCAGATTGCAGTGTGACTGATGCTTCTCCAGAAACACAGATTGCTCTAATGCAATTTACAGGAGGGCCTTTGAACACAGCGTCAGTTTACAGGTCCACCCCCAGCATAATGTCTCCCACCCTGAGTGACTGACAGTCGCTGTGTTGTTTTAATCCCCCCACATAGCTCTGTTTTTCTCTCAGCACACACAGATATCCCCCCAGTGTTTTGAGTATCAATCCCCCCCAGCTGGGCCACATGGTTCTGCCATAGAGATCTCAGACCTCATGTTGACATATCTTATCTCTGGGATAAGGGTTGTGTGTGTGGCTGTATGTGTGAGGACCAGTGTGTGGTTATATCGTTAGTGGGACCATTTGAACTGGTCGCCTCCTTCGGAGGGCTGTTAGAGGGTTAGGACTTGATGCGTGTGTGTGTGTGTGTGTACTTCATCACACTGTATGCATTAAAGCTTTGTTGGTGTTGTTTTTGGCATTTATAATAATTGGAGACTTATTTATGCTGCTCTTTGCAGTGCATGCACTATCCAGTCCATACTCCTGGCCTAAATACTGAACGAACATAATGAGGAGATGACAGTTAATGCAGCTAATGGCTGATCTTTAATCTCATGGGTGGTATTTTGAAGGACAGGAACATTTCTAATAAACACGTCACTCCTGACGTGTCTTCACCTTTGTCCTTTAGGTCTTTGCAATAATTAAACCTGACGTAACTGATCTTTTTGTATTGTGAAAATGTAATCAAAAATAATTTGGTGAGCCTTTTGGACAAAGTTCAACTTTGTCTTTGAATGGTGTATTTGGACACATGCTCTGTGGAGCCTGCTGATGACATGTTCAGTATATCAGTGGCTTTGATCCTTCCAGTCATATCAAGCCTCTGCATTAGCTGTGCTAACATTTAGGTGGTCTCTTCCAGGCCCTGTCATAGTACACTGGTGTGCAACAGCCAGTAAGTGTAATGTGGCAGACTGAATTAAGTGCAACAGTGCACATGTGGGGCTGCTAGTCTGCCCTTCATTCTGTAAACTCTGATTGTAACAATGTGGCTGAGGGGTGGTTTTGTTCCTGTTGTGTGTATGCTGAGCTAGAATGAGGCCAGCACTCATTAGCCGCCAGCCAGGGGCCCTCATACTGTACATAGCTGAATGGACTCCATCGCCACCCCCCCCCCCCCAATTATTATGTCACCTGCCATTGTTTGAAAAAGCTGTTTCCCTCTGTGTGTGTGTGTGTGTGTGTGTGTGTGTGTGTGTGTGTGTGTGTGTGTGTGTGTGTGTGTGTGTGTGTGTGTGTGTGTGTGTGTGTAGGGGGGTGTTAGAGAGAGAAAGTTCATTTCCTTCATTATACATGGAAAAAACAGATGTGTGTGTGCAGGATAACTGCATAGCTGTCTTATTAAGCTGACTGACCTGCACATTTGGCCCAAATTCCGAGCAGCAGCTACAATCAATACGTTGGAATGTATTTGAATGCCTCTAGAGGAGAGACCAGCCTGGTTCTTGGTGCACAAAACAACCAATCTTATGATCTGACCTGCTACCGCCTATTATTTTGTCATTGCATTAGATTTCAGGTTACGTATTCAACATACAGCACACAAAAAACTAAAATAGAATAAAATCGGCTTCAGTTTAATATTAATTCCTAATTCACACCTTCCACATTATACACAGACACTCAAAATTTAAAAATCTGCTGTCGTTTACAGCCTTAAATACACGCACGCACACACGCACACACGCACGCACACACACACACACCCAAAATCAGTAGGAGTTGTGGTTTGTTGGCCGTGTTGACTGCATTCGCTTCCTTTCAGGCCTCATAATGCCTACCAGCAGTGGTCAATTTGGGAAATCCTCACAAAGAGGCTGCTGGCTGTGCTGGGTGACTGGTGGGGGCAACGGGCAAGGAAGTTCCAAAGAACAGGGATAAAGAACAAATCATCAGCTGCCCATGTTTGTCTGTATTAGTCCGTTTAGAGACAATATGATTAATATGTCAGTGTACACAGGATGATCATGTCAACCACAGCACTGAGCATCTTCACAACATCCAGCCAGTGTGTGGAAGATTACTGCTTTGATCTCCCCTTGTGTCTGTTCTTAGGAGTCTGATTCTAGTGCAACATCCTCGCAGACAGTATTCTGAGCTGAGCTGACTTACATTACATTACATTTGTTCTTTTACAGTACACAGTAGTATTTTTCATCAGTAATTATAACGCTGGCACAGTTCTAGCTATTATTTTAAAGTATCTTGGGTAAAACTAAACAGTGCTTGGTTTTCCTTTCCCCGCTTTTCTTTTATTGGCCTCTTCATTGAATCTAACATATGGAAAACCAGGTTATCAAAAATTGTATTTGGTCAATAGACAATGTTTTATGTCGTGTTTTTAAATAGTTGGTTTCTCAAGGGAATCAGTTAAAAAAACAGACTTTGTACTGTAACTATAAATACAGCAGCCTATCAATTGCTTGATACTAGTGATAATGGATAGAGATTCAACATTTAAAAAGATTTGAATTTGACTGATGTGGATTGGGGGAAGATGAATTGTCTACTATAACATAGAGATATTTTTAATGTATAATTTTATATAAAACAAATTATTACTATCCTGAATGATAAACCAAAACTTGAAATAGTACTTATAGTTAATTTTACAATTTATATCGAATGTTCACCTTAACAAAGAATGAGATAAAACATTGTCAAGCTTGTAATAATCCTAATATACACTATGAAATCTAACTTGGTGCATTTTTGTGTTCAGATCCCTCCTGTTGCCATCATGCTCCCCAGTTCTCCCCATGTAAAGAAGCTTGTGACCAGGTATGAGCACGCACACTAACAAATACACACATGAGCAAGCCCACTCCTCAGCCTTTTATAGTTGGCAATAAATGGGGGGTTTTGAAAGGGAGTGGTCTGTAGTTTTTTGTCTCTTTTAGCGCTTTGAAGTGCAGAATAAAAGTTCTCACTCTGTGTCAATTGGGAGCAGGTGACGCTCTCTCTCTCCTTCTGCCCCCCTGTCTTTGCTTCTGAAGCTCTCGTGTCCCTCTTTACAGCAAAAAGACACATAAAGGCGACGTGAAAGAATCTTTTCTCCGCGAGCAGCTAACAGGCATGGGGTTCAAACCTTATTGCTGCTTTTGAAGTACGGGCTTGTGATGGGGGAGGGGGTGTGGCATCTGAAGAGGGAGGTTGGACAGAACTTATTGTGTCTCTTATTGGCTGACATCATCATTTTGCTAGCCAGAGAAAGAGAGACCATACATAAGGACGTGAAATGACAGATGAAGAGGGCTAAAAAGAAGTGAAGAGACGGGAGAATTAAGAAAAGATGGGAAAAAACAGAAATAAACGGAAAATAACAAAGAGGAGAAAAGATAAAGAAGGCTAATGGTCGTTGGAGGTTGTGGTTAGGGGTCGGGGGTCTTGGGTGGGTTCTGTTTGGTGTGACGCATGCAGGGGATGGGTGTCAGGCCCACCTTGTAATCACTAGGACCATTTTAGCTTTAATGGAAGCTGCCTTGTGTGTGGTCACACCCAGAAAATAAGCGGTTTTCCAGAAATCCTGGTGGTTATATATAGAATTGTGAAGCCTCACAGAATCTTGTTTTGTCTTTATTCAAATTAATGAACAGCACACACGTTCCTGATGTGACTGGAAGCTTTCTGACTAATAAGGGCTCAAAGAGGCTAAAGCATCAATCATGAAGGCCGAAATCTAACAAGATCTGTTGGTGTTTGCCTGACAATGACCTCTAGTGGTCATGAAGATTATGATGCCCACCTGAAAAAAAAGGAGAAATAGTCCAGCATTTTACTAACATGACATCCACCATTTCTCCCAACTCCTTGAAGACCTTCACAACTGGGCTTTGTAATACATAATAAAGGTTTTTATTTCAATCCTGCTGTGTTTCATATACTGATGGGCATGACTGTAATTATCCATTGACATATACAGTATATATCTTGTGAGGAGCAGCTGTACCGACATTTTTCTGAGACGTGACCCGTTTGATCATTCTGCCATTCAGCACTTATTCAGCCTTAATGCAGATGGACAAACGTAGAAAAGGCCCATTTGCCTGGCTGGTTTTCAGGGTCTGTCTTTTGTTGCACGGGTGCGATTTCTCCTTTGATTATCTGCCAACTAATCACTGTTGCTTTGCTTCGTCTTGCGGTTTTGAGTTCAGCGAGGTTGCAAGGGTGTTTGGAAAAGGAGCAGACAAACTTACTGTCAATCTGTCAAGATTCCTTCGGATTTAGCTCATTCCAAGAAAGACCAGACCAGAAACACCTGATTACAAACACATTATGAGCACCTGCCGCCTGTCTAAAGGCAATGAATGAGCTCCAAAAGGGAAGTGGAGAACGTTTTCTGTAATTTGGGGCATAATGTTGCCACTAAGGGACAATTCTGCATCTCTCAAACTCATTTTGTATCATTTTGTAAGTTCAGATTTGAGTGAACTTTGTTTCCAAATAAGACTTCGACTCAAACTGCTCTGAGTTTAAAAACCGGCCTCCTCCAGTACAAACAAGCCGTATTTTGTATGTCGCAAACATAATATAATAATGTAGTTATTTTGGACCTCAGCGGCTTATTTTCTTAGCAAAGCTGCACATTCTTTACTGAAGCTCATAGCAGTGTGAATGAAGCCTTTCGGGCAGCGTTCTGAGCCAGCGTGGTGTCCGAGCTGTGGGAGGACGGAGGTGATGCGCAGGAATGGCTCGTCTTTCCAGCCGTGTGAGTGTGTGAAGCTGTAAATCTCCCTCTCTTGGTTTCATGACTTCACACTTCAGCCAGAGCCCCAGCGTTGGCAGGGGCTGCGTTCTCCCAGGCTCTCACACAGCGCTTGGATGTGCTTTGGCCAAGTGTGCGTATGTGTGTGGCTACACACCCAAGACTTGTGGATGTCTACTGGTGTGTCTAAACGAGCATATTTCAGAAGTGACTACATTAGCCCACACTTTCCCATGGCCGAAGCACATTCCTCAGCACAACACGAGTCAACAAACAGCTCAACACGGTCTAAAGGTGCAACAAGGGCGTTTTTATGGTCTCACTGATCAAAGTAAGGTGGGGAGTGTTTGACTGTTAGAATAACTAATGTGCCCAGTTTATTCCAATAATCAGAAACAGAGTAATTAAACAGCGTATTAAACAGCCGTATTCTTCTGAAAACTAGGCGCTGAGATTGTTTGTTTCAGGTTGTGTCTCACTCTTGTCTTGCAGCTCGCCACGATAAAGAGTGAGTCTCGGCTGAAGCATCTGCTCCAGAGGTTACCCAGTTACTGCCCAGAGTCTATGGTGAGTTCACTGTCTGCATGCCACTGTAGGATGTTAGGATGCCAAAGTACCAGGTGAGTAACTAGGTTTCCTTAGGCTGGTTAGTGATGTCTAACCTTTGAGAAGAGGCAAAGTGTGATCACATCAGCCCCTGTAGAGATCCTGGTTTATTGCCAGTAATTCAAATCTTATTATTTACTCCTCCAAGCTGACACAGTGACACACCAATATTTTTAAACGGCCCCCAGCATCCCAGCATTAGAGGTGAGCCGTCAAGCTGTTCATATTATCTGTATTTCATGCTCCTAATAAAACATTTTAATAATAATAAGAGCTACACTATACTTTTGGATTGTGTATTTTCCTGTACACTGCATTACACTGCACTTCTCATAATAATTAATAGTTGTACTAATATGTCCCTGTGTCTTATATTTTTTTTTTGTTTTAGTATTGGTTTTAGTTTCTTTTTCCATATTCAGTGTTTTATTCATTTATTTCATCTAAAAGCAGCTGTAACAAAGCAAAAACAAGTGAAGGTCGTTAAATTTTAAATGGCATCTTATGTGTGATATGTGTGAGGACAGAATATACTGAGCTTAGTCTAGTTGAGCACATAAAAACGTGATTTATCATGATTGACTTACAGCTCTTATTTAAAAATACATATACATATTAGAGGGGACTAGAAAAGTGTGCAACTGAATGCCATTTCTGCCACTACTGCATGGTTCATAACCCTAGGTTTGTAATCACATGGTAGCAACATGCTGCAGGAACGCCAGCTCAAAGCTGTACAAACACAAAGCACTATAAGGAGTGAAACGTTTGTTAGAGAGGCTCATTTAAACAGGTCTTCATCAAACATTAATGACGTCACACTGCTCCTCCATGTTTGACACCCATCGTCACGTTTGGATCATGCGCTGATCCTTTCCCTCTCCATCTTCCTAGTGCCCGATGAATGTGGTTTTCATCAGTTCAAAGAATCTTATTGCAGAACTGTTGAAGCATTTGAGGTGTTTCCTAATGTGGGAAACAGTCTTGTGCTTTAAAACGTGTCAATTCTGATTGTAGACGTAGACATTGAATGCCACTCACAGAGTAGAAGAGCCTTCTGCAATGCCTGCAATGCAAAGTGTGCTTTGTGGTTTGGCCTTTAGCATGTGTGATGCTCGATGTCTTGTTGTGGTCCTGATTGTTAACTCTTGGCCAGCATTAAGGCAGAATTCGTATCAGCTCTCTAATTACACATACACAGGAAGTGGGTTGGTGGTTCTGCTGGGTTACTGCAGCACCTGGTTAAACCCACACATGCACTGTACACAGTATTTTACTTCCTCCCACCAAGGCTAATTAGAAAGCAGGGCGGCCGCTTTGGTGCTCGTCTTGTCTCGCTCCAATAGTTTATTAGAACCAGACCAGTAATTAGACAAGGGCCGCCTTAAATGTTTTCTATCATTTGTGCAATGGTCCTGTATTTATTCAACTAATTAGCCAACAATATGTTTTTTACAGTACATTTTACAGTAAAATTTATAAACAGGTTTTTTACAGGGTTAGTGCCTATGTGTATCCTGCATCCACATCCCAAACACTTTGCTAATGTACCAATACTAAGCTACTTTTTAAACTTTATTTATTTTCTAAACTTTAATTTGGTCACTTGTGGAGCTCTGACTGTGGATGAAAGTGTTTCTGCTTATTCTCATCCAAACTGCAGCATTACTCTTTGTGCCATGTTCTGGCGTTTTTGGCTCCTGCTTCCTCACAAATCATGTTTATGATTCATGTAAAGACCCGGTTACTCCTCAGACTGTCTCATACAGTAAATGATGTTGACGCCCACTGAAGGAAGCCTTTGTTCCCAGGCCAAGAGACACGGCAGCGTTGTTAGAAGTGGTGTTAAGTTTACAGAAATGACTGTCCTGTTAACGCGTAGGGACATGAAAGGCGCATTGTTTGTGCAACACTTACTTTTCCATGTTTTGCTGAGATGCTGTCTCTGGCTCCATCATTCTGCCCTTTAGGTTGAAGAGAGGAGCAGCTGATTGGGACGATTAATCCCAAAAGATTTTGTCTCAAACCCAACAGGACGTTCACAGGACTCATTGCTTGCTTCTATATTTTAATATTGATGATTCCTCACCAACTTCTCAAACAACATCTACGCGAAGTCTGTTTATTATATCCAGTTATATTCTGGTGACAACATTTTTCCAAACCCAGGCATTGCTGGATAATTAGCCTGCCTCTAACCCTGGACCCAAATGTTTTTCATCATAACAGAAAATAATTTATCCCGATCCCTGACCCAAAGCCCACAGTTTGTAATTACATAAGTCCTTCCATCTGGCAAAATACTAATGTGACACTTAGCCAAAGCTAAAGCCGGGAATTCACTCCCAGGACAGCGCCTTGTTTGCTATGTCCAACAATGGACACATACAGTAGCAGCCTGTGATGGGTGGTGATTCACACAAAGCACAGTGAAAGACCCAATGCATGAAGGCAACAGAAAACTGACCAGAGGTCGATAAAATGATGATACTTACCTCAAATAAAATTTTGTTTTTAATATATTATTCATGTTCTCGGGTTCATACTTAACCTGATCTCAAACCAAAACCTCTCTTTTGTCTTGTAGAATGAGCTCTGGACTTGCATCAACTCTACGCTTCCAGGTAAGGAGAGCTGAGTGTAACAATAGCAGTCAAAAAGATGCATAAGATAAAGTAATAGTAATAGAGTAAATAAAAATAATGCTGCGTAGTCATGCTGTTATTTACTGTGGGTGCCGTGCAAACTGAAGTGGTAGCCAGTGATCTGTTAAAGCTGTGAGTCAGCCCTGACCCGGGCACCGCAGAGCAAAAAGCAGGCAGCGGATCAAAGGTGCGTTAAGTCCGTTCGCCTCTGCTTGTAACAAATCTATCTGTCAGAAGCCTAATTGCCTCCAGATAGAGAAATATTCTTATTCTTGCCGGAATGTTACCAGTGTTCAGTGGTAACATTCAGCTTCGGCCTCAGGAGTCTGGGAATGATTGACCTCTGTTAGATCCTCGCAGACTGTAAGATTCACATTCACAATCCAATTCACTGATGTCTCCAACCACTTTTAGGCTTTAGTCTGCTGGTGAAACCGATTTCCTGTCAAACGCCTGCTTCAATTATTGATTTTCTCCTTCTCACCAAATGCCTATTAAGAACGTTTGTTGTGGGTTTTGTTGGAGCCCTAAATGCACCATAACAACGTATTAAGGGCTCACACACAGTTTCAGAGTAATTTGGATAATGCTATTGCAAACTATTTAATGTGTTTCATCCTTCCACCCTTCAAAAATTTAAGAATTTAGAAAAGAACTTACTAGCAAGGCCTAGAATAAATAGTGTATCATTTCTATCTGCAGAGCTATTGATGTTGCCGTCACAGACGATCTGGTCTCTCTCACGCTTTACTTTGAAATTCTCCTCTCTGTTGAATATTTGTTTAATGCAGAAGGCCTGCTCAAGTCTTCTTTATTAGATCTCTGGATGAACACCACAGCATGCTGGGAATCCTCCCACCATGTGACATTTGTTCATGTTTGATCAGTAATCTTCAGGACGTGTACACAACCAGTCAATCAAATCACCTCATAGCCCTTGAAGTTTTTTTTTTTCTTTCCAAAGAAGCCGATCAATGCTGTGAGGAAAAATTGCTTTTCTGCTGCAAATGCCAGAGTCAGATCAGACAATAGATGCATTGTTCTATAGCTTTACAGAAATAGGTAGTGGACGCTGGGTATTGGAGGCTAATATCCCAAAGAGAACAGTGTGATTTTATTCTTTATTTATTTTGTCCAACAATAGTTAAAAATACAAGCTCAGAGTAGAGCTTCTGCTCCTCCATATCCAAGAGGAGTCAGTTGAAGTAGATGAAGATGGATGTTGTCATCGCACCAAAGAGCCTAGATATAAATATCAACAATATTTTTTTTAGAAAACTCCACAAAAACGTAGGAACGTCACGTTGATTGTGTTGTGTTTGATTTGTCCTCAGGTGTATCGAGGAAGTCCGACGGCTGGGTGGGGTTAGGCTGCTGTGAACTGGCCATCTCAGCTGAGTGCCGCAGGGAGTGCAGACAGGTAGGAAACTGGCATCAGTTATTCTCATTATAATTAGATTCACATGCGATGTGTCATCTGTTCTGACTTTTACCTGATCAGGTTTTTCTTTCCTTTTCTTTCCATTTTCAAGGCATCATCTAAAAATGACATAACAAAAGTATGCAAAAAAGTCACAGAGGTGAGTTCAAAAAGTGAATGAAAGGTCGTACTTCTGCATGTACTAATAATTCTAACTTATGGGATTGTCCGTGTTTTAAATCAAAGTATAACAGTCAACTTTGATGGGAGAACACTTAAAAACTGATTGGATAGAGCAGTGGTTCCCAGCCTGGGGTGTGGTGCCCTGTTGGCTTCAGAAGATTAATGTGAGGATTCACGAAATGGATAAAAGATTTAGCAAATATTAAACAGATTTATTTGCAGAGCAATTTATGCAGGCATATTTGTGCTTTTCAGTCTCGTTGGGCCGCTATAAGTCACTTCAATTAAAGGCTGTGGAGAAAAACAGCTTTTAGTTGATGCGGTCACGATACACACTAGTATTTCATTGTCAAGTGAGTCTTGATTAGAATTTCCTGGCTCACAACTGCTTTTCCCTTCTTGTTCTAGAACTCCCTCTACAGCTGCATCACCAAAAATGAAAGTAAGTCACCTAAGAAACAAGCAGGTGCAGTCTGGCATCTCTCCATCCTCAGTATATAATGTAAATACATGTTACACATGTCATTGTACAATCTGCACCGATGCAAAGCCAGGTTATTTGCAGGGTCCAGTCTACTGTCTGTCTCATCATGCAGGAAAATGAACATCCCTAAATACAACTTGTGTGTGTGTTTGTGCGCAGTGGGCTCCACGTGCTGCAGCTATGCAGGCCGTCACACCACCTGTAGAGAGTACTGCCAGGCCATCTTCAGGACCGACTCCACGCCCACCGTGTCTCAGATCAACGCCGTTAAAGAGTACTGTCAGAGCCACAGCGCTCAGCTGCTCAGCTGCGTCAGCAACTTCACCAAGTCCTACCCCATACGCAGCCCCATAGACAGTGAGTACGCCGACAGTCTGCACGTGAGAGCATGACCATCCGATCTAGGAATCGGCAGTAGATGTCTTATGTGTTTTTAGTTTTATTATGTCATTTGAATGGATGAGAGGGGATTTACTCAGAAAGGAGCCGCAAAAAGAGGCTCCGCTTGGATCCGGTTGGATCCAGTTGGATCCTCTTTTTCAGCAGCCAGCTCCAGTGCTGCGTTGGCTATGTATAATGCAGTTCTTTCATGAAAACCACAACACCAAGGATAAAAACTGAAAGTTGTGGTACTTTTCGGACCTTCCAGAGAATAAACTATATTCACTGCTTCGCTGTTGCTCCAAATCAGTGCTGTCAGCCTACTGAGATAAGCCCATGTGTGCCTCGTACCCAGGCTTGTACTGCTGTGACCGGGCAGAGGCTCCCTACTGCCAGGCAGCTTGTCGGAGAATCCTTCGAACCATGAGCACAGAGCATGAGATCATGGAGGGCCTGATCGCCGAGTGTGGCTCGCAGCCGCTGCCTCAGGATCCCATGTGGCAGTGTTTTCTGGGCAGCGCCCACCCTCCCTCCCCCCCTGAGGAGGAGACCCCCCACCCTGCCAAGATGGACTGCGCCAAGCTGCACTGCTGCTCGAAGGCCAACAGCTCGGCTTGCAGGTGAGAGCGAACAGCTTGAAAGTCACATTCTAGGTGTATTTGCTCTCGTCCTGACTCAGACTGCTGTGACAGGGACATGTGTCGGGAGATCAGCACCAACTGGGGCAGCCAGACGTGGCAAGACTTTGACCAGCTTTGTGAGTACAGTCCGGTGGAGACCGAGCTCATCAACTGCCTGGCTGATGTGAGGGAGCCCTGCCAGCTGGGCTGCAAGGACCTCACCTACTGCACCAACTTCAACTACAGGTCAGTCTCCAGCTGCTGCTCAGTGTCACAGGGCTGAACAGGCTGTTCTGCCGGCTCATCTCTTGTCTACTGAAGATTTCGTATTCACAAAACAGGGACTTTTCTAATATAGGTTTCTAATATAGTAGATGGATGATGAAGGACTTTTAAAAACTAAACTAAAACTACATTTATAGTAGAAGTATTTGCATCAACAGTAGAGGTCAGAGACTGTAATGTTGCTTCATTAATCAGGGCTTCAACATACCAACATATCTTTGAAAAACTGTCTATCTGTTCATTACAATCAATTAATAATAGCGCTGATTTAAATTTTACTTTGAGGTTCATACTGTATGTTTTCTTGAGTGCATCAACGTTTAGAAGTGCTTGGATTCGGCCTCACTGGGAATCACAGGAAATGTGACTTCTACAACAACAAATAACAGTAACTCCACGGGTACAAGTCCACTGACATTTCAAGCGCTTTCATGTTTGGGGAACGTATTGTGTTTTCAGCTGCTTTCATCCGGCTTCCTTTTCTTCTGCCTGTATTTATTAGTCTTCAGCTGACATTTTTACTGCTGTTGCTGCTCACACTTCACCTGACATGTCAAACGCGTGCTTGAGAAGATTCTGGAGCTGAGCCTCCAACAACAGCCTCCTCTCAAAGTAAACAGCCTAATGAGTTTGCATAAGGCTCCGATGGTATCTAATATCAGTATGTGTTGCTCTAATGACACGTGGATTTTACTTTGAGCTTTGTGTGATTTTGATGAAAAGAGGGCTGTTGAAGCATTTCTAGTGTTAAATGACGATGGCGTGGAGCTCGTGCTGTGACACCGTGGGGACGTAAGACCAGGTCGTAAAGGCAAATAAGCTATGTGAGTTTCCTTTGATGGTCTCCAGGAGAGCCTTGTTCGGATCTCTCCTCCCCTGAGGGGTTCAAACACTGCGCCGCGTAACCGAGCACAGCGTGGAATCCAAACACTGGCCTGGAGGTGGTGTTCCAGAGCGAAGAAGCGTTGGCGCTAATGACAGTGCTTGTGTGCGTCTGATAAACTTGAGCCTCAAGTTGGAACCAAATCGTGTAATCCAGCATGTCACTAACAGGGAGTGGGAATGTGAGCATGTGTGTGGGTCCGAGCAGAGGAGAATCCTTAACACCGCAGCCTTTACGAGGACAAGCAGGTTGGGGTCATGGGTCTGTGTGGGGAGTTTGGAGGAAGTACATATTTATAATCTTTCGGTTGGTGCCACCTACTCGTGTCCAGCAGTGTTTGATTTCATAATAACATTGAGGCACTCATTTATTCAGTGTTGATTGCAAGTAAATACATTTCCAGTAGTTAGTACAGTTAATGCTTTATCCACAGCACTTATTCTTCAGTTATCTCACTTTCTCCTTTGATAAGAATCTACACACACACACACACACACACACACACACACACACACACACACACACACACACACACACACACACACACACACACACACACACACACACACACACAAGAAGCTAATTAAATGACAGAACCACGCCTAAAATTTCGGGCTGGAAACTTTTTCATTCAACCACCAATTAGCTGAGTCACTTAAAACCAAACCCACCAATCAGACATCAAACACACTTCCTGGAGCAGTGGAGGAGGAAATCAACCCTCACATTAGCCAGAGGAAGATAAGCTGCCTGTGTCATGTGTCACATGTACGGTGCCGGCTGCTGTTTGCAGCTAGAGACCTACTCATCACTTTACTTTACTTTCTTACTTGGTGAATGGCAGTTGATTGATTTTATTATAACAGCACGTCTGTGTGTCCATAGGCCAACAGAACTGTTCCGAAGCTGCAACGTCCAGTCGGACCAGGGCGCCATGAACGACATCAAGCTGTGGTCCAACGGCACCATCAAGATGCCGTTCATGAACATCCCCGTTCTGGACATCAGGAAGTGTCTGCCTGACATGTGGAAGGCCGTAGCCTGTTCCCTGCAGATCAAACCGTGCCACAGCAAGTCCAGAGGGAGCCTTATATGCAAGTAGGTGCACCGAACAATGCACACCTCCACACGGGGCCGTGTCTTATCCACCCCTTACTGTACGGTAGCTGCTCAGGAGTTTGTCCTCTGGGGATTTTAGCTTTAGTGACATCATCACTTCCTGGCTGTAGACAGATTGATGTACTGTATGTTAGGTGTTAGTATACAGTAGTTCTTGTGTTTCACTGTTATCAACGTGTCCTCAGGTCAGATTGTATAGACATCCTGACCCAGTGTGGGGACAGGAAACGTTTTCATGAAGGACAAACACCAGAGCGAATATGTGAACTCCTTTCTCCCATCGATGACCCTGAACGCTGCATCCCCCTCCACAGATACCTCAGTGAGTCACTGCACACACTTTTGTTCCTCAGGGACACTTGAAATGTCTCAAGTTCACAAATGGAGCATCAGCCAGACTTTTAGGTAGTGAACTATACAGAGGTGGCTCAGTGACACCCAGCAGGTCAGTTTACAAACCAATCCTCCCCCTACTGTACGTACAGTAAGTAAAAAAAACAGCTAATTAAAAAATAATGAATAAAATATTTGTCTAATTTTTTTTAGTTGGCGCCCTTTTTTTAGTTTGTAGTAGTTGCTGGAAAATGTTACATTTTAGGTCAAAATTTTGTACTTTAGATAACAATTTCACAATATAAAATATAATTTCACCAAACAACTGCACAATACAAATTATATTTCCACTGACTGCATAAAGATTATCAGTAACATCATTATCATTCCACTGCACTTTTGTTGGGCCACCTAACAAGTAAAAGTTTATATTTGAAGGTTGATCTGTATGGATTGTAACGTAATGCCACCATCAGGTTTACAATGTATACTGCATATTCTGTGCACAGATGATTGATTTATATGACATGATTTACTGAAAGATCAACAATTGTTTTATGAATTGCTATGATTATATGTTTATTATATCATTTTATATAATTTTGATATATTGTACTTTCATGATATTTAATTTTATGGGACTTTCTGTGCTTAATCCTGTTTTCTGTCTGATTTGATTGTCTCAGCTCCTAGTTCCCTCGGCAGCAGCGCTGTGGAGGAAGTGGTCCATCCATGCAACCCCAACCCCTGCCCCAGCAACCATCTATGCCAGGTCAACAGGAAGGACTGCCTTGATGAAGGGACCTGTCAGCCGTTTGTGTGTGTTCCAGGTGGGGCTGCCTGCTATCACTGCGTTTACCGCAGACTTCCTGAAGGGCTGAGTGCTAAGTACTGTGTGTGTTCCCAGGATGTAAGCTAGGCGAGGCCTCGGAGTTTCTGGTGCAGCAGGACGCTCGCATCCAGGTGCCGACTCGTTCCGGCCCGTCCGGGTGCTACGAGGTGTGCACCTGCGGCCCCAGCGGGCGTCTGGAGAACTGCGTGGACATGCCCTGCGTGGACGTCGACAAGCCCTGTATCGTAGGAGGACAGAAGAAGAGTAAGACCTCCCAGTTACACTAGCAGATACAGTGTACAGCAGATGGAGAGATTGTGCTCCCACACATTCTTCATCATCATCACTCGTGTTGCCAATTAATTTAATTACAGTTTATAAAAGTAAAGGAAAATGTATTAATGGCTATATGTTGGTAATGGATGAGTTTCTGCAATCAGTTGCGTCTTTATATACAGTATGTGACCCATTCAAACTGAGGCTTATCAGAAGTAAGTTGAAGTGAAATTTGAAGGTCACATCAGAATAGATGTGCTTCATTAAGATGCACATACAGGCAGTGGAAATAAGAATCAAGAGCTCTTGACTGGCCTCAGATCAGGGAAGTCTGCCAATGATTGTGTTATAGTTATTATTTGCCGGCTTCAAGGCCAAATGTTTTAACCTAAGAGGGAAACAGAGCCTGGATTCACAGTGACTCATTGTAATCACTAAACATAGAGGACATAACTGGATTATTATCATCTTCTGCACTGACATATTTTTAATGAGTAAATCAAACTAAAGCTCAAATTGTATAACATTTACTGAAGACAAATCGAAAAAGTATAAGGTGCAATTATAAAGTTGTGTTTGAATAACCTTGTTACCATCAGGGTTATAAAAGGACCCCGAATAAAAATGAGAGCGTGTACAAGCACAGCACGTTCCCATTCAGCCCGTTCATTGTTGACCAGATGAGCTTTGACAGTGTTTATTGTGCGTCCCACAGATAACACAGAGGCCCAGCCCTTATTGAAATTCCATTAGTCTAATGCGTCTACGTTCCTCCTCATCACCTATTGTTTCGTTTCACTTAATGCTGCAACGAACCCAGACTCTGCAACGTGCGGTCGTCAAAGTGAGAAGTGGAAGTTTGTATAAAGTGTGGCTTCTCTTGAGTAATGGTAGAAAGCTTGGCTGTGTCAGTGCTGGGATATTTTTAAGGCTTAAGTAGCACAGGCAGCGAGGCAGTAATGGAGGTAATACATCACTGTTCTCCTGCAGGAATTAATAATGGTTCTTAGCATCTATAACAACTAATATGGCAAATGCTAACGGTGCACTGTAAAGTATGTGTCATCCACCCATCCATTTATTATATTATATTCATAATAATACCACTCATTATGGGACGAGCTGCCGGCAGCATGCAGAGGGTCTGAAGCCTTCACGTTGTGTGATGTCACCACCAGGCCACGGCTCGTCTTTTACGGTCGACTGTCACACCTGCTCCTGCTTCGCCGGTGACACCATCTGCTCCACAAGACAGTGTCCCGACAACAGGGACGCTGGCGACGAGCGCCAGCACTTTACCGGTCAGTCCACAGAACCGGACGAGGTTGATGCCGAGCCGTTGAGCGGCCTCTGAGCTGATTCGACTCTGCTTCCGCCCACCAGGCCTTCCTTGCAGCTGCCCGGACCGCTTCGTCCCCGTGTGCGCCTCCAACGGTAGAACATATCCCAGCGCCTGCGTGGCTCGATGCATGGGGTTCAAAGACAACCAGTTCGTCTTTGGCCAGTGCCGCCTCAGTAACCCGTGCGCCACCAAGCCCTGCCAGAGAAACCAGAGGTGGGTTCATTTTCCCTCTGTCCAGCTGTTTTAGGAAAGGGAGAGATGCTGTAACATTGAATGGTTAAAGCCCCAAATAGACTATAAATAGCTGAATGTCATATTGGACACGTGATGGACACGTTTGCTTTTTCAATAGGAGCATACTGTATAAAGAATATGTACTCTTCTTGAATAATGGTTTATGTTTGTTCTGTGTGTCTGTGTGTCTGGCAGAACATCTGTAGGTGTATAGACGTAGCTAATATGTCCAGCAGTTGAAAACGAATAGGCCAATGAAGCAAAACAACACATTAAGCACATTATAAATAAAGAGGGGAAAATAATAATAATAATCAAAATAAAATAAATTCAAAATAAAGATACATGTTTAACATTTAACATCTTAGTAAGTAATTAACTGCAATGTTGTTTTTATTGACTATGTTAATAATAACAGTAATAATTATTATAGGTGTGTGCATACACTAATACATTAATACATTTATTTACATACACTTCTGCATATATAATTATTCATAATCACATAATACTCACATACAAGAGAGAACATTCAATTTTCAACTCATCAGTATGCAACATTTGTAGTGGCCCAGCCATTATGTTAACTAATGCAGCACTAACACTGCAGTTTAAAAAACAAATCCTCAACGTTTGTTTGTGTGTTTTGTGGTTTTATTTATTCCTCCAGCAGGAATGTGGTCTCTAAGAACGTTATTGGACACTTTCACTCATAAAGACTGAAAACACAGATTTAAAGAAACATACTCCCACCTGCAGTGACCCACTTCTCCTGGTTCTGAGGCTAAAACCTCCCACGCGGTCCCTTCGTGGAATCGCAGCGGCGTGGACGACTGCGTGAGCTCACGTGACCTGTGTTTGTACCGCAGGTGCGTCCCGGCGTACCGCGTGTGCCTGAGCGACTCCTCGGACTGCCCGCAGTACGAGTGCACGGAGCGGCCGGCGGCCTGCGATAAGAGCAGCGCGGAGCCAGCCTGCGACACCGACGGCCAGGTCCACCCCAGCCTGTGCCACCTGCAGCTGTCTGGGAAGAGCCTGGCCTACATGGGCCACTGCCAGGTAGGCCACGGCGCTCCCAGGTCCAGGGAGGCACCCGCTGCGCCGCCCGTTCTACAGCCGCTGTGTGTGTGTTGTCAGGACGCCTGCAGGAAGCCGGAGCCGGTCTGTGGCTACAACGGCGAGACCTACAGCACGGTGTGTGACGCCTTCTCCGACCGCGTGGCCGTGGACTATAAGGGCTCGTGCCACGCCGTGGGAACCGTGTCCGACGCCGCCGCCGACTCCGCCTGCAGCCTGATCCAGTGTCCGCCCCTGTCCGCTCCAGGCTGCCAGCCCGTCACGCCGCCCGGTCAGTGGACGCGCGCCTCCAGTAGAAGGCTCGCGCTCAGTGCTCGCCGTTCGTTCGTGTCACGTCTCACTGTGGTGTCTGTGGATGTCGTTTCAGGAGCGTGCTGTCCCATCTGTGCCAGCATGCTGCAGATCCTCTGGAACAAGGCGCAGATGAACACCTTCTCTAAGGTTGGACTTCCTATGTCATTCACAATTCCACGTTAGCTTTTATTTTTAAAGAATATTAAACCACACTAAATTATTCAAGTTAACAAAGTGAGGGCGTATTTCTAAAACATAAAGCAAACATTCAGTCTGGTTCTGCTCAATGCTGTACGCGATGAAATGACAGGACCTGGCCACTGGGGGGCGCTACCTGCAGCAGCAAACAAGCTGCACCACACAACCAAAGCTGCTGTCTTTTAGTAGTTGCAACGCAGCAATCAAACAAAAGTAAAATCCAGACTTTGGATTGTGGGTGTAGTGATTAGTTAGTATTTCTTAGATAAATGGGTTCATGCATCTTTCTTACTCTGACTGTTCTCATCTGTCAGCATTCCAACCATTCTACAAATGCTCATGGTTTTAAATTTAGTCCCTTTCAAAAACAACAATAAGAACTGATTTTCTTTTATTATCTTGCTTTCACAGTCGGTACTTTGCTGCTTCGTTTTATAAAGCAACTAACAAATCCAATGACATAATTTCGAAATATAAAACTTAAATCGCTCAGTCGAGTCTTTAAAGAGCTGTTTTTAGAGTCCTCTGTTTAACGTGGCCGACCTCACCTGTGTGCAGCTCAATCAGGACCAGCTGGTGACGGTCCACGGCATCCTGCAGGTCCTGCGGCTCCACGTCTCAGTGCCACAGTGCGACGTGTTTGGCTTCCTGAGTATCGACCACGAGCTGGTGGTTCTTATTGCCCCAGTGGACCAGCAGCCAACGCCGCTGCAGGTAACACACACACACACACACACACACACACACACACACACACACACACACACACACAGTACTCTGTTAGTCAGGATGCACACTAACTGAGTGTGAGGGAGAAGCATTTGAGTTCATGAACATCCTGGTAGCGGCCGGAGTTCATCAAGTCCAGACTCATGCCAGCATAACAGCTGCTAATAGTTTTCTGTGTTTTGGAAACTTTCCCTGACATAAATAAGCAATTTACAGGGCTGAAGCCCAGCATTCAGAGCATAATGGCACTTGGGCGATAAATGATTGGAATGAGCCTCCATTTGGTGGATAATGAATGTTGTTGATACAAAACAAGAAAAACTGCTGTCAACAAATACCACAAATAACAAAAATCCAAAACTGCGGTATGTTATTGGTCTGTTCCATGGAGATTATTTCATGAACGCATCCGTAACTGCTGTTCTTTTAGTACCTACACAAAACCGCCGTCCTGCTGCCTGAATTAAATACAGCATTACAAGACTCCAACTAATGCACTAATTCCTCCTGTGGGAGGGAGGTTGGCTTTGAATTACGCTGTCTGGCTGATTTATAAAATGACTTTTTAAACAGTGAAATCGCAAAGTGCCGGCCCGTCTGACACATGAGCTCCGTCATTGTTCCCACTTCTCTTTGCGCAGACACGCGTGCAGACATTAAAAGCTCCGACGTGCGAGCGGCTCCAAACCGGAGCTGCGTGTGGCTGCGCTAATTATCCACCTCGCTCCTCCTGCACATAAATTTGCAAGCTAACGGTGATTAAAGTGGTAGAAGCGTGTGGGAGGACACATCTGTCTGTGCCGCCGTCGCGCTTCGCCTTTTTGCCGCTTCATTTGCATGATGTTATTGTCATGATTGTTTACTATGTGCTGCACTGGCGTAGATGCTGGACAGCATCCGTGAACCACAACCGATACGGCCCCCGTTTAACATTCACAGCCTTCAACAGATTGGTTATTAGTCCGTACAACGCCAGGGAAAACGCTGTGATCGTGAGCAGTTTCGCCGCTCTCCTTTGGCGCCGCTGCTCAAAAACAACGGTGATAGTAAACATCAGCAGACAAACAGCAGCAGAGTGAGCAGATCGCTCCAACAGAGGGAACGTGATGAACGCTGATCGCCTGCGTAGACCAGGAGAAACCTCTTCCAGCAGCAGCAGGAGGCCGCTTTTCACTTCAAGGTCTTTGTGTTGTTGTGTGATTTCAACACTGACAAACACAATTATTATTTATTATTATTTTAAAGGAGAGAAACCAGGGTGTGGCATTAGAGATGTCAGCAGCTTCAGAATAAGCAAATACTTGTTTGGAGGCAGTTATGGAAGATGTTCTGACGTCTTCTTTGGTAACGATGCCTCGTCAGCACCTGGATACATTATCAGCGATGTGGGTTGTTGGTGTCCGACCATATGCTTCACTTACTCCCCCAGATGTTGTCAGCACAGTAATGCAGAGGAAACCGTTGTGGGGACTTTGCTCAGCATATGGCAGGGGAGTTGTGCAGTTTGACTCCGAGTCAGCTTTAAATTGCTCGTGCAAATTGCTCGGCAGCGTTTGTGCTCGCTGTGCACACGCAGCCCGAATGAAAACGCCGCCCAAATGGTCAGATGTGATTGTTTTCTCAGGAATATGTTGCAGTCGATCAGTTAGAATACAAATGTGCCTGAGCGCCCCTGCAGCAGACTCACGCATCCGCTTTTCGAGGCCAGTAGAGAATCAAACCCGTAGGAGTTGTTGATTAACAGTGAATCATTTATTCTACGTTCATGGCGTCAACTTAAATAGGCTGAAAAAGAAACAAAGTGATCACAGTTGGTGAAGAAAGGAATCTAACAAAGCCTCAGTAAAATTGGTGTTTTGCGCTAGACGTGAAAACAGAAGTAATATGAAGGGCAAATATCAGATGCGGTCTCTAAAACAGCCAGAGTAATTTTAAATAAATTAAAAAAAAGAAATTACTGATTCTATCAGAGCCTTTTAATAAAACAAAACAGTTTTTATGGTGGTGAAAATCAGTTAGAAGGTGAGCCTCACCTTTAAAACATTTAGAAGCAAAGATGTCTGTGCTTTACATGCATCAACATCTGTTACATCCATCCCTCATGCAGATGCTACAGCAGATTACTGTGTAATAATTAAACTAAATAAAAAAATATTAATTAAAGCTCATCCAACATGAGCAACGCTTCAATTCAACGATATTATTCTTACAGACAAATTGCAATTTGCCACACAGGGAATTAAAACCTGTGCAATGAACTGGTCTTTTAAAAACATTCAAGTGAGTACACTTGGTAACATGTGACCTCATCATCTACGGTGTTAAAGGTGACTTGGATTTGTGTTGTGCTACTTTAATGAAGCTGAGTGAGAAATCAGTAGCAAGTTGGCGCTCTTGTGTCTCCCAGATCGAAGCGTGCAGCAAGGAGGCCGAGAAGATCGACTCCCTCATCAACTACGCCAGCCCCACGTTGGTCTCCCATGTTCCCCTCTCTGCCTTCCTCACCTCCAAGGTCAAGACCTCCAGCGTCCACTCGTCGGGGGCCGCTCCGCCTTCGCCTCCACCGCCGCACATCTGCTTCCTCCTCGGCCTGATCCTCGCCGCACTCCCCGGCCTCCAGCGGCTCTAGGTTTGCTCCTCGCCTTCCCCTCAGCGGCTGTTCCAAAGCACCCCCCCCCCCCCCCCCCCCCCCCCCCCAATGTTCTCCACCACTTCCCATGAGTGTGTTGGGGTAATGTCGTTCGACAATCTTTCCTATTGACTTACCTGCGCGTCAAACAATCAAGATGGTGAAAAAGCTATTATTATGAGAAGCTTTTGCACTAACGAGATGAACAGTATTATACAGCGGGTGAATTACTGGGTTTCCCTCCAGTGAAGAGTGTTTAAGCGTGAATGAGTGTATGTGTGTGTGACCTTTAAGAAGCATTTGACTTTGTACCAGCAGTGTTTATCCATTAGTCCCAACAGCAGGTTCCCCTCTGGAAGCTGTTAGTGGGAATGTAAATTGTGTGTGTGTGTGTGTGTGTGTGTGTGTGTGTGTGTGTGTGTGTGTGTGTGTGTGTGTGTGTGTGTGTGTGTGTGTGTGTGTGTGTGTGTGTGTGTGTGTGTGTGTGTGTGTGTGTGTGTGTGTGGACTTTTAGGTAATTTGTCAGACAGATGTTCTGCCAGACACACACTCTTATGTCCTTCCACAAAACAATTGGTGTCACTAAATCCAGGCTTTGCACCAGATGGAGACTCATCAGCCTTTCAGTGACACGTCACTGGACCTAGTGTTTGAGTCTTTAACCTCTGCAGTGTTAGTGCTCATGCTCATGGACGGAGAACTAATCCACCATCCAGAAACCTGGCTCCAAAAATTGACCAAACAAAAGTCCCCAAATCTGATCCAATGCCTATCAGTCAAAGACAAGAAGTATTATGAGGAGCCAGGTTTGGAGCCGATCAGAGCTCTGATGGTGAGGATGGTCTGGGACCAAACTCAATGCTGTGGACAATCCTCTAGCTCTACTCCAAAACAAACCTGGTAACACTTTACCTGAAGTGGTGTTTGCAGAAGACCTGCACAATCATAAATAAAGTAAAGTAATAAGAGCACGTTGAGCTGACGCTGCTTTGCATTTTAACATCCACGACCGTTTCTTTGTATAGTCTGACGGGTCCGAAACCCAAAGATATATAGACGTTGCAAAGAATCAAAATGAGGAATAAAGTAATCAAATAGTTGCACTTCAGTATGTTAATCAACAAGTCTAAGCCTCCTTTGTTCTCCTTTCACATCTTTAGGATGTTGAAGAGGCAATTACTCCAAATGTGACCCACTATTACAGTCAACAATGCTTCAAGCACTAATTAACCTTGGCCAGATTATCACACGAGAGCTGCATGATCACAGAGCGAGGTGGTATTCTGGAGGTTTCTCACGCATCCATGGCCGATCTCCACCCATGAATACAACTTAAGGAGACTTCCTGACTTTAATGATTTGCTTTGATTCAAGAATTAGACAGACAGTGACATTACTGAGGGTGCTCTGTCCTCCAACGTCAGCATAATGTCTTCATGCTGTTACAGAAACACGGTCTTACGAGCACCACTTCCGCTGAAGTGCTATCAGGACGTGTCCCATTAGCAGGTGAATGGGTTATTTAATGCAAAGCAGAGAAGCCTGGATCATCGCTGCCTTAGTGTGAGGCCAGTAGCAATAAAAGGGATGCGTGCCCTTTGTACATATGAACCGGAAGCCATTTAACAGGAGAATGTGCTGCTCACTACCCACAATCCACTTTGGGTCGAGAGGATTTTCTATAGTATGCTTTGCATATAGTAGCTTATATGAAGTAATAATGAAAATGCAATAATTTTATATTTGTTAAGAAATGTCTCTATATTTGATATGTATCTGATGAATTGAGATAATATGATCACCTATGTGCCATGTTTTGTTTTAAACAACTGCTTGTTATTCTGTATTGCATGAAGTGTTTTTACTCCAGAATGTACTACGATGTGTGTCGTCCCGTGTCTGTGTGTGTGTTTGTCTGTCTGCCGTTACAGCACAACGTGTCCCGTCGTCCTGCAGTATTACTGTGCTTGGCAGCTGTGTATCAGGGAACTCCTCCATCTGTTTTAATAAATAGCCTTATGATGATCGTTGGTCTGGTTATTGTGACGGTTTTGGCTTCTGGGGTCTTCAGGGGAGCAGTTTTCCCCTGTTTGCAGCCTTTGTGTTAAACTAAGCTACAACACGCCATGCTTCATATCCTAATCTCAAGAAGAAAAACTCATTTTCAAATATTGCGTTGTACTGAAACCCGGGGAACGGTCCAATAAACAGGAAGCACGTTTCCTCTCCGCGTACGTAAACCCTTGGGCAGGCTGAAAATGCTGCCCAATCAGCTGACAAGGTGCGGGTTTGTTAACTGTGTGTTCCCATGTCTGATGACTGATTGTGTCCCTCAGCCGGCTGTCGTTTGTGCGGCTCACTGTGTTCTTTTCTTTCGCAGCACTCTTGCGTCTGTCTCTGTAACAGTGCCGTGAATTTAAATCGAATTGGGATAAAAGTCAAGCCAATGCATATTTTATGAAATATAAAAAGCAATACCCTACCCAACAATGCGTTTTTGCAGTGAGTTTCATCACAGCAGGGGGCGTGAGCTCGGCTCGGGCTGCACACCTGCAATCCGGCTGCAACGTGCAACGGCTCGATGCGGAAAGGAGGCGAACCGGATCAACGACGGCAGAAATTCTGCCCCAGGCTGGATGCGAAAGTCCAAGTGAGGCCGCTGACTCAGAGATTAAACACCTCATCCTCCAGGATTCAAACAAACCCTCAGAGTGGCGTTCATGCTTTCATCACCACTGTACAATCACTGACAGAACCAGGCAGATACTGTATGAAAGTGGATCCTGTTGAATTCTGCTGCAGGATTCAAGTTGTGCCAATTTGTGAACTTAAAGCTGAAAACCTAAATCACTACTAGTACTGAATAACGAGGTTTTACACTTCTCAAATATTTTACATAATTACTTACTTACATCTCATCATACCTGACTTTAGTTAGTAAGTAAAGGAATGCACATACTACTTACTGTATGTAGCAAACTACACTGTTAAAGTTGGCTGCAAGCAGAGCAATGAAAGCAGAGAGAGTTATTTCTATTGGAAGAAGCTGCACATGTCAATTAACTCAAGATAGACTTGACAAAGTCTGTGCAGGAGACATATCTCAGCATCAGCTGCTGTGTAAATGGCCTTTTACTTACTGTAGGAAGAGATAGGACACGCGAGCACCGGGGACCGGTGGACATTTTGTCAGATTGTCACGGTGATGTAAACAAGATCTCAGTATAGCAGGCGTTGCCTCTCGGTGCAGATGACATGAAGGCCTCAGCCAGCTGATAGCGCCAGCGGTTTCAACAGGCCGCGATGAAAGCAGCTCCCTGGCTGGATACAATGGCAGGATTGAGGAAATGTCAGTAGACGCCTAATCAGTAACTGGAGGACAGAGCTGATACGCAGCTCGGCCGCGGCCTCGGCTCCGGCCTTGGCTTTGGCCGCGTTGCGCTGTTCTCCAACAATCTCTGGTATCTTCTCATTGTGTCATTGTGTGCAGGCTGACACGACATCGTCTGTGTCACGTCGAGTCGTTGTCATGTCAGGAAACGGAAACTATGCAACAACACAATCTATCATTAACTTGAGAACAGAAGAGCAGTTTCTGGGGGTCAAATATGCCTAAATAATGCATTCCATAGAACATTTAAAATAAAATAAATATATTTAAAAAATCCTCTTTTTATGTATAATTAAGCATGACACAATGAATTAGAATGTAGGAAAACTCAAAACAGCGGTTTTAATGTTGGCTACATTTTATTGTATTGCATCATGTGTGTGTTTGTTCTTCTTTAGTAAAAAGCAGGCAGACGGACAGAAAGCTCCACTGAAGCTGTGCCAAACTTTAGCTAAAGGTTCAACAGTGGCTGCTGCAGATGTCAGCTTTACTCAGTTTGCTAGAATTAGCTAGAATTACAGCTGATCCAGAGTCAACTTGATTATTAGAACTGTAGGCAGGTGCATGTGGTGCAGCTACTGCCCATGTTTTAGGTTTGGTACAGTAGTTTGAGAGGAAACAGGAAGTGGATGTGTACTGTTTACTGATGACAAAACTATAAGCATTATATACAACTTAGACTCATTTCCTGTGAATGAAATAAGCTGTGACGTCCATTCCCGGTGCCTCCCGCCTGGTTCTTACGGAGCAGCAGAGGAAGAGTGAGTGATGGACATTCCCAGCACACACGGTGTGACATGTCCTCCGCGTCATAAATCCTGGCGCCCAGGGCCAGATAGGACAGCTCTATCTGAGCGAATACAATGAAGGATTTAGGAAATGTCTAATCAGTCGCTGGAGGACAGAGCTGCATCGCAGCATCGCAGCATCGCAGCATCGCAGCATCGCAGCATCGCAGCGCCGGCCTTGGCTTCCTCCGCACTAAATCATTCACAAATATCTCTGGTAATGTTGTTTTTCGCTGTGCGCGGCCCGACGTGGACTTTCTGCGTCACGCCGGCTCATTGTCGTGTCAGGAAATTAAAAATACCGATATCTGCGGAGTCACACAACAAAGCAGCCTATTTTTAGGAGTTCTGCTTTTCATGTCTTTGTGTAGATGCTGCACATCTGAGCTTCATGTGCCGCTTACTTTATTTCCTGTTACTTCTCCCCTGAACTATTAGCCCAGTCACGTACACATTGACCCATACTGTATATATGGACTTTTCATATACTCACACCTCCTTGGTCTGTTTATGATTCTGCTGAGCAAGTTTTGCTTCAGAACATGAGTTAAACTGCTCATAACTGTTGGAGACCTGTGAACCCTAAAACACCACTGCTGTCTCAGTGTGCTGTGTGTGTGTGTGTGTGTGTGTGTGTGTGTGTGTGTGTGTGTGTGTGTGTGTGTGTGTGTGTGTGTGTGTGTGTGTGTGTGTGTGTGTGTGTGTGTGTGTGCACGTTCATGGTAATGAAGTAAAGTATCACCCGTATGTTTTAATCTTTTCTCACAGTAGGATCCGTAATAAATTATTCAGATCTTATATCTAATTCATCTTTTTTTCCTCATAGTTTAAAGACCCACTCATGAGCAACAGAGCTAACATGAATTGATGGGTTGACTGTAGAGAAAAACGATCAGTAAGGGAAATTAAATTAGTATAAAGAATGGACACCTACAGTATATATGCTTGCAGTATATACACATCATATTACTGTTTTTAGCTTAAATAAATGCTTGTTGGAGCTCTACCTTTGCTCACTGGTGTCGTTTGCTATTTACCAGCCAGTAAAGCCAGTTTGAGCCGGTTTCATTTTTATTTAGTGTTGCAAATCTGATGACAGTGCCTTTTTTAACGCGACAGGGACAGAGTGAGCGAATAAAAATGCTGAAACGTTTAAAGTCCACGTCTCTGATAAAGCATGAAGCCGTTCAGGGTCATTTTATCATCGTTTTTCAGTCCCTGTGCACAGAATCGTGTGGGGATTTATTTGTTTCATCGATTTGGGAAACAGACATTTTAAGAAATTGGGCTGTCGCCCATGAACTGTCCCTGTGCCCTTGGACTGGGACCATGTGGAATCCTGAACGTGTTGTGTTTCGTCTTATCAGACTCCCACAAGGTTTGTTTCTGTGGGAAGCGAAACAAAAGCTTGTTCCTGGAATTTCTCATTACCCATTGCGATCCCATCGATTTTTATCTTCTGGATTTAATAGGAACACGCTGTACGGGGACTTTCCTGACACAAACACTCCGAATAGATTTTTCCACTTCAAGATAACAGACCTGAGATTAAGCATCTTTGCGCTGAGCTTGACAGATGCATCTCCTGGAAGACCTCACAATCCTCCTGTAAATGTCCCAAATGCTCTCACCTTAAACCTTTACAGAGTTTTCCTATCGCTGGAAAAATATATAGATTTTTAATAGGATCATAATTAGGGTGTCTGCTGTCATGGTAACAGCTGCTCCATCCTCCTATCCCTCCAACTGCCTCCAGCTCATCTGATCAATGCCTGCGTTGCGCACACTAACTTCTCCTGTCCTCCACAGCTGTCCACAAGCCGTCACATTTTCATTTGCCGCCTTATCTCACCAGCTGACCTGACACGCTGCTCCAGCCAGCTGCTCCGCATTCCAAATGATGCCCATCCGTCACCTATGTGAAATACACTGAAACAGAGGAGGGGAATTATTGTGTGTGTGGATTCTCTCCAGGTACAGGGTCAGAGTGTGTCCAGGCTGTAAAAACCCATCGAGAGACAGCTGCCATTGGCTCCACAAGCTAAATGTGCGTTGCACACACATATTTAAGAAGAAGAAAAAGAGGAAGAAGAGGAAGAAGAAGAAAGAAAAGAAAAAGAAGAAAAAGAAGAAGTGAGACACTGAACCAACGTTTTGATGTCTTGTTTCGTTAGAAGTCTGTGTCTTTTCGTAGCCCTGTGTGTCTCACATGTCTGATGAGCCAACACATATATGTCTCCCTGTTGGTTTTATTAGAGGAAGTCAGTCTGCTTTTGTTAGTCAGTCTATTCAGTTGAAGTCATATCGCTTAGCTAACTGCGTATGAACTTGGTTTTGTTTACTTATTTTTATTGGCCCAAGAAAATATTTTTTAATTTGCATTATTTTTTCTGGATAATTTAAATCTAATCTAAATTCTTTTAGAAAACCCCCTTGTGTTTCTCTCTACCTGCTCAGTCCTCACAATTTGATAAAGGTTGATTAGTTATACCATTATTCATCATTTGACCTACACAAGATAAAAGATGTGTAATTTGAATCCAACTCACTCATACCTATTAATATGCACAGGTTGAAAATAAACATTTTACAGCTCTTTTACCCATTTGAATGGCTCATCACAGCTAGGTCTGCTGATATGTTCAGACTCAGCTAATTCTGCACTGCACCAGTAACTCAAGTTCAGATTTTAATGTCATAAATAATCTTTTCATGCTGTTTATTTGAACCACATGGCAGTAAAACAGCACAACAACATGCGATGAATTATTTCAGTAGCTGAGAACGTTTTAAAGTGTCACTGACATACACTGTGTAAGCTGTGTAAAAGTAAACTACCAAAAGTGAAATGAATATATCAAAGGAGGTTTTATTTATTATGGTAAATATTTGAGTTTTGTCATGGTCTTTGGAAAACTATTTTGAATATAAAAAGTCATGATGATGTATAAATCTGGCACAAATTGATGCGGAAACATAACCTCACTATAAGTTAGCACTAGTTTTAACATAGTTTCATTTATTTTATTGTAGTTGAAATATTATTTTATAGAAACACAAGTAAATGTCTGTAACATCGGTTTTGGTCATTCCCAGACTTCCTTCTGGTTTTTCCATGGTAATGAAAAATGCTGACTGGACTGTAGCAGATTTCTTCACCATTAAATATCATTCATCTTACTCATGCTGTTGTACTTCCTGGTATTTGTATTAGATTTCTTCACAGGCACGAAATGTTCCTGCAGTAGTACAGTAGAGATATCTTTGATGACAACAATCAATATTTATTGCTGACATGCTCGATATTCCATATTAACACAGAGATGATTTGGTTATGCAAGGTTGACATGTAACAAAGCATAATCTTAGTTCATTTTATATTTTTTAATCTCCTGTTGGTTGAATATCACGTATTATGTGCAATGGTTATTGCCATAAAGTAAAAATCTGTGAAGTACCGGGTAGCTGAGGTTGACTAACATAAAACGATATATAATTATAGGAGAGGAGAGGAGAGAGATATATAGAGAGGAGATATATAGAGATATAGATATAGGATATATATATAGATATATAGATATTATATTATATTATAATTATATTATATTATATTATATTATATATTTATATTATATTATATTATATTATATGTAGAACTTTAATTACTTACTTTGCTTCACCTCTGCACACTGCAGAACCAGCTGAAGAACACTGGCTGCTGTGTTGCTTCTCGTTAAAATATATGCATATTTCTTTGAGATTATTCCACGACTTCAAAAGCACAAACGCTTTAGCAACTAGACGCTGCCTAGACTCAAACATGTCAAACTCACGTATGTGTGTAAACCTTAACGAGTCACGTTGTGTGTAGACTGTTCTGCGTTATGATTTACTAAAAGTAATATGCTATATCGATAACATGTGGAGTGAATCAGGGTTTGTCCCTTTCTCCTGTCTCGCAGCTCTTCATCCACAGGCTCTTTATCGTCCATCATCTGAATCAAACGAGCTCCCCCAACGTGTCGTTATCACCGTTTTCCACAGGCCCCAGGCTTCAAAGGGCTGCAAAGCTGCCACCTCCCCGCAAGGTTATTAGTCACAAGGAGAAGCATGGGGGACAATTCCATATATCAGTGGCTCTTCAAAGTGAAGTAACTGCAAAAGCAGCATGGCAGGAACATGATCTGATAGGTAAGTGCCCTGCCACAGAATTAATGCCGCGCCATAAAGAGGTGTTAAATGCCAGGTCTGAGGGCTACTTTGGTACAGGACCTCTTTGCTGTCCGCTAGAATGTCACACAACAGCTACTGTATTTGATTACACAGCCTTGAAAGCAGCTTATAATGTTACAGGCTATGAGCTGTGAAGTACATTTTTATCTTTTAGTTAGAACTGTCTTACACATACATGTACAGTACATGTAACAGCACTGTTTAACCTCTGAGGACCCGGAATGACATTTAACTGAACTGTAGCATACAGTAAGTGGATAGTTGTGAACATCTATGGTGCTGGTGAAGCTCGAGCTGTTGAGTTTAGTCACTTTGCAACAGAGAGTCAAACAAACGTTTACAACATAACACATTTTCACTAGCTGGAGCTGAAGGTTTGGTGGCACAATCAGACTCATCTGTTGATAATGTCAGATGTTGGCATCCATGCTGATGTATAGGCAGGTTCTACTGGGGAGGATATGTCACATCCATACATTTTTTGTTCAGCGTGTGTAAAGAGCTGGTTACAGAGGAGAGATGAGGCTAAAATAAAAGCATAGGAGCGGTGGTGGCTGGAACGCTGCCAGTAGCACCACCAGATATGAGAGAGGAGTCCAGGAGGCACAGGGCACAGTCTGTACCCTCTAGGCAAACATGACAGTGTGTGTGTGTGTGTGTGTGTGTGTGTGTGTGTGTGTGTGTGTGTGAATTGTTTCATCAATTATAAAATGAGAATGTACAGCATGAGGTTTCTCTTAGTTTAGAGGATACAAGTATAATGAAAAACTGGTTAATAGTTAAAACACTGACTAAGTTCATATTTACTTTTCAAACGGTGATTGTCTGCCAAAGCTCTGGTTAAAGGTATATTGACATTCATCCATTTCTAATCAGCATCAAAGGTTCTGCCTTCGTTTGCATTTCTTCCCTTCATCTCTTAGTCGTGTGTTCACTGCTTATATAAAACCATAGTCTAATATTGAGAAGGAAAAAATTCAGAGATGACAAGGTAAACTATGAATTCCAAACTTTTACAAGTGATATTCCAAAATCTATTTAAATAATAAAACACTTGTTTTGGCTTATTCAGCATTTTTGTTGTTGACGGCACACACATTTTACACATTTCTTGTAATAATAATTTCATTGTTGCACTGAAGGTGAAGGTGTTTACACCTTAATAGATTTTTGAATGGTAGTTTTTAACTGATCATTTGTTCTTCAGCCCTCCTCACCAAAAACAAAGATGATTGATTGAAGAATGATTTACATAATACCCTGACAAAAAGTGTCTACATCTCTTCAATACGCCAACTTTTGTTTCACTTCTTATACACCACCTGATGAGCATACACAACGCCTTCTGCACCACAGTAAATGTGTCTTCATGAAGCTGGGAGGAACATCAAGGTAACAGTAACTTACACGCTCCCACGTCGGCTTCTCTATTCAAATGTGGGGTTTGCCCCCTGCACCCGAGGACACCTCATTTCTGTATGTCTGTCTTAATCATTCACCATAGGACCTGAGTCATTCACCATTTAACCCGACTTCACACTACAGCAGGAAATATTTTTGCCTCTGGCGCCACAAGAACCCGGTTACGGTTGGATTTTGTAAAGTAGATTGGTGCTATCAGCGAAGTGGAGCAGCTCTTAAGATGGCAGCAGAGATTCTCCTGAGTGAGACAGCCAAAGCGAAGTGAATGAGGACATATTAAAATGACTAATGAAATGAGGTTTTACTCCTCTACCTAATACAGTACTCTCTCTTGTCTTTGCCAAATGTGCTGAGTTTCCCATTCCAGAATAAACAACAGAGGCAGAAAACTGTGGTTCCTGCAGGCATCTTTGCTCCAATCATCGGTTTCCTCTGGCCAAATGAGGGGCAAAACATTTGCTGTATCTGTCCTTCACTTCCTTATCGTGCAGTTCTTTTTGCAGCGTCACTATAACCACTGTAATGACTTTTACTCTACTTACTGTTGGTTACTAGTAAAAAATGAGCTTCTTCTGCTAATAAATGTGAGATAAATGCCAAAATTGTAAATTCAAGAGACACTGGTATATAACATTTGATTACTGCAAAAAGCAGGTGCTGCCTTTGCGTGTGCGTATGTGTGCGTTTGTGTTTGTGTGTGTCTGTGTAAGTGTGTGAGTTTTCAAATGAACATCAAATAATAGGCCATCATCAATCTTTGTCACACTCTCTGGGGACTTGAGCCAGAGAGAGAGAGGGAGAGAGAGAGAGAGAGAGCATCAGAAGGTGTGGTGGGGGTAGGGGCCAGGTTCTGTGAGAGAGAGAGAGAGAGAGAGTGTGTGTGTGTGTGTGTGTGTGTGTGTGTGTGTGTGTGTGTGTGTGGTGTGTGTGTGTGTGTGTGTGTGTGTGTGAGTAAATGTGGTGAGACAAAGGAAGGGTTATACGCTTGAGCACAATGTCTGTGGTTTAGTGCTCATTGCATGCAGTGATGGTGTTGGGCATCTGTCTGAGAGTGTGAAAGACTGACATATGGATGCTGCGCATGGCTCTGACCACAGCATGTCAGTGAGGTTATGTTTTCTGGCAAAGAAGCAGCAGTGATAATAAATAATAATAATAATGGTCTATTAGTTCATCTTATTTCTGTTATTAGATTTGGTCAGCAGGTGTGAAAAAAATATCTCCAATGTGACTTCCCAATGTTGTAAGCTGAGATGCATAAAAGATCTTTATTTTTGTTAAAAAACTAAGAGTAAAGATACAGTTTTGATATTAGAAGTCAAGAATCGTGTACTTTATTCAAACCCAAATAATGTTGAATGAACATATGTCATTATAACAGAAATACTTGGCATGAAACTGCTCATTTGTACACATTTTGGTTTTTAATGAATAGCAACAGTGTTTGTTTACAGTAATAATAGAGTTCCTCCAGCAGGGCGGGGTGGGGCGTGTTTCTCCACCAATCAGAATCGGCGGAGCAACGTGGGGGCGGGCCCTGCATCTTTGGTAGCCATTCGGCGTCCACCCTCTCTACAGCAGCGAGAAGTTAGCACTCGGCTGCCAGTCTGGTCCGTAGCCACGATGGATGCAATACCGTGCTTTGTGCTCGCGCTCCTGTTCGGGACGGCGATTCAACAAACTACCGGTAAGGGCCCGGGTAACTCGGACTCGTGTTTGTCTGTGTCGAGCGCTTCTGGGGCACAACGCCGTCGGCTTAAACTCTTAGTTTCCGCTCGTAAAACGCTCTTTTGTTGAAGAAGCCCGAAGAAGCGGAGTGTGTCTAACTAAGATGGCGCGGGGTCGGCGGCCAGCCTGCTGCTGCCTGTCTGAGGAATGTTTATTGTCTGTGAAAACAGAGCGGGCAGCTAAAAGTCACGGTGGACCCCAAAGGTCCGACGGCTACACCTCCGGGTCAGAGCGGGCCTCCGTTCGCTCACGTCTCGCTTCCAGGTCTCAGATCGTACTTTGACAGCGCGGAGCCGTGGAGTCCGTCCGTCCGTCAGTTTCGCAAACGCAAAGTTGGCAGTTGACCGAGTCGAGGTTTGCTTTTCCCTCAGGTAGTTGTTCATTTACTTTGTGGCTGGAGCGTCTCCCCGACTAGTGGCTTTCGGAGCCCCCGGTCCAGCCACACAAGTTTTCGTCGCCGATGTTCCGTCCTGGTCCAGGTTACACTTGTGTCTCTGTTTACACCGCCTTCACGACGTTACAACCGCGATCCCCGATTCAACGCTGGTTAATGTGTGCACTCCTTTACAGCAGCGATGGAGTAAATACGCCGTTTTTCTCTCAAACTATGTTCCTTGCGTCTCGTAGCCCGTGTTTCTTTCTACACGCCCACTACGAGTCTAGCCGAAGCATTCTGGCCATTAACAGTCCATTGAAGTCGACTTTTAGAGCAGTCTGACAGATTCACATCTGGCCAGCTCGCTAGCGCGCTAACGTTAGCTTCTGCTAGCTGTTGCCTATAGAGGTGTTCAACTCCGGCATGTTTGTCGCTGTCGTGTCGAGCTGTCGGGGTATTTTCACTTTTTCACCTTTCGCCTGGCGATGGCATTGTCTTGCTATGTTGAAACATGCAGCACGGGGGATATTTGCCCCGTTGAGATCTCCGCCGAACCGCTTGATCTGAGGCGAGAAACAGTTTCTTCAGTACTTATTTATCCTCCTGTTCAACTCGGCGGTGCCAAACTTCATTTAAATGTGTATCTATCTGTTCGTTTAAGTCTGTTTTCTATCGATAATGCCATTTAAATAGAACAGCGAATGCGGACGAGGGCTGTTCCTGATTCTTAATGGATTAAGGGGAGTCCCCAGATATCCTCGTAATAATCTGAGTTGTGTAGTGTGTTTCAGCGGTATTGTTTCCCTGCGTGGTTTGTGAAACGGGCTCAGCATCGTGGACTCCTCTTTAGGGAAACCGCCGCTACGCCCGGCTCCGCCGCCGCGACCGTTCACGCTTGTGTTCGCTGTGCGCTCTCGCCTTTTATTGTCATTATTTTCTCCAGCGGAATCGTGGTCGCGTTCCCTTTGTTTCGGCAGCTACGTTGTAATCGCAAACGAGAGAGAGCACTTTTTTTTAAAATTCTCCTCTCAGTTTGTCGACAGTGTCTTTAATTGACTCGCACGCTCGTATGTTTCCTTTGTGCGGCATCTCTTTGTGTGTGGAGAGTGTGCCTCATTATGAGTGCAGGAGCGTGCATTTCAGCAGCACACGCGAGGATCCTACCGGAACCTCCCCGAGCCTGAAACATTGGGGTGTCTTCATGAACGGCTGGGCTGGGATATTAAATTGATATGTTGGCTCGCGGACACACAAGAAGTGAGGGAATTCCGCTTTTTCATCCCCCAGCAAAAGGATTGTCATGGCATGCGTCCATGGTCGGCGCTGCATCATTTCCATCAGAAAGGACGCCGGCGTTTTTAGATGGAGATCAGAGCCACAGATGGGGAAACACAATCAGTGCACATTTGGACCATAATGTCCATCATATAAGGGATGGGGGGGGGTGATATCATCAGAGCACACTGACACCTTTACATGACGCGTTTACTGTACAGAACCACACCCCTGCAGCTCTCTCACACACACACACACACACTGCCTCAGCAGCATTCACGTACAGCAGCGATGTGCGCATACGCACAACAGCATCCACACACATATAAGCCCTGGCACTGGGCTAAATTGGGTGGTGTCACTATTACTCTCCTCATCCTGCCAGCCTCAGTCCTCCCACCTAATAGGCTCTGTCCTCATGCTCTGTCACTCGTATGTCCCTCTCCTTGGTTCAACCCCCCCACCCGCCCTTTTCATTTGTCTCTGCTGAGTTTTATGCCCCCCACTCCCGTCCCCACCCTGCACCCGTGAGCAAACGGTCCATATTTAGCTGGAGTGGCTGGTGTAAAGGTTGGCTGTTGTGTCAGCACTTCGAGTCAAACACAGGCGATTGTCAGAAGGACTCCAGCTCAATCTTGACTGTCCTGATGCGACAGCATTGGGTTAGGATGTTATCTCAGCTGTTGTTTCTCAAGGTTGCTGCTGTTAGTGAAAAACCTTGAGATGCAGAATAACCATAAAAAAACCCTTTTCACAAGATAGACTTGGTGGAAAACCTGGGAGTTAATCTTACAGGGTGTAAACTGTTGAGAATTTTTTTTATTTGTTGGCATTTCGTAAACCAAATATATTTTATATAAGTCATAATATAGATATTTGTATTTAATGTAAACCAATAGAATATTTCACTGGCAGTAAGTCAAAACCTGATTAGTATTCTAGTGTGTAATATATTCTGCTGTTGTCCACTACCATTCATCACAGGATTGAATCTAGTTTACATGTGCACAGGGCACCACAGCCGGAGACCGCACTTGGGCTCAAACAACAAGTGCACCTTTTTTCCCTTTACTGGAAAATGGCAAATAATTCAGGAACTAAGATTTTTCAGTAATGTAATAGTCATGGGATTTTTCATCAAGCCAACAATAGATTGATTGATTCCTCTTTTTGTGGTTGTCTGCTGATGTCTTGCGGTGTGTTGTAATCTTCATAATGTTACTGTAAAAATCCCAAGTGGTATTCTTTGCTTTCAAGCCTCTGTGCTGACCTGCCTGTGCAGCTGCTGTTGTGTTTCTGCACAACGTCTGTGTAACGCTGTTTTGGTAGGTGTTTTGCACTGCTGCTGTCAGTATGAGCAGAGGAGGAATGCCAGGCATGCGGGTGACCCTGGCCGTTCGTTGTCCCGGCCCAAGGAACCACAACTAATTTGAGAGGTTGTAGCCATGCCAGTGGCCAATGGATTCAAAAGCACCAATGCGTTAATGAATGCTTCCCTCCCCTGATCTCCCTCATGAGGAGGCCAGGGAATCACAAGCTCTACTGCTGGTTCTCTGTTTGGGAGATGAAAGTCAAGCTTATTCATCTCGTATTGGAATAAGACTTACAAATCTAAATAAAAATACAAGCCGAAGCACCCTACTCCTCTTCCTTTCAGACGTCAAGCAGCAACACTGAAAGCCTTTGTCTCAGCTGCAGGACCTGCTCTCTGAAACACAGTCAAATCTGTAAGGAAATCCGCAGCAGCACACCTTGTTACCCTGGCCAGTATCTGACTCACTGTATTTGGGTTGTCAGGTTATTTCCTCACCTTACTGTTGATTACATTGTTACATCCACTATAAGGAAACTTGATTCATTTGTTGTGCTGTTTGTGCATGCAGGGAAACTTGACCCAGTTCAAGCTCCAGACATACATGAAACACAGTTTCAGCTAATTAAGTAAGGATGAACAGTTCATTTGTAAGTTAGAAACACACTTAGTGGTTAACGTGTAATGTGTGTAATTCCACACTTAGGAATACAGTGTGGCTCGCCATTAGAGCCAGGTGGAAGATGCTTTATGGTTGAGGAGTTTAATATCGGGCGGCACGGTGGTGCGGTGGGTAGCACTGTCGCCTCACAGCAAGAAGGTTCTGGGTTCGATTCCCGGAGGCGGCCCTGGTGCCTTTCTGTGTGGAGTTTGCACGTTCTCCCCGTGTCTCGTGGGTTCTCTCCGGGTTCTCCGGCTTCCTCCCCACAGTCCAAAGACGTGCATTAGGTTGATTGGCTTCTCTCCATTGCCCGTAGGTGTGAGTGTGTGAGTGAATGGTTGTTTGTCTATGTGTTGCCCTGTGATGGACTGGCGACCCATCCAGGGTGTACCCTGCCTCTCGCCCGTAGCCAGCTGGGATAGGCTCCAGCACCACCCGTGACCCCGCACTAGGGAGTAAGCGGTTAAGAAGATGGATGGATGGATGGAGTTTAATATCTTAGTGATAAAACAAAAATAATGTAGGGTAAGCCCTAAACTGTTTTATCCAGCATGTATGTAAGCGTGGTTCGGCTGTGACAGCACATATAAATGCACCCATGGGCCGAGTGGTAGCCGTCGTTCAGGCATAGAATGCACTACGCTTTTCTACACCACTGGAAAATAACAAGCCTTCTGCTTTACCTCCTCCTTCACCTTTTTGTGTTTCGCTTTTTGTGTTGAGAAGCAGGTGACTGTAGCTCAAGCTGTGTGGCCTTTCAGCAAGTCGTTTGCATTTTGTGTGCCGAGCATTGAGACAGGCAAAAAACTGCCTTTTTCCAAGCCTTCTCTTAACTGCACTTTTCAATATCAACACGCACAGTGTAATTGATTTTTTTTAAATAATTTACAAATTATTTTGGGTAAATGAGAGTGTTTGGGTTATTTCACATTCTACATCTTTCTACATCACACTGGCAAATGAAGAGTTGGATTCATACATTTGTGTTAATTTTGTAATGTCCTTAATTGCCCTAAACTCCAACCTGTCTTGGAGTTTTGTGTCCTTTTGGACACACAAATCCTCTGCTTTGATTGGACATCTTGGATCATATTTTACTGCTACATACAGTACACCCCCACAAATGCAGCCCCTTGACTGGTTTTACTGCAGGGCAGCAGTGTGCGTGAATGCAGCCTAAAGGAGAGCCTCATTAAACTGGACCCATCCTTGCATTGCAGTCTGTCTGACTGGCATTGCTAATTAAATGAGAACTGCTGTTTAGTCACATCGTCTCTGTTAGGCAACAGCGAAGACCAAGGAGATATTTGAGATGATATTGCTGATTATTTTGTTGAACCCGCTGATCAGGGGCTGTACCTTGAGCTGTTTACCATAAATGACTGTGGGTGCGGGTGCAAACGATGTCTGGGTTGTAGCAGCTGCCAGGGCGCTGGCTGTCTAACCTTTTAGATCAAACTGATGCATATTTATAAGACCCGTAGCTCAAGCAGATGTACTAGCTTTTCCTCTTTCTATTCTCAATATGTTCGGCCGTCCATACCACCTCCTTTTGTTTTGTGGCAACAAAAAGCTGCCTCAGCTTTATTTCATCTGTGACGATGAGAGGTTGGTTGCATGGGGTACAGTTATTCTGGAGTCAGTGTCAGCTTCTCTCCACAGATGCCACACAAGAAAAGCAGCTATGACTGTAATCTAACTAGTTTATGGATTGTTAGCACAGACATTTTTTGTTTGATAATAGGATCTCTCCCGATGAAGAATCAATAATAACCACTTGCATGAGACCGTGACATGGCCTTCTGTAACTCATCTGCTGACATTGTGGCAGCTCTTGGGTTCTTCAGAAAAACCTCTGAACTGGTAACCGATGCAATACATGTTTGTGATGATTGGTCTCTGTAAGGATTGGTGTCAGCCAGAGTTCGGTGTTCTGTTTGTTGCGGTTTTGCAGCAAGGTGAAACAATTCAGCACGACAGCTTTTGTCATCAGCTCTGTGCTTTGTGGGGGAGGCTCCTCCAGGTCCCGGACAGTGGGCCCCATTGCCTAACACACACCCACACATTTAGAGAGCACATCTGGTATGGACAAAGGCCTGGTCATAATGGAGCTGGCTGGGTGCATAGGAGTGGGGTGGGTCAGGTTGTGACCTATGGAAATGACTCTGGGAGCTGAAAGGTCCCACACTCTCATTTTGTCTTTCTTTAGTCGTAAGGACACAAATCTGCATAATGCTTTATCCAGCTTGCCATAACCCTTATCCTAATCTAACCTTAAACCTGAAGCCATCTCTCACAAGGGTAGCAGATAGAATTGATTGACCAAATGCATCCACGTACAGAAATGGATTAATGATACTGGCATAAGAATTTGTCCATTCTGCCATATTATATTATAAATTAAGAAACAAACTGGTAAGAGACAACTATATTAAAGCATTTGGTTTGCTTCCACAAGCCGCTTTACATTTAAATGATAGTATAAAAATAGTCTTGCATCTTACAAAAGTGTCATTTTTATGCTCTGTGTACCTCAGCGATTTCAGATGAAATTATGGGGTTGTTTGCAACGTTGATGATTGAATATAAAAAACAAACAAATCAATCTGTCAAAACGCTATCAATGAACCACACAAAGTTGTTCCCATGACAAAGATCAAGAGTGCCAAAAGGAACAAGGAACACCTAACATAATGGTTTTGTTTATTACTATTTCAAAATAATTGCAGCCAAAGAATCTATTGGACAGCTTTAGATTTTTGTAAACTACACATTGTCGCTCTGCATGAGTCTCCCTCATGGTGTTGTCACAGAAATGCTATATGCCTTTCCCAAATTATGATCATGCTGTACTCCATGTTAACTTTATTTAATTGCAGCTGCAAATGGAAAAATAATATAAACCAGTAAAGTGTTTGCATTAAGCATCATGTCTGTAGTGCTGTGATGTGATGTGATTTTCTGTGTAAACTGTAAGTGGGTGTAAGAATACAAAACAAGGCTTTATGGTATGAACCAGATAAAGGTAATCTGTGAGCTGTATTATTCACACTTATTCTAAATCAAGTTTCATATGGTTTTATGAAGGAGTGTGTCTGATATATTATCCTTTCTGTAGGGATTGTGTGTTCCTCACAAGGTGATGCTGTGATGTAAACTCAGTGAGTTTAGTTGGGAGTTGTGTTTAATTTATGAAGGATGGGTATTTTGAACACTGCCTGTACAGATCCAAGGTGAAGCAAATTGTTGAACATTGCGTTATTTGTTTTAAGTGCTTTACATGAAACTTTTGGCACTTGAAAGCACCTCTCTTCCCTCGAGAGAATTTTGTACTTGAGAAAGGGCTGTATTTGTTTTATTGAAAGACATTCCCATCCAGGTGGGTTTAAGGATAGTTGATCTAACAAACAAACAAACAGATTTTCACTGTGTAGTGATATGCTGAATATGTGCGTTGGAGGAAGAGGGTTTGTGTTTGGGCACATAGTTCTTTCTCTTGGATCTGTTGTCCCTTGTTACAGGCCTGTAACAGAAGTAAATACAAAATTAGGCAGGCTCACTTGGCTGACAAGGGTAGAAAAAGGTGCGAACAGGCCCTTTTAACTATCAGTCATTTTTAATTACCCCTAGGAGGCTTAAGCTAATAGTTTTCCTAGTTGACAGTAAATCTGACAAGACATAAACATGACATACCTTATAATTATGTGTCACAGTAATTGGGCATCAGTCAGCTGGCTTTTGCAACCCTGAAAGATCGCATGGCTTACCTAGTTTCAGCTAACGCAGGCCAGGTGAGGCTGCCTAAAACCTGGGGTCTGCGTTGTGTTCTTTAATTGTACATTTGTCCTGTCGTTGAACATGTATGAGCTGTAGAGATTCAGTGGCTATTGTCTAGTTTGTAAATCCAGATGCTCTGTCATCTGCTTGCCTCTAGTTACACTGGACCAAAGAAAATTGTTGTGATTGTGTTATTTATGATGCCTGAAGTCTGTTGGGTCAGTTTAATATTAAACATGTATGACTGATTGTGGTCCCAGTATAACAACATTGTTTTGTGCTTCCTGCACTCTTCAGCATTTTGATGTCACCCCTTGAGCTGTGTACTTTATATAACTTCCTGTGGATGCAACTAATCATACTACTAAGGAAGTAAGTGGCGCACAAATGACAAAAAGAGTTGAGAGAGAAACATTTCCTTGCAAATATGACTACAATGTGCTAAACTATACTGATGGCAAGGCAGCTACGGTTTGGATGAATGGAGCAGGGAGAATCCGCACTTCATTCTTTGGCCTCCTCTGTGCGTCGTAGAGCCTAAACACTGGAAGCTTGATAATTAGGTTAAGTGTGTTGCACAGGGCTATGATTGTGTGTTTGCCTGAGTATGTGTAACGTTATAATGTTTGTGTAGGGTTTGTGGAATTTAATTTCTATTGATTTGTGCAATGTGAAACCATTGTCTTTGGCCACTACTCCTTCCCTCCTGCCCTCTGCTATGAGGCGATGTATTAGATTAAACTTTATCCTCCTTTTTATTTGAAGCCTCTCATGGGGCTTCTCTACATTGGAATCTAGCCACTTAAGATTGGCCTCTGTCTTTCAGGCCTTCAGTTTTTCTCTCGCCTCATTTTTCTTTCAACAGTGTCAGGATAATGGCTTATTTATCCGCAATGTGATTGTCCAGATTAGGTTTAAATGTGTTTCAAATGTTAAATGTTGACTGTCAGCATTGTTACAGACCTGGGGCCACATTCAAAGCATTCTTGGATCATCTTTATAAGCTCCTGTGCTACTGTAAAAAGACCTAGAAAAGGGTCCTAGTGAGTCTAACAATATATCTTAACATGAAGCTGTGAAAGCTCATAAGTCATTGTGTATATGATTGGTATTGCCTCAGGCGGGTGATGTAATCTGATTTCTAATCAGAATAACCACAAGCAACAAACTGCTTCTCACTTCTTCCAATTTACCTTTATCTTTATTAGGTTTAGTCTTAGAAAATATCATAATTAGATATTTTTTTCCAGGATTTTCACCACAAAGAACAACCTAAATCGACTTTACTTCATGTGGCTGGAGTCAATGTTCGGGGAGCTCTGCTGCGCTCCAGGTATAAACGATATGTTATATTTAAGATAAACAAATTCACAATATAATTAGATACTGGTTTTCTACTTTGCTATTTTACCTGCGTTTTCCTTCGAACAACATTAATAAATGGTATTAAATAAAGACTATACTTTTACATAGCTGAAATATTACCTTGTCTCGTACTGTGGAAAAAATCTCTAGAAAACAGATTCTGACTCTCAGACCTTTACTGCTCTGAATAGTTGAAATTAATAGTTTTCATTTACAACTGCAAGCACAGTGGGAATGGGTGCAGTGAACCTGGGGTGTGTTGTTTTCTGAATGTTTAAGTGGATAAAGTTAACCATTACCACTTTGCATCATCTTCAAAGGCTGAGGATGGTTGGTTGGAGTGTGCGTCAGTGAGCAAAGTTTGCGGCCTGAAATTAAGCGTTTATACACTGGTAGAATTCAAGGTAGATGATCATGGTTCTGAAGGTTTAATTCTCTGTTCATTTGTTGTACAACAGAAACTGCAGCTTTTTGTGTGCTGGTGTCTTGTGTCGGTGCCAGCATTTGCTTGTTGCTAGAGGTTTTCAATGGCTTTGTGTTATATCATTGAAAGTACATTATCTTCACTTTCAGGCTGGTTGCTGATAAGCCGTCACTCTTTGCTCTAGAAAACTGTCAAATTTCTGTTGTTGTTTTACATAATGTTGCCCTAGTAATTGCACTCTTTCTCTGTTTGCTCTCATTGTTCTGTTTCGTTCTTGTGAAGAATTTCTGATACTACGATTGTGTCCATTGGTGCAATGTAAATAGAATAAGGGAGATTCACACATTTAATCTAACATATCGGCAACCAATCGTATTCATGATTTATCAGTCAATCCTGTTTGTGTTATGAATCATTTACTTGCAATAGAAATGTAACTCCATCCGTGAACCCTCTTATGTGTAGTTTTACAACATCAAAGGTTTGCAATGTGATAAAAGCCTAAATTGTGTGTAGTATCACTCCTTAAATGAACCCTTAGCAAGTTTTTCTGGCCTTGTGATTCATTTTATCTTTGCTGAACAGCTTGTTAATTGGCTGCCGGCTCAACACGTGAAGTGACCCAGACCACTTTTTGAAGGACTTTAAGGCTACCAGCTTTTGAACATTATTATTGACAAGAACAATGAAGAAAAAAAAAATAAAGAGCACACGCAGAGATTTATTGGCAATCAGTGCTGCCACTCAGACAAGATACATTGAGTTTTTTTTTATTTGTTTTATCAAACAAATGTGCGTAGAAGTTTGATTTTAACTGTTGTATTTTGTAGAATGTTTGTGTTTGCCAGTGCGAGTGAATGCTATCACTGCTGTATACATAGTTGTTGTTAGCTGTCAAGTTGGTCTCAGTATGACCTTTTGGCAATCTCCAGTCTGCAGTGCCAGTTACTATAATCTGTTTTCTTTACCTCAATCAGGAAACACATCTTTCAATCTTCACACCTACTTCACATTTCTCTTTCAGTTGTGTAAATGTTCAGCCTTCACAAGTAAAAATAACAGAAAATAGTGTGACTGGTACACAACCGTGTGTGAGCTGCGTTTGTGCTAATGTCAAAGCTAGAAATTTTCATCAACTGTGACAGATGAAATACCTGCTGTGACAGCAGAAGTAGAGGTCTGACAATACGGTTATTTCAATAGCTGCCAATGCTAGGACAGGATCCCACAACCAGTTTTTCTACAACAATATTTTTTTCCCCAGTTGATTTCCCAACTGTAGCCCCTGTATTGCACTTTAATAGAAGCACCCTGATAAATGAGGCTTTTACTTGTGCCCCATCCTCTGTTCCCTCTTAAGAAAAAAAAGATAAATGGCTCCTTGTGCTCAAGTTTCACTGATGCAATGTGCAGCACTAGACTGCCAGTAGCTGTTTGAAATAAGATCTTATTTGGTGGTTTATTGTTTTGTCATTGGTTGAAAGACCAGGCGTCCCCTCAACCACAGTTGGGCATAGAGATTTAGTTTCAATAAACAAAGACAAAGGTCCTGTCATTTTTCAGGGTCTTTTCTTCATCCAGAGGTCGTACTATTATCCAAAACGTATGTTAGGCAGCTCATATTTATTATTCATTTTAAACACTGTAGCAGCAATGGAGAAAAGGTCTCAAGCTGAACATAAATGTGTAGTGTTGCACTTCATTGTCTTCTTCTCAACCCTTAAGCCACAGGGGACCCTGTGTATGAAGATTGTTAAGTAGAGACCTGTTCCACTTTATGCTCTCTTAATTTTGTCAATTACTAGGGGTTGATCTGAATACAAAGTTGGACTACGGTAACTTTTCCCAAGAAGGGCAGGCTTTGATTGTTAGGCAGCACATTCTATGCACTGGTTGCCTTTTTACAAGGATGGGTTGTGTAAGCAGATGGTGATTTTAACAGAAAGGCTGGAGAAAAGCAGCAAAAGTTCACAAAACAAGTGCCACAAACACCTTGATGCCACGTCGGCCTGGAATGGACAACCATGGTTTGCCTGAGACTGTTTTTGTGACTGTGTGCCAGAGAGTCCAGCCTCGTTAGAACATCGTTGTATCTGCCCCGCTCTTTGTAAATCAAGAAAAGCAGAGAGGCGGCTATTTTTTAGGCTATTACACATGACTTACTGTAACAAAGGCCACTCCTGCCTGCCTTTTTATAGGCGATACTCAGAAATATGCATCTACTCAGAGCCACTGTGCCCCCTGCTTTAGTTGTGGATGATGTGTTATCATACATATTCATGTACGGAATACACAAGCAGAAGACGTGACTCAGCGCTACTCTGATAACACACTGTAGTGAGCCACTGTACAACCAAACTCATTTCAGATATCCAGTGGGTCATGCATATACTTACACTAAGGTTTATCTGAATATTTTACTCTAGGAAAAAAACACTAACTTGGATTTTCAAAAGCTCAGCTGGAATAGGCTTTCTTTCTGCCTTTTTTGAAATGGTGTTCCACCCATGGTTATGAGGAATTCATCCATTCCTTGTGTGACGCTTTTACTTCTTCTATAGTATTTTTTACTAGACGTCCTTTTGGTGCACACGTCCTTACCTTTGTTTGGTGACACGGGAACCGTGGCCAAAAATTCGAGAGAGCTGCAGCGATTTCATTTCAAGTGAAGTTTGCTAAAATATACAGTGACCAGCTGTGATACCTATTGACTGAATCATTTTAAACAGTAGACTAACTTTGACCTGTGCTCACATCATGACTTAAACTACATTATCAGCAGACTGAGATTACAGTATTCATCATCCTGTGATATAAACAGACAAGTAAAAACCACAAGAGACTAGAGACAGCCATGGAAAGGCTGAATACGATGGAGCAACACATGAATTCCCCTGTGTAATCTGAAGGAAGAAACTACAATCTAGTATTGCTGTAAACATAGATGTGTATGTCTGCTCTAGCTACAGTAAGTACACTGTTAACATGCTGATTAGCATGAGTGGTCCTAATGAGAAAGATACAGAAGAAGAATAGATGTTACAGTGATTTAAATTTGCTTGTGACCAGTTAGCATGCTGTTAGCACATAACTGATGAAGGCTATTTAATCTGTATTGGAAAGCGAATTATATTCTGTCATTTTTATTTCTAAAAGTCTCATGTTACAGCTGCCTCAGTAAATCACTTTCCTTTTGACATTTAAAACCACTGCTTCCCGGAACACGTCTCAGTTGCCCTTAAGCTAAAATTTTTAGAAAATGGGGAAAAGTGCCTTCTACTTCTTGGCAGTTTCTAAATGGAATGAATTGCATGGATGTTTTACTAAAAAGTCTCATCATTTGGGTCCATTTTAATCTTTTATCTTTTAAATTAATCAGCTAATGTCTCGTCTATAATTCTGCATGGATGTTTCTTTCATGCCTACTCTATATTACATGCTTTTGTTTTTCTGGCTATGATTACTATATGTTAGTTTGTTTACCCACATTTGTTTTATCTTCCTGCTGCTGCACTCAAGTAAGAGTACTTCTGCTAAATATAAAAAAGCTTTTAGTTACAAGCTTTAGTATTATCCTCCGAGGTCTGCGCTGCCTTACAGAGAGACAGGTAAAGAGAAAAGCAACTAAAGCCGCTGGGAAACCCAGCAGCAATAAATTCTAAGTCCAGCATTGGCTTTGGCCTAATACTAGCTTCAATCCTACACCACACTCAAACGCGAACACATCCACAGTCAAACAGATGCACATAATAAGTGTGTGCTAAAATGCTGACTAGTACCATGCACACCTTTTTTTTGTTTTTTTTTTTATTTTTTTTTTTAAATGTCTCTCTCATCCTTACAATAGAGGAGGAAAAAGAAACGGGGGTGAGGGAGGGAGAAAATGTGACATGAGGGGGATGTAATTAAAGAAGGAACGCAAGGCAAGGAGTAGAAGAGGGGTAGATGGAGGGATAAATGTGGTTCAGCCCCTCACGGGTAGCTTTGTAAGGTATTGTTCCCTAGTTGCCTGGCTACTACACTGCCAACAATGCACAATGTGCAACGTAGATTTTTAATTTTGTTTTGTGGATCAATGTGTTCAGAATGACAAGAGGCAGCACTGACTGGATATAGGATGGCTCATACCTTTTTGGGTTCCTAACTTGGGTTTTTTCACACCTGCCTCCTCTCACATCAGTTCTCGAAATAGATCAATTAATTTAGATCTTGATGAGTTGACTTGACATTAGTAACAAAAGAAGGATTTACCAGCAGACGTTTCAGAGGAAGTCATTTTAGGGGTGGGTGGCTTTAATGTGGTTGTACGTGGCTGGGTTATGAGCGCTCCTCAAACAAACACCGTACTGTCCCTGAATGCTTTAACTATTATGTTATGAGTTGGATCTACACAAGCTAGGAAGAAAGCTTTAATCAGAGTTTGGAATTCTGTAAATTAGACTGCAGGAATAAATAACTGGCCTACTTTCCCACTCTTCCCACTCCCAGTCTTTCTCACCGTCTATTTCACAGCCTAGTGAACTTTAAGCATTGAGGGGAGCAAGTAGCTGGCATCAAGGCTTAGTCTTGGCGTGCTCTAAGCTTTAGGGCTTTGGTATACTCTGTTCAAAATCAGCATGCTCTTATAGGCTGCCAAATACAGTGTTTGGTGTAAATTCCAGAACTCTGGAGGTTTGACTTGCCATGACCAAAAGGCTGAGATGGAAAGCTATGGTTAGGTTTAAGAAAACTAAGTGGTGAAATCTTAACAAATGTGTGTGTGAATAGTGACGTTGATAAATCTGTTTAAAAAAATCCCTTACTAATGTCTGTTCAACTAATAGGAAACGCAACAAACTCAAGACTGTAGCCACAACTTGGTTTCATGTCTTTCCCGTTTCTGCAACAGTCACCCTGCATAATGTTACATGCAGTTTCCTCTGCAAGGGTTTTGTTACCTGAAACTTCATGGTGCACTTGCACAGTAACAGGTTTTTAGGCCAAAGATGTTTAGGAAGGCTTCTTATATTAAGTCTTGAATGAAGAGCTTTCCGGTAGAAACTGGCTTATTATTGGCTAACCTGCATAACGTAAGGCTAGGTCTTAACAGACTCTGTTAAATGCGATGACGTGGTTTTATGCATGATGAAACTAGGAATATGCTAGTATATTCTAGAGCAGCTCGGTGGTGTGATGATTATAGGCAAAGTTTGTGGGATAAGACAGCCCTTGAAGTGGTAAAAATCTAGTGTGAGAATGGAATAAGAAGCTATAGATAAAGTGGGAATAATTTTCAAATGTCAAAGTCCAACTAATACGGTAAGGCTTGTTTGGCTGATGTTCAGTAAACCTTTATAAATGTTTAATATAAAAAGTTAGATTCTGAGATTTCTGCCCCTAGAGCAAAGATTCAGCAGCTTAGAGAACAAGAAAAGCAGCATGATGAAGTCGAACTGAAATGTCTGCATTGTTAATCGTGGGGAAATATTGCACCCAAACTTTATCCTTCGTCCATATTCTTTTGGTAAGTACATTTAACATAAGGCAGCTTCTTGGCCTCTACCTTCACACCGGTCAGTTGAGCCCATTGCTTGGTCTCAAATGTGTTATCCTGCTGGCTTTCTTTGTGGTGTAACTACTGAATACACATGTTGCTCATTTTACAGATACTTTGTGGTCGGGCTAATTCGGACCATGTATGTGTTTTTTACAGCACAAAAGAGGACATGTGACACCATAGCTGATCCAAAGAAATGCACATGACTGGCCTTGTTGCCTTTTGTACATTGGGTTAAGTAGCAGGAAATTGTTCCTGGCAGCCAAGTGCAACACGACTGGACACTGTTTCACAATATGTTCCACAAGACGGGAAAACATTCCTTTACAATTCATATGAAATGAGATGAGTAAGAGGGGAGTGGACAGCTCATCAGTTAGTCTCAAGTGGTCCGGTGACAAAGTCCGACAAGGCAACGGAACAAAATGTAGGTTTGCACACAGCTTTCTGCCTTCACACCTGACTGAACCGCTCATAGTCAGAACTCCCTGAACAATACTATGCTGAAACACCACTTCCCAGAGGAACATGCACACATGCACTGTTCATATTTAAATAGGCCAAAGCAGCCTTGGGCACAGAGAAGCAGGCTATTGGTCCATGTTTGTGTGTTTAGTCTGTTTGTCTGTCTGGCATCATTGTGAGGAGCGTCTCAGATTAGTTGACCACATTCTGTCTAATCACATTGTAAGACCCTGGCCTTGTGTCTGTCTTCCCTCACATGCTCTCTCTGTTACTGCGATGTGCGTGTGCGCGCATTGATGTGTATCTGACCACAGTTACTGACCTTTTGCAGGCGTGAAACCTTTCGGGTTCAAAGCTGCAGTGGTGACCGTTTATCCTGTAACACAGGTGACAATTACACAATGAACTTATTTTGATACAGACTCATTCTGATATGTTGATGTTTGAATTTATGTAACAGTAAGCTTTTCACTGTTGTGAGCAACTCAAACACAATACACCTTTAAGAGACAGATACTATGTGATCCTAATAACAAGTGACAAATAGAAACATGTTGCTACAGGCACTGGTGGGAATATAAAATACACCCATGGGTGCAGTCATGATGGTCAGCTTAACACAGCCTCTCTAGGACAAACTCAAGTATCAAGTATCTTTTAAACACTCATTGAGAACAATGAAGCTGAATTTTACTTGTAGATGTGTTGTGTTTAATTTGTGTGTATGTGTCCCCAACCACTGATCATCAGCAAACCATTCATTGCACTTAATTCCTTCACCGAAATCTGTTGAGATAAGGATGTCTCAAAAGAGGCCTTTGTTTTTCTCTAGTGTTCTCTCTCTGCGCAGTTATCTGCAGGTAGACCTGCTCTAATTGGCCGTTCACACAGAAACAGCAGCTGTGAGCAAAAGAAAAGGATCTTTCATAAAATTGTATTTGTTCTTTGGAGGCTCAGGGTTGAGGATATGTTGTTGTTATTTGAGTTATTGCTAGTGACTTTTTGTTTAATTTTTATAAATAGTGATACATTTCTGCCATCTTAGTATAGACATTCTTTTAATCAATGTAATTAAGTGATGATGTCAATAATCTCAATTAAATGCACTTATTAAGAGCTTATGCATTGTTTCTTTTCCTTGTTGGTGACTATGCTGGAACCGCTCACTAAGCCTTTGTAATTTAATATGATCAGTGTTTCAAACCTAGACTCTTCTTTTCAAAGTAAAACTTTCAGTTTGTTTTCTTAATACCTGCAGTCAGGATCTGTTAGCTGGGTCCTTGTTAGTTCTGGTTCTATGTTTTCCTGGAAAAAATACTAAAGATTATATTCCATCTTGCCTCCGTCTGAATCAGGCATCCTGTACGTTACAGGACAGGCAGGACGTCTGACTTATGTGTTCCGAGGGTGAGTCAGAGGAGGCCAGTGTCAGCTGGCTTTTATTTATCTGTCTCATGATGTCTACTGTCTCGCCTGTGTGGTTTATCCCTCTTACTGGGAGTGATGCAGTTTTCCTCCCTAACTGTCTGGAATTCACCTCCAGACAATTCCGTAGATTCCATGAGAGAGAAATCTTCCTGTTTCAATGGAACTCAGAAGAAATAGACCGGTCTGACAGTGCTACATTGTCTGAGTGATGAAATGGATATTTTTTTCACTCACTCAATTATTCATCATTTAAATTCTTACATTACCATTGCCGTATGTTTCCTTTGGTAATACCCTGTGACACACTCCCTGTGCCTTTACACCAGCCAGTGAATAATTTACGTGTTTTGTCTCAGAAGGCACGTTGTGTTTTTTTAGGCTGTCCAGACATGCATGGTGTGTTTCTGAACTGCATAATGATACTAGACTCTGAGACTCTCCCTGTCTGCCCTGTGCTGGGGGCAAGGACACTGAGAAAGTGTGGCCTGGTTTATTCATAGTACTCCACACACTATACTGCTAATGGTCTGAAGCCTAAGGTATTGTTAAGGAGACTTTCTTACATTAAGCACATTCTTGAGTCTGCTAGTGTCTGACTTGCTTATTTCCCATTGTTGTTAGAGTATGATTAAGGATGCCCTGACACTGTGGCTCTCCAGCTTGGTTTCTTAGACACCAAAAAAAGCCATGATACAATACATGGTCTAGATTAATGAGGTAGTTGCCAATAAATTCTCAATTTTTTTCATCCGAGTGCTATCGAAGCATGATTTGTCCGTCTGTCTTTTTTTTTTTTTACTAGCAGACTGAAGCTGCATCACTTGAGTCGGGGATAAAAGCTCAAAGACGTTATGAAGAACCGCTCTTATTCACAGACCAGGGTCTGATGTGCTGTGACAAGCATTTATTTAGATTTGGTTAGGAAGTGCTATTTCCTTTCTTACCATCCAAACGTTTTATCATTTTGCTACTAAAGCAATGCACTATGCATTATGGCTGTAATGCAATTTTCAGTAAGGTTCAGATTTTCCTCCTCATGTTGAGGCAAAACTAAAGGAATAATGAAAGCTGAACTCAAATGACGTGGCCGTCATTTTTTAGTCATAGACTGAGAACAGTGGGTAGTCTAAACCAAATACCAGACTTCCCGTCTTGCGTTGTCATCCATGCGATCCCCAGACTGGAATACAGCTGTCTGTTTGTGTATGTCTTGGTACAAATGTTTATACATAAACTTACTTTTTTACCTCTGAAGTGCAGCGGTGACGTAACGTCTCACACTATCACAGTGAAGCATTCTCCCCAGACCCACAAATTGGGAAGGAAGCAGTACAGTTTATATGCATGTTGATGACATTGGGTTAGAAGTGTAAAGATTTGCCAGCATAAGGAAGGTTTAGAAAGTCAATATAGTTGTTTTTTTTTGTTTGTTTTTTTAACATATTGGATCAAATTAAACTATAAGAGAATGCATTTGGTCCAGACTAAAGACAATCAATAACACCAAGGTGTGTATAGGAACTGAAGGACTAAAACAATCTTATTAAACAATCTGGGCAATTGTTTGGCTAATTAGCACTTGACTTTTACTGTAATGACTTGAATTAAAATGGCAGTTTGTCTTCTTCTTTAAATTAGACACAAAGAAAATATGAATGATTTTTAAACCAGCTCGACCTATTCATGACAATATTTGTTGCTGTAACATCCACTATCAAACCAGCAACCTCTGAATGTCTTTTGTCTCTTTCCTGCAAGCTCTCTTGTGTTACTTGCGACCGCTGCAGTGCCAATTCCACCCTGCCACGACAGATGGGGTCCTGTTCGTCGCCTACCGCACGTCAGGCAGTCAGGTGACCAATGGAGCAAGCAGCGGCAGTGTGTACATGAAATGGAGTTGGATCCCACGGAGACCGCCCTTTATCTGTGCCCCGTCCGTGAAGCACGACACTGGCATATACCCAGTGTGCTGTAACACAGACTACTGCAACAAAGACCCTGGCACAAACCATACCTGGTAAACACACACACAACACACACACCACACAATCCACACACAACACTACACACCTTATATGTTCTAACTGAGCTTCCGTCCTTCTGTTCAGATGTGTTGGCTTAGACTTTGCACCTGTGTAACAGACTGGCAACGAAACAGGACAAAGTATTAAAAAATGTACAGCTTCTGAATTCAAATGGTTTCCCCTTTTCATTGTTGCATTTTAAAACAGCCACAGCACCATAGTTTATGAAAAAATGTATTAAATCTAAACGCTCATTACGAAATTATAACATTATTTCGTTATGATGCAACATAGTGCAAGTCTTTTGTGTTTATTATGCATCAGCACAGATTTGATCTAGCTTTTTTATTCTTAATCATCCTAATTAGGTACTGATCCTTGGGGGAGTGGTGGTGAGAAACTATATTGATTCACACATACATCGCATGCTGTCTGTTGCTAATCAGATTCAAAGACGTTCTACAGGGTGGGCCATTTATAATGATACACCTTAATAAAATTGGGAATGGTTGGGTAACATTAATGTCTTGTGTGTGGCACATTAGTATATGTTGATGGGGCAAACTTTTCAAGATGGGTGGTGAACCTGGTGGCCATTTTGAAGTCGGCCATCTTGGGTCCAACTTTTGTTTTTTCCAATAGGAAGAGGGTCTTGTGACACATCAAACTTATTGGGGATTTCACAAGAAAAACAATGGTGTGCTTGGTTTTAACGTAACTTTATTCTTTATAGAGTTATTTACAAGTTTCTCTTTGGTTCACAGTCACCAAGGTGTCGAAGAGGTTAACACGTGATGAGCGGATCGAAATTGTGTTGATATCTGGTGAACGCAGTAACCGGGTCATTGCAGCAGATTTTCAATGCAAGACACCCTACGAGACCACCCATCTCCCATGCTACAGTTAGCCAACTGCTGGCTAATTTTCATGTAACTGGTCAGTGTTGTGTTTGAAAAAATGTGGATGCAGAAAAAATTTCAGTAATGAGGAAATTTAAGTGGCTGTCCTAGCTTCATTCAGCAAGAGCCACAGCGTAGCACTTGCTGCATGTCACTAGAGCATTCCTAGATGACAGTTTCCTACGAGTTTCTTTCTCCAGTTTGATACGAGATGTGCAGCACCTGAAACTATGGATACTGGAAGCCTGTGCTGGATTTCTCCCGCGGTTGTTGCAATGAGTGTGTGAAGAGTAGGAGAAGAGGGTTTCATTGACAATCTAACTAAATGGGTAGCAATTGAACACATTTTATAAGTGATCAGAAACTTGTAAATAACTCATAAAAGAATAAAGTTACGTTAAACCCAAGCAACCTCATTGTTTTTCTTGTGAAATTCTCAATAAGTTTGATGTGTCACATGACCCTCTTCCTATTGAAAAACAAAAGTGGATCCAAAATGGCAGACTTCAAAATGGCACCACCTATCTTGAAAAGTTTGCCCCCTCACATATACTAATGTGCCACAAACAATGTCACCAACCATTCCCATTTTTAAGGTGTATACATATAAATGGTCCACCCTGTAGTTTCATTTTCTTCCAATAATGTTGACAACCAAAAGGCCGGAACTCACAGGCTCAGAGTAACATGGACAACATACATGGATCTTGGTTACCTTTGCAGGCAGTGTTGCCTTTATTGTCTTAGTTTTAGAAGGAGTTAGGATTTAAACAAATTCATGATGACTGAGGGTAATGATGAGGAATCTGTGAAAGATATCACAGACAGAATGGTGGTTGTGTAGGAGTACAACAAACCCTGGCGCTGATAAATGAGTAGCCCAACAACAATGTTGGGAGCAGCCATGTGAAGATCAACAGACACTAGCTTTTATCAGCATATAGGGGATTCCCATGTATCACATGTTTTTTCCAGCCAATACCATTATGTGGAAATACTTGAGCCACCTTTCAATATTATAGTATTATTTGTTATTACCAAAAATCCAAAAAGTGTGAATAAGGACCAGAACTCAAAAAGGTCTGTGTTCTACGTTACAGTATTGCATTGTGTACAGCCCCAGCCTTTTCCGTTCACAGAAGATGTTCTTGAGTCTGAAGATAGTCACACAGCCATGACTTCTATGAGGTGGTTTAAACTTACAACAAATACTGCTTCTTAATAACAGTGTTGACATCACTCTTTATCTGTCTTTATAAATTCATGTAGCACCTGTAATAGAAACTGGTTTCTTTTCTATTAATTTATTTGCTTGAAATTACCTGGTGTAACATCCCAGATTTTATAACGTGTGAAATGAAGGGTATACAAGACGACTGATGCCGTCTATCCCTTGCAAGCACAGGGAAGGTATTTTTTCTTTTGTGCGTTGCCTTCTTCTTTTCTGCTTTTCTTTTCCCTCTATGCTCTCTGCCTCACCCCGCTAGTCAAGGCAAATGGCCTTTTGCTCCATCAGCTCTCCTGCTGCAGGTTTCTCCATTAAAGGAAGTTCATCCTTTCCACAGCAACCTCAAGGGCAATTGTTTGCAGTTCCCGTTTTATAAATAAATGTGTATAGCCTTAAAATGTTACTTAATAATAATTTTCTGCACTTTTTATTTCATAGAAAAAATGTAATTGAATTAAAGACTGCATTCAAAAATACCTTATGAAACCCCAGTGATAACTTTCACTGAATAGCATTTCAGCGATGACTAGTCGTGATCGATTAATATTTCATTGGTCAACGTATAGTAATGTGTCAGCGTCACCAGGGCATATTACCCAAAACCCTTCTATGGCGAGTGCAACTGCCTTCTCTTGCAAGCTCAAAATGCTTACCAGGAATATCTGTTTTTACCAGCGTAAGGACAATAACTGTTTTTAATTCATCTGGAAAGTTTAATGGTACCTGTGACGCTCTGGGCTTTTACTTCTGTCGAAAACCTGTAATCACAGCCACAATTACCTCCTCTTTTCTCTGAACTTTCTGGCCCTCCTGCATCTTTTTTTTCCTTTTAGTTTTGTGAATAAATGTAGGATGTCAGAAGTGCCAGGAAGATCTGATGGGGGGGGGGGGGGGGTAATTTTTGGTCTATTAGGAAACAATATCACACTTAAAAATGAAAGCCGCCATGTGAACATGATCCTATAAAACATCATCTGTAGTATTGTGATTCATGCCTCACTGAAATCTGTTTTTTTGAATATAGTTGCAAATGAATGTGACTTTTCCTTGAACCTTTTCTCTCCACCTGTTTTTCTGTTTTGTTTTTTTTTCTTGGTTTTATTTCACTTTCTTCAGCATCTTTCATTTCATTTAAATGGTTTGCAGGTGTGCATGTACACCACCTGTTCTGTTCCATCTGTGCCTTAATCATTACCTTACTCTCTCCTGGACTTTTTTAAAATTTTTATTTGAAAGCTGTGTGTCACATATTTTATCTTACTCATAAATATTTATGCTTCTTCCGATCGGCAAGTTGAAATTAAATCCACAGATTTATTATAGTTATAACTGTGTTTACCTGCTACAAATGGATTAGATTTCATTTGTCTTATCGTTAACCTGCAACTAATTATAATAACTAATTATAATAAAAAAATAAAATGTATTATTTATTTATTTATTTATTTACTTACTTACTTACTTACTTACTTACTTACCTACCTACCTACCTACCTACCTACCTACCTACCTACCTACCTACCTACCTACCTACCTACCTACCTACCTACCTACCTACCTACCTACCTACCTACCTACCTACCTACCTACCTCATGTCTCCCTTTACAGTGCCTGTGTGCCTTTTAGTCATCATCTCAGCTGCTTTAGCTTTCACTTAGATTACACATGGCTCTACTCTACTGGCATTTTCTCACTTTTATGTTCTTTAACAATCTTTAATGGTTGTTCCACAAACTACAGCAACTTTGTAGCAAAGAAATTATTTACTTTAATAAATGGACCCATTCCAACATGTCAAAATAGCCTGTTAAGAGACCCCTATTACCCTACTTTACAATCCAATAGGACCCACACAAAGCATGTACATTAAACACTGGGTCCTTTTGGATTGTAAAGTACAATTTGCACCAATATTCTAAATTGCTCTACAAAATTTTAAATACCATATAAGCATCACAAATCTATGTATAGAACTATCGTGTTTAGTCAGAGCGCATTCCCTGGCTGGTATTCTAATTGTACTGGTCATTTATCTTATATGATCCACACATTAGCCCTGCCTGCCACCTAGTGAATATTATAAAAAGGTGTCTCATACAAACCTTCACTTGAGTAAAGCATGCTTAACCCCACAGTGGTTGCGAGTCCCTGGCCTCCCACAACAGTATATGTAGAAGCTATAGGCTGCAAGATGGTCTTCCCACTTTATATATGCTCTGTTCTCGCTGTAAAAACTATTCAGTGTTCATTTGCATTCACTTTAGTAGATTGGTGGAGGCATTATAGCTGCCTCTTTGGACCATGTGGGATTGTGTGTGTATGTGTGTTAGCTACAGGCCAAATCCCCCATCAGCCTAGCAGATGGAATGTGTCCTCACACCACTTGGCCTGTTAGCTTTCTGGCTCATGTGTGGCAGTTTAGTCTTACCACTTCCCAGTGGATTCTGACCTTTCCAGTAAACAGTGTGTGGCTTCATTCAAGCGCTGGTGATAAAATGTGTTTGTCCATTAGCACTTTAGGTTCTGCATAGATACTATGTAACATTGGGGGGGGGCATCATGTGGCTTTACCTCAAATCCCAAACAACATGTATTGCCAAAAATGCCAGCTCTCCAGGACTAATGCAGCAGTATGTTGTTTTAGTTCTGAATGAATACTGGTTTTGCTCAACTAACACTCCTTTCACAACATTTGAAGGGTAAATCTACCTCTAAATCAACTAACCAACTACGCGTGGGACAATTTAATGTAATTTTTTCTGTCTTCTTTCTGTTCTGCAGTCCCCACAGAAAATCCTCCTCCACTGGGTCCTGTGGCCCTCGCAGCAGTCATTGCCGGCCCTGTGTGCTTGTTCTGCCTGCTGCTTGTTATAGCATTCTACCTTTGCCACAGCCACAGGGGCCTAGCAGCTGGGGGTGCTGCCCACCATCACCACCACCACCGAGTGCCCAACGAAGAGGACCCCTCAATGGACCATCCATTTATTACTGTTGGAACAACACTGAAAGACCTCATTTATGATATGACCACCTCTGGCTCTGGATCAGGTAGGAACCCGATATACAGTTACAATGCTGGTATTAATGTGAAAAGAGCACTTAATAAGTCATACAGGGTAGCATAGCAGTTATTACAGTTTCAGCAGAAAATCTGTTGAAGGATGTGCCAAGTTTACAGACAACAAACTCTCTAAATCACTCTGCAGAGCTCTGACTTCCTGCACAGTATTTCTGTAAGGCTCTGTCACTTTTCCAATTCCCATTAAGTTTCCAGTAAACAAGACCTGACCTCAGTTGTGACAAGTCCAGATTATCTGATTGGGTTCAAAAAAGGTTAGGTTTGTGTTTGTGTGTGTCTAATAGTGTAGAAGGTGCAGGTGGCACTAACCAGGCAGTACATCATCACAAAAGAACAGAAAAAGTACACAGAAAGTTTGAACAGCGAACTCAAATTCCTTCTCATTCTACATGACAAAGATTTCTGTTTTTGACTGCAGCACATAATTAATTGTTTTTTTCCTCAAGATGCTTTCAGTGTTGCTCTTTTCTCTTTGTTCGACTCACCTACATTTTTACAGCTTATGTTTTAGTGTCTTACAGTAAGAGCTCTATATCTTACTTGTTGTATACAAGAGGGATGTCTGAAACATAAACACTAATACTCTATATATCAATACAATACAGACAAAAAAATCAGAAATTTATACCATTTTACATTAAAATGCCAATTTGTGTTGGCAGAATTTTTGCAGGCTGTTTAATGTCCTTGCTGAGTCACAGTCTGTTTGTTTATAATTGGAATAAGAATTTTCATTCAATTTTTATCCTGAGCAGTTCTATATAGAAGATTTTATTATTCATTGTAATAATTTAGTTTTTATTTCATAAGGATCTTAAAGCTTGTGTTTTTTTTCTGCTAAACCTTTACATTTTAGATGTTTTTTGGAAATTCACAGCTGTACCATAACGTAAACCCTTTGCGCAATTGTACCTTTAGGTTTGTTGTCTGATCTAACCTTACTTAACGTTCAGGAGAATAAGTATTTCCTGTTTCCATATTTAGTGACTAGATCAAGAGGTAACAACAGATGAAACAATTCTGAAACAATTGTTGCAGGAGATTTGACCTTCTAGGCAGAGTTTAATCATATTTAGGTGATTTACAATGGACGTTTCCCCTGAACAGGAGTTCAGTTCAATTCAATTTTATTTATATAGCACAAATTCAAACCGTTCAAAACAATCTCAAGTATACTCATGTATAATAGTAGTAGTAGTAGTAGTAGGAGCCCTTTTCAGCTTTATAAATTTCTTTCCATTTCTGTCTTGTCTCTCCAGGCCTACCACTACTAGTACAGAGGACCATCGCCAGGACCATCATCCTCCAGGAGAGCATTGGCAAAGGGCGTTTTGGAGAGGTGTGGCGAGGCAAATGGCGTGGTGAGGAGGTGGCCGTGAAGATCTTTTCCTCTCGCGAAGAGCGTTCCTGGTTCCGTGAGGCTGAGATCTACCAGACCGTGATGCTAAGGCATGAGAACATTCTGGGCTTCATCGCTGCTGACAATAAAGGTGAAAAAGTAGATTGTTATGTAAACCATCAACGTATTAAGATATGCAAGTTTATCATGCTAATGGTTCGGGCAAGGAGCAGTGTTGCGCTGATTTGAAGTGCACAGGCTGGTTTGAAGGTGAAGGTAGCGCAGACAAGCGCTAACTTTGAATAGACTAGATGGCAGACAGTGTGGGGGAGTAAGAGTTCACACTGAAACCTGAGCAGATGTTACCACACGCTTCAGCAGCGGGTGAGTGAAACAGCCCAGGAGCAAATACACGTTTTGTGTTTATTGCACTTTCACTGACAGGAGATTCTGCCTAGGATGTGATGTCGTCATGGTGACAGCTAGGCTTTTGTATTAATCCCCCGCCAAAAAAAGCTGTAATATGTTTGTATGCGCAATCACATCAGAACACCATAATTGCAGAAACCCAGTTCACTCAGGCTTTCCAGTTTGGTGAACTGTGCTTAGAAATAGACATGTTTCGATCAGCGTCGGAAGTGAGTCAACTATAAGTAACACAAATCAACTCCCTCACAATCTAATCACTGCCATTTATGTTTAATATAAATAAGTGTAAACAATCTGAAGCCATAGAACTCATTTTAGGCACTAACAAAGACATTAACCTCCTTGCTCTCTGTGTAGATAATGGGACGTGGACTCAGCTGTGGCTGGTGTCGGACTACCACGAACATGGCTCCTTGTTTGATTACCTGAATCGTTACACCGTTACCGTGGAGGGCATGATCAAACTGTCCTTGTCCACAGCCAGTGGCCTCGCACACCTTCACATGGAGATAGTGGGCACACAAGGTGAGACGCACTTACATTTGGTCCCAGGCAAAAATACACTATGGGGATACTTCATAAATGTGGAAACCATGTGCCTGAACCAGATTAGGCAGCCTTATTTTCTGCGTATTACAGCCAACCAAAATAGGAGACGGTACTTTGACTGAGAGACTGGGGTCTACCCAAGTGAGAGGAAACGTTAGTCTGAGCCCTCAGTCTGTATGGCCTGTGGCCTAAAGGCACAAAGGCACAAACCCCAACTCAATTACACTTAGATGGGCTTTGTTTAAATTTTTATATTAGATAATTGTCCAAACTACTGAATAGTTAGTGCAGTTGCAGTCGTTAATTACTAAAGATGATATTCAAGATAAGAAAAAAAATCTATGTTACACAGTTATAACAATAACCGTAAGTAATAATTTTAATCGCAACTGCAGTGACATTAAAAAGAATCACCCTATGCTTCCCTTGCTTTCGCTCAAAGGCATTTCTAGCCCTTTCGCTGTGTACTTCATAAGAAGTAGGGTTGCATACCATTTGGATGGAAAAAACGTCATTCAGTTGTTGTTTAAAAATAAGTGAAAGACTGAAGGTGAACAAAACTTTTCATATTCATCTTTTATTTATGCATTTGTTGAATGGAGTGCTCGCTCATTTCCATCGAGTTCCTACTTTAGGTGAATAATTAGTCAGTCGTTCAGCATCAGTGGTGTTATGGTTAAGTGTTTAAGGTCAGGTATTGTTATTTATTAGATAAACGTGTGACATAACCATGTCAGGTCTTCATTGTGGAGATCCAGTCTGGTCTACCAGACCAAACTTTGGCATTGATGTTGAGGAGTTGACCTGTGGTGCAGCTGATGTCAAATGGTAACCTGCCTTTGGAAATGATAATGATAATAATACTAGTCTTTGTGCTAATAGTGCTAACTGTTCTGTGCACCCCACAGACTAGGAAACAAAGGCTCTGAAACGCAAAAATCCTCTATCTATATTTCAGTCCATATTATAAGTAGTAAATGTAGTTCTATTGAAGTTTAGACTCTTAAGTGCAGAAAGTTACGTAACTTGTTAATTCTCACTAA